>NC_087340.1:0-1200000 GCF_037043105.1 Vanessa tameamea | reverse complement strand
GGAGCTTCTGGCGGGTCTCAATCGAGACCCGTGGGGGCGCCCGTACCGCGGCGTACGCGGGAAGTTCCGCACTCAAGGCGCCCCCGTCACTGAGACGCTGCCGCCGGAACTCCTACTGCGCCTGGTCGGGGAACTCTTTCCCCATCCAGGCGAGCATGTCCCTCCGCAGATGGCCCCCCGCTCCGTGATCGAAGACGCAGTGGCTCCACCACTGATCATGGAGCGGGAGATGGAGATGGCCCTCGGCCGCTTGAGGGCCAAGAACACGGCGTCCGGACGGGGTTTCAGGGCCTGTTCTGTGCGACGCCCTGGAATTCCTGGGTGCAAGGCTTCGGGAGCTGTTCGACGAGTGTCTGTGCAGCGGGCAGTTTCCGAAGCCTTGGAAAGAGGGTAAATTGGTCCTGTTGCCGAAGGAAGGTCGGCCGATGGATTCCCCTTCGGCATACAGGCCAATAGTGCTGCTGAACGAGACGGGCAAACTCTTCGAGAAGGTCCTCGCAGCCCGTCTCGTTCAGCACCTCGAGGATGTCGGTCCGGGTCTCTCAGAGGCTCAGTACGGGTTCAGGGCGGGCCGGTCGACGGTCGACGCCCTGGACGCCCTGAAGACTCGGACGACGGAAGCGGTGGCCCGAGGGCAAGTCGTCCTGGCGGTGTCGCTCGACGTGGCGAACGCCTTCAACAGTCTCCCTTTCGAGACGATACGGGAGGCACTCCGATACCATGGGGTGCCGACCTATCTCAGGAGGCTGCTGGAGGCGTACCTCCAGGACAGGGAGGTCCTCTGGGTGGGGGTCGATGGGAGGCTGGTCCGGCGTCGGGTAGGCTGCGGCGTTCCACAAGGGTCGGTTCTCGGCCCAATTCTGTGGAACGTCGGTTTCGACTGGCTCCTGCGAGCTCCCGTCCTTCCCGGGATGGGGGTGTTGTGCTACACTGACGACACCCTCGTCACGGTGACTGGGACTTTCGGGAGGCGGCTCGCCTCGCCGAGGTCGGAACGGCTCTCACCGTGGACCGTATGGGAATGCTGGGCTTGAGGGTCTCCATATCCAAAACGGAGGCCCTCCTCTTCCACGGTCCACGGAAAGGACCCCCACGAGGGGCGAGTATCACCATCCAGGGGACGGTGATCAAGGTGCAGGCCCAGATGAAGTATCTGGGCCTCATCCTGGACAGTCGATGGAGCTTCGGGCAGCATTTTGTCCATCTCGGCCCGAGGCTCATCAACGCCGCCGCCGCTCTCGGCCGCCTCCTTCCGAATGTGGGGGGGCCGGGATCGCTATGCCTGCGTCTCTACTCCGGCGTAGTGAGGTCGATGGCGCTGTACGGTGCCCCGATCTGGGTCGACGCCCTCACCGCTGACAACCGGGCCCTGCTGCGAAAGCCGCAGAGGGTCATAGCGGTGAGAGGCGTCAGAGGGTACCGTAAGGTGTCGTGGGCTGCGGCGACACTTCTCGCGGGCGATCCGCCCTGGGAGCTCCAGGCGGAGGTGCTCGCGGAAGTGTACCGGTTCCGGGTCGAGGCGAGGAACCGCGGCGACCGTCCAGGGTCGGCGGAGGTCGGGCGGATCAGGGCTCTAGCCCAGCGAGCCCTGATCGCCCGATGGCAGGAGGACCTGGGGTCACCCACGGCGGGCCTGGCGACAGTGGAGGCGATCCGCCCCCACTCGAGTCGCTGGGTCGAGAGGAAGAAGGGCACACTCACCATCAGGATGACGCAGGTACTTACCGGGCACGGATGCTTCGGTAAGTACCTGCACGGGATAGCGCGGCGGGAGGTGTCACCCTCCTGCCACGAGTGTGGTGCGCCAGTCGACACGGCGCTCCACACCCTGAGTGAGTGTGCTGCGTGGGGGCCCCAGAGGCACACCCTTGCGGCGACTATGGGCGGAGACCTCTCGCTGCCGAGCATCGTCAACGAAATGCTCGGTAGCGAGACGTGCTGGTCGGAGATGCGCTCCTTCTGCGAAAACGTGATGTTGCAGAAGGAAGCCGCGGAGCGGGAGCGGGAAGAGGATGCCGCTGCAGACACGCTCCGCCGAAGACGACCGGGAGGAGGAAAAAGCGCTACGCGCACCTACTCCCCCCGCCTCAATAGGCGTCGCAGGGACTAGGGGGGGTCTCAGTACCCCGAGAACCCCCTCTAGGTGTTGGAGGCCCGCATAGGCGGGCCGACCGTCAGGGCGTCACGGTAGCATGCGCAAGCGATCCCGTGGCGCCCACCGAAAGACGGAGAGGATACCGCTGGTTTTTTAGTGGGTAAACCCGGCGTACCTGGGCGCACTCGGCGTCCAGGGCTCCGGGGAGTCCCACACACCCCCCTACCTTCCATCACGTGGGGGAAGCGCGTAACGCGTTTTTCCAGCGAGAAAATAAACAGTCAAGTATTGCAAGTGGTTACCAATATACAATATCTTGGAGTATGGTTAGACAAGACTCTCAAATGGAGTAGACACATCAAAGAAATTAATGAAAAAATTATGAAATATATTAACATATTTAAAATCTTAGTTGGACCAGGTTGGGGAATTCATCCATCTCTATTGAGACGTTTATATATTTCACTCATACGAAGTCGATTGGATTATGCATGTTTTTTGTATGATAATTGCAGTAACACCCAACTAAAAAAATTAGATAAATCACAAAATGTATTTATGCGTGTCATTGGTGGTTTCATAAAGTCCACCCCTATCCACGTTATGCAAAGCGAACTTAATTTACCACCATTATATGTTCGAAGACGTTTTTTAGCTGAAAAGTTTTGGTTAAAATGTAAATCGGTTACAAACAATAAAACTATGAATATTTTAATTGAATTATTTGCATTATGTCAGAATAATTATTATTGGTAAAATAATAAACTGCCCCTTCTTGTTTATGTTCACGGTCACTTCGAGGATATTTCAATTTATACAAGTAAAGAACTAGAAATTTTTGCCTTAGAAACTTGGGTAAGCAATATAGATTTATCTCAGCACGTTAAAATTGATATAGAAGGTATAGATGAACCTAAGCATAACTATCATCAGTCGGTAATACTTGAAAAATGTGAAAGATTTTTGTGTAGAAATTATTCGAAATTTTATAAAATTTATACAGATGGATCTAAGGATGCTCTGGGCGAAGGTGCGGCGTTTTTTGATTATCAGACTAAAAAGAGCATTCGATTAAAAATTAACTATAAAATTATGTCTATCATGTACTTAGAGCTGATAGCTATTTTGGAATCACTATCTTATATTAATTCTATTGGTTTAAATAATTTTGTAATATTGTCTGATTCGAAAAGTGCATTACATCATTTGGCTCGATGCACCTCGACTTATCGAGGTACACCGATAGCCTTTGCGGTAATTAACTCTATTCTTAAATTAAAAAGTAATAGTAAGAACATAGTCCTGCAGTGGATACCTGCTCATATTGGCCTACCTGGAAATGAGATTGTTGACGCATTAGCCAAACAAGCATCCACCGAAGGAATTTTAGTTGAATATAAGCCTTATTTTACAGACATTCTACACGATACTAAAGTTCGATGCAAGCATCTATGGAAAGAGTTTTTTGACGAGCGTTCTCTAACAAAAGGCATCTGGTATAAAACAATCCAACCAGAACCTTCAGGATATACTTGGATTGATGGAGCTAATATGAGCAGGTGTGATATTGTAACAGCCCTTCGACTTCGGTCCGGACACATCCCGTTAAATAAGTTTGCGTATATGATGGGTAAGACAACATCACCAAATTGTGACGAATGTGGAATAGTGGAAGATGTTGTACATGTAATCAGTGAGTGTGTTCGGATTGAGGCGGAAAGATTAGAATTTTTGCATAAGAATAATTTTGCATATGAAGTAGGTTATTACAATAGTGTCCTCGCAGCTCCATCTTCAGGCGCAGCTAAAGCAATGATCAAATTAATATCTAAATGTATTAAACGTAGATAGTTAAACAATCTGTTAATGTATACAATTTAGTATTTAATTTTGTTATTTCTTTTAGCTTTTATAAATTGGTTTAACAATTGTGAAACTGTAGAACTATGAGGGTGACATTTTCTAGTTAGAAAAAACCCTCCTTAAAAATAAAGAAATAAAAAAAAAAAAAAAAAACTTTATTAGTGAAGTATTAAAAAAGAAGTTTATTGAAGATGAGTGTTACAACTCAACAATTACTTTATATTTTAGAAGAAAATGCTTGTTCATTACAGAAGACACAGAATAATCTCAAGAAATGTCCGAAACAATGCTTAACTAAGGGTTATACTGGAGGAAGAATAAAGCGTAGCGAGGAATATTGGAAGTAATTTAAAGAAACACACCAGGAATTGATTAAATGCACTCCTAAGGATAAACGAATGGAGATTTCATATTTTGTGAACGAAGATTTTTATATAATTGTAGATTTATATGTTTGTATGCAATGTGATCTACGGGACATGTTAAACTCAAAACAGCAAGTTGGTTATTCGAGTGAAATTAATGAATCATTACTCCTCACTACCTCAAGTAAAATTACCTACTATTCAGTTATGTTATAATTACTTAAATCCTGGGCATACCATCTTCAAGTGTCGCCTTCGTACAACTTGTAGATTATGTAATCGTCGTCATCACACTTTACTACATGAACAAAAAAATGTAAAACAGGCAGACGTAGTATAAACACATCACAGTCAGGATGAAAATGAACGCGAAAAACACGAATCTGATCCTTATGCAGATATTACAATATCCTCGCATTTACTGACAAGGAGATCCACAGCATTGCTTGCGACCGCACTGGTATCTGTAAGAGATGAATATGGACATACGACAATATTGCGTGCTTTAATTGATCAGGGTTCTCAAGCTAATTTTATTAGTGAACGCGCTTCACAATTGTTAACTTTGAAACGAATGCCTATTAAAGGAACGATTACCGGGGTTGGGTCAACGAATACATCAGTTAATTACAAAGTTAGTTTAGCGATCCTTTCAAGTTATGATAGGAATTATAAGCTTGTAATTGACGCGTACATCATCAACACGAGACTGACTACTCAACTAACCATCTTGGACGATTAATTCCTTACGTAACTGGCCGTATTTAAGGGGACTTGAACTCGCTGATCCAAACTTCGATCAATCAAGTCGAGTCGACATGTCGAAGAGTACGCCAACATTCTGAAAAATGATATAATTAGAGGGCCTGCAGGTTCGCCCTGCGCCCAAAACACAAGTTTAGGATGGATTCTCTTTGGAACTATGGAGAATGAGAAGGAATCTTTAGATAATGTAATTGTAATGCACCATAGTATTAATATCGATGACATGCTGCAAACTTTGTGGGAATTAGAGCCAGATGTTCAGAAGAAACTAACTAGTGATGAAGAAAAATGCGAGAAACTACCATTCAAGACAGAGAACCCTAAATCATTGAAGGGAAATATAAGAGACATCGCAGCAAGGAGGCTAAAACAGTTAGAAAAACGATTCAAAACATATATTGAATTAAAACAAGAATTCATTCAAAGATTATTGAAGAATATTTAAAACTTAATCATATGGAAGAAATGCCGGAAACTGAAATATACAAACCCTCAGTTCATTTACCGCGTCATGCCGTTATAAAAGAGACAAGTGAAACAACAATAGTTAGAGTAGTTTTCGACGCTTCTTCAGCTGGAAATAATAATATATCTTTAAATAATGAATTATTAGTTGGACCACAGCTTCAGGATGATATGAGATCGCTGGTATTGAGGTGGAGACTAAATAAAATTGCATTTGTGGCTGACATAAAAATGTATCGCCAAATATTGGTCAGTAAGGAAGATTTAGATTATTAAAGACTTCTTTGGCGAAAAAATTATACCGACAAAATCAAGGATTGTCGTTTATTAAGAGTTACGTTCGGTACAGCATCTGCTCCGTACTTAGAAGTAAAAACACTACAACAATTAGCAGAAGACGAAGGTTCAAACCACCCAATTGCAGCTGAAACAATTAAGCAAGATTTTTTCATGGATGATTTAATGTCAGGTCAAGATAATGTTGAAGAAGCAATACGAGTGGCTGAGAGTATTTGAGATATTTTGGAGAAGGGAGGATTCAAACTACAAAAATGGTCATCAAATAATAAAGATGTTATGAAAAAAATCTCTAATGAAGATAAAAATACATTAATAAAAATAGATATAGCTAATAAAACAATAAGAACAGTAGGTTTGTATTGGGATACAAGTAAAGATACATTTCAATATAAACTAAATCTACCTACTGTACCTAAAGTCATATCTAAAAGAACAATATTATCTGAAATACAAAAGCAGTTTGATCCGTTACGATGGTTAACCCCTTTGATGATATCTGCAAAAATAAGTATCCAAAAATTGTGGCTCACACTTGTGAAATGGGATGACGATGTTGGTCCTGAGATAAGAAAAGAATGGTTAGATTTAAGAGAAAGTTTTAAACATTTAAAAGATATAAAGATAAAAAGATGCTTAAGTACTACTAAGGTTAATATAAGTGATGTATCTATACATAGTTACTGTGATTCATCTATAAATGCATATGCGACAGTTGTCTACCTGAGAGTCCCCTCTGAATATGGACAATATAAAGTTACACTATTTGCAGCGAAAACTCGTGTTGCACCAGTCAAACAAAACTCACTACCACGACTGGAACTTTGTGGCGCTGTCCTACTTTCAAAAATACTGAAACAAATAAGTATCGCAACACGTATACCTGTCAGTCAAATATTTTCCTGGGCCGATTCAACCATAGTTTTGTCGTGGCTACAAGGTGATCCTGCTAGATGGCAAACTTTCGCACGAAACCGAGTGATTACTACTATACTGGATAATATTGGAAACAAATGGTTTCACGTGAATTCTGATGAAAATCCTGCTGATGTTGCCTCAAGGGGAATAACTTTACCTGAATTAAAAAAGCATAAACTGTGGTGGAACGGTCCGACGTGGCTACAAGAAAGGGAAATTAATTTCAAAAAACCCTGTGGCACCTTAACAAACCTAGAAGTAAAAAAACATATATTAGAAATGAACGAATGAATTTTTCTAAGACTATCTACGATCTTTACTGAACTATACTTATTCACAACGCCTGTTATTTTTAACGAGACAAAAAAGTAGAATTACTTCACTGCTATTTATTCTCCAACATGCCACTCAAACGCACACCGCCTGCAACCCCTACAGGCCTAAACGTAACCAGCTTGAGTCAGAGTTTGGATTCGACTCCAGGACTTGCACCCGCGCCGAACTTAAGTATTATAGATCAGGACAACATAAATATAAGAAAGCGTAAGAGAGATGACGTTTCGAGTGTGAGTGTATTTATGGAGGAAATTCGTGGTCTGCTTGCCGAATCAAATCGGGAAAATAGTAGTAAGTTTTCGACACTCTAGTCAAAGCTGGAGGAATTGATTAATCAAAACAACATTATGTCTACGATTGAGTTTGTGTCAAAAAAATACGACGAGCTGAAAATAAAACTGGACGAGGCATCGAACGAACGAAAGGCTGATCGACAATATATCCAACAACTGGAGTCAAAGATTGAAACTTTGGAGCGTTCGATGTACTCAACAAGACTGGAGCTTAAAAATATCCCGAAAAAAGAAAAAGAAGGCAAAGACGATCCCTGCAATATCGTTGTAAAAACTTGCAATGTTGTTGGCGTTCCCGTTCAGCAACAAGATATAAAAGATATTTTTCGAACGAGGAGTAAGTCGGACAAACCGGGTACAGTCGTTGTTGATCTTGTGAGCGCTATTACGAAGGACAAAATAATTAGAAAAACCCGCGAGTACAACCGAAACAATAGCTCAAATAAAATAAATACAAAACACCTTTCAATAGAAGGTCCTGAGAAACCAATTTATCTATCCGAGTGTTTAACGCCACGAGGGCATCATCTGTATCGTCTCGCTCGCAACTTTGCGAGTGATAATGGATACAAATATTGTTGGACATCTTTTGGAAAAGTATACCTCCGCAGAGAAACAAACGAAAGGTACATTCTCGTTGATTCTGATGAAGTACTGTCAAAATTGCGGCAAGAAAAGTGACTAGTATTATCTTGTGTGTGGATCATTTGACTCAACACTTTTGTACATAACGATTACTAATTGTTTTTTATTTATGCACTTATATTTAGGTACATTTATATTATTTATTTTTATGATAGTTTTGCGCAAAATTTGTTTTACTTTAACTGCACTTGTGCCGTATATGCACATAGGTATTAAAGTAAACAATTGATAAAGCTTACATGTTCTATGACTAAAATGTTTCACATCTGTGTATCTCTTACTCTTTGATATCATGTATAAAAGTCGAAACATTGCATATGTAAAACAGTGCGTCACAGTCCGTATAATTGTACCGTCTCGTTAATAAATCGTGAACCAGTTAGTGACTTTCATTATCCTCAACATCAGCCCAGCAATACACTAATACAAACAAACATTCTACCACACACACATACATACACCTCAATTTTTGGACACTCAAAATTCATAAAAATCTGGAGCTTAGTTTTTCAATTAAGGACTCGCTTTATCTTAATAATATCATTTATATTTGTACATCTAGCTAAAATCTGTAAATTATGTATTTATTTGGATCCCATGGTTTGTGAAACAGGTTATATTTGGTCAGTACATTCCCTAATTTAGCTTTAGAAAATATATCTAAGCATATTGATAATATAACGGTAGCTGAAGCTTATTTCTGTGATACTGAGTCATGTAGCCATTTTGTTAAGTCATCAGGTAAAAGTTCTTTAAACATTATCACTCAGAATATTCGTAGTATTTATAAAAACATTGACAATTTTATTGTTCATTTGAAAAGACTAGGTGCAGAGGTTGACGTTATTATTTTGACAGAATGTTGGTTTTGTGAACATAAACCGCCACCTGCCATGGATATCTATATCTGGGTATTTCTATCGTTTCGTGCAAAACACGTGTCGGTGAGAATAAAAGCTAAGCGAAATATGTCTAAGTCACCAAATATTTTTTATATTTTAGGCATGTTGAATACGCATATCTGCCACTGGGAAATATTAATGTCAGGTACTTTAAAAAAATATATTAATAAAATATTTACTGAAATATCATTACCATCAGTGGTCAGAAATCAATTTTCGATTGTTTTAAGTAAATAACTCGAAAATTTGCTGTATCACTGTATATTATTTATTTTGTATCTATAACATAATTATTAAACAATAAAAAAATAAGAATAAAAAGTCGTTCATGTTTGTAATTTACATGTTCTGTGATAAAATAATTTTATCCAAAAAAAATACTCATTACCATCAACTAAACTTGAAGTAAAAAAATCACCTGTATGGACGCGCTAGCTATGCTCCCTGCCCACTTTTCCCTTCGCGTGATTCTCGCTCAGTCGACCAGTGAACAGAGATCAGGGTGGATGTTTGCGGTTTGTTGACAAAACAGCAACAAACACAATATTTTTAGACGTGGTAAGTTTTTTTTTCATTACCATTAATAGTATTTTGACATAAACAGTAATTATTTTATTTGTGCTGTGGAGGTTGATATGACAATGTTTGCGAATATGTAGGTTTTTAAGCTTCACGCTTAATATTTTACAGTTATTTAAAGAGCAATTCTAAAAAATGTGCTAGAATGTCATTACCATTCCATTCATTACCATAACTTACCATCAGTTATTTGAAAAACGGTAATGATCACAAAATAATGGTAATGAAGATTAACATTGTATAAGTTGTTTTTTTTTTATATAGCCCTTATGGATAATTCGTTTAAAATATTATAATATGTTCGTGTATAATGCTTTATCAATAATAATTATTATTTATAGATACGAATATGGCTAGAACAAATTCGAAAAAAACTCGTAAAGAAAAATTAGTTGAAGCAAAATTACGTAGGAGAAAGAAGTATGAAGAAATTAAAATGGATCCTGAGAAATATGCCGTTCAGAAAGAGAAAGACAGACTAAGATACTTGAAGCGTAAGGAACAAAAACAAATTAAAAGTGTGGCTGATATGACGCCGAGAGAAAAAAGGCTTCAAAGAAAGAAATAGAAGGAGAATAGCAAACGATACACAGAAAAAAAGAAAGCAAATAGAAGAATATAGCAATTTTTAATAGATGGTTCCCCCGCCTCAAATGACCGCGAAGAAAACGTAAATATTGTTCTTCCACAAGATCCATTAGAAGGAACATCTCGCGAAATTAAAAAAGTGATTGATAAAAACTGCAAACTTTGCCAAAAAAAAGAATTATATGATTAGGAAGCTACGCTATGAGCACAAATAACAAATAGGTAAATTAAAACAAGCAAAAGAAAAGATTGAAAGGGAGAGAGATGTTGTTAAAAAGATATTGGCTAAAATTATAAAGAAGAAACAAATACGACAAGCCCAGTCTAGACAAGTTACTTCTGAAGAGAAAGTAGATAGTCTAGTTGAAACTGTAGATAGTAAAAAACGTGAAGAAGTGAAAAGAAAGATATTATTTGGTGACTTATTAATTAAAAATTTATCCGAAGGGTTTAGTGGCCTTAAAAAGAAAGAGAAACGTGTATTCAGCGACATTGTAATAAAGAACAGGGACAATTTCAAAAAACATAAAATATTGGGAAAGGTTAGCAGCTTCACAGTACGAGCCAAGTCTCAAACTCAACATTCAAAAGATGTTAAGTTGGATATTGAACAGCAAATTGAGAACTTTTTTGAAGACGATAGCAACACAAAGTTATCTCCTCAGAAAAATGAATTTATTACCCGACATGGAATTAGAAAGCATAAAAGATATTTAAATGATACCTTAACTAATCTCTTTAAGAAGTTTTTAAGTACTCAGAATAGTAATATAGGATATTCCACGTTTTGCAAGTATCGCCCATTTTGGATACTGCACCCAAAAGAGTCTCATCGAAACACCTGTGCCTGTAAAGTACATGTGAATTTTTATTTATTAGTAAAGAGTCTAAATAAAAATAAAATAATCAAAGAGGCAAATGAAACTGCTTTGCTGCAAAGTTTATGCTGTGATGTCTACAGTGAAACATGTTTGAGTCGAACTTGTAAAGATTGCGAAAGAAGATTTATAAACTTTGAAGAGTTTAACAATGAAGACAAAATAAACTATTACCAGTGGTGCAGAAAGAAAGAAAATTATGTCATAAAAGAAGAGGAAAAAGTTAAGATTGTAAACTCAAAGAGAAAAGTAACAGATAATCCTAAAAATATTATAGATAAGCTGCAGAAGTCATTGAATCCATATTTCAAACATTGTGCTAACATTGTTGTACAGTATAAACACGTAAAATCTTTAAAGGCGACATTAACTACCATGGAGGCTGTAGTACACATAGATTTCTCTGAAAATTATTCACTTCAATTTAACGAAGAAATTCAAAGTTTTCATTTCGGTGGAAGCCGCAAACAGATAACGTTACATACTGCTGTGGTGTATGTGATTGATCAAGAAACCGGTATTTTGAAACCACATAGTATATGTAGTATCAGTCAATGTGCTAAACACGATGCAAGAGCGATATGGGCTCATCTGATACCACTGCTTGGCTATATTCAAGAAATAACGCCGATTATTGATACGATACATTTTATATCGGATAGTCCATCAAGCCAATATAGGAATCGGTATATGTTTTATGTTATTAGTCAACTACACCAAGATTTTCCAGAAATCAAATCTATTACATGGAATTATTTAGAAGCGGGGCACGGTAAGGGAGCTCCGGATGGAGTTGGGGCAGTTTTGAAGAGGACTGCAGATCAAATTGTGCGGTTAGGTAAAGATATTGGCAGCCTTGAAGAATTTTGGACATATGTTGGAAGCAAAATCAAAAACATCAAGTTCCTTTCTGTCTCAGAAGATGATGTTTTAGAAAAAGTAATTCCATCCGAGGTAAGACCATTTCACGGAACGATGTCAGTACATCAAGTTCTCTGGTCAATTAACAGTCCCATGACTTTTAGAAAGCTTAGTTTTTTTTTTTGTGAAAATGGAGTTTCTTTTATTTCTGAAGATAGTTGTCAAAAAGCAAAGCTGAAAGAGGAAATTGAAAGACCAGTAAAGAGGACAGTGGTGAGAAATTTTTTTGATGACTCTTCAGATGAAGATTTACTAATCAGCAAAGCAGAATATAAGCAAGGAAAGGATGAATATGAAGATAAACGTGACAGAATAATACAAACGAATGAGAATATAAATTATTGTCATAGTGATTCTTCTAATGATAATATTTTCTAAGCTCAATGTTGCTTATATGATAATCATTTGTGACTGTGATTAAGTTCCCACTATTTCTATCATTAATAATATATAACATTAATAAGTTTTATTTTATATAATTGAATCTGTGATTGTAACTTTTGAGACTAAATAATTTAAAACAGGAAGTTTGATAATTTCTAGTATGTAAGTTTTCATGGTGAAAACTATTTTGTAAGTTAAAGCTATTAGGTATGTGAGTATAACTTAATTTAATTTTTATTTTAAAATAAAGAGAACGTATTTAAACTGCATTTTTATTTACATTTTCATTACCAACAACATTTTCTCATTACCATGGCCCCCTAATATCATTACCAATTTCCTTTCCTCATTACCATACCTTTAAATAAAATTATAAAGCTTATATCTTTGCCAATTTTACGTATAATTTAGAGATACTTATATAGTTACTTTATTTTTTATTTAGCTAGGCATTGGCATTGAAAAAATTCAATTCTATTTTTTTCTCGCATTTTTCCTCGATTTGCACGAAACGCGAGAACTACCCATCTGTTACTTTTCTAAAATACTGCATAATCAGAACGATGATATCGTTGTTTACGTTAGGGATGGTTTACGCTGTACTTTTTTGAGCCGTAGGGGCACGGTGCAAACTTTGCGGTTTTAAAAAATTTTCCAGATTTAAATCTTGTATGTACATATCGATCCCCTTCTGTTTATAATGCAGATACATTTCTGAACAGTATAATTAGGCCCATTCGGTGTGCTAACATATTTTTGATAGGTGACATGAATATTGACATCAAGAGGGGGAACGGTGATAGAAATATCGGATTTCTTCCAGGTCATTACTTTCCAGCACGAGTTAACAATTGTTTAGATCATATACTTGTTAAAACAAAATTTCGCGCTATTGTCGTTGTAATGAATTCTACTGTTACCAATCATGCCTCGGTTTTGCTTAGTTTATGTTTAACCTGCCCGAAACCACCTAGCGATAGTTACTTTATAAAAACAGATCTTGTTGCAGCCTTAGACTGTTTTAAAAACATCGATTTCTCATTTATTTCGTTATCAACTAATGCCGATGTAGCAGCGACTTCTTTTGTTGAAAAACTTTCCTGCGCTATTACTAGTACCTTAAAGAAGATCAAAATTCCCAGTAGGAAAAAAATTATTAAGCCCTAGATCACTCCTGGCATACTTAGATGCATTTGCCATCGTGATAGGTTGCACAAAAGATTCAGAGCTGATCCTAATAATACTGTGATCGAAATTAGCTATAAAAGGTATAGAATTTTTTGTAATTTACTAATTAGAAAACTGAAAATCCAATACGACAAGTCCTTAATTCAGAACGCTAGTAATAATAAGCAAACTTGGTCTGCTCTCAAAGCCCTAGTTGGCAATTCGAGTGAAAAAGTTTCATCTAAGGAACTTTTACATAAGTATGATGAACCTTCTAATGTTGTTACAGCTGTAAATAATTATTTTGCAAACATTGGCAGTAAGTTAGCGAGCAACATTGAAAGTTCTCATAGTGGTACCCTAATAACTCCTAAAACTCCGTACCTACCTAACTCTATGGTCCTCTTACCGCCAGATGAAGCTGAAGTTGGATCAATAATTAATAACCTTAAAACCAATTGCGCCGTTGGCTATGACATGATTTCGAGTAAATTTTTAAAACTGGCTAAAAATATCATTGTTTCTCCCCTTACAATCCTATTAAAACTTTGTTTTGAACAAGGAATCTTTCCTAAAGTTTTCAAGAAAGTCTTGTAACTCCGTCTTGTAACTTTTTTTATTGCACCCAAAATTAAAACTAAAAATTTACAATATTGCATGTTACCACAAAGTTAACACAAAGTTGCATGAGGTGCAACAGGCAGCCTTATCGCTCAGCAGCGATCTCTTCCAGGCAACCTTTGGGCAGAGGATCATAATATTTACATATGTGGGAAGGGTACAGTAATTTAAGTCATAATAAAATACATACATAATATAATAGTACACAATACACAGATAACAATAAATATATATAATATAAATATATACTATAATAAATATTTACATAAATAAATACATAAAATATATATAATAAAAAAAGGAGATATAACAGAACAAAAAATTAACAACGACAACAACTGCTTAATGCGACAAGTAAAAGTCCTTAACCATACTTTTAAAAACGGCTAATGACTATGCGCGTCTTATAGCTAAGGGTAATGAATTCCAAATTCGAGAAGCTACAACAGTGAAGGACTTAGAATAATAAGAAGAAGAGTGGGAAGGAATGGAGAGAATTAAATTTTCATTCGAGCGACGAGCGCGCTTATGAGTCTCCCTGAGGAGAGTGAAACGCTCTTTAAGATAGAAGGGTGTCGCTGGATTAAAAAAAATAGAATAGAGAAGAGATAAAATGTGAGTATTCCTACGAAGGCGAATAGGGAGCCACTTGAGTTTTTGGCGAAATTCGGAAACATGATCATATTTGCGTAAACCAAATATGAACCGTATACATAGGTTTTGTAATCGCTCAAGTTTATTTAATTGCTCCTCACTTAAGTTAGTATAACAAGTGTCAGCATAGTCAAGAATCGGTAGAAGGAGAGATTGTGCTAGCGTAACTTTAGTTGGAATGGGTAGAAAGTTTTTCAATGTTCTCAGTGAGCCAATAGAAGAGAATATTTTTTTATTAACCTCATTTATTTGAGGTGCCCAAGAAAGGTGCCTATCAAAGATAACACCAAGATTTTTTGCTGTTTCACAGATTGGTATGCAGACGCCATCAAAAAGGACAGGTGGTAATTGTTTCCAGTCAATCCGTGAAATAAGTCTCGGGCTACCAATGATAATTACCTTTGTTTTTGTGGGATTAACTCTCAGACCATAAGATTTACTCCATTAACTTATGTGCATCAAATCTTTGCTTATTAAATCAATGGTGTCCGAGAGCCCGCTAAATTGAGTCTGTGAATATATTTGGAGATCATCTGCGTACAAGTGGTAGAGAGAAGAAATGTGATTAGTGATAGAGGAAATGAATATAGAAAATAGTAAAGGAGACAACACGCCACCTTGCGGGACGCCAGCGCTTAGCATACACCAGTCTGAGTTACGACCGTTAGTGTATACGCGCTGCCGACGCCCTTGCAAGTAACACTGAAACCAGTCAGTCACCTTAGGAGATATATTAAGAGAACGTAGTATAGCTAGTAAAATGTCAAAATCTACAGTGTTAAATACTTTTGATAAGAAAGGAAGAATCGATATTGGACGGAATTCGGAGTAACTATTCGGATTGGACTTTTTAGGTACAGGGATTATTTGAGCATCTTTCCAGATCGTAGGAAATGTACAGGATTCTATCGACAAGTTGTAGATAGATGTAATGATAGGAGCAACAAGGTAAATAATGGGAATAATCATTTTACGGCTAATGCAATCTGAACCCACGGCATCAGAGTTGATGTCTAGAATGTTCTTCTTAACATCACATACAGTAAACTGACTAAAAGAGAAAGAAGGAATATTGGGAGTAGAAGACGCTGAAATATTTCTAATAGTGCTTGTTTTTATCGTACCATCTATGGTATCCGAAAACGAGAAATGCTGGTTAAGATGATTTATATCCAGATTATTTAAATTTCGTTATTGACGTGCTTTCCCAATTCCAAGTGTTTCAAGAAATTTCCACACTTTAGAAGGATCATTGTCGGTTAAAGACCGATGAATATGGCGTTCGTTGTTAATCTCTACATTGCATGTTGCAGCGATTCCGAATATTTCTATATTTCTCGCGATTTTTATCTGTAGGGTTCAACTTATATTTTGCTTTGGCTACGTTCTTACGATGTTGTAGTCTTTTGATTTCATCGGTAAGCCAGGGAGCAGGCCGATGTTTTAAGCGTACAGGATGAATAGGAGCTTGAGTGTCAAATAATTGTGTCAATAAGGAATTAAAAATTGCAACCCATTCATCAACTGTATCCGCAGCCAGTACTACTGACCAGTCGATTTTAGATGCATCTTCATGCAGGCGACTGATATCCACACCACCAAAGTTACGTAGCAGAATTATTCTTGACTTAGCTTTAGGTGGTTTAACTTTATAGGATAGGTAAAGTAAATCATGATAAGAGAATTCTGTAGCATTGCACCGACCATGTTTCTCAACATGGTCAGTGGAAGACACGATAATTAAGTCGAGAAGTGAAGGATTGGAATTCGGAAAGAAGTGTGTGGCAGAGAGAGGAAGAATGTGTAAGTTAGATGCAGATATTAAGGAGTTGAGTCTCAAGGATCTATAATCATTCTTGATCAGACAAGTATTAAAGTCACCCATCAATATAGTGTGGTTATATTGAGGAGTAAATTTTTCAAGAAGGTATTCTAATGAGAGAAAGTAGTCAATTGATAGGCAAGGATTATAAAAAACACACAGTAGAAGTTTACAATGGGAAAAAGTTAATTCAATAAAAAGATGTTCCGCGGAAGGACCAGTCTGAGGTACTGACATGCTGATAATTTTAAAAGGAATGTAGGATCGCAGATACATGGCAACACCTCCACCGGTTCTATTGACACGGTCATTTCGAATTAAATGAAAACCCGGTGAAGTATATGACTCAGAAGACAAACATGGCTTAAGCCATGATTCAGAAACAAGAATAGCATGGAGGTTTTTGTTATCAAACGATGTGAGAAGGTCAGGATAGTGAACAGGAATACTCTGAGCGTTAATATGAACAATGTTAAAGTTTTTAGTTACGTCAGTAAAAGGAGTTAATAGGGATTCATTGAGAGAAGGAACACTTTGAAAGCTGTCGTCGCTACTGGCTGAATCAGAAGAGAGAGAAAGATAAATATCATTGTCGTCTTGAACATGGCTATTATCAATCATTATACATATATATTAAATAATAATAAATAAATAAGAATATAGTGAATTAAAATAAAATAAGTATATAAATATATTTAATAAAAACAATATATAAATATACAAATATCAAATATATAATAGTTCCGTCTTACCCGCCAGCTGTTGAGAGATTATGAATTTGATAAAACAAATAACTAATAAAACTAAAAACTAGTAACTTTAAATAATAATTATATACATAATCTGCTTACTACCGACAAAACAAAAAAAAAAATGGAAACCATGTGTTTACATTAAAGTACTAAGGTAATCACAAAAAAAAATATATATAATAATAGCATAATAAAAATAACATAAAAAAACGATCAAAAGAATAAGTCACAAAACAAACTAATAGTGAAAAGTAACAAAATTAATTTCACGATGGAAATGGTGTTCCAGTTACAAAACTGGAACACAAAAATATTATCAAAACAGACATTATTTCAAAAATTACATTATCTGAAAAATGATAATAGTAAATTTATGTTTTACAAAAAAAAAAAAGACAAATAATAAAAAAAATCAATTAAAAATAATGAAACACATGTATACGTAATTAAAATAGGCAAAACACTAGAGTCCAGATCGTGGCAGCTGTCATTAATAGAAGTTGTCATCACAATCTGTATTAGACATCTCACAAATAATAACAAATTTTAAACTACACTCACTTATAAAGTTATAACTACACGAATCATAAAAGTGATTAGGAAGGTAAATTAAAGTAAATACCAATTGTTGTAGTAAGCAGATATTATGTAAAACCGAGAATCACTACTTTCGACTACTTTTACTAATAATTCGTTTCGGTCGAGAAACTAACTTTGCTGTCTGGATTCTTCGATACGTTTGAGCCCTTTACTTCTGGAGATTTTAAAAGTGAAGAGGATACAGCGTCGAGTTCAGCGTGTGATTCTACTTGGTGACGCGATCCATCTGGGGCTACGAAGAATATCCGTCCATCCCGGGTCCAACACTTCCCAATGCCGAAACGCTGCCGTGATGAGAGGAACACATCGTGCCGTGTCTTCGTGAGGAACTCCGATTGGGTTATGCCAGTGCCTTTAAATTTTGACTTGGCAAACCACACCTTATCCCGCACTCTAACATCACAGAACTTAACAACAATTGGCCTGTTCCGGTTAGCTGTAGACTTACCAAGCCGATAGGAAGTTTTGATACTGGAGCTTGAGAAGTTTGTCAAGTCCAAATGGTCTGCAACGAGACTAGTCACACGAGCACTGGTGTTCTCAGCTTTTTCTTCTGGGACTCCAAGAAGAAGTAGTATTTTGCACCTACTTTGCATTTCCTGGTGGTCCAACTCCCTACCAAGAAATTGTACCTGACACTGAAGAGTGCTGAGAGCAGTTATAATGAAGCTTCTAAACTGCGTGAACTCCGTTGAAAGTGATGGTGTGTGTGTGTGTGTGTGTGTAGCAACTGATGAAGATGTCTTTTGTAACTCATGTTGAAATTCACTCATTTTTGTATTAAATAGTTCAGATATGGCAGACAATAAATCTTTAATTGACTCCATGGGACTCCATGGTTGTAGCAGTGATTAATTGTTATTTCACTTTTTATTTTATTGTTTTATTCTAAAAGAGATTGTAAGCTGGTAGGTAATGTTATTTAGACATGCATATATTATATATAATGTATTTTTAATTAAATAAAATTCAAGAGCACACTAAAAACGTTGCAACTTGTTTAAATCTTACCCGCAAAAAAATGTTTTTGATTTATATTAACGATTTGTGTCAGACAACCTTAACAGCTGGTAAAATTTTTACTTATGCTGATGACACAGCTGTTGTATTTTATGGAGCAACCTGGGATGATGTACGGGATAGGGCTCAGGAAGGGTTATGTCAAATAAAAAATAAATAAAATAAAAATAAATTTATTGACACGAAAAGTTTACATAGTCACAAAACATCCAGTGGTCCCGCACTAGGCAAGCCTGTCTTGCGGGTACCAATTACGGGTTACAATTTCGTATGTTTAAAAAAGAGCTCGGACGATATGCGATCCCATAAAGAATTACATAATAATATTTCGTTATATAAAATACAGCAATATATATGAAAAATAGAATAGTGTGTAATACCTAAAAAACAAAAACAATAAGTAAAATAAATATAAATAAACAATAATCAGTATAATTGATAAGAGAGTTTATATAGAATAGTAATATGTAAGTGCCAATTTATTGAGAATGGAGCTTGAATGTACTACTAGTTTAAAGGTGCCAAAAAAAGTTCAACCTCGTCGTATGTCATGGAATTTAACCAGTCAAATAGTTTTTGTTTTGCTTCGCGAATATTTAATTTTTTGATATTGTATACACTGGTTACTTTTGTAAGCTATTTAAAAATAAGTAATATATGTTGTACATAAATATGGTCATGATTTGACTATATTTATTAAAATGTGAGAAAATCAGCAAGGCGGGTAGACAAATAAATTGTAAATGTAAGAAGGGTTACGGCTTTTAAAAGCACTGTGTGAATAGATTAGCTCTCAGTTCGTTTGGGGCTTTAATGGCGAAAGTAATTTAAGGTAAGATTATTGTACTGATTATAATGTTCATTGTATTATTAAGTTAAAATGTATTAATGTTTAAATGTGATTTGTAAAAATAAAAGTACTGTATGATATGTGTTCTGTTTTATTTTATATATAAAAATAATAGTAAAACGTTAACACTTTATTGTATATGGAGTACTCTTTAAATGTACCGAAGCTGTTTGAAGCTTTTGGGTTGGATATCTAAAAGGCTTCTTAAGCATCGTTTTGATCACTAATCTCTGGGCTCTTTCCAATTGAAGTAAAGATGTCTTAGGTGCACTTCCCCAGCTCGTAATACAGTAGGTGAGTAATGACTGAGTTAAAGCAAAGTAAACAGACTTTAATATATCTCTCGTTGCTGAGACGCGAAGAAGGCGCATTATATTTGCTGTTTTACGTATACGAGATGAAAGGGATTTTATCTGTGTTTTAAAGCTTAAGTTGGTGTCAATAATTACGCCGAGGTACCTGACAGTATCAGTGGGTTTTATAGATTCACAGCTGCAGGTATCCACAGAATTGCACTGGTGTAATTTTATAAAGGGCCTGAAACGCGGTGACGAAGCCGATGTTTTATAAAAACATAGAAAATTTGTTTTTTTATAATTTAATGTCAGGAGATTTGACTGAAGCCAACACAATATCTGCTTCATTCCTTCACTGTGGGAAAGTATTCACAACATAAATTAAGAGAGTCATGAGGACTTTGGGTACCGCTAAGTGATAGTAATTTTTTTGGCTCTTTTCTCTTGGAGTTTAGATGACATATTGATTTTATAGTCTTCCATAGTTTCTTAAAATCTTTGGGGTTATTGGACAGTTCGTTTTTTTCGTACTCAGACTTTAGTTTACGCAGTAAATTGTTGCAGAGGTTTCTATAACGGGTATATGTAATGTGCAACTGTTGGTCATTTCGTGACTTCCGTGTTTTCATGTGTAGTCGATCTCTGCGTTTCATGCAACGCAGTAGCCCAGGAGTAATCCATGGCTTGATATTAAATTTTGAACGACTAACCATAACTTTTCGCGTGTGTTTATTAATTATTTCGTCAAGGCGGCTGTTGAAATCTTTCACTACTTGGTTTATATCATTATTTTCAAGGAGTGTTGTCCAGTCCACTTGCGATATTTCATTTTTAATGGCTTCTAAATTTCTTTTGATAGTTTGTTTGTTTGCGTTTAGGATAAGACCAAGCAGTATCATGTCGTCATCGGTTATATCTGTGTTACAGATTACACCTACTGCATTTGGAACTGAATTTACAAAAATATGGTCAAGGCATGCTTGTCCTCTTGTAGGTTTTGAAATTGCGGGGAAAAGACCATGTTCTACTAATAGGAAAAAATTATGTCGTATAAATGTATGTATGATAACTGGTTGGCTACAGACAAATCGTTTAACTTTAAATATTAAAAAGACAACATTTTTACAATTCACCACTGCTAAAACGATTATCCTTAACGACGAAATTAGGGTTCATACATACCATCCATCGATGACCGATTCTTGTGCGTGCTTGTCTATCTTTAGATCCTCTACGGTCACTCAATCATCTAATACAACACCCAGGTAGGGTGTATTAGACACACACACACACACACGCACGCACGCACGCACGCACGCACGCACATACATTCGTTCTCCTTATCCTTCAATTCTCATTAGAATTCATGTATAATTTGCTTAAGTTCTCATCTCAGTCGCATTTCATCTGGCTTAGTGTATACACGTCTCTTTGTTGAAGACACCACAGATCCTCAAACTTAAATTACTTTAAATAATTATAAAATAAATCTTAAACACAAAATGCGGCATTGTGCTAGTTGTGGAATTCAGCATACAGAAGGACCTGTTTGCAGCATCTGCAAACAGTACTTCGATTTTTCGTGTGCTAGAATAACGGAGGGAGGATATAGAAAACTGGGTGACAGAAAAAAATCTTGGAGATGTCCGAGATGTAAGTCCACCTTATCCCCTGTCTCAACTATGAAGTGATCTTCCCAAAGCCAACTCGAAAAAATACAGGAACAGTTGAATGGTCTGGTCCTGCAGCTGGCGCCTCTGGCTGCACTTGTAGAAGATGTCAAGATAATAAAAAGTGATCTCAAGAGCCTTACTGAAGCACAAGAATCTACTCGCGTGGCCTTAAATAACTTTGCAAGCACACTGCAAGAACTGGACGCTCGGGTTAATAACATCGAGTTGGCTTCAAAAGATATTTCCACACTAAAAGCGCAAGTTACAAATATTCAGCGTGATCTGGACGTGAAGGAACAATCGGCACGTGCAAATAATGTGGAAATACGAGGAATCCCCCAGAAGAAAAACGAAAATCTGTATGAAATAGCTCAGAAAATCGGTCAAATAAGTGATTTTCCCATAAATAAACAAGATATCAACTATATCGCTCGAATCCCCACACGAGTTCCCAATGCCGAAAAACCAATTATAATTGCGTTCAACAATAGATACACAACCCAGTCAAACTCGTACGACACGTTCGACAAGTGCGGTCGTGTATTTTGTTGCGCGTGTTTATCAATTGCGTAAATAACAATTCTAAGAAGGACGGCTCGTAGCCACCGGCACGTGTAAGTTCGTCGCCGGCGGCCGACCGTATGATGCGTTATAATGGAAGGCAATAACTGCATTCAAGATGAATGTAATATCTTGAACACCGTTGAACAAATGGAATTACAGAGAAATGATATGTATGTTGAGGAGGAACAAAATGAATATTACTTAGAAAATATGAACCGTCCGACCAAACGTCCCAGAGAGTCTAATTCTACTAATAATTGGACAACAGTTAACCAAAAAAGAAAAAAAATAATGAGAAGAAATACATGGAGTAGCATAGAAAATATTGAAGAGTATTGTATAGAAATTTGTATATATTCAAAAGAAATGATGCCCAAACAGTTTCAATTGGCCAAATTGCTTAAGAAAGAAAATATATTAAATATTTCTCGAATTAAATACATAAATCCATATAAAGTTTTAATCCAGTTTGAAGAAGAAGACAGCGCAAAAAAATTAATATCTTGTAATACTTTCATTGAAAAAGGCTGGAAAATGCAAAATAGATATGAAGTAGGAATATCGTATGGTGTCATTAAAAATGTAGAAATAGAATTAACTGAAGACGAAATAAAGGAAAGTATTAATTCTGACAGAGAAGTATTATTTGTGAAACGTTTAATGCGAAGAAATGATGAAGCGGGCTGGTCAACGAGCGAAACTGTTCGCTTAGCATTTAAAGGTTCTTCTTTACCCCCATATATTTATGTATATGATGTGAAAGTTAAGATTGAACCATATATTTTTCCCGTTACCCAGTGTTCGAAATGTTGGCGGTATGGGCACAGTAGAAAAATATGCCCTAGTACAAAAGTTATTTGTCCCAAATGTGGATCTAATCACCCTAACTGCGAATCAACGGAACTCAAATGTGTGAACTGCTCAGGGCCACATTTGTCTTTAAACAGGGAATGTCCAGTCTTTAAAAAGGAAAAGAAAATAAGGGAAATTATGTCTGATTTTAATTGTACTTATAAAAAGGCCCTAACCCTATATGTTCCACCCTCATTGCCTCCCAATGATGACATATACAAATCTGAAGATATACACGTAAATGAAATACCTATCTCGTCTTCTCAAAAAACATATGCAGGTGTTGTTAAAACGTCGAAGTAGTCATCAGATGAAGGGTCAAGGAAACAGAAGCTGACAAAAAATAAAAGTAAGAAAAAAGAAATAAGAAATGAAAATGTTGATTGGGATAATGATTCTGAAACTGATTCTAATAAAGAAGACATGAGAGTAGATAATGAAGAAGAAGAAATAACAAGAAAAGGTGTATTTGGTGATTTACTTGAAAAATTAACTAATATTTTTTTCATGAAAAAACTTACAGCTAAACAAAAAATTGAAAAAATTCTAGTAAGTATAATAGAATGGTTCGTGTTTATTGTGAAAGCTAAACTTGAGAATTTTTCGATTTTAAAACAATTATTTAACAATGGCTAATATAAATTTATTGAACAAGATTAACATTATGCAATGGAATGCACAAAGTATTAAAAGAAAATTACCTTTAGTCCAACAACTATTAGTGCAAGAAAAAATTCATATTGCGGCTATATGCGAAACGTGGTTAGAGCCAGAAACAAATCTGAGAATTAGTGGATATAATATCTATAGAAAAGACAGGGAAGATGGTTATGGAGGTGTCGCGGTTTTGGCTCATCATTCGGTAAAAGCTCAAATAATAAATTTAGATAATCAACCCAACACAGGTATAGAAATAATTCATGTGAGAATTTTGAATTGTTCGCATATTAATAATATAATTGCAGTATATTGCCCCCCCTCCATAAGAACAAGACAAAGTGACTGGGAACATTTATTTTCTATAGTCGATAAAAATACTATAATTTTAGGTGATTTTAATGGTCACCATATCAATTGGTCCAACAAAATTGATCAAAGAGGTACACAAATTTGTGATGCCATTTTAGATAGCAACTTCGTGACATTGAATGATTCGTCACCGACAAGAATTAAGCTCGTTAATGGCACCCTACAGGAATCTTCTCCAGATATTTCAATAGTTTCTACAAATATATCTGTTAAGTTTACATGGACTATTACTAAAGAGACACTAGGTAGTGACCATCTCATAATTAAAATGTCAACGTTGCATGAGCCCTCATTAAAACCTATTAGAAAAAGAAATTTTAAGAAAGCTAATTGGCCGAATTACACCAAACATCTTGACGATAAATTTACTAATTTCAGTCTACTAGAAGATCCACAAAAAGCATATGATTTATTTATATCTATTTTGAATGAAGCAGCAGATGAGCATATTCCTACTATCATAATTAATCAAAACCCTACATCAACCTTTACGCCAAAATCGTACTGGAATAGTAAGCTATCGAAACTTGTTGCAGAACGTCGGTTAGCTCTTACTAACTTTAGAAAGAATCCTATACCGCGAAATCTTAGTTTATTACAAGATAAGATATCTGAGTTGCAACGACTTATGCGAAAGGCTGATTCCGCTTCTTGGAGAAATAATTGTTCATCTTTGGATCAAGCTACTTCTTCTGCAGAATTATGGTATCGTATGCGATGGATTAAGGGTTATAGAGGCCCAAGAACACATATCGACGATAATAATGTGAAAAGCGTTCTATTATCTTTGACTCCAGACTACGTTTTACCACCAAAACCAGTTTTTAGCATTAGCAATTTTGATTTAGAAGTATCCTTTTCAAGTCAAGAGATTTTAATGGCAATAAAATCGGCGGACACTGCTCCTGGTCATGATGGTATATCGTACTCTATGTTAAAGAATTTGCCCGCTAAGGGTATATTAGTTTTAATCCAATTATACAATATATTTTTTTCGTCGAATATTGTTCCCCATCAATGGCGAAACATATTAATAATACCTATTCAAAAACCAGGACGAGATGTGAGGTTTGCTTCATCTATTCGACCTATTTCGTTGATGTCCTGTCTTTGCAAAATATTTAATTCTGTCTTAAATAAGCGTCTGGAATGGTATTTTGAAAGGAACAATCTTTTTTCCGACAATACAGTAGGATTTCGTAAAGCAAAATCCTGTTACGATAATTTAAGCAGCTTAGTTTCTTTTATACAGTCGGGTTTCTCAAAAAATGAATCCACTCTTGCTGGTTTTATGGATATAAATAATGCATACAATAATGTAAACATAACGATTCTCTTAAACGTACTGCATGAATTTGGAGTTGGCTTAAAAATATGTAATTATCTTTGGAATTTTCTCAGTGAACGTCGGCTTAAAGTTTATATCGATAATTCTGAACATTGTAGATATACCTCTTTAGGATTAGCTCAAGGCGATCCTTTGTCGCCCTTATTGTTTAATATAGTAACTATCCATGTTTTGCGCCCAATTTATAGTGATTCTATTTTAATTTCTCAATTTGCTGACGATTTTGTCATTTATACGTCAAATAAAAATATTCGTAAGGCTCAAATAGACCTACAAGTAGTGATAGATAAATTTATTGTACAAACTAATATGATAGGGCTTGATGTTTCCTCTAACAAAAGTAAAATATGTTTGTTCTCTAAAGGAAGAAGAGCAAATGAAATAAGTTTAAAAGTAGATAATTACATTTTAGAATGTGTTGAAAATGTGAAATATTTAGGGCTGTGGTTGGATCGTTCATTACGTTGGAGCAAGCATATACATGAGATTGTCAATAAAGTTTTAAAAATTCTGAATGCTTTTAAAGTTTTGGCTGGACCAGATTGGGGTGTGCACCCAAAACACTTAAGACGCTTGTATACTTCGTTAATTCGTAGTAGAATTGATTATGCCAGTTTTCTATATGCCAATGCAGCCCAGAATAAACTAAAAAAACTAGATGTAGTGCAAAATCAAGTTATGCGAATTATAGGTGGGTTTATAAAGTCGACTCCTGTGCACGTCATGGAGAGTGAACTCTGTTTACAACCCTTATTTGTTCGTAGACGTTTTTTGGCTGGGAAGTTTTGGCTTAAATCTAAATCTATCAAAAATAATAAAGTTATTGATTTACTTAATAAAATGGTTAATTCGAATTCAAATCAAAATTATTGGTCTAATAAACGAAAACCTGCACTAATTGTCACCCATACAGAATTACAGTCCATTTCCATTCAATATACTTATCAATTAGAAATGTTTTCTTTAGAAACGTGGGTTAGTAACATAGATGTGAAGAAATTTATCAAATGTAATATTCCTACATTAAAAAAATCAAAAAATAAATACGACCTAACCGAAATTAGAGAATTAGTTTATCACTTTATTAATAATGTTTATATTAACCATTACCAAATATTTACAGATGGCTCAAAATAATTAATTAATTCTGGAGCGGCTTTTTATGATGTACAAACAGATAATTCTATGAAATTTCAGTTAAGTAATAATCACTGTATTATGTTTGTAGAACTGTTAGCAATTTCTGAGGCATTGGCATATATTGATTCCATTGATTTCCAAAATTTTGTAATATTTACAGATTCTAAAAGTGCTCTTCAGCACCTAATAAAATGTACCTCAGCTTATAGAGGTATATCGATAGCATACACAATTTTAGATCAATTGAATAAATTTAACAAGGCATCTAAATCTGTTTGTATTCAATGGATACCATCTCATGTTGGAATAACTGGCAATGAGATGGTAGATAATTTTGCGAAGCAAGCTTGTGTGGAGGGTGTTAAGATTTCGTTGGACTCATATTTCTCTGATGTAATTTGGAAAGTAAAAGAAAAATGTTCATTTTTGTGGAAAGAGTACTTTGATGAACGTTCAAAAGAAAAAGGTATATGGTACAGAATGATGCAACCTCAGCCCTTAAATATACCGTGGATTGATAATTGTGATTTGAGTCGCCGTGATCTTATTGTTGCTTTAAGATTCCGTTCCGGCCACCTTCTAATAAACTGTTTTGCTTTCTTAATGAAGAAAGTGAATTCCCCAAATTGCACCGAATGCGGTGTAATCGAAGATATTTACCATATTCTATTGGAATGAGGCCGGAGCGAGTCCCTAAGACAGGATATTAATGTTGATTTGGGCATTACTTTGACTATTGCGCACTGTATAAGCTTTTTAGCATTTCCTACATCATATGAAGCAAAAAAATTGTATAAATTAGTTATTAATATTCTAAAATTAAGGAAATAAATTAATGTAAACTGCTTACAGTACAAAGCAATATAGTCAAATTGATGACTAAGCTCTATAATAAAAAAAAATAAAAAAAAATAGATACACAAAGGAGGAGCTGCTCGTGTCATCTCGACGAAGTAAACGACTGAAGTTGATAAACCTAGGTTTCAATGTGGAACGTAACTTCCATGTTAATGATCATCTGACGCAGAAAAATAAGATTTTACTGAATAGAGCAAGAGACCTTGCACGTGAGAAGAATTACAAATACATATGGGTTAAACATTGCAAAATCATGGTCAGAAAGTCGGATACCACACCAGTGTTTTTTATCAGGGACGGGAACGATCTCGCAAAAAATATATAGAAATCATTAAACGAAAACAATTTGTAGCAATATTTTATAAATCATTATTTAAAACTTTGAGAATCACATGCACGATCGTTTTATATTGTCTATCTCAACGGTCATTGGACGAAACTTTTGTTACTGTCGGGGCTGTCATTCAATTAAGGAACGTAAGTCAAATTAGTTATATTCTATTATCGACCAAATATACATATGTATGGGGTATAATAAGGTCTATATTTGTCTGCATGATTGAGCGTCTGAATTCAGATTTGCAAACATTTATTCTTGATTTTATGTTTCTGAATACCTACATTTTTAAGAATATTATCTT
The DNA here is from genome assembly GCF_037043105.1 of Vanessa tameamea. NCBI lineage: Eukaryota > Metazoa > Arthropoda > Insecta > Lepidoptera > Nymphalidae > Vanessa > Vanessa tameamea. The sequence continues at coordinate 1,171,819 of NC_087340.1, read as the reverse complement.
ATATTATTATAACGTTGTTTATTCGAAATGCACAAATACTTAATATTTTCATATTTAAAACTTTATCACTTCATCATTATTCGGGTTCGTATTAGTTGTGTACTTTTTTATATTTATTATGGCGTACCATAATTTTAATATATACTACCAAAATACTAGAGGACTGCGCACTAAAACACATCTTTTTAAAATAAACTTATTATTAAATTCTTATGATATCATCTCTTTAACGGAGACATGGCTGATCGATGGTATGCATGATGCGGAGCTTTTCGATAGCCGTTATGTGGTGTGGCGAAGGGATAGGAATTATGAGGCTACGCGGGAAAGATATGGAGGTGGTGTGCTGTTGGCTTTGCGCCGTGAGCTTAGTGCGGTGTCTCATCCAGATTGGTGTTCATCCGCTGAGGATATATGGGTCTCAGTAACTTTTAGAGACAGACTTAATATCGTCTCAACCTTGCACATTTGTACTGTATATCTCTGCACACAAAACCTCGGCTTCTCTTTTAACTCACAAGTAACTAACTTTACTGACAAGATTTTTCTCAAATAGTGAACTCACACCTGGATGACTTGTTCCCGATCCTGGGAGATTTTAACTTCGGCATCGTGCACTGGAGGTCAGGATCTAATGATCGTTTGGAGTACTCGGGATTGTCTGGTCCATCTCAATTTTATTTCTATACACTCTCGGAATGTAACCTTCAACAGTTCAACCTTCACAATAACCGGAACAATAAGATCCTTGACTTGGTACTGAGTAACAAGGACCTGATTATCGATGCCTGTACTGAACCACTAGTTCCGGAGGATGCACATCACAAATCTCTAATCGTCACTTTAAAAAGTGCAGCGTTTTACCCACTTAAACCTAAATCTAGACTGAAGTATTTCTTTGAATCAGGAGACTGAGAAAATAAGATCTTACCTAAATAACGTGGACTGGGAAACATGCTTGCGTAGTGGTACACTGGATGAAGCTGTTCAGAATTTCTACTCCTACGTTAACGTTGCTATTGACCTACACATACCAAAAAAAAAGTGCTATCTACTAATTTCCCACCGTGGTTCAATACTTCTCTAAAGAAGCTTCTTAGAGAGAAATTTAAATTTCTAAATAAATTTCGCATATACGGTAATACAGCTGATTATGAGTCGTTCTCAATACTCCGCCACAGAGCTAAATTACTGGAAGAGACGTGCTATACTGTATATAACAAAAATTGTGAAGAGTCAATAACAAAAAACCCTAATTTGTTTTGGTCTTTTATCAAATCTAATAAAACAGGATCTAACTGCATCCCTTCATCCATGTTTTATCTTACGAAAAAAGCTAGTACGGGAGATGATATCTGTCGTTTATTTGCCAACTATTTTCAAACCACATTTCTTCCTTCCACAAATTCGATTGCTTCCAATAGTCTTTTATTATCCCAAAACGAATTTCCCAATACCGTAATTTCTGACATGGATATAGTTCCAGACGCAATAGCTAAAATGCTTGAATCATTGGATTTAAAAAAAGGAGCTGGCCCGGATGGACTTCCTCCAGTCTTCTTGGTTAACTGTTCTAGGGTCATTACTATTCCACTTACAATGTTATATTCGCGTTCCGTTACAGAGGGTACAATTCCTGCAGCTTGGAAATCGGCTCATATTTCGCCTATCTTCAAACGTGGAAATAAAAACGATATTAGAAACTACAGACCCATATCGAAACTATGCATCTTTGCAAAGATTCTGGAAAAAAATGTTTATACTCAAGTCTATAGTCGTATTTCACCCGCATTTATTCAAGAACAGCATGGATTCCTCAAAAAGCGTTCACTACATCCAATTTATTAACTTTCGTTGATTTCACTACAAAAAGCATGGACACAGGTGAGCAAGTCGACGCTATATTCACCGATTTTAGCAAATGTTTTGACCGTATTGACCACCACCTATTATTACAAAAGCTCTTATATGCCGGTATCCATGGAAATCTCTTCAGGTGGTTCAAAGCGTACATCGAGAATCGGTCACAAGCTGTGATACTGTCTGGATATAAATCCGATTGGCACATAGTACCATCTGGAGTTCCTCGGGGATCCCTTCTCGGCCCTTTGCTGTTTAACATTTTTATCAATGACGTTTATACTTGTTTCCAAAACTCTAAATTTCTTCTTTACGCCGACGACGTGATTTTTTTTAAAAATATTAGTAATATCAACGACTGTCGTTCTCTACAGGAGGACCTTGATAGATTCCAGCAATATTGTCACTTAAACAAACTCGAAATTAATGTGGAAAAATGTTATGCAATTACTTTTTCTCGCAAAACGATAAATATAGTATACCACTATTTATTAAAAGGATAACATCTTAAGCCTGTCGAAGAGATACGTGACCTAGGTGTTATACATGACAAAAAATTGACATACGCAAAACACGTTGATGAAATAGCCAAAAAAGCCAACAAGGCAATGGGTTTTGTTCTTCGGCAAAGCTCGCTGTTTAGAGAAGTGAAAGTTCTTAAGATCCTATACTGTTCATACGTGCGCAGTACCTTCGAGTATTGTTCTCAAGTATGGAACCCGCAATATCATGTGCATGAAAACAGGTTAGAGTCTATTCAACGCAAGTTTTTGAAGCACATCAATATAAAATGTAATATTAACGACCCTTCGTATCAATTAAGTTGTAAGAGATATCATATCCTACCTTTATATGTAAGACGTAAAATCGCAGACGTGGGTCTCTTATTGAAGATTGCGCAGGGTCAACTAGACTCCTCTTACTTGCTACATACAATAAATTTGAAAGTACCAACAAGATCATATGTCAGACATCCTTATAGCTATCTTTACCCCCATCATTGTTTGACTAAATATAGATAAAACTCATTCAGTATTCGCTCAGCCAATTTTATAAATACATTGAATGACATCCCCGATTTTGACTTGTTCAACATGACTGTACCAGCACTTAAGCGCAAAATGACCATGAACTGGTTTGATGAGCAGCTCTAACTTTCGTTTTTATTTTTTCCTCATAATGTATCTTTTTTTTATCTTGTTTATTTTGTATTTATCGACCTAGTAAATAAACCAGCGTGGCATGTATTTTTATAATTTAACATAATGTTTATATGCGAGAGCATCTAAATGGTGAATTGTTATATATATTTGTCATTTAATATTTTTTAATGTCACTGTTTGCTTTCTTAATAAAATAAAAAAAAAAAAATGTATAATTTAGCTTTAAGAAGTAAACAATGGAAGAGCACACTGGTTTGTTGTGGCACAGGCTTTTGCTTATCACAAGAACCAGGAAAAAAAAATTAGTTTAAATTCTAGCTACACGTGCTTTAATTTAAAAAATCACCGATCAAACAAAATTAAACCCAATATCACAAACATACTTACACAAATGAATTAATTATAAAAATAAGCTAATCGCTGTTTCTTGTAAAAATAAATGTGATTTTTCACAAAAACTCCTACTTTTTTATAAACCTTCTCCTCAACAGTTAAATTATTTACCGCCTAGGCCTAATTTAGGCCTAAATCTCTATTTGGGCATCCCCCTTTCGTTCGTTAAGTTTCATATTCGTACTGTTATACGGTACGGACTTGGAGCCTTTTTAAAAAAGAATGTTCACAAAACTAAACTAAGAAATAGTAGGGGTTGAGGGTTGAGTCCTCGAAATAGAAAAACAACAATATTAATTATTGAACGGGACCGTCGGAATCGGAGGTTGGAGTAGGACTGACTCTGAGGACCGGGCTACTGTCGGTTCTGGAGGAAAGGTGATGAATTGGGAGCTTTGGTCAGCAAAAGGGGTAACAATGTAGGGTTATAACACCTCCCCGGGGTAGACTAAAATTCGGGGTTGAAATTCGAAGTTTAGGAAAGAGAAACTAAATGGGCCTTCTGGTGCTGGCTGGCGGAATATCTTCTGGAGATTGGTTGGCTTTATTAACCTGGATAGGAACCACAGGATCTAGAATAGGAGCTGCAGGTTCTGGAAGTACATTTTAAAAATTTTTTTCGTGTTTTCTTCGCGGAAAAAATCTTCTTAAATATTACTTTGCGCTCTCATTTGCTCCCTGCATTTTGAATTTTTCTAAACTTTTAATTTCACCTGTTTTACCTGTTTTTTCTTGCTTTTTTCGATATTTTCTCAGTTTTTCCTCTACAGTAAATCCATCTGCCTTCCTACCTCTTTCCGTTGTTCGGCGCGATTGTGGGGCCTTCTGTCCTGCATCCGTCGACGCATCACACTCCCGGATCGGCCTCTCCGTTCCGGAGATATTCTGGAAAAACCGAAAATTTGCGGCCACACACCCGCCCTGTTATATATATATAGAACAGAGAGGGTCAATTTTTAAACAAAAAATTTTTATCGGCCCACCTGATAGCCCGGGCTCTGAGGATCACAAATGATGCCTTAGAGCCACCCTCAGCCACGTACTTCCTGAGGGAAGCCGCTTCTTTGGCTGCTTACGGCTAACAAAACCATGGACTCCGATATGGAGACTGCGTCGGACGCCTCGGTCCGGCTTGAAAATGACGCCGAATCCGACTCGGGCTCGGATACGGCGAGACCCGCTGCCGACCGCCGCGGCAACAGTAAGAAGAACGGGCTCAGCCGTGCAAGGGCTGACTTAAAAAATAAAGAGGAAGAAGATAGGGAGCTCGCCTTCGAGCGGACCCTGCGCAGTCGAGCCTTCAAAAAGGTGCCGGCTGCGGCGCCGGTGGTCGAAGAGCCGACCCCACCGAAAAAAGATCCGGCCAACCTTAATGCCGAGGAGCTCCGCGCGGAGGCTGGAAGGTGTGCGACCGAGATAAGGGAGGTCGCATTAAAATCCTCCAATTTAAAAGGAGGATTTATCAAGAGGCTGAAAGACGCAGCGGCCTCTTTAGAGGGTGTGGTCGAGGCCCTCGCCTCTCGGACGGAGGCTGACGAGAGCAGGAGGCTCAGGGCGGACAATAACCGCCTGCACAGAGAGGTCGAAAACCTGAAGGCGGAAATTAAAGCCCACCGCCGTGAGTACGCGGAGATGCGTACCACGTTGGTAGCGGCAAACGAGACGTCAAACACCCCGCAAAGTGCTCCTTCGATGAAAGAGCTGAAGGACTTCATCGTCACGTCGATCGGCGCGGCGATGAAGGACCAACTGGCGGGCCTGGAGGAGCGCCTACCTGCGAGGATGCAGCGACCTCCCTCTGCGGCGGATAAACCGCAGCCGTCGCAGGAACCACCGCCATCTACCTCAACGGCCCGCCAGGACGGAGGAGCCTCAGCCAGGCCCAGGAAGGCGGCTCCATTAACCGCTCAGACCGCGCCCACCGCTTGCCCACCGAGCGCACCGGCACCGGCGACGTCCCAAACGCCACCGAACCAGGAGACGTCCTGGTCCACGGTGGTGAGAAAGGGTAAGAAGGGGAGCAAGACCGCCCCTTCTGCTGCTAAAGCACCGCCGAAAATGCCCCAGCCAGGCAAGACGAAACTGGCTACCCCTCGATCGGCTGCAATCGTTCTCACGTTGCAGCCGGAAGCAGTAAGGAAGGGTGTCACCTACGCGCAGGTCCTGGAGAGAGCGGAACAAAATGTCAAGCTCCAGGACCTTGGGATCAGCGGTGGGCTGAAGGTGCGACGCACGGCGACCGGGGCCAGGGTTCTCGAATTGCCGAGAGCCCAAGCGGAGCAGGCCGAGAGGTTGGCAGAGAAGCTCCGCACAGCGCTCGACGGGGTCGCGGACGTAGTGCGGCCAGTTAAGAAGGCCGACCTGAAGGTGACGGGGCTCGACGACTCCGTCACCTCGGAGAAACTGGCCGCGGCGATCGCGCGCGCAGGCGACTGCTCCGTAGAGTCGGTGAAGTGCGGCGTGATGCAGCGCGGACCCGGCTATATGGGGATGGTCCGCGTCACCTGCCCCCTCACGGCAGCGAAAAAGCTGGCCGCTGCCGGTCGCCTCCTCGTCGGGTGGAGCTCGGCCAAGGTGGCCGTCGTGGAGCAGCGCCCTATGCACTGCTACAAATGTATGGGCCTTGGCCACACGAGGGCGCTCTGCCCGTCGAAGGCGGAGAGGGGTGGCCTATGCTACCGCTGTGGCTCGGACGGCCACAAGTCAGCGGTATGCACGGCCAAGATGCGCTGCGCGGTCTGCGCGGAGGCCGGGAAGCCCTCCGGGCATCTGATGGGGGCGAGGGATTGCAACCCCCCCATCACGAAGGGTAAGGCGGCTCTAGGAGACCGCCCCGCGCGAGGAAAGCCGCCAGGCTACGGAGGGAGCTAGTTCGACTCAAGGATGCCAGACCAAATAAGCTTCCTCCAAACGAACGTCAACCACTCCGCCGGAGCGCAGGACCTACTGCTGCAGTCCATGGCGGAGTGGCAGGTTGACCTGGCGGTGGCCTGCGAGCCCTATTTCGTCCCTCCCCTACCTCACTGGCTGGGGGACTCGGACGACACCGTGGCGGTCCTCACGAGGAGCGGAACGAGCCCTCCCCTCTCACTCATCGAGAGGGGCTCGGGCTACGTAGTGGTGGGGTGGGGGGAGTACGTCGTCGTCGGTACGTACTTCTCCCCTAACCGCAGCCTGGCTGAGTTCGAGACTTATCTCGGCTTAGTCAGAGCTGCGGTGGCCAGGCAGTCGCCGAAACCGATAATGGTTCTCGGCGACTTAAACGCGAAGTCGCGTGCCTGGGGCAACCCCGCCACGAATCCGCGAGGGAGGGCCGTCCAGGTGTGGGCCCTGCTCTCCGACCTGTCCCTTCTCAACAGGGGGCAGGTTCACACCTGCGTGCGACATCAGGGGGGTTCCGTGGTGGACGTTTCGTTCGCCACCCCTGTCGTTGCACGCAGAGTGGTCGACTGGAGAGTGGAGGAGGAGGTGGAGACTCTGTCGGATCACCGTTACATCCGATTCGAGATCTCCACCTCTCGCAGGCCGGCGGAACCCCAGAGGGTGCCGACTACGCTGCCGAGGTAGTCTCTCGGCCAGGTCGATCGAGAGCTGGTCAAGGAGGCCGCCATCGTGCAGCGGTGGGGTTCCGCGGGGAGGACGGAGGGCGCCAGCGCAGAGGAGCTGGCGGGCCGCATGCGCAGTTCGCTCAAGGAGGTCTGCGATGCGGCCATGCCTCGGACCCGGCGCAGGGTTCCGCGCCGGCACGTCTATTGGTGGTCGCCCGAAATCGCCGACCTTCGGGCGACGTGCTGCCGGGCGCGGAGGGCCTACGTCCGCTGTCGAAGGCGCAACGGCCTCGACACGGACCTGGAGGGACAGATGTTGGACGGGGAACTTTTTCCCCATCCAGGCGAGCATGTCCCTCCGCAGATGGCCCCCCGCTCCGTGATCGAAGACGCAGTGGCTCCACCACTGATCACGGAGCGGGAGATGGAGATGGCCCTCGGCCGCTTGAGGGCCAAGAACACGGCGCCGGGTCCGGACGGGGTTCCAGGGCGTGTTCTGTGCGACGCCCTGGAATTCCTGGGTGCAAGGCTTCGGGAGCTGTTCGACGAGTGTCTGTGCAGCCGGCAGTTTCCGAAGCCTTGGAAAGAGGGAAAATTGGTCCTGTTGCCGAAGGAAGGTCGGCCGATGGATTCCCCTTCGGCATACAGGCCAATAGTGCTGCTGAACGAGACGGGCAAACTCTTCGAGAAGGTCCTCGCAGCCCGTCTCGTTCAGCACCTCGAGGAGGTCGGTCCGGGTCTCTCGGAGGCTCAGTACGGGTTCAGGGCGGGCCGGTCGACGGTCAACGCCCTGGACGCCCTGAAGACTCGGACGACGGAAACGGTGGCCCGGGGGCAAGTCGTCCTGGCGGTGTCGCTCGACGTGGCGAACGCCTTCAACAGTCTCCCTTTCGAGACGATACGGGAGGCACTCCGATACCATGGGGTGCCGACCTATCTCAGGAGGCTGCTGGAGGCGTACCTCCAGGACAGGGAGGTCCTCTGGGCGGGGGTCGATGGGAGGCTGGTCCGGCGTCGGGTAGGCTGCGGCGTTCCACAGGGGTCGGTTCTCGGCCCAATTCTGTGGAACGTCGGTATCGACTGGCTCCTGCGAGCTCCCGTCCTTCCCGGGATGGGGGTGTTGTGCTACGCTGACGACACCCTCGTCACGGCGACTGGGCGGGACTTCCGGGAGGCGGCTCGCCTCGCCGAGGTCGGAACGGCTCTCACCGTGGACCGTATGGGAATGCTGGGCTTGAGGGTCTCCATATCCAAAACGGAGGCCCTCCTCTTCCACGGTCCACGGAAAGGACCCCCATGAGGGGCGAGTATCACCGTCCAGGGGACGGTGATCAAGGTGCAGGCCCAGATGAAGTATCTGGGCCTCATCCTGGACGGTCGATGGAGCTTCGGGCAGCATTTTGTCCATCTCGGCCCGAGGCTCATCAACGCCGCCGCCGCTCTCGGCCGACTCCTTCCGAATGTGGGGGGGCCGGGATCGCTATGCCGGCGTCTCTACTCCGGCGTAGTGAGGTCGATGGCGCTGTACGGTGCCCCAATCTGGGTCGACGCCCTCACCGCTGACAACCGGGCCCTGCTGCGAAAGCCGCAGAGGGTCATAGCGGTGAGAGGCGTCAGAGGGTACCGTAAGGTGTCGTGGGCTGCGGCGACACTTCTCGCGGGCGATCCGCCCTGGGAGCTCCAGGCGGAGGTGCTCGCGGAAGTGTACCGGTTCCGGGTCGAGGCGAGGAACCGCGGCGACCGTCCAGGGTCGGCGGAGGTCGGGCGGATCAGGGCTCTAGCCCAGCGAGCCCTGATCGCCCGATGGCAGGAGGACCTGGGGTCACCCACGGCGGGCCTGGCGACAGTGGAGGCGATCCGCCCCCACTTGAGTCGCTGGGTCGAGAGGAAGAAGGGCACACTCACCTTCAGGATGACGCAGGTACTTACCGGGCACGGATGCTTCGGTAAGTACCTGCACGGGATAGCGCGGCGGGAGGTGTCACCCTCCTGCCACGAGTGTGGTGCGCCAGTCGACACGGCGCTCCACACCCTGAGTGAGTGTGCTGCGTGGGGGCCCCAGAGGCACACCCTTGCGGCGACTATGGGCGGAGACCTCTCGCTGCCGAGCATCGTCAACGAAATGCTCGGTAGCGAGACGTGTTGGTCGGAGATGCGCTCCTTCTGCGAAAACGTGATGTCGCAGAAGGAAGCCGCGGAGCGGGAGCGGGAAGAGGATGCCGCTGCAGACCCGCTCCGCCGAAGACGACCGGGGAGGAGGAAGAAGCGCTACGCGCACCTTCTCCCCCCGCCTCAATAGGCGTCGCAGGGACTAGGGGGGGTCTCAGTACCCCGAGAACCCCCTCTAGGTGTTGGAGGCCCGCATAGGCGGGCCGACCGTCAGGGCGTCACGGTAGCATGCGCAAGCGATCCCGTGGCGCCCGCCGAAAGATGGAGAGGGTACCGCTGGTTTTTTAGTGGGTAAACCCGGCGTACCTGGGCGCACTCGGCGTCCAGGGCTCCGGGGAGTCCCACACACCCCCCCACCTTCCATCACGTGGGGGAAGCGCGTAACGCGTTTTTCCAGCGAGAAAAAAAAAAAAAAAAAAGGAGCTGCAGGTTCTGGATTCGGTGGATCTGCAGGAACTGGTTGCATGACAAAAGGGATTTGGTAGGTAAGACGGCCACGCGTTTTAATAAACAAAAATAACCTAAACACACCCTATATTATAATAATACCAATAACAATAATTGAGAGTGTAGAATAATGATCCCCGTATTTTATTATAGATTTTTGATTTATAATCTTTTGTGTTTCCTCTGCTAACGATTTTAATTTATACTTTGTTTCTGGAGTAAATGAGTCAAGGTCTATATTTTGCAATTTAATAAGGGGTCCATTACTTATTTCATTTTTAAACTTATCTAAAGTACAGCATGAATCTAAAACTATATTAAAATCAAATGTTCAACTCTGAATCTTCTTTATTATTACACTTGTAGGGGTACTGGTCCCTAGCTTACTTGTTATTACTATTCGTAGATATTTCTTGAGTAAAAGAACACTTTCTTGCTGGTCGGATCGGAATGATTTTATTTTAAAAATGTGTCGAAATATATACAAAAACTAGGAATATTATTATCCAATGAAATAATTACAGTGCATATTTACAAATTCTTTCGTCCAAAGAAAACGCTTACTTTTCTACCAATAGAAAGTTACACAATTTACAATGATAAAAATTATGATTCAGCCAATTAAAAGTTATACATTACAATTGAAAATATTTTGGAAATTAAACTACGAATTAAATGTTAGATTTTTCGACCAATGACGACGCCGCAATTTCGTATGTTCATTTCGTCTGTTGACACGAAAATCCGATAGAGCGCGCTGGGTAAGCGCCGTATGCGCTTGCCGATTTTCGCGTAGTATAAATAGCTCCCGAATTTGATTTTTAATTTAGTCGGAGCGCGTCTCTGGACGTCGACGCATGTATGAACAATAATGTTGAATGCAATTCCTACATCACTCCCCTTCAAGAAAATCGTACCTTAGGTTTGATTTTTCTTCCAGATCTTGTTGTATATTCAGATGTCGTATTGGGTTGACGAGGTAGTTCTTCTGGTGATGGATTCGTATTGTAGTAGGCTGGTTTGAGTCTATCTAAACTAACGACTGATGTGCGTAAGGGCAATTGAATTTTGTAATATTTATCGTAGCGTTTTAAAACTTTATAAGGACCATCGTACGGCGGCGTAAGCGGAGCTCGAACCATATCATTGCGCACAAACACATGCGTACACGTTGTTAGGTCTTTGTACACGAATGGTTTATGTTGAGAAGTGTGTTTGCGTGGCGCTGGTTGTAGCGTTGCCATGGTTTCCGTTAGGCGGCGTACGTACTCTGTGTCATTTATATTTGATTGTGTAGGCACGAAGAAATCGGCAGGTATTCGTAATGTTGTTCCGTAAGTCATTATTGCAGGACTAAAATTGTCTTTTCTTAACGCCGTGCGTAAGCCCAATAGCACGGTGGGTAATTTATCCGTCCATTGTATTATGGCTTCTCGTGCTATCAGTGCCGCTTTTAATGTTCGATGCCATCGTTCGACTTGGCCATTAGATTGTGGATGATATGCAGTGGTTCGAATTCTTGTTATTCCGAATTTTTTCATTAAGGATTTGAATAGCTCGGATTCGAACTGGCGGCCTTGGTCCGTAGATATGCGTAGCGGGCAACCGAATCGTGCGATCCAGTTTTCATAAAAAACTTTAGCTACATTCTCGGCGGTAATTTCTTGCACCGGCACTGCTTCGGGCCACTTCGTACAGCGATCTATGATAGTGACGCAGTATCGATGGTCGTTTGACGGTGGTAGCGGTCCAATTATATCGATGTGTACATGTTCGAAGCGCTGCGACGGTGGAAATTGGCCTAAGGGTGTTACGACGTGTCGATGTATTTTTGCTCGTTGACAATTAATGCATGCTTTAGTCCATATTCCGACGTCTTTATTCATGTTGGGCCAGAAGTATTTCGTGGTTAGTTGTTTTCTTGTGGTCCGTACGCTCGGATGACATAGTTCGTGTTGCGCTTTGAATGCAGCATAGCGATATGTGTTCGGCAGGTACGGCCGCGGTGTGTCGGTAGACAGCTCGCACGTGATTGGTTGGCTTATTCCGGGCATCGCGATAGTTGTAAACCGTAAGTTCGGTTGATTTCGAATTGACTTTAATTCTTCGTCATTACTCTGGTCGATTGCTAATTGAGTAAAATCAATTATGGTTGGACACTGGATGTCTTCTATGCGAGAAAGAGCGTCGGCGACTTTGTTTTCTTCGCCTTGTATGTAGTTAATACTTGAACAAAATTGACTGATGAAATGTAGTTGTCGTTCTCTACGTGGTGTGTCGGTACTCTTAGCTTGGCAATGTAATGCGTAGCGAGCGGCTTGTGATCTGTGTACACGTTTACTTCGCATCCCTCGATGAGTCGTCGGAAGTGTTTTACAGCTGTATATATTGCTAATAATTCGCGATCATATACACTGTAGCGGCGTTGTGTAGCGCTCATTGCTTTTGAGAAGTAGGCGAGTGGTTTCCATTTATTATTAACTTTTTGTTGTATTACGGCGCCGAGACTATGATCAGAAGCGTCCGTCATGATACTGAGAACACTACCGGGGACTGGATGAGTCAGGGTTGTAGCTTCTAAAATGCTTTGGCGGCAATTTTCAAATGCTGCATCGGCTTCCGGCGTCCAGTCGATCGGTGTTTTATCGTTCTTTTTGCGGTTGTGTAAGTACTTATTGAGATGGTGTTGAAGTTCAGCTTGATGTGGTAGACAGTCTCGGTAGAAGTTAAGCATGCCGAGAAATCGGCGTAATTCGACTATGGTTTTAGGTTTCGGATATTTTGAAATAGCTTCGATGCGATCTTGAGTTGGTTTTATTCCTTCTGCCGAGACTTCGTAACCGAGAAAATTAATTTTGTTTTTTCCAAACTCACATTTTTCGATTTTCAGTGTAACTCCGAATTTTTGTAATCGTTTTAATACTTCATGTAATAATTGAATATGTTTTTCTTCATTTTCTGAATATAGTAGAATGTCATCGACGAAACAAAAGCAATTTTCCACGCCTCTGAGAACTTCGTGCATGAATCGTTGAAATGTTTGACTCGCGTTGCGTAGTCCGAAAGTCATGCAGTTGAATTCAAAGAGGCCGAACGGGGTTATAATTGCGGTTTTCTGTGCATCTTCTTCAGCGATTGGTATCCAGTAGTACGCCATTTTTAAATCAAGCTTTGAAAATACTTTTTTGTTATGCAGTTGATAGGTAAAATCTTGTATGCGTGGTATTGGATAGCGGTCGGGTTGAGTGACCGCGTTTAATCTCCTATAGTCACCGCAGACTCTTAAACCGCCGTCCTTTTTCATTACAACATGTAACGGGCTAGCCCACGGACTGTTAGATGGTTTACAAATGCCCATTTCCAACATATTCTCGAATTCAGTCTTCGCAGCTTTGTATTTATCCGGCGGAAGCGGACGTGGTCGGGCGAAGAGAGGTGGGCCAGTTGTTTCTATATGGTGGACGACGTTGTGTTTCGAAGGTTGATTGAGAGACATCGGTCGAATTACGTCTGGATATTGCTTCAATATATGATAGTAGGCTTGGTTAGTCCCGATAACGTGTAATGTTCTTGTTTCAATTTCAGCGCCTGTTGATATTTCAATAGCATCAACTGAGAGATCAGTGACTTTATCTATGAGTTTCTTTTTGTGCAAGTCTATTAGCAACTTGAAATTACGTAGAAAGTCTGCTCCCAGGATCGATGTTTTAACGTCGGCAATGATGAAGGTCCATAGAAAATTACGTCGCAAGCCTAAGTCGAGTTTGACAGTCTTTACACCATATGTGTTGATTGGTGTATTGTTTGCGGCAAATAATTTGCAGGCGCTTTGAATTTGTGATTTGTTCCGATCTGTTGCTTTTAAAACAGATATGTCTGCGCCAGTATCCACAAGGAAACGTTCATTTGAGTTGCGATCGTAGACACATAGGCGGTTGCTTGTGAAGGGGACATCGAGATCCGCCGTCGTCGATGTCGGAGCTAGTTTAAATGATTTGTAGTATCTTTTTTCATTCGCCTGCAACAAGGTGATTCGCAACGTTTTGCTTTGTCGCCGAATCGGTAGTGATATTTGCATTCCCATGTAGCGTCGCCGGGCTTCACAGCTGATTTACTGCGATATGACGAGCTAGGACGAGATCGTGATTGTGAGCGGTAATGTTGTCTTGATTGATGTCTATATTTTGAGCGACCGCGTATCTCGTTTATTTCAAGTGATAGTTTTTCTAATTGTTTTGTTAATATTGCAAACTGAGTAGACACGGCATCGTTTGTCGGTGTTGATGTTGAGATTGCAGCTATAGTCGTAGGCTCGGAGTATTCGACCATCTTGTCAGCCATGGCCGCGAGTGTGTCTAGTGACGATTCCGTGTTGACGGACAGTACGACGCGTACCTGAGTGGGTAAATGATTGAGCCACTCGATCCGGAGACCGTCGTTGGTGATCATTCCGGAGCTGAGCTCTCTCATTTTGCGCAGTAGCTGCGAAGGTTTTTGATCACCTAACTGTAGACCGCTGATGAGCTTCTGGAAGTTTTTAACATTAGATTTTTCATATACCGCGAGTAGGCGGTTCTTTAATGTATTATATTTTTCTGTAGCGGGCGTTTCATACAGTATGTCAGTGACGTGCTGTAGGTCTGTTGTTTGCAGCTGTTGCAGGACGTATCTGAACCTCTGGTCATCAGATGTCTTCAAGGGGTCGACGACTGCTTCAAACTGTATAAACCAAGCTCGTGGTACGTCTCGCCAGAAGGGTAGGATCCTTGACTGGACTGAGATTGCAGCGAGGTCCACTTCAGCAGGGATTCTGCAGTCTTGAGCAGTATTTTCTTCCATTATGAGTCGGCAGGTCACCACTGTAGGGGTACTGGTCCCTAGCTTACTTGTTATTACTATTCGTAGATATTTCTTGAGTAAAAGAACACTTTCTTGCTGGTCGGATCGGAATGATTTTATTTTAAAAATGTGTCGAAATATATACAAAAACTAGGAATATTATTATCCAATGAAATAATTACAGTGCATATTTACAAATTCTTTCGTCCAAAGAAAACGCTTACTTTTCTACCAATAGAAAGTTACACAATTTACAATGATAAAAATTATGATTCAGCCAATTAAAAGTTATACATTACAATTGAAAATATTTTGGAAATTAAACTACGAATTAAATGTTAGATTTTTCGACCAATGACGACGCCGCAATTTCGTATGTTCATTTCGTCTGTTGACACGAAAATCCGATAGAGCGCGCTGGGTAAGCGCCGTATGCGCTTGCCGATTTTCGCGTAGTATAAATAGCTCCCGAATTTGATTTTTAATTTAGTCGGAGCGCGTCTCTGGACGTCGACGCATGTATGAACAATAATGTTGAATGCAATTCCTACACACTCAATTGACAATTTGTTACTCTGTGACTGTATATAAATCCACCTATTATTGCTAATTTGTTTCCATAAATCTAATTTTCCGTAAATAAAATCCGTTTTACATTGTTCCGGTAGAGCACTTATTACGTTGGATAAGAGTTCACTTTCGCAACTAGGGTTTGCACTTGTCGAATACACTGTAATTACGTCACATATGAATTCATGGGAATTTATCGTCTTGCAGTCCGTGATTGATTCTAAGGTGCAATATTCTAATTTATCTTTGGTCAATGCGATATATTTATTTTTAGGTACTACAAAAATAAACGAGTTAGGTTTCAAACCATCGTGCGGCGTAGGTAATGCAATATTATGGTACAGGTTATATTCCTTAGAAGATACAAGAGGAATTCTTAAAATAAAAATAATCTTATTCCTTAAGCTAAAACACATTACATTAGAAACATTCATTAATATAGGAATATGACTTAATTCTAAAGTAGTTGGTAATTTGCGATTGACAGGTAGATACCTATGATTATCAATAAGTTCCTGGAATAATTGCGTGGGAGTTAATATGGCTGGGTGTAGAATGTTTTGGCTACTGAGTACGATAGCATTAATTATGTCTTCCAATTGGAATGATAAGGCGAGTACAGCGGCTTCCAAACTTTGCAATATATAATTTATATTTGACTTATTTTCTATATGATTATAGGCTTGTGATAAATTCTTAAATCTCGATGTTAATTTTTCGATCCCTTCGTTAAGTATAATTTCGTTAATTTTGATCGTATGTAAGGATTCATTAAATTTGGAAAATGTGGATGTTGTAACCAAAATATTTTCTTTAGTTAGTGAAGCTAATCTTTTCTGGTCATCATGTAAATCTTGTATAGCGTTATCATATTTGACGGCATCGTCCTCGTTCAGAGTGCCAAATATTATTTTGGACAGTGTTCCTACACCACTTATCCAAGCACTACGTTTGAATTTATTGGTGCTTGTCAGGTGAGTGATAGAAGAATAAGCGGAAACCATATCTTTATATCTAATAGTTAATGGTTCTAGACCATTATGGCATTCAAGTTGGAATGTAATATTATTCTGAAATTGATTGCAAAGGAATCGAGTTGTACCTAATACCTCATTAATATTTTGAATATGAGATGCGATATATGATATATCATATGGGGTGACAACGTCTAAGTGACCAACATTCACTTTCGAGTTCGCCAATCAGGTCAAAGTATATTTCAGGACTCGAGATGAGAGGTTGTAGATAGCTTTGCTGTGACTGACCTTGGGACGAGGCCCTGTAAATGACAAATAAGCCAGATGATGCCTTAGGAAGAGATATAAAGAAGGTAAGTATTCTAAAATTAAAACTTAAATTACTTACATAGACTTTGGATTTTATTAACTAATAGTATAATGCTAATGATTTTTCTTTTTCAGAAGCCGAAGTCTACCCTCAGGTAAGTATTCATTTTATATTTATAGTTAGCTATGTCTAATATTTATATATATTCACAGATTACGGTCTACGTCGGCTGCTGGCTCGACCTGGTCAAAATGGTGAGTAACGTGACGTCTGTTTATTAATTGTTTATTAATTAATTAAGCGTAATTAAGGTAAGCGTATTATTACCATTTATTTTTACTACCTTGTAAGGACCTTTCCAGAGAGGCGAAAGAGCTTTCCGCATTCTTAAGTGATTTTTTAAATAAACGTAGTCTCCAACCTTATATTTGGCGGGACGAGTGCGGGTATCGTAATATGATTTTGACGATTCCTTGTATCTTCTTATAAATTCCAAAGCTTTTTCTCTTGAATGTTTTAATCGATTTTGTAACAAACGAACATATTCAGGGTACGTAGTTCCAGGAGGTTCGTCGTAAATAGAATTCGGAATAAATGGTTTATTACCAAACATTAGTTCGTGAGGCGTAAAGTGAGTTGTTGTATGAACTGATGTATTATAAGCTAGCATTGCAGTATAGACATAGCGAGGCCAATTTGTCTGTTCTTCATTGATATAGGATTTGAGATATTCCTTAAGCGTGGAATGGCTCCTCTCCAGAGCGCCTTGAGTTTGTGGATGGTATGGAGAGGACCAGAGATTTTTGATTTTTAGGAACTTGCAGGTCTTTCTAAATAGATCAGATGTAAAATTTGTCCCCTGGTCGGTAAGTATCATTTTGGGTATGCCAAAAATAGATATGTAATGTAAAAGACACTCACTGGTTTCCTCAGCTGTTGTGCTTCGGATAGGATATGCAGTAGAGAATTTAGTGAGGTCGTCTTGGATAGTGAGAATGAATCTTAATTTTGCGGTACCTGCTTCTGGTAAAGGACCGACAATATCCAGGGATATTCGCTGGTTCGGTTCAGCGGAAGTGTTAGTAATTTGCATGGGAGCACGGTTTACTTTACGCAGTGCTTTGTTTTGTTGACATGCTTTACACTGTTTTACATAGGATTCAATGTCGCTTCGCATGCCATTCCAGGAGTACATCTCCTTAACTCTATTATACATACGAGACGAACCTAAATGACCAGCTGTTGGGATATTGTGATTTTCGTATAAAATTTTCTTTATTTCAGTAGGAACAGGGTAAATGATTTTATTATGATAGATATCAATTTTAATTCGGGTGTCGTGAAACAAGTAGCAAATAATATTGTAAATTTTAACAAATGAATGTTTGTCGAATGAGTTCCTCATATCAGAAATTCCAATATTATTTATATTCCCTGTGGAAATTAGATCATTCCTGACGGTTTTTAAAGTTTGAAAAATCTCTGGATAAGATGATTCATCGAAATGATGGACCTTTGTGAACATAAGGTAGAGAGCTATATTATCTTTCATGATTCTTTGAAATGAGTAAAATTGTCTTTCAGTATTGAGCATTAAGTTGCTCAACTCCGGAATATCTAAGACTTCCGGAATATAAGGATTAGATTCATCTAGGTCTATTGACGTAGGAACAAGTATAACTTTAGCAGGGCATTTCATGAGACTCATTATGTTCAACGATTTTTGTACTAAAATTTTTATTCTTATCAGAAATAGCTTTAAGGAAGCTCTGACAAGTGTCAGAAGCGGTGGTAGGATCTGTGCTTGTAGACGGTTTTGGAGAGTCATCGTAGGGGTCGCTAGGTAAAGGTAAGTTTGTAGGTTCTAAAGGAAGGGTTCCTAATTCTGCTTCAGGATGTAGTGCGGATGGTACAGCGAGAAGATATTCGAGTATAGGAGGAGCTTGAATAATTGTAGGATCTACGCAGGTAGGAATAGGCGTATCGATTCCAGGTTCTAGGAGTTCTATAGGAGTAGGAGGATTCAGTGGTACGAAGTCTAATTCTAGTTCTTCCACAGGAGAAAAATCTGTTCCCAGTACTTCGTCTAGATTTTCTTGGGGGATGTTAGGAAGCTGTTGCTCTAATAGGGCTTGGTCATTGGCTCTTTGATTAATAACGACAGAGGGGTTCGGCTGTAAATCATGTAAAAAATAATGTAAAAAATATTGAGTTGTATTCGTTATTATTTCATAATGTAAGTTTTTACTGCACCACCATATTGCCGTCTTCCATACACATTATCCTTCTAACCCAAAGGTTGTCTGGAAGAAATGGCTTATAAGCCATAAGACCGCCTTTTGCTTGGCCAATTTTCTTTTAAAAAATATATTTTGTATCTTTATGTATATTTGGTGTGCAATAAAGAGTTAAATAAATAATAAATCGTTTTTATTTTCGGGAAGAATCGTATTTACGGGATATCGAGAGAGAGCGTCGGCGTTGGCATTTATTTTGCCTTTTTTATACTTGATATCATAATTAAATTCTTCCAACTTTAGACGCCATCTTATGAGTCGTGAACCAGGGTCTTTGCAACTAAATAACCATTGAAGTGGTTTATGATCAGTGACTATCGTAAAATTATTTCCGTACAAATAAGGACGGAACATTTTCGTCCCAAAGATGATTGCCAAGCACTCCTTTTCTGTTGTGCTATAATTTGTTTCTGCTTTGTTCAATGTTCTAGACGCATAAGCTATAGGGCGATTTTTTCCGATCTCGCCCTGAGATAATATCGCGGAAATCGCGAAACCAGAGGCGTCACAAGTTAGTACAAATGGTTTTGAGAAATCTGGGTATAAAAGAATAGGCGCTGTGGTCAGTTTGGTTTTTAATTGTTCATCCACAAATGAATAGACGTGTTTAACTTATTTGTCGCAAAATAATTTAAAATTAAATAAAATAACAGTTTCAGTGATAATCTATACTAATCTATCTATACTAATATATAAAGCGGAAGAGTTTGTTTGTTTGTTTGTTTAAACGCGCTAATCTCAGGAACTACTGGTCCGATTTGAAAAATTCTTTTTTTGTTGAATAGTCCATTTATAGAGGAAGGCTTTAGGCTATATAACATTACGCTGCGACCAATAGGAGCGCAGCGACAGTGAGAAATGTTACAAAAACGGGGAAAATTATTCACATTTATGGACTTTCGATGCGTGCGCAGCATAAACGTTTTAAGTTACTCAAAAAATGTGTATAAAAGATATATTCCTCTTTTAATAATAAAAAAAAAGTCCGTGACACTATATGTCTATTTGTTAAGAGTGTGCTAGCAGGCGGGACGCGGCGGCGGATGAGGGGGAGGCGGGTCAGCCCCGCCGCCGCGCTCGCCACTCTCACCCGCGGTGTAGTTCTGCGAAGTAGCAATGCACATAACGACTTAAAAAAATTAACATTCTTAATAGTTAAATTATTTATCAAAATTAGGTTTTGTTATCAGCTTATTTGCTCATTATTTTTTATCGTTTAAAATCGATTACATTTAAATCATAATCTGCTGTAGTTTTAACTTACGATATAAGATAAAATTTCTATGAACATTCCTTCGTACTTTGCAAGTAAACAATTCAAACGTTTCACAGTATAAATAAGGTATAAAAATTACATTACACACGTACAAAAGTTCAAAATGGCGAGCGATACTTTCACCGATGCAGATTAATCATCACTGAGAAAATAAATTATATAATAAACAAATAAGCAAATAGGTGAATATCGTTTAAAACGTCTACACAAATAATTTAGTGGTTCAATATTTCAAGTAATTTCTATTACGTTCAAGCATATTCAACACGGTTGTACTATAATCACCTTATGAAATAATAACACCAAAGGAGAAACAATCTAAATTTCTTATTGTTCGGTTTGTTTATCTTATTACGTTTAAGTTAATATTATTTGTTTTCAACCGTCTTCAAAAAGGAGGAGGTTATCAATTCGTCTGTATTTTTTTTTTTATATGTTTGTTACCTCATAACTTTTCACTGGATTTTGATAATTTTTTTTTGTTTGAAAGGTAGTGCTTCCCGTGGGGCCCCATTTTAATTTTATCCTGTTACGATGATGGTATCCCTATGAAAACGATATAAGTCTTAAATGTGCATTATGTATGTGCGCGATAAATAGGTGAATAACTCAAAATTGTGCCAACCAATTTTAATGATTCTTTTTTTATTATAAAGGATATACTTCAAGGGTACTATGGTGAAAGTTTGGTAAGGTTCTGAGCATAGGATCCTTGACAAAGTAACGGTACGGAAGGGAACGGAACAATTCTAAGGAGCACGTTAGCGATACTCGGCCGAATCTTTTAGAAACAAAAATTTTGACAAAAAAAAAACCGACTTCAAAAGAGAAAAAAAGTAATATGCTCTAAAAAGTAAAAAATAATTGCTTATTATTCTACAACTTAATAATCAAGTAACTTATTCTACTTACCAATATGTAGGTACATTCTGTGTTTCCACGCAAGGAGATAAGTATGTACCTACCCACTTTAAATCTAACTTAACACAAACCTATGAATAACAAACAATGATCACAATATTTTTTAGATTTATACTATGTAAAATGAAATTAAAAATATTTAGACTATTTAAAAGTCAGCAAAGTTATTACGATAATATATTATAGTTAAAATTATTGTTATTTTTGGAGGCGGTGTCAGCCAAGGTAGGTTTGTAAATATATGATATACTCCAAATTTGTAAATCTGGTCTATCGATAAATACACTTCTTCTTGATGTTTTTTTAAACCCTATACGTACATAGTGGTCCTATATAATGACAGAAAATTGGAATCAAAATTGAGTGTTTAAGCAAACATGTCTACCGTCAGGTATTACAATTCATGAACTTTTCTCCTAATCCAAGACAAATAAAAGTCATTCAGATTTACTATTACATTTCCTATTGAACGTTTTGTTTGTTTTGGCAGAGTATGAATTTTGTTTGTGATTTATTTATTTACAATTGACTTTTTCTTTTGTCTTACATCCAGATGCCGATACACCTGCATCGAATTGTTAACAAAAAAAATATTCGCAATCGTACACTATTGTACAATATTTCTTTTATGTTTAAGAAAAGGAGTTTCTCAATTCTTTAAACCCGGCCTTCCACCACATTCCCTGAAGTTAAAAATAGGTGCTGCAATCATTTTACTCAGAAATCTTAAACCACCAAATTTATGTAACGGGACCCGCCTTCAAGTAAAATTCCTTCGCAATAACGTGATCGTTGCAACAGTTTTGACTGGTCCGGCAGTTGGTCAAACAGTGCTTATACCTCGCATCCCAATGATTCCAAATGATTTACCTTTTAATTTTAAAAGAATTCAATTTCCCATTAAGTTATCTTTTGCCGTAACCATTAATAAATCACAGGGCCAAACATTTAAACACGTAGGAATCGATTTACGTCAAGACTGCTTTTCACACGGCCAACTATATGTCGCGTTGTCAAGATCGGGTTGCGGGCAAAATCAGTATGTTCTTCTACCACAAGAAAATAAAACTAAAAATATAATCTACGCTGAAGTACTGTAAAACATATTATTAAATCTTATTGACGATTATAATAACAAAACCAACGTGAGCAATCAAACGATAATTATGATAGTGTTTCCGACAACTACGCGAAAGAAGTCGCGGGCACAGCTAGTTAAAAATAAAACTTCATAGCAAAGACACACGGTTCATTATCATAATCTGTTCAACGTGACTTACTGCATTATAAAAGTGACCCGTGCGCTCGAGTCGCTATTGTTCAACGTTATCTTAGATCTAAGGATGAGTGTTCAACGATCAACGAAGAGCGGAAATAATTCGATTGCCAAATTACGTTCGTCGGAAGAAAGAGATAACATAACTATAAGAAAAAGAAAAGAAGATGATTTTTTTAAAGAAGAATTTACAAAGGTGCGAGAAGAAATAAAAATATTATTTGAAGAATTTAGCAGAAGTCAAAAAGAAAATAACAACAAAATCTTTGAAGATATACTAGAAATAAAGAAAGAAATTCGAGAGATAAAATATTCATCTGAAAAATTGATATTATACCATCAAACTTTAAGAAAGGACTTAGAGGCAATGAAAGAACAAAATACAACACTTCAAAATAGAATAAATAATTTAGAAAAAAATATCCATTCACCCATAGTCAATCGAACATCATCCTCTAATCCGCTACCGCTTATGTATGAAAGCGTTGCCTTAGAAATCCAAGACCGATGCGACCGCCAGAAAAATATAATTGTTGCGGGTATTATTGAAATAAATGATAAAAATGCGGATTCAAGGCGTAACTATGATACACAAGAAGTTATGAAAGTTATAAAAGATATTTATCCTGAATGTCCGATGCCTATAAAGTTAATAAGATTGGGTAAATATCTTCCTAATAAAAATAGAAATATTAAAGTGTGCTTTAAAGAACCTTGTACTGCTCAATACATATTGCGTAATAGAAAAATAATAAATAATAATGTTCGTATCTATTGGGACCAAACTTCTGCGCAACTTAAGTATTTTAAAAATTTGAAGGACGAACTGCGTCAAAGACAAAATAATGGAGAAAATCTTATTATAAAGTACTACAATGGAGTTCCTAAAATCGTTAATATAACATCAAAAAACGACAAAAGTATAAAGACACCCTAGACGAGAATATAACTTACCAAATAGCACACGATTATAAAAATATTAATACAACTTCTACTTCATTAAAATTTTTTTACGCCAATGTAAGGAGCTTATTAAAACCATGCAAATTAGACGAAATAAAATGCATTTTAAAATCTTTTAAGTACACGATACACTTAGTGTTATTAACAGAAACATGGATAAAATCCGATCAAGATGCTGATGCAATACAACTACCGAATTATACTCATATCTTTAACTACAGAAGGGGTGGAATTGGTGGAGGTGTATCCATTTTTATACATAAGGATTTGTGTCATCATGTTACCGAAGAAAAATATTTAGACGGAAATAACTTTTTATGGATTTACGTAGAGAGATACTCTATTAATATTGGATTAATTTACAAACCACCAAGTACGAATACAACGAGATTTTTAGAACAATATTCTTCACAATTAGAAACAAGAAAAATATGTATAATTTTTGGTGATTTCAATATAAATTTATTAAAAAGTGATTTTATTACTAAGAAATATATTAGCATTATTAAAGAGGCTGGCTATGATATATTAAATAAAATAGTCAACACTTACTGCACCAGAGAAACAGAGACATCCATATCTATTATAGATCATGTTTGTACAAATATAACTCAAAAATTTAATTTTACTATTATCGATTCACCACTGTCGGATCACAAACAAATATATTGTGAGCTAAAAAAGGTTAAACATGAATCTAAAAGGAAACTTAAATATGAAGTCATAAATTATGATACCCTTTATAAGACCATTGAGGAGTCTAATTTTACAAACCCTGATTGTGATTTTAAATTATTGGAAAATTTTTTTATTAAGTAACCCAAATACAGCAAAATAAACTAACTAAATATAAGATACAAAACTTACCTAGAAGTGATTGGATCAACAAAAATATAATTCAAGATATAAGTCAGCGAAATTTGTTATGGAATAAACTTAAACAAGATAAAAATAATAAGGAATTAAAATTAAAATTTAACAACGAAAGAAATAAAGTTGGTGAAAATATACGAAATACTAAAGACAATTACTATTACCAAACTTTCATTTCAGGTGTTTTAATGATTCAAAACGTATGTGGGACTTAATAAATTCCATAGCAGTAAATAAAATCAAAAATAAAAGCTGTGCTCCTCCAAAATTAATTATAAATAATGAGACTATTACTGAAGGAACTAACATATGTGAGTTTTTCAATCATTACTTTTTACCTATAGGCAAGGTGTTAATGAAACAAATCCCGGCTAAATATCATAATTACAACACTTATAGCGAAACTTTATCTCTACATAAATACACACAAAAACTTGAGCTACTCAAACCTTGTACGGAACAAGAGGTAATAAATATAATTAATAGTTTAGATTCTAACACAAGTACAGGGATTGATGGGGTTACAATCAAATCAATAAAATGTATAAAAAACCTAATAAGTAAAAATTTAAGTCACTGTATAAATAAATCCATAAGTAAAGGAATTTTTCCAGATAATCTTAAAATTGCACGGGTAACTCCAATATATAAATCGGGAACACAATCAGACCCTGGTAACTATCGACCTATTGCTGTGTTACCCGTTTTGTCAAAAATATTTGAAAAAATCATTCATAATCGCTTAAGTCAATATTTAAATGATATAAACTTTTTCTATCACAAGCAATACGGTTTTCGTCCGAAAGCAGGAACGCTTTCTGCTACAATTGATCTCATCATTAAAATGAAAAATAACATTGATAGCAAAAATATTGTCGTAGGAGTATTCATTGATTTAAAAAAAGCGTTTGACACGGTTTCACATTCTATATTATTACAAAAAATTAGAAGAGTTGGAATAGCTGGGACCGCGTACGAAACTATTTCATCTTATCTTAGCAATCGTCAGCAAATTGTAAAAATAGACAATTTCAAAAGTAATCCAGCACCAATCACATGTGGAATACCACAAGGTTCCATACTCGGGCCCTTACTCTTTTTGATATTTATTAATGATATGGATCAATTGCCACTGCGTGGAGAAATATCATTGTACGCGGACGATACTTGTTTATTTTATTTTAGAAAATCCATTCACAGTATTATTGAAACAGCTCAAAACGATTTAAATATCCTAAACGAATGGTTACAGTACAATTTACTTACATTAAACGTCTCAAAAACCTCATATATGATTTTTTCGGTCAAAAATAAATCTATTCCTTCCCATAATTAATTGATACTTAACAATCAAACTATCAAACAGTCAAATAATGAAAAATACTTGGGATTAATTTTAGATAAAAATTTAACTTGGAAACCTCATATAGATTCTATACATTCCAAAATAACTTCGCTTACTGGAGCTTTACGTAAATCTGCACGTTGTATTCCTCCAAGAGTACGAAACATTATTTACAATACTTTAGTAAAACCAGTATTAGAATACCTTATAGAAATATGGGGCAACGCGGCAAAAACACATATAAAAAATTTGCAGATCTCTCAAAATAAACTTACCAAGGTCTTATTTCATATGGATTATTATACACCTACTAAAGATTTATATAAAACAACTAAAAATTTATCTATTAAACAAATGTATAAATATAAATTATGTATACTTATTCGAAAAATATTAACAAAACTTACTCCGTCTCAAATTACCTTTAAAACCAAAACCCATTCTTACCACACAAGGAACAGATATAAACTAGAAACACCTAAAACTCGAACCAAGTACGGCATTAAAACTATTTCATTTGAAGGAGCACAGCTGTATAACTCTTTGCCTCTAAGTGTTGTAAATTCAAAATCTCTAAATATATTTAAAAAACGATTAAGAACCCATATATTAGAGGATTTCACTGATCTTGTTTGATATCACTACTGTTTATTATTTGTAATATCTTAATTGTAGTTATAATTTTAAAATTTCCTTTGTAAGCGAACTTTGTTCTTTTTGGAAATAAACTTCTTTAAACCATAAATGCCAACTGTTGTTCATTATCCCAATTGAATTTAGTGTCTTTTCTTAAAAGAGTCGTAAGGGGTTTAGCAAGTTTTGAAAACTGTGGAATGAATCGGCGGTAATAAGATATTTCTTATTACCGTATTTATATTTCTTAAGGCCTAGAAAGGATTTGATGTCTTTTTGAGTATTTGGTGTAGGAAAGTCCTCTACAGCTTTGACCTTTTCTGGATTTGGTTTAACACCTTCACTCGTTATGATGTGACCCAGATAAGTCACTTCTGTCCGGAGAAATTCGCATTTGTCCGTTTGCAGTTTAAGGTTGAATTGACGTAATCTTTGAAATACTTTTTCAAGTTTTTCTATATGCGTTTTAAGATCGTATGAATAAATTACTATATCATCTAGGTACACGTAGCAGTGTATTCCTTGAAGGCCTGACAATACATTATTCATTAATCGTTGAAAAGTGGCGGGGGCATTCTTCAATCCGAATGGCATTCTTTTAAACTGATAATGTCCCTCCGGGATACTAAATGCTGTTTTTTCAGCATCCTTCGAATCTACTGGAATTTGGTGAAAACCTGAAGCTAAATCTAATGTGCTGAAATATTTGCAATGGCCTAGTTGATCTAAGATTTCATTGATTTGAGGTATTGGATAAGATTCGCCGATAGTAATATCATTGAGTTTGCGGTAATCTATTACTACACGCCACTTCCTTTGCCCTGAAGCATCCAGCTTCTTAGGGACAACCCAAATCGAAGAAGACCAAGGAGATAAGGATGGTTCAATTATGTCCTGGGCTAGCATTTTCTGAATTTGATTTTGTACTTCCATTTTGTGACATTGCGGAAACCTATATGATTTTGTATTAATTGGAGTATCAGAATTTGTTTTAATCTGATGATTAATGGCAGAAGTGAAAGTAAGCTTATCTTGAGGCAAATGAAAGATGTCTGAGAAGTTATGACAAAGGTTTAAAAGCGCGTCTGATTCTTCTTGATTCAAGTGAGAAGTTCTAAGAGATTTTAAAACTTCTTGGCTTCTATTTAGTGCTTTATTGCAATTTGTAATGGGATTATAATCGTATTTATTAATAGATTCAATCTTCAAACATAAATTAGATTTAATTTCGACTGGTCCTTCTGATGTATTTAAGATAGAAATATTAACTCTGTTATTGGGCTTCACTTTCACTAGACAATTAGATATACGAATGTTATCTGATATATGTTGATCTAATATAACACCTTCCTCCATTTCTGGATTTTTAACGGAACATTCTATGACGGTTTCTGTTCTTGCAGGTATCAAATAAATAGGATCATTGAAGTAAAGTTTTAGAGACGATTTACCGATATGCAACAAATCATTATTGTAATCGATGTTGCAGCTATGCGCATTAAGCATATCTGAGCCTATTATTCCATCGTAAGATAGGTGTATTTTATCTATAACATGAAATTGATGAGTTAAGCTGGATTTAGATAATCGCAATTTTAATTGTAAGTGACCTCGAGTTTCGATGAGATCCTCTGAGGAATCAATGCCTTTTAATTGAATTTTTTCTTGTATCAATTGAGTTCGTTTTGAGATGCAAGAATTTTTCAGTAAACTAACAGAAGATCCTGAATCTACGAGTAGTGTTAATGGAAGTTCTGATACAGGAGATTTGACGAGTACATGAGGTAAAAACATAAGTGAAGGATTAGTAGTTATTTTGAATATATTCGGTTTCACTTTTTCAGTAAACTTTGTAGATACAGCGGCCTTAACAGATTCGATGGATTCAGTGGATTTAATAGATTCAGTGGATTCAGTAAACTTAGTAGATTCGCTAAGTTTTGGTATAGTAAATTTAGTAAAACTTGACACAGTGGATTTAGTAACATTTGGCATAATAGATTTAGTAAGATTTGGTACAATAGATTTGGTAATATTTGGCAAAGATTGGTCTCCATTTAAAGGAGGCAGTCTTGATTTAGAAGAGACGCTTGGGGTGTCGATTTTAAAAACTTAAAGTCCCGTACGACACCGGGACGAGACTCTTACTCGTTTTTTGTTTCGGCATCGACAGTATTATAACCCTCGTCTGATTCGGTTGGATACTGCTGTTCAGGGACATTAGAGATGAAATTGACGCGTTGTGGTGTCCCTAATGAATTTTGATTTACTCTAAGTCTGTTGTTATTAAATTGTCGTTTGCGACATTGTTCTATTGTGTGCCCAGGATATTTGCAGTATCTACAAATGGGGGTACCGGAGTTTTGGAAAGCATTATTGGAATTAGTAGGCCTACTCTGGAAAGGTGTCCTAGGTTGGCTCGAACCTGCTTGAGGTTGTTCGCGTCTCACATTTTGGAAGTTGGGCTTTTGTGTATTTGTTGGTTTTGAAATAGACGAACTCTGTTTATAGAGGTATTGTTGTATTTTTTCCTCCGAGATCGCTATGTTTATCGCTTCGTTGTGCGATTTAGGTGATTTACACCTAACAATATTGGATAATCAAGTTAATAGACCCATTTGGAAGTGATGGAGTGCTAATTCCTCCATAGCAGCCGTTCGACCTGGTATCCCCTTGCCTTATGGCTGTGAGATATAGAGATTTCTGTAAGTAGTTGAGAAAGACATCTCTCGATTCTAAAGGCATATGCGCTGACTATTTCGTTATTTAGCTGACGGCACTCTTGGAGGTCAGTGAGCAAATGAGCATAATGCTTTCTTTCACTGAATTGAGTTTTAAGAAACTCCTTGAGTTGAGTCCAATTGGAAAACTCTTTAATGGAACAAGCAGTTTGAGCTTTTCCTTATAACTGGCATAGAATATATTTAAATAGTATGTCTTTCTGTGCATCTGACGCTAAATCATACGCGTTGTTACAATTGACGAGAAACGAATTAAGTGTCTCCCTAGTCCCATCGTGTCCTACTAATATTATAAACGTGAAAGTTTGTATGTGTGGATGGATGTTTGTTACTCTTTCACGCAAAAACTACTGAATGGATTTCAATTAAACTTTCCAATAATATAGCTTATACATCAGAATAACACATAGGCTACAATTTATAAAGATATTGTGTGAGCTGTCCAAAATATGACATTAAGTGTCAAGTAACTAGGAAAAAACCTACCTTTCTGCGAGCTATTCTGGCGTGCGCTGCCATAAACGTTAGTTACACATAACTATGTAATGTATGATAGACATCATTTAGTTTAAATGCGCGATACTACGGGTGCGGTGTAGCGAGCGGTACGGCGCGGTTCGCCTCCGGCGGCGGTGGCGGGCGGTGCGACGCACTTGGGTGGGGGAAGAAGGCGCTCATGGCTGAGTGCGCGACCCGAACGCGGGCAGACGCGTGAGGGTAGACATCGTTGACTGTTGTCTCCGTTTTGCGAATTTTCATGGTTATAGCGATTTTTTAAAAACGGATTTTACTTCAAGTAATATAGGCCCAAGATTAGGTATTGGCAGTTTTTTTTTGGT
Source organism: Vanessa tameamea (assembly GCF_037043105.1). Classification (NCBI taxonomy): domain Eukaryota; kingdom Metazoa; phylum Arthropoda; class Insecta; order Lepidoptera; family Nymphalidae; genus Vanessa; species Vanessa tameamea. The sequence goes on along the minus strand of NC_087340.1, from coordinate 1,142,379 downwards.
TAGGAGTTACACTTAAATAAGATACTTCATTTTTACTTCATTAATAGATATAGGTTACTTATAATAATAATAATATAATAATAAGCTTTATTCATTCCATACACTTCTACATTATAAAATAATAATAATAAATATAAAGAGCATTTAACAAATACATAATTAGTGGTAAAATTAAGTTTAAATACATTATAACAATAGTTGTGTGCATAATAATTATATATTTGATTATCATAATTTCTCATTCAATTGGTTAGTATCTATCCTCTATTAAAAAAAATTTTTAAACATTAAAATTAATTAATAAACATTAAATAAGCATAATCAAATATTAAAATGATTTAACAGCCATTTAATTTAAGTATTAAATACTAAAATCAATTATTTAATAATAAAATTGTTTATCAATCATCTCAATCAAGTTATGAACACCAAAATCAATCCATTATTACATTTAACGAGTCGCTCACCTTCACAAATAAGAGAACTATTTGCAATATTGATATGCACTTGCGGTTTATCCAATCCTCTTCAACTATGGGATAAGTATAAAGCTGCGTTATCGGAAGATATCTTGCATAGATATGAAAGGATAGATCAAGTCAACAATGATCTATGTTTTAATGAAGCACTAAGTCATATAGAGGACAAAATAATAATGATTTCTGGTAAGAAATTGTCCGACTTCGGTATGCCTACACCGCAGCGTCGAGGAGAGTTGTCGACCGATTTGATCAGAGAGCTAAGCTACGATACCGCCTTATTAGACGCTCAAGTCAGCAAAACTGAACCACGCCTGCTACCCAAGCAAAATGACATATATAACAAAATATTACAACGTGTTGAGCTTGGCGAAGGCGGTCTTTTTTTTCTTGACGCCCCGGGCGGTACAGGTAAAACATTTTTACTTTATTTGATTCTTGCAAAAATTCGTAAGGACCGTAATGTTGCGTTAGCGGTGGCTTCCTCTGGGATCGCTGCAACATTGCTGAGCGGTGGACGGACAGCACATTCGGTTTTTAAATTACCTCTAAATCTGGCAAGCGAAGAAACCCCAACGTGCAACATTAGTAAGAGCAGTGCCCGCGGCGCCCTGTTGCAACAATGTAAGCTGATCGTGTGGGACGAGTGCACTATGTCACACAAGCGCGCAATTGAGGCGTTTGATCGCTGTCTACAAGACATTCAAAGCAATCGAAAGTTGATGGGTGGTGTGGTAGTGTTACTGGCAGGGGATTTTAGACAGACTTTACCGGTTATCGAGAGAGGTACTGCAGCAGATGAAATTAACGCATGTCTTAAAGCCTCATATCTTTGGTCTAAAGTTGAAAAGCTTTATCTTACCGCTAACATGCGAGTCCAGTTATTCAGCGATATCGAATCAGGAGCATATGCTCAGAAACTGCTAGAAATTGGTGAAGGCCTCCTAGACACCGACCAAGATGGTATGATTCCTTTTACACAGCAATTTTGTCATGCTGTGGAGTCAGAAGATGAACTTATTGAACAAGTTTTTCCGAATATGCAACAAAACATTGTTGACGAAAATTGGTTGTGTGAAAGAACCATACTAGCACCGAAAAATGAGACTGTTACGAAAATAAATAAAAAAATCTTGGCCGAAATAAACACCGAAACTTTAGTGTACAATTCTATTGATACAGTTATGTCATCTGATGACACAACAAGTTATCCCGTAGAGTTCCTTAATTCTTTAGAGTTGTCCGGAGTACCATCACACAAATTGGAATTAAAGGTAGGTGTACCTGTTTTGTTGATGCGTAACCTGGACGCGCCAAGATTATGCAACGGTACTCGGTTGCGAGTTACTGAACTAGGAAGGCACATTGTGAAGGGCACAATTTTAACCGGAGAAGCCAAGGGAGACAATGTTCTTATACCGCGCATCCCAATCATACCCAATAACTTGCCATTCAATTTTAAACGCCTGCAGTTCCCGTTAAAAGTCGCATTTTCAATGACGATCAACAAATCGCAGGGTCAAACCTTAAAGGTAGCAGGCATACATTTAGGCACGCCATGTTTTTCTCACGGTCAGCTCTATGTGGCTTGCTCACGTGTTTCCAAAGCAAAAAATCTGCATGTTTATGCTGAAGGAAAAAAATCGTTAAATATAGTTTATAAGAGCATACTGCAGTAGCTAGATAACTATAGGCCTATGATCAGGGTTCTGCAATGCCTAATTACCGTATATTTATTATATTGCCAATTTTCTTATGTTAAAATATTGTCAAGCAGTTATATTTTTCAAATGCGATTCAAAAATATTTATGTCATAATGTTAGTTCTTTTCTACGCCACGCTAATATAAGCTACTCCAAATACTAATCCTGCGTAGACGAAGTCGCGGGCACCAGCTAGAAGCTTAATAAATTTGAGTAGTGTAGTTAGATCTAATTCGACTTTGATGCTAGGCGTAATTTTTTTTTCGCCTGTGACCTAGTGGTTGGACCAGGAGGGCAGAAAATATCTTCCTCTGTATCCGTTACAATCGTTTCGGCCTTTTCAGGTTTTGGGCTCACAGCTCTACTTTCAGACATTTTGACTAAGATTATAAGACACACAGTAAATAACAAACGAAAACAAAATAAGAAAAGCACGAAAGTTTGAGAACCGCTATTGACCAAAGATTCACTCACATGCACACGGAGAGCGCGATTATGACCGTTATCATTTCGCAGAATTTTCGCCGTAAACCGGTGAGAGTCGCGTCGAGTAGATGATGCTCGTCGTAGCCAGGAACAATAGTTTGTATAGCTCGATCTGAATTATGGCCAGTAGTAGCTGATGTTTGGCCTGATGTTTGTTGGACTTTTAGCAGGACAGCAGCCCCGGAGAATAGTAGGTTTTACAAATTTTCACGCACTTTCACGCACTTTTGTGTGGGTGTGGACAGACGTTGCACTTTAGCACTTTTCAGTTTAACTTTTTAGTCACGACGGAGTCCGTACCGATTTTCACTGTAAATAGGAATCCGGATCGAGTTGGCATAACTGAGTAGGGCACTGGAATTTCCGGATCCCACCGCTGCCACCAAAAATGTTATAAGGTACGGACTTGGAGTCTTTTTAAAAAAGAATGTTCACAAAACTAAACTAAGAAATAGTAGGGGTTGAGGGTTGAGTCCTCGAAATAGAAAAACAACAATATTAATTATTGAACGCGACCGTCGGAATCGGAGGTTGGAGTAGGACTGACTCTGAGGAGCGGGCTACTGTCGGTTCTGGAGGAAAGGTGATGAATTGGAAGCTTTGGTCAGCAAAAGGGGTAACAATGTAGGGTTATAACAGTACGCAACGCCGCGCGCGGCGAGTTCGGTGTGCGGTCCCTCGACGCGATGATGACGCTTGGAAAATAAAATTATTTGAACTTACATAATACATGTGACAATAATAATTATTATAGGTTTAAAATATTATTTGTTAATTTTTAAAGTTCAATTTTGTGTGGGGGTTTTTAAAAATTGTAATTTTATTTTTATTTTGTCATTTTTAAAGTAGGTGTAAATATTAGGAAGGTATTTATAGTCATTAGTTAGTTGATTTAGTAACTTAGTTAAGTACTAGGTATCAAAGGTATAAATATAGTGGTAATTGAGCCTAATTGATGAGCTTTTTAAAGAGTTCCAGTGGTGTTACATCATTCACTGACGATTAAATGATTATATTTATAATAATTGAGTACACCGTTCGCCAGGCCGGTGTAAACTAAGTTTGTATATAAAAAAGTAAAGAGGGTACATCACCAAATATCCAGTTACACGTGGATAATGCTAATTCTTAAGGGAACAGGCATGCCACCCTTGGAGTAGAACCAGCAGGTATCTGGACACACTCAACCAAGAAACTGCAGCCGTCCACACTTAATATTTTTACTCCATGAGGCATTCCGCTTAAGTTTTCTACTCCATGTGGTGGGTAAAAACAAAAGAAACTCCTGTGATACGAAATATACAGGTTAAACGATTAAGTAAATAACCAAAGATAAATAACTTGAACAAGGGATGTAAGCAATACTTTACCTTTTGGAGGTTCAAAGTCCTGCTTTTTTATGTTATAGGTGGCAAACGAGCAGGAGGCTCACCTGATGGAAAGTGACTACCACCGCCCAAGGACATCTGCAACACCCGGGGGCTTGCAGGTGCGTTGCCGGCCTTTCAGGAAAGAGTACGCTCTTTTCTTGAAGGTTCCCAAGTCGTATCGGTTCGGAAAAACCGCCGGCGAAAGCTGGTTCCACAGAGTGGTTGTGCGAGGCAGAAAATGTTTTAAAAATCGCGCTGTTGTGGATTTTCGGACATCTAGGTGATGCGGGTAATATTTGGAATTTTAACGAGATGTCCGAAGGTGAAATTCAGCTTCCGGGATTAATCCGAACAATTCCTCGGAACATTCCCCGTGAAAAATCGTGTAGAAGATGCAGAGCGATCCAACATCTCTACGCAAAGCCAAAGGATCAAGCAGATCGGAAAGGGCTTGATCATCGATAATTCGAGCCGCTCTACGTTGGATACAGTCAAATGGAAGGAGCTGGTACTGGGGAGCACCCGCCCAGAGGTGAGAGCAGTATTCCATGTGAGGCCGAATTTGCGCCTTGTATAGTCATAGACGATGGGCCGACGTGAAATACTGTCTTGCCTTGCTGAGCACACCGAGCTTTTTTGATGCCAATTTGGCTTTGCCTTCCAATTGACCGCGGAACTGAACGAGGCTGGAAATATCGACGCCAAGTATTCCGATACTAGCTGTGGCGGCTAACGAAATATTCTCGAAGCGTGGAGATAAGACAAATGGTGTTTTTTTACCAGTTAACGCGCAAACTTGCGTCTTTTTGGGGTTGAAATGGACTAGGTTTAGCCGACCCCAGTTCGAGACTTTGTTTAACGAAGACTCGATTTCAGACGCAAGTTTGTTCCGGTTTTCTTCGACGTTTTCCCGAGAAATATTAACACGGCCGGTGTATGAGGTGTCTACGGTGCTGTCGTCTGCATAGCAGTGAATGTTACTGATTTGCAACAAGTCATTGATATGCAGAAGAAACAGAGTGGGTGATAGAACGCAGCCTTGTGGAACACCAGCATTGACGAATTTTAAGTCGGAGCATGCACCGTCGACAACGACCTTGATGCTCCGATCTGCCAAAAAACTGGTAATCCAATTGAGTAATTTCCCGGGAAGCCCATAGGAAGGAAGCTTCGAAAGAAGCGCTTTGTGCCGCTATGTCTAGACTGGCTGCTAATGCCTCCCCCTTGCTCTCAACTGCTTCCGCCTATTTATGAGTTAGGTAAACTAGAAGATCACCGGCTGAGCAACCCCGACGGAAACCGTACTGGCGGTCGCTAAGCAGCTGGTACTCCTCTAGGTACCGCAGGAGCTGGCAGTTTATAATGGACTCCATTACCTTGGAGAACAAGGAGGTGATGGCTATAGGCCTCTGAGCGGTTGCCCTTTTTAGGGATCGGATGCACCAAAGCAGTCTTCCAGGAGTTCGGGACGACGCCGAATGCATAAGATTGCCGGAAAAGATGCGTTAAGACCTGCACCAACTCGGGAGCACAAATCCGTAGCACGACTGGAGGGATGCCATCGGGCCCACTCGACTTATGAATATCCAAGGAAAGAAGTGCTTTACGAACTGCACTTTGCCGAAATTTAACCTCCGGTATCGTGGTATCACACCGCGGGATTGTTGGTGGTGACTTTCCTCGGTCATCCAGAGTCGAGTTCACCGCGAAGAAAGAGCCTAAAAGATCAGCTTTTTCCTTCGCGGTATGGGCCAATGACTCACCGTCCCTGTGCAAAGATGGAAAAGAGGGCTGACAGAAATTCCCTAAGACAGCCTAAGCGAGAGACCAGAACGCATGTGTTCCTGAAGGGAGGCGCACCAGTCTCTCGCCAATTCTGCCAATGTACTCCGTCTTCGCCTTAGCAATCACGTTTTTGAAGGATCTAGAGGCAGAGTTATATTCCTTTCTGAATGCGTTGGTATTTGCATCACGAGACGCCGATGCGTTAGCCCAGTCTTGGTAGCGTTCCTATTTTCGGCGTGAAGCCGTTATGCAGAAACGACCAAACCAGGGCTGGGACTTGCCCCCGATGGGAATCGCAGAATACGGAATGAACAGTTCCATGCCCTGAAGTACCACATCGGCGACAGAGTCAGCAACAACGCTCGGATCATCCGGCGAGAAACAAACCATGGGTAGGATGCAAAGAAGAACCGCATCCCATCCCAATCTGCTGACTTGTAGTGCCCCACTCGGCGGCAGCCCACGAAATGAGGTTGTGAGTACCGCGCAATCGGCACTGTACTCCGGACGAGACAGTGGTCCGACGGGCCCAGAAGGGGATCGACGATAACCTGGTAGCCATCCGGATGGGAAGTCAGCAGAAGGTCCAACAGGGAAGGTGTATGATCCTCCACATCTGGTATGCGCGTTGGCGAGGTAACCAATTGTGTCAAATCGTATGCTAAAGCGAAGTCGAGAACAGATCTACCCGCATGATCGGTAGTGCGTTATCCAAGCCATTCGGCATGGTGGGCATTAAAATCGCCAAGAATTACAATCTCTGTGGATGGGATCTGCTGCAGCAAGGAATCTGTAGCCATTTGGACGTGCTCAACCAGTCGGTCGGTTTCGGCATTACCGTTATGGGACCTATAAAGGCACGCGTAGATTCGCGGATGGTTGTCGCAGTCTACACGCAACCAGATAATCGATAGGTCCTGCCCTTCAAGGCTGCCGAGGCATCGAGAGCAGATATCATCTCTGGCGTAAACGCACACCCCAGCTCGTAGTACAAAGGAATGTTCCAATTTGTACCCGGGGTAAGAGAGAAAAGTCGTATCGGCAGGACAGGATATCTGGGTCTCGGTAAGAAAGAGCAGGTCCGGCTTCGCCGTCTCAAGGTGAAGGTGAACGGCGTTCAAGTTGGAGTTGAGTCCCCTTATGTTGCAGAAGTCCACAGTGTGGGTGGTAGGGGTTGCCTATGATGCCTGCTCCGCTTGCCCTGAACAGTGGCGAACGCAAAATTGAACCCCCCCCCCAGAATTCAGGTGGTGTACGTCGTAAGCATGGATGCCCAGAGAGGGATTCTCCACCACAGTCGCTGATGGTACACTCCTGGGGTAATAAAACCAAATTCTGCACAACCATTATGTTTTGTGGGGGAGGGGGGACGGGCCTCTGGGACTATCACATACCGGACGAAACGCGGTAGTATAGCTACCACTTCACGCCGATTTTAAGTGAGAGAATGGTACTTCCCCGGGCGTGCCGGCCCATTTGGCTGCAACCCGAAGGTATACAGTGTGGCACTACCACTATAAGCTGCTTACTTTAAATGACGATTTCAACTCCGGAGAAACATTCCAACGGGTCAAAAATCACTGTAAATCAATGAAATACTAATCAATCACAAATTAAGAAACTCAACTATTAGCAAAAGTCACCGATATATTCAGTATATCGAATTTGAAGTTTGAATTCGGTGTTAAACCGTTGATATATAAATTCAAAAAGGAGTAAGCACGAAATCGAAAGTTCTTGAAACTTTGAAAGATTCCGGGAGTGTGGCCAGGTATCACTACCAAAATTAAACAGTACCCTTAGTACGAGTTTGACAGTTTACTTCAAGTAATTTACTTTCGGTTTTCTTTTCATACAAATCCTATCAGCGCCCCAAGCGTAAACGCAGAGGAACTAAAATCGGTAGTAAGAGTTTTTATAATTAACGTTATCGAGTTTGAAGTCTACTTTGCGACAGATGTCAAATATAATAAAAATGGCCGAATATTTTTTTCTCACCTTTTTTAGCGCGTGTAAGTGAGATGGAAATATAAATTGTGGTGTAGTCTATTTCGAGTTGCTCGACGGTTATCATGGTTTTAACGCAAACGAGTAATGTCAAACTCATACTACCGAATACAAATACTTCGTAAACGTTTTCGAGAAGTCGATACGTTATTAACGCATGAAGTATTGAAACTCGTACTAGGGGTACAGAAGAGGCTTAAAATCATGCGAACGTAATCGCGGGCACCAGCTAGTTTAAACTAAAATTAAAAGTACTACTAAATTATTTGAAATCATTCCCTGGAGCATAATTCTTATATAAATGCTAACTTTTCATCAATTTTGATATTTCTTACAAGAAATTGGTCGTACGATTTATATTATAAGAACATACGATTATCGGCGTCCAGAGATGCGCCCCGAGCATAGATAATACACTTATACTAGCTATAGATAAGCAACTCAAGATTTAATAGAAAAGTTTACGGGCCTCGGCCACTAGATGGCGGTTGTTAGTTTCTCATTGGCCCCATAGATGGCATTAACCTAAACTTATTATATATGTATATTATTTTTTATTTAGTTTATAGATTATTTTTTATTTAAGGATTTTGTGAAAATTGAAAAACCACAAATTCATCATATTTAGTAAATTTGTCGTTTAACAATTATTTGACATATTTTTACAATAAAAGACTAGCATGATTGACCTTTAAATTTTTATTTCAAAATCAAAAATCAAAATATACTTTATTCAAGTAGTCTTTAACAAGCACTTTTGAATCGTCATTCAACAACTTTTTTTATATTAAGTGAAGCTACCACCGGTTCGATAAGTGGATTCTACCGACAAGAACCGGCAAGAAACTCGGTAGTTACTCTTTTTCAACATTTAAAAAAACAGTCATGTTAGTTAATTACAATTATATATGCATGTAATATATCCTGCCTGGAAGTCAACAAGTATTAATTCCACTTTTTTTTATTGTCTGTATAATCTTGTATTGAATAATATGCCTTCTTTATCAATGTATTTTTTACAAATTATTTGAATTTATCAAACGGCAAAGTTAAAAATGTCTGTGGAATTTTATTATAGAATACCTTGCCCCAAGAAGGATTTATTGACTTGACTAGAGAAGTGACCTTGCCGTTAAAAGTTTATTCTTACTTCTTGTGCACATAGAATGATTATCACAGATTTTATCAGTGATCAATGTTACTATGAATATACATAATGTTGTTGTAAATATATTGTGACGCAATGCTTTGTTAAAAACATCCCGAAGAGTCTCTAGCTCCAAGATTATAAATAGACCGGACTGCTCTCTTTTGTAAAATAAAAACAGATTCAATATCTGCATTGTTACCTCAATGTATTATGTCATATGACATAACACTGTGAAAATAACCAAAATATACTGAACGAGCGGTGTCAATATCAGTTAAGTTTTCTAACTTTTCTGACCACATATGCTGCGGAGCTGAGTCTTCCTATCAGGGACGATAAATGAGGACTCCACTGAAGTCCGGAATCCAATTCTATTCCCAAAAACACCGTAGTATTGGCTACATCACGGCCACTGTTTAAAGATATATTATAATTTTGCCTTCTAACATTGGGTAGGGTAAAAGCTACACATTTTGTTTTTTGAGCATTCAAAACTAACTTATTCATTATTATGTTTTTTTGTATTTGTGAGTTTTAAAATAATCAAATGCTTGAACTTTAATTAGATCAGTCTGGTCAAAGGTCATTATTTTTCCATCTATAATTCTATTTACATTTTTACACCAACTGTGAATTATTATATTTATTGCTAGATTACTAATATAATCAATTAATGAGCCTTTATGCTTTTCACAAGATATTACATTAAAGTTGCGATTACAATCAATAAAAAATCTCATTTTCTCTATTGGACAATATGATTCAGGAGCCACACGCAAACAAGCCACAATCATATAATACATTTCATCTTATAACTTTACAATTTTTTCACAAACATCAGTTCCATACAATGCAGCCTAAAAGAAGAACCTAAAAATATACATAATTCTAATTATGAGTAAGAACTATTCTTCATTATAACTTCTTACTCATAATTCTATCTATAAGTATGTAAGTCATTAACTATAATATTAGTAAAAATGCCTAATTGTGAGGCTCATTTAAGGATCAGGTTGTAATTTGGTTCAGAGATGTACTTAATGTTGGAATATTAAATAAAAATCTAAGAATAATTCTGAAAAACCAATTTGCTGTTGTTTGCAAGTACCTTCACCCTGATCATCCTTTGTTGTTGGGGCAGTTGATGGCTGCATTACATTAAGCATATGTTCAATAGCATCAGTTTCCATGGGTTGCAGCTGAGATGAACCTGAAAGTATAAATAGTGGAATGTAAAATTAGCTTGCAAGACTAATCAAGTGAGACGCCATCATGGTATACTGTATTAGTAATACTAAATTGGTTAATACTTTTATAATACTAAAGGTAAACTTAATAATACTTTAGTCCAAGTATATTAATAAGTAGGCCAAATAATAATATTATCTTATACAAAAAATACAACATAAAAACTTACCAATATTTAGCATTGGAACTGCATTAGCTGTGAGTCTGTGGCTTTGTGAACAGTAACATTCTTCAAAGTGGCGATAGCATATTCGAATTTGGTTATAAATGTAAATGTCTCCTTTGTTTTGAATATCTTCAGCGAGGACAGATTTCCATACATTAAATTTTTCTAGATATGGGTATTGTGGTTTAGGAAATCGATGCAATGGACCTGCGATAAATATATATATATATATATAGATAAAAGATATTTGATTTTGCTCGAAGGTTTACATATCCTCAAATGTACTATGAAGTTCATCAAATGAAACCAGTGGTAGGAACTGGACCAGTATTGTACCCAAACATAAACCAATGTAATTTTAAATTACTCACCATCGTTTTTACAACCAAAATGACACTTGAATCGGGAGTTTGATGACATTTTCACAAATCAAATAAAAGTTAGCGCGATGCAAAACGAACTACATAGCTAATATAGGCCCCGTGCATATCGCGATCCGCCTACTGTTGCGCCATCTCGCGGAACAGTGGTGACTGGTGACAATACCTAGATGCCCAGCTGACTGGCGCTTCCCAAGTAGTATATATGGACGCTCGGCCGTGCTGCCATCTAGTTTCAATGTATGTAACAAATCAAAACAAAACTATATCCATGGGCGTTCGCCGTGCTGCCATCTGTTGTCAATATATGTAACAAATTGAATAAAACTTATAATCTGTAAAGCGACCTCTATCAGCTAATTTGGGACTTAATAATACAGGAAATATTATTATCTACTCTTAGCAATAAAGTAAGTAAAATGTAGAATAATAAATTGTAATTCATATTTTAGAATCAATCTTAGATAATAATAATGCCGGCCATACACGCTACGGTCTGCCGGAAAGGTCCACCTGAGCAAGTATGCCTGCGCAGGTCAACCGCACATTGGTAGCGTGTATGGGGACATTCCGGTGTACCGGAGCGGTCCGGTCTTCAGTTCTTTTTGCGATGGCATCGAATGAGGACGATGACGCGCTGGCATTGCTAGGCCTTGCTTTAATTTTGAAGATAAAAGATACAAAAACAGTGAAAAGGAAGCGAAAAAAGTTGTGTAAGCATTGGTTATTGAAAAGGAAAACATATAGTCATGTTAATTTATTGAATGAATTAAAATTTGAACCAGAAGGTTTTAAAAACTATCTCCGAATGGACGAGAAAACATACCTTAAATTACTTGAAATGTTACTCCTATGATAAAAAAAGAAGACACAGTTATGAGAAATAGTATTTCTGCGCACGAGAGATTATCAGTTATATTGAGATTTCTCGCAAGTGGCAGAAGTTATGAGGACCTAAAATTTTCTGCAATTATTTCGCCTCAGGCGCTTGGAAAAATTATTCCTGAAACATGTGAGGCCTTGTATAAAGTTCTTAGAAGAGATTATTTGAAGGTAAGTAATTGAAACACTGTTATATTACAGATAATATTTATTGAAGAAATACGAATTATTCATTATCAGCATTGAAATAATTAACGAATGTCGCTGCCGAATCTGGAATTGATAAAACTACCTCTGTTTCACTGGGCTGATTTCTCGGAATCGTATGTGTTCCCATTTGTGTAGAGTAGGGATTGCCTTGGGAACTGTTCAGTAGATGACTATTTTGAAATGATTGAGAAAGATACTCTGAATTTTGACTGGTGGGAAATGAAAGGCAGGGTGGGCTAGGACTAGGAGAAGAAACAAAACTTACAGGGGTATATGCCCTATTGGAAGTAGGAGAGGATTGATATACATGTTGTCGATATTGCTGAGCAGGAACATAGTTTCGTTGATTTTGTTTCAAAATATCTCTCATGTTAATATAGGCGTGCTCGGGAGTGAGGTGTCCTATTTCTGCTTCAAAAAGTAAATCCTCGGTCCTTTACTTTTCAATATATTTATAAATGACATAAATAATGTTTTTGTGTCTTCAGATTTTCTTTTATATGCTGATGACACAAAAATTTTCAAAGGTATTAAATCTTTAGATGATTGTCATGCTCTACAATCTGACTTAAACAGGTTAGAGACATACTGCAAATTAAATTCTCTTCATCTTAACATAAACAAATGTGCTATAATTTATTTTTCTCGTAAGCGTAAAACTTTGCTTTATAAATATACTGTCAATAATAACGACATACCAAGGAAGAACGAGGTGAGAGACTTAGGCGTGACACTGGATAGCAAGCTCTCTTTTGGTTCTCATATTAGAAGTATTTCAACAAAAGCCTATCGCTTGCTAGGTTTCATCATGAGAACAGGATCTGAATTTAAAAATACTTCTACTATTAACCTGCTTTATAACGCGTACGTCCGTTCTATACTCGAGTATGCATCTACGGTATGGAATCCTCAGTACAATATTCATATTAATGAAATTGAGAAGATCCAAAACAATTTTTTAAAATATTTGTCTTTTAAATCTAGCGATTCTACCCATGAACATTTATTAGCTCTTTCAAAACGCCGATCTATGAGAGACCAAGTTTTCTTATATAAAATTATTAATAATATTGTTGACTCCCCTTTTCTACTTAGCAAGTTGTCTCTGAACTGCCCACGATCCAACGCTCGTCAACCGTTATGTTTTTATACTCCCACTTGTCATTCATCACATAATGCTAACTGTTTTCTAATCAGAGCTTGTCGCGAATATAATAAGCATTTTGGGAACATTGATATATTTCATTTATCTTTGATTAAATTTAAAGATAATATTTGTAACAATCTTAAATTAACTTAATTATATACTTTTAATATTGTCCAATAATTTTTCTCTTATTGTGTTAAAATATTTGAGTGCATTTTATGTTTTATCAATCGGTGGAAACTTCGCTGGATAATGTGATATTTAAATTGTATTATGTGATTAGATTATATTTTATATCTGTTTGTTTCCCAAATATTAAATAAATAAATAAATAAATAAATAAATCATTAATTAGTTTTTCTGCGACTAATATTTGTTTCGCATCTAAAGCCCTCAATTTCATCGCCACATTTTTGCCAATAACATCGCACCTATCTTCTGTTACAATTGGGCGAGGGCGCTTAAAGTGATCTCGTACCTATTCCAATACTTCATTTGCTATGCTTTCATCTTTTCTTTTTGTTTTACACGGTTTTGGTGGGCGAGTTGAATTATTATTCGATTATCTCGATGGGGCCTCGTTGTTGTCGGTAGATACGCTGTTGGATGAATATTCTTCATCGGCATTTGAAGAATCTTCAGTATTGTCTCTCTGAAAACAAATAATTTTGATACATGTTTGTGTCCCGCTGCTATAGATATTTCACATCAAAAATAGCTACTTATTGTATAAATGATAAATCTGTTATTTTTATTTTACAGTTTCCAACATCTGAAGATGAGTGGAAAGAAATAGCAAAGATGTATGAAGAATGATGGAACTTTCCTCATTTTCTTGGTGCAATAGATAGAAAGCACATAGCGATTGTTCCACCAGCTAATAGTGGATCATATTTTTATAATTATAAAGGGCAACATAGTGTGGTTCTTATGGCAATTGTTAATGCAAAATACCAATTTGTATACATAGATATTGGCATGAATTGTAGAATATTCTATGGAGGGGTTCTACAAAACACAATTTTTTTTAAAAAATTAGAAAATAGTGATTTACATATTCCAAGCAGTGAATTGTTAACAGGAAGTTGTTAAAATAAATTGTATCTTTTATAACAAAATATCATACTACTAACGCCATCTATTGGGATAATATAGTAAACCTGTGTACCTATTGTAAAATAGTATCTGAATAAAATATTTTTAGTCTGTTGCAAGCCTCCGTACGAGTTTTATTTTATAGGTTATGGGCCCAGACAAGGTAATTAGTGGCTAATAGACTTTCGGTATTTAGAATAGTTTTATAGACTATCAGTGCAAAAATGTCGGGTAATTATTCAGTGAACGTCCTTAAACTAAAAGGACGCGAAAATTACGACGACTGGGCGTTTGCCGCCGAAAACTTCATGATCCTGGAAGGCGTAGATGTAACCAGCACCGCGACACTTACAGATGCTGATAATAAAAAGGCGAGAGCAAAGTTAATTATGACTATTGATCCGTCGTTGTTTGTCCATATAAAAACCGAAACCACGGTACAAGCTTTGTGGGCCAAACTGAAATCATTGTTCGACGATTCCGGTTTTACACGCAAGATTACTCTCCTGAAAACGCTGATATCAATACGCTTAGAGAGTTGTGATAGTATGACCAGCTATGTTAATCAAATGGTGGAAACGGCTCAACGTTTGAAGGGCACCGGATTTGAAATAAATGACGAATGGATCGGCTCTCTATTGCTCGCAGGATTGCCAGAAAGATTTAGCCCAATGATTATGGCAATCGAGTATGCAGGATTGAAGACAAGTGCTGATGCTATAAAAACGAAATTATTAGACATGAGTTCGGAATTCGCGGTTAAGTCAGAAGGCGCGCTAATTACACATGTCCAGAAACGCCACCTACAGGCGCAAAGTGGCAGTAGCAAAAATGAAATGTCACCTGTCAGTGGAAACGTCAGCACACACAAAAAACAAATTCGTTGCTATCATTGCAAAAGGAGTGGACATTTCAAGAGCCAGTGCCGCCTATTAAATAAAGATAAACAGAAACAAAACTCGAACGTGTTGAGTGCAGTTTTTCTTACGCGAGAGTTCAAGCAAGACGACTGGTACGTCGACTCTGGCGCAAGTGCTCACATGGTGTCGAACAAGAATATATTGACAAATATATCTTACGAACCGAAAGTCAAAGAAATAGTTGTCGCTGATTGCACAAAAGTATCGGTGTTGTGCTCTGGAGATCTTCGGCTTACCACGCGAGTGAAAACAATCACACATGAAGTAGTTTTGAAAAATGTTTTGTGCATACCAACACTAACCACGAATTTGCTTTCAGTCAGTAGAATGATCGCAAATGGTAACAGAGTATCCTTCAATAAAGATGGATGTTACATTTACAATACACAGAATGTTTGTACTGGTGAAGCAAGTTTGGAAAATGATGTGTACAGATTAAACATTATAAAGTCGAAGCAGGTATTAGCCGCAGTTGCACAGATCTCATGTAACACTTGGCGCAGACGATTGGGTCATATTAATATGAATGACCTGGAGAAAATGAAAAAGGGAACAGTTAAAGGTGTTACTTACGAAGAAAAACAGACTATAAACAAAACAAGTTGTGTAGTATGCTGCGAAAGCAAGCAAAATAGGCTGCCTTTCTCTGCTAGTACCAGCATGAGCAGCAGGGTCCGAGAAGTGGTTCACACAGATCTGTGTGGTCCCATGGAGAAAAAATCACTTGGTTTGGCTAGATATTATCTGTTATTCGTTGACGATTTCAGCCGCATGTGTTTTGTTTACTTTTTAAAGGAAAAGAATGAGACTTTTAAATATTTTCGTGTATTCAAAGAGCAAGTTGAGAATCAGCAGTCTCAGAAGATTAAGATATTGCGGTCTGATAATGGAGCAGAATTTTGCTCAATGGAGATGGAAACCTACTTAAAGCGACAAGGGATAATTCATCAAAAAACAGTTGCCTACACACCTGAACAGAATGGTGTATGTAAAAGGTACAATAGGTCAATTGTAGAAAAGGCTCGCTGTTTTCTATATGCTGTGAACACCGCAGTGTATTTGAAAAACAGATCACCAGCTGCAGCTTTGCATAATGATATTACCCCATATGAAGTATGGACTGGCAAAAAACCTGATCTACAACATATTAGAGTGTTTGGAAGTCCAGTTATGGTCCACATTCCAAAAGTGAGACCCAACAAATGGGACAAAAAGTCACAAATGTTATATTTGGTTGGATATTTAGAACAAACCAAGGGTTATAGATTATATGACCCAAAAGCAAATAAAATAACTGTGGCACGGGATGTTGTGGTCATGGAGAATAATATGAACAACACAGCAGAAGTTGTAGTTCAAGAGAGGGAGCCAGACAAAGATATAGAAAAGAACACAAGTATAGAAGAGAAAAGTTCAATAAGCACTGAAGGCAATGAGAGGTCAGACAGAGAAGATCCTACATATATTGCTAGTGATTCATCAAGTGATCAGGATGATGAATATAGTGAGTGCTTAATGCCAGATGATGTTTTGGTCACTACTCAGAGTGACTCTGTCACTCAGCAAGGGAAGCGTGTTCGTCGTGCACCAGAGAGGTACGGAATTTCCAATATGTGTGTTGAGGGCTTTACTAGTGAACAAATATCTGTACAAGATGCTCTCTCGGGACCCAATAGGGAGCATTGGTGTAGTGCTATTCAAGAAGTGCTAAAATCCTTTGAGGACAATGACACGTGGGTTCTAGTGGATAGGCCAAGTGAGGGAACAGTGGTGAAAAACAAGTGGGTGTTCAAAGAAAAGTGTGACAGTGATGGTAATGTGCGCTATAGAGCCCGACTTGTGGCCAAGGGCTTCACACAAATCAAAGGTATGGACTATAACGAAACATTTTCCCCTGTTGTGCGTTATTCTACCTTGAGACTTCTTTTTGCCTTAAGTGTTCAACTAGATTTAAAAATTAACCATTTAGATGTACCAACAGCTTTCTTAAATGGAAACCTAGATGAATGTGTATATACGGAAATACCAAAAAATTCTAATTTTAATAATTGTAAAAATAAAGTTTTAAAGTTAAAAAAGGTCATATATGGTCTGAAGCAGTCGGCTAGGGCCTGGTACATAAAAGTAGAATCTACTTTGTTGAAGTTAGGTTTCAAGAAGTCTGAATATGATATAATATATCTTTTTTCGGCGGTAGGTGTCAAATAAACAAGTCGAAATTCTTTGTGCTCCTCATATTTTAATTTGTTAAAAATACAAAATCAAGTTTATAATTATAATAAATATGTACATGTGACCCCTTACCGCCTGCCAGCTACTTTACTATAATACAATAACTGTGCTTACGCTTAATACAAAACTGTGAATTACCAAGTGATAAACTATAACAACACATTGACATTATGGAGTCTATTAAAGTCACTATTGAAGAACTCACTACACTTTTTAACACCAAAATGACAGAGTTCCAAAGAGAGCTGAAGACTTCTATACCTGCGACGAGCCCAACATCCAACATCAACTCGCAGTTCAATGCTTTTCGATCTTTTGTCCTGATTGCCTTAGAAAATTTGCAATTGCAAGTTGAATTTCTATCAAGGCAATATGATCAGCTTGAAATGCACTCGAGGAAGAAAGTTGTTCTACTGCACGGAGTCGATGAAGTGAGTAAAGAGAATGTTGGCGACAATGCGTTGAAAATTATTACTGAACATCTTAAACTGCCACACATTACTCCCGACTCCTTTAAGTATTGTCATCGGCTGGGTCACACGGTCACTCAGAAGCCCTGTCCAATATTAATTAGATTTAAGGATGGCAGCGTGAAGGACAAAGTCTGGTCGGCTAAGACGAATCTCAAAGGCACTGGGATAACGATGTCAGAGTTCCTTACGAAGAGTCGGCACAAAACATTCTTGGCTGCAAGGAAACGTTTTGGGGTAACAAAGTGCTGGACTCGGGACGGTATCATCATAGTTCTGTCTCCTGATGGCACGCGGCATCATATCTCCACCATGGCTGAACTTCAGGCGATTTCAAGCTTTGTGACTGATGCATCAATCCCGCAAGTGTCGCCACTTTCAGAGGAAGCCTCCAAAACCACTAAAGGCATTAATTCTAGGAGTGTAAGGGCAGTCAGGACTGTTAAAAAGTAGTTAGTATACTTGTTATTATTCACGAACGCTATGTTTTATTATGTGGGTGTTTCTGTTCAATTCAATTCAATTCTTAGTTTAATGGCTTTTAGTTGTGCCACAGGGCACAGATTATTTCGCCAATGTCACGTAGGATGGAGAAGACACGAATGAGATTGATCGGTATGGTTGAGATAACAAACTCAATTAAATTTTAAAGCCAAGTATAGTAGTAGTAATTTCCTTGTTAATCCGTAACCTAGAACAACACAAACATTAAGGGTTAATAATAGGATAAATTACAAATAATTGTTAGTACTCTAAACTATATATAATAAGATATATCACTCAATTGGACTATTCACAACTTAATTTTATTACATTTAATATATTTACACAAAAAATAACAAAATGGACTAAACACAAACGTCAATAAACATTCAACATTTATAGGACGAGGAACTTTAGGAGGGAGAACGTCGTAAATGGGATGAAGAAGTTTAGGACAAAGGAACAGAATGTGGGTAGCGGAACCTTCGTCTAGGCCACATTCACACAGCGAGTGATCTCGAACTCTTATCTTTGCTAGGTGGGTAGGTGTGCAAGAATGGCCGAGGCGTAACCGACAGATAGTGGATGTGACCCAACGGTCAGCGTGCCTGTGAAATGAAAACCAAGGTCGCCTCGGAATTTCAGGTTGTAACGCCGAATAATACTTACCTTTAACCGATTTTGATGAAATCCAAAAAGCATTCCAGGATTTAACCATTTGAGCTTTCGCAAGAGTGAGCAGGTCTCGAGAGGAATTGACAAAATGCTCGGATGAACCAGATTGGATAGCAATCTTAGCATATGAGTCAGCCATCTCATTTCCAATAATACCGGAATGACTTGGAATCCAGACCAGCAAAACCTGAAGGCCTTGTTGGTGACAGGACAACAGAGCCTCTCTGATCTTAAAAACGATAGAAAGTCTTAATTTGCTACGAAAAGGATTTTCTTTAATGGCCAACAGACAGCTTAATGAGTCACATAAAATAACTGATTGTTGTATGTTGTGTGACTGGGCATACATAATAGCTTCCAGTAAAGCAATGGCCTCACCGGAAAATATAGAGGTTTCAGGGGGGCATTTAAATAAAAGGGCTATTTTATATTTCGGTATCCAACAAGCTGCGCCAACGCAGCCGGTCGGTGAGAGTTTAGAGGCATCAGTATATATAGGGAGGTGATTTGGCCAATTTTGATGAAACATTTTTTGAAATTGGACACTAGTATCAGGGGAACCTTTTATAAGACCAAGGTTTGTTATAACGGGGGTATTATAAATAAGGGCTTTAAAGGAGGTGGAAAAAAGAGGATTAGAAGGAAAAGTGGTAAGGGGATGAGGGAGGTTGGTATACTTGAGGAAACTGTTTAATAGGAATGAGGATTTCGGACTGTCTGGGTTGCAAAGGTGGGATAATTTGTTTAATCGGGCCAATAAAGGATGGGAAGATAGCTGTAACAATTTGATGATAAAGCGGTCACATAAGTATTGCCTCCTTATATGTAGAGGAGGGTCAACACACTCAACCTGCAGAGCATTAGTAGGAGTGGATTTCATCGCACCCAAGATTATGCGCAAACATTTAAATTGAATTTTATTTAATTTTTCTGAAGCTGATTTATTGAATGGATCTAGAACAAACAGTCCATAGTCCAAATGACTACGAACTATTGCGTTATAGATCAGCTTCAATGTATAAGGGTGAGCTCCCCACCAAACTCCAGATACTGCTCTAAGGGCATTAATTGATTTTTCACATTTCTTGGCTAAATAGTCAGAGTGTGAAATTCCGTTCAGTCGGTGATCGAGAATAATACCAAGAAATTTTGTTTTGTCTACAAAGTTAATGCGTTGACCCTCATAAAACAAATTAAAGGTAGGTATACGTCTTTTTTTAGTAAATACCACTGCTTGACTTTTGGCTATCGATAGCGATAAGCCATGGTCAGAGAGCCATTGGGCTAGGTAATGCAAAGCAGAGTTTAATCGAAATGTTAAATTTTCAATGGAGCTAGATCTATAATACAAAACAGTGTCATCAGCATACTGGAGAATGTTACAAAAATTGTTAACAGACAAATCGAGATCATGGGTGTATATGCTGTAAAGCAGAGGACTGAGTACTGAGCCTTGAGGAAGACCTTTCCAGACAAGTCTGGGGGGAAGTGAGAGATGTTGGTGTCTAACCGTTATTGATCTGCAAGTTAACAGATTACATATGAGATGAACTAACCTCGGTGGAATACTCAGCTGTTGCATTTTCTGCCTGAGCAACGGAAGAAGTACATTATCATATGCAGAAGATATATCTAGAAAGATGCCCACAAGGTACTCTCCTTTAGCAAAGGCAATTCGAATGTCTGTTGTGAGTATGCTTAGATTATCAATGGTGCTCAACCCCTTCCGAAAGCCAAATTGGGAGGGAGCAAGTATATTTCTGCTTTCCATTAGCCATTCCAGGCGGTTCTTCAACAGATGTTCAGTGATCTTTGCCAAAGTTGATGATAAAGCTATCGGTCTGTATGAGTTGCAATCCGAAGGGTTCTTACCCGGTTTAAGGATCGGGATAACAATTTGTGTCTTCCAAGATTGCGGGACAATTCCTTTGATAAAAACCGAGTTAATTATGTTTAAAAAACATTTTTTCGCTTTATCATTTAATTTACAAATAAAAGAGTAAGGAACGCCGTCTTCCCCAGGAGTAGAATCAGATAAACCATTTAACGCACATTGAAGTTCGGAAAAAGAAAAGGGGGCATCCATTTCTTCCAAGGTGGATGTGGATGCTGGCGTAGAATTTAGAAAACTGTCCTCATAAGGGACAAATGGGGGGGCAAGCTTATCAGCGAAATTGTTAAGCCACTCAGAAGGAGTATTTGAGGAAGGGTCAACAGAATTAAGGCATCGGCGGAATTTTTTAAGTTGGGACCAGACTACAGAGGAAGAGGAACGAGGACTCAGGGATTCACAGAAATGAATCCAACTAACTTTTTTCTTTTTAGATATTATCTGTTTAAATTTGGCGTCGATTTTCTGATACTTACAAAAGTTATCCAAAGACATACACAATGAGTATGATGCTTCAGCCTCTAGTCTCTGTTCAGATAATCGTTTGCATTCCTCATCCCACCAGGGGGTGGAAAGCAAATGATTTTTTGAGGTGTGTTTTTTAGGAAAGTGGAGATTGGCTGCAGTTAAAATACCATTAAGGAAAAGATCATAGCAAAGGATTACATTTCCATAGTCTTGTGAAACAAAGAGGGTGTCGATCATGGAATCAACAGACTCAGCATATGCAGACCAGTTAGCATTTTTTAATTTAAATTTTAATAAGGGATTTGGATTGATATGGTCAATGGATCGGTGATTTAAAGAAAGGAGGATAGGAAAGTGGTCACTGCCAAAAGAGGATGAGAGGACATTCCAGGATATTTGAGAAGCAAGGACTGGAGAAGTTAAGGATAAGTCTACAGCGGATTTTGGGTTTTGGTTAGGATATACTCTACGTGTTGGTGAGCCATTATTGAGGATACAGAGGTTTGCATCATCAAATATGTCCATCAACAAGAGAGCAAATGGGTCACAGAAATGTGAACCCCAGGCGGTGTGATGGGCGTTAAAATCGCCCATGACTAGGATAGGACTAGGGAGAGAGGAAATGATGGCAGATATATCAGGAATTAAAGCTGGATTAGGATGAGGAATATACAGGGAAAGAAAAGAGATGTTAAGGGCTCTAACAGCAACAGCATTAATATGCTGGCTGGGAAGGGATAAAGGAATTTGGGAGAAGGGAAGGGAGTGCCGAACGAAAATGGCACTCCCAGCATAACCATCACTTCTGTCATCCCTCAAACAGGAGAAGCCTGGGACCCGGAATCGGGATCCAGGGATCAACCATGTTTCAGAGATGGCAATAATGACAGGTTTATGGAGGTTTATTAGAGAGAGGAGTTCATGTTTTTTAGGCCGGACGCTCTTGCAGTTCCATTGAAGGAAGCTGATTGGGGCCATTGTGAAGGATGGAGAATAACTGACATAAGTCTTGAGCAACGTTGGACGGTAAGGGGATATCGTTACATGTTGAGATAATACTAAGAAGTATCTTAGTTAGCATTTCTAAGAAGTTGGGATTGTTATTAAGAGGGTTAGGAGTGTTTTGGTTGAGAGCACAACCATTAGGAGCAGTAGAGGGACAATTACTAACGATCGATTGATGGGCCTGTTTATCATACCCTTTCCCAAGAGGTGATCTTGGGCGAGGAGTACTGATAACAGTCTTCCGATAGGACCTGGTAGTTGAAGGGATAGGTTGGTTAGGGAGGATTGGAGAATATGTGGGAGGGGTAAACATCTCCTTTGTAATCTCTGCATAGGATCTACGTACAGGAGGAAACCGAGAGGATGCTTCAATGTATGAAATGTTGTCTTGAGACATAACAATTTTGATCGATTGTTGGCGAGAAAACTCTGGACAATCCTTGTCTGTTGTGAAATGGTTACCAGAGCAATGTAAGCAAGTGGCGTTATCCTTACTTACACTACAAGACTCACCTGTGTGGGATTTGGAGCACTTAAAACACCTAGGTTGAGATCGACACTGAGTTTTAATATGACCATAACGGCAGCAATTAAGGCATTGGATAGTGGGAAGTTTATAAGTTTCTACTGGAAGGGACGTATGGTAGGAATACACTTTTGAAGGAAGCATTTGACCTCTAAATGTAATTACAACAGATTGGGTAGGAACCCATGTAATTACACTGTCAGCAATTATTTTTCTGTTCAGGCGTCTTATTTTCATTACTTCACCACATCCAGTGGGAAGCTCAAGTGACATTGCCAGTTCTTCCATCGTCCAGTCCACGGGAATACCCTTAATCAATCCCATTCTAGTTACATTGAAAGTCGGTACAGTAGCTTTATACTTGCACATTTCAACAATAGGATTCACTAGAAAGGTGTTTGCTGCTTGAGCTGTTGAAAATTCAACTGAGATTTTGTTACGGCCTATGTTCTTAACACCATCGTTAATAATGCTCTTAATTTTATGAGTGTGCAGGAATTGTCCGAATTTAATTGCCCGTATAGTAGTTCCTGAAGCTGGGTCAGATACTTCCCGGGACACATGAACGATGAAAGGACCCTTGTCATCGTCGGAATACGTTTTAGGGCCTTCAGAGAAGGATGGATGAGTGTAAATCGTTTGGATTGAGGGATTTGCTGAACTAGGATTAATTATTGTTTTTTTAATATTGGAATCGGAATTAATTGAATCATTACCGAGGCGTTTTCGGGAGACAGGTACAGAGGGAGGAGATAGAGTATCGGGAACAGGCTCTATTGAGCCACCTGGATCAGGGGGATCAGGAGGAGGATCAACCTCCATTATAAAACTTAAAAGCTAAAAAATATTAAAACACGTTAAATACTCACAAGATTTACAAATATTACTAACACCACTTAACCCAACTACCAACTAAAGCACTATTAACAATAAAATATACTACAAAACTAAAAGAAAACACTCAAAATCTCTTAACACGTGTGTTAACCAACGCTAACGCCGTGTTTCTGTTTTGTTTATTCCACTTTGTACATGAATTAGATTTAGTTCTACCCACTTATTGAAAACTTTTAATGTAATAACTTTGATGTATTGAATTTACGCATTTAACTGTTATTAATATCAAAGTTCAATTGTCAAACGTCAAATTGTAAAGAATGGCAAGTGACAGATAGAAAAGATAAAAACATTCGTACGGAAACATGTTAGCAGTTATAATGATGTAAACATAATTTAACTTTTAGTGTTGTTTTTAATTTATTTATATAGATTTCTTATTTAGCTACTACTTTTAATAATCTTAACGATAGATATATATTTGGATTCGTTTAGTTTAATTTTTACTATTGTTTACGCGTAGTCTGGTTATTGTTAAATATTTGTTTGTAATTTTTTTTTTTTTTTTTTTGGTATTTTCATATAGCTGGTGGGTTAGAAGGTAGTTGCTGTTTACATTTATTTATTATATCATAGCAGTTTAGTATAGGTTTATTTTAGTTCATCTTATTGATATTTATTGTAGTCTATTATATATATTTATTGTATTTATTTACAATTATTTAATTATTATTAGTATGTCATCAAATATTAGTTTAGATAGTGACTATTTTCTGTCCTTGTCTTCTGATGATCCATCCAGTGATGATAGTTACCACAGTACATTACCTCTTCCGCTTAATGTCGCCATTGATTCTTACTTCTCAGACTGTCTGAAAAATTTTAATGTCATTCACATTAATGCACAAAGTATACCGGCCCATTATCCTGATTTGCTTGCGTCTTTTGACTCCCGTAACATTCACGCCATACTTGTATCGGAGTCATGGCTTAAGCCATGTCTACCTTCTACATCGTACTCATTACCTGGTTTCAGACTTATCCGTAACGACCGCATTAGCAAGAGAGGAGGCGGAGTGGCGATCTATTTGCGGTCCCACATCCCTTTTGCTTTACTTAGTTCATCACCCCCGTCTTCCTCGGCTGATGCTGCCGAACACTTATTTATTGAAGTTTCCTTATCTAATTGCACTAAAATCCTTCTTGGTGTCTACTATAACCCTTCTTCACTAATCAATTACTATCCTTCTTTTGAAAACCTATTAGGAAATCTTATCCCAGGTTACAGCCACGCTATCATTATGGGAGATTTTAACACCTGCTTGCTTAAAGGCGACACTAAGAGCAGGCAACTAATAGACATAACGGAATCCCATAACATGAAAATCTTACCTCTAATGGCAACACATTATTTTCCTGGCTCTTCACCTTCACTCCTGGATCTTATTATGGTCTCTTCTCCGGACTCTGTTACTAAATTCGGCCAATGTTCTGCTGACGCCTTCTCGTATCATGACATGATCTATCTCTCATATAAAATCCGTCCTCCTAAAGCGAAATCGAGAATACTTCTGCAGCGTAGTTTTGGAGGAATGGACCTGAACCGGCTTTGTGACGATGCTTCTAAACTAGATTGGACTGCGGTTATAGCTGCCAAAACAATCGACCAAAAACTTGAAGTTTTCAATTTATTAATTACGCAGCTTTATGATAAACACGCGCCCATTAAACCAATCAAAAGAAAACACCTCCCAGCGCCTTGGCTGAGTGATAATATAAAGGATTTAATTGATAAAAAAAATAAAGCTAAGTTCAAATTTAAATTAAATAACACTGACTCTAACAGAGAAAAGTACAATAAAGCGCGAAATCGCTGCAATACATCGTGTAGAGATGCTCAACGACGCCACATTTTCCAATCTGTCGAAAACGGTGACACAGCAAAAACTTGGAAATTTCTCGAATCTCTTGGAGTTGGTAAATCCTCTCATAATACTTCTATAAATATTGACATTGAACACCTTAATCAACACTTTGCTTCTTCAACCGCACTTAATAGCGACGAAAAAAGTAACACAATTAATATTATCTCTTCTCATCCAACTCCTAACTTTCCTCCGTTTAGCTTCGCGTCTTTCTCTGACTGTGATGTTAAAAAGAACATAATGTCGATGACCTCGAATGCTGTTGGCACAGACTGTATCAGTCGTAATATGATCATCCCAATCCTTGACATTGTTACTCCTGTGTTAACTCATATACTCAATTTCTCCCTTACCTGTCAAAAGTTTCCTGACGCATGGAAAGATGCACAAATCATTCCAATCCCCAAAAAAGGTAATCCCCAATCAACTTCCGACTTTCGTCCTATCTCTATTCTCCCTTTCCTTTCCAAAGTACTTGAAAAACTAATTTTCCAACAATTCAACACTTTCCTCAACGAACACTCTCTTCTTGATCCTTACCAATCCGGTTTCCGTACAGGTCATAGTACGTCCACAGCCTTAGTTAAAGTCACAGACGACATTCGATGGGCTATGGACAATAAACTGCTCACAATTTTAGTGCTCCTAGATTTCAGTAACGCATTCAATTGCGTCGATCACGATATCTTGTTGAGTCTGTTATGCTCTTTAAACATATCTCCATCAGTGAAAGATTGGTTTCAGAGTTACCTCAGAGGCAGAAGACAACGAATTCGTATCGACGAGACTTTCTCGTCATGGTGTGAAGTCCGTGCTGGGGTACCTCAAGGTGGCGTGTTGTCTCCCTTACTTTTCTCTATCTTCATTAACTCGATTACTCATGTTATTTCTTCTCTCTATCACATGTATGCAGACGATATTCAAATTTATCAACACTCAACCCTCGAGAACCTGCCTAACGCAATTGCTGCTATTAACAGAGATCTAGTGGCAATTTCTAAATGGAGCAATCAGTATGGTCTTAAAATAAACCCTACCAAGTCACAAGTCATTGTTATTGGCAGCCCAGCTATGACTGCAAGAATTGATTGGGCGAACATTCCCCAAGTTGTATACAACGGCACTAATTTACCTTACTGCTCAACAGTTAAAGACCTTGGCATACATCTTGACCGAACACTTTCCTGGTCAGAACATTTAACTGAAATTAGTAAGAAAACATACGCGTCATTGAACTCCTTGCGACGTCTACAAAAAGTATTACCAATTCTTACCAAAACTATGTTAGCAAACTCCCTTCTACTATCTATTCTCGATTACGCGGACGCAAGCTATCTTAATCTAACCGAGGACCAGCTTAATAAACTTGAGCGATTACTAAATCTAGCTATTCGGTTTATTTTCGGTCTCCGAAAGTATGACCATGTTTCAGAGTTTCGTTCAAAGCTCAAGTGGCTCCCTATACGCCGTCGCCGAAACTTGCATACTCTCTCTCTTCTGTACTGTGTGTTGTTTAATCCGACCGCTCCTTGTTATTTGAAGGAGAAATTCGAATTTCTTGGAGATCAGTCAAGTATAAGATCATCACGAAGCCTCATCCTAAAACTGCCTACCTATAGCAGTAAATATTATAAGCAGTCCTTCACTGTGCAGGCAATAACACTTTGGAACAACTTACCGCTAAGCATAAGACAATCTAAATCGTTACAAATATTTAAAAAAATCTCTGAAGAAATTCTATTTGGACACTAATAATGATGACATTTGAGATACAGTTATTTAATATCCTATTATACTTTCTATTATATTTATTAATAATATTATATTTTTTTTTTTTTTTTTTATTACATACACTATATAGATATATGTATGTATATATGATTTATTTATAAATATCTATAATCTGCTTTATATTCTATTTATTAGTATTTTTTGTATTTATGTATTTGCTATATTTATTGAGTTGTATTCGTTATTATTTCATAATGTAAGTTTTTACTGCACCACCATATTGCCGTCTTCCATACACATTATCCTTCTAACCCAAAGGTTGTCTGGAAGAAATGGCTTATAAGCCATAAGACCGCCTTTTGCTTGGCCAATTTTCTTTTAAACAAAATATATTTTGTATCTTTTTGTATATTTGGTGTGCAATAAAGAGTTAAAAAAAAAAAAAATATGAACCCTGTCTATTCATGAAATACCATAGTAATGTAAAAATGTATATAGCTTTATTTGTAGACGATTTTTTTCTTTTCTACAACTGTGATAATACTTACAAAGGGTTGAAAAGTGTATTAGTCAGATCATAAAATTAAAGATTTGGGTCAAATAAAAAATTGCCTTGGGATGAATGTTAATGTTCAAAAGAATTGTATAACTTTAGACCAAGAGAAGTATATAGATAGTATTTTAAAAAGATTCAATATGATTGATTGCAAGACCTCTGATACTCCAATGGAAGTAAATTTAAAATTAGAAAAGGGCATAATGACCATTGTAGTAAGACTTATCCTTATCAACAATTAGTTGGATCACTGATGTATCTGTCAGTTCTAACTAGGCCAGATATTTCGTATAGTGTAAGCTTTCTGAGCCAATTTAACACATGTTATAATGAAACACATTGGAAGCATTTAAAAAGATTGTTAAGATTTGCAAAAAACTAAGCATTTTGGTTTAATCTTCAAGAAAAATAATAGTGATTTACATGGTTATGTTGATGCTGACTGGGCATCTTGTAACATTGACAGAAGGTCTTACACAGGATATTGTTTTGTATTGTCAGGGTGTGTGATAAGTTATGAGTCTCGTAAGCAACAAACAGTTGCCCTATCTAGTACTGAGGCCGAGTATATGGCACTTGCAGAAGCTTGTAAAGAAGCAATTTATTTGAAAAGTTTAATGTCTGAACTTAGTATGTATAACAAAAATAAACCTTTAAGCTTATATAGTGACAGTCAAAGTTCTTTGAAATTGGCTTCTAATCCTCTGTTCCATAAACATACTAAGCATATTGAATGTACACCATCATTTTGCTAGAGAGTGTGTTGTGAATAATAAAATAAAAATTAGTTACGTTCCAACCTCTTCTATGCCCGCTGATATATTTACAAAAGCACTATGTGCAAATAAACATTACAAATTAATTGATATGATTGGCATAGGGGAAGTAAAATAAAATAAGTATACAGTTTGGAGAATTGTTTTTATTGTTAAAATACTTGTAACATTAGTGATAAACTGAAACATTAGTGTCTTACTAATAGAGATATTTTGTTAAGAGAGGGTGTTAAAATAAATTGTATCTTATAACAAAATATCATACTACTAACGCCATCTATTGGGGTAATATAGTAAACCTGTGTAACTATTGTAAAATAGTATCTGAATAAAATATTTTTAGTCTGTTGCAAACCTCCGTACGAGTTTTATTTTATATAACTATACCCGAAATTTACCATATGTATTTATGGCAGATGACGCGTTCCCATTACGTTCCGATATGATAAAACCGTTTCGACAGGCAGATTTAACATCGCGAGAAAGAAAAATCCTGAATTACAGATTATCTCGCGCGAGGCGCACTGTTGAAAACGCTTTCGGGATAATGGCATCACGATTTCAGATATTTTATACTCATATAAATTTAGAACCCGAAAATATCGATAAAGTAGTGAAAGCATCTTGTGCATTACATAACTTTTTAATTGAACACTCAAAAAAGTCTTATGCACCTCAAAAATGTTTTTATCGAGAAAACTCTGAAAACGGGACTATAATTTCTGAAGGAATACACACAATAGTACCATGGAAAATTTGGAAAGAAGAAACCCAGGAAATACTTTGAACAACGCGAAGATACTCCGAAACAAATTTATAAATTATTTCAATCAGGAGAGAAGGGTACCATGGCAAAATGATCATGTAAATTAGAAAAACTGTTTTGGAAAAAATATAACCGACTCCAAAAAAAACTACTAAAATAACCTAATTACGGAAGTCGGTGACTTGTTTAGGTATTTATGATAGATTTTAGTCACCGACTTCCGTAATTAGGTTATTTTAGTAGGTGTTTTTTGGAGTCGGTTATATTTATTGCAAAAAAGTTTTTATTTTAACATTTTTAATTGTAACTAGATATTCATAGCATCATATATCGTCATTGGAAAACGCTCTTTCAAACATAACAATAAACATACACAAAACAATGTTAACTAAGTTAATAAAAATAATTAAATATGTTCTACGAGTATGTACTTAATAAAAAATTAACTACGAAGTATGAAATATTTTACTTACCTCACAACTATTTTCGTCATCACTATTTAAGTTGGATGAAGATTCCCTTGGAGTGTATTGATCATGAACGAAATTGAACAAATCGTAGTACCACAGTTTAATCCGGTATATATCATCAGCTGATGCCCCGGACTTTAAAGATTGGTCATATTTCTTCTTTTTCTTTCTAACATTGCTTCTTAAATAATTGATCTTTTTCACAACTGTTTCTTTGTTCGCATCTGGCTCAATTTCTCTCAATTTTTCTATGAGTAATTTATAAGCAGCTTCTTTTTTGTCTCGATTATGGTAATCTTTGTTCTTAATTTGCCAAAGAGATGGATGACTTTTATAAATTTCGATAAAATCTTCAAGGACGTTTTTAGTTGAATTTGGTGGTGCCAATTTGAATTGCTGTATCACGTGGAAATACGATGCGAGCGACGAGACAACCGTCCGAAAGAAACACTAGAAAACAACTGACGCGACCTGCGCAGGCGACCGGAGTGCACGCAAACACGCAAAGGTACACCGTACGGCGTCACTCGAAAGAATCGATTTTCGATCTTGCGGCTTGCGCCGGTCGCCTGCGCAGGCTCAAAAAACTGCACAGGTCTATTCCCACACACATTCCGGTCTACCTGCGCAGGCATACTTGCTCAGGTGGACCTTTTCGGCAGACCGTAGCGTGTATGGCCGGCATAAGTTATATTTCTTATTTTGGAATGTAGAATGTATCAAGCAAGTCATTAACATTTATTTGTACCTATATGGCGTTAATGTTAATGGCCTATGATTTCCGGCCAAATTTATTATAATAAGTAAGGAATTAAATAAATAAAGAATTAATAGAAATTTTGGTTATGGCAATTATTAACTAATGCTGTTTCAGAGCTGAGATGGCCCAGTGGTTAGAACGCGTGCATCTTAACCGATGATTTCGGGTTCAAACCCAGGCAGGCACCACGGAATTT
Source organism: Vanessa tameamea (assembly GCF_037043105.1). Taxonomy (NCBI): domain Eukaryota; kingdom Metazoa; phylum Arthropoda; class Insecta; order Lepidoptera; family Nymphalidae; genus Vanessa; species Vanessa tameamea. The sequence goes on along the minus strand of NC_087340.1, from coordinate 1,111,583 downwards.
ACATGTGCTTAATTTGTTTATAATTCATCTCGTGCTCGGCGGTGAAGGAAAACATCGTGAGGAAACCTGCATGTGTCTAATTTCAACGAAATTCTGCCACATGTGTATTCCACCAACCCGCATTGGAGCAGCGTGGTGGAATATGCTTCATACCTTCTCCTCAACGGGAGAGGAGGCCTTAGCCCAGCAGTGGGAAATTTACAGGCTGATTATGTTATGTTATGTATGTATTATGCTGTTTCAATAATTTAGAAATATAAATATGATCTATTTTTGTCATAAAATTTGTTTTAATAATTTTCAAATATATATATATTTTTTTATAGTAGAGGTGGCAAACGAGCAGGAGGCTCACCTGATGGAAAGTGACTACCACCGCCCATGGACATCTGCAACACCGGGGGGCTTGCAGGTGCGTTGCCGGTCTTTCAGGAAAGAGTACGCTCTTTTCTTGAAGGTTTCTAAGTCGTATCGGTTCGGAAAAACCGCCGGCGAAAGCTGGTTCCACAGAGTGGTTGTGCGAGGCAGAAAGTGTCTTAAAAATCGCGCTATTGTGGATTTTCGGACATCTAGGTGGTGCGGGTGATATTTGGAATTTTGACGAGATGTCCGAAGGTGAAATTCAGCAGCCGGGATTAATCCGAACAATTCCTCGGAACATTCCCCGTGATAAATTCTGTAGAAGATGCAGAGCGATCCAACATCTCTACGCAAAGCCAAAGGATCAAGCAGATCGGAAAGGGCTTGATCGTCGATAATTCGAGCCGGTCTACGTTGGATATGGTCAAATGAAAGGAGCTGGTACTGGGGAGCACCCGCCCAGAGGTGAGAGCAGTATTCCTTGTGAGGCCGAATTTGCGCTTTGTATAGTCTTAGGCGATGGGCCGACGTGAAATACTGTCTTGCATTGCTGAGCACACCGAGCTTTTTTGATGCCAATTTGGCTTTGCCTTCCAATTGACCGCGGAACTGAACGAGGCTCGAAACATCGACGCCAAGTATTCCGATACTAGCTGTGGCGGCTAACGGAATGTTCTCGAATCGTGGAGATACGACAAATGGTGTTTTTTTAGCAGTTAACGCGCAAACTTGCGTCTTTTTGGGGTTGAAATGGACTAAGTTTAGCCGACCCCAGTTCGAGACTTTGTTTAACGAAGACTCGATTTCAGACACAAGTTTGTTCCGGTTTTCTTCGACGTTTTCCCGAGAAATATTAACACGGCCGGTGTATGAGGTGTCTACGGTGCTGTCGTCTGCATAGCAGTGAATGTTACTGATTTGCAACAAGTCATTGATATGCAGAAGAAACAGAGTGGGTGATAGAACGCAGCCTTGTGGAACACCAGCATTGACGAATTTTAAGTCGGAGCATGCACCGTCGACAACGACCTTGATGCTCCGATCTGCCAAAAAACTGGTAAACCAATTGAGTAATTTCCCGGGAAGCCCATAGGAAGGAAGCTTCAAAAGAAGCGCTTTGTGCCACACGCGATCGAAGGCCTTGGCTATGTCCAGACTGGCTGCTAATGCGTCCCCCTTGCTCTCAACTGCTTCCGCCCACCTATGAGTAAGGTAAACTAGAAGATCACCGGCTGAGCGACCCCGACGGAAACCGTACTGGCGGTCGCTAATAAGTTGGTACTCCTCTAGGTACCGCAGGAGCTGGCAGTTTATAATGGACTCCATTACCTTGGAGAACAAGGAGGTGATGGCTATAGGCCTATAATTGGACGGGTCTGAGCGATTGCCCTTTTTAGGGATCGGATGCACCAAAGCAGTCTTCCAGGAGTTCGGGACGACGCCTAATGCGTAGGATTGCCGGAAAAGACGCGTTAAAACCGGCGCCAACTCGGGAGCACAAGTCCGTAGCACGATTGGAGGGATGCCATCGGGTCCACTCGACTTATGAATATCCAAGGAAAGAAGTGCTTTACGAACTGCACTTTGCCGGAATGTAACCTCCGGCATCGTGGTATCACCCGCGGGATTGTTGGTGGTGACTTTCCTCGGTCATCTAAAGTCGAGTTCGCCGCGAAGAGAGAGCCTAAAAGATCAGCTTTCTTCTTCGCGGTATGGGCCAATGACTCACCGTCTCTGTGCAAAGATGGAAAAGAGGGCTGACAGAAATTGCCTAAGACAGCCTTAGCGAGAGACCAGAACGCACGTGTTCCTGAAGGGGATTCGCAGATGGTCGTCGCAGTCTACACGGAGCCAGATAATCGATAGGTCCTGCCCTTCAAGGCTGCCGAGGCGTCGAGAGCAGATATCATCTCTGACGTAAACGCACACCCCAGCTCGTGGTACAAAAGAATGTTCCAATTTGTACCCGGGGTAATAAAGAAATGTCGTATCGGCAGGAGAGGATATCTGGGTCTCGGTAAGAAAGAGCAAGGCCGGCTTCGCCGTCTCAAGGTGAAAGTGAACGGCGTTCAAGTTGGAGTTGAGCCCCCTTATGTTGCAGAAGTCCACAGTGTGGGTGGTAGAGGTTGCCTTATGATGCCTGCTCCGCTTGCCCCGAACAGTGGGGAGCGCAAAATTGCCCCCCCCCCAGAATTCGGAGGGCAGCCTGGGCATCCCTGCTCAGGTGGTGTACGTCCTGAGCATGGATGCCCAGAGACGGATTCTCCACCGCAGTCGCTGATGGTACCCTCCTGGGTTAATGAAACCAAATTCTGCACAACCATTATGTTTTGGGGGGGAGGGGGATCGGGCCTCCGGGACTCTCACATACCGGACGAAACACGGTAGCATAGCTACCACTTTACGCCGATTTTGAGTGAGAGTAGTGGTACTTCCCCGGGCGTGCCGGCCCATTCGGCTGCAACTCAAAGGTATGTAGTGTGGCACTACCACTAGTGTATGATTTCTTGCTGGTCGGATCGGAATGATTTTATTTTAAAAATGTGTCGATATATATACAAAAACTAGGAATAATATTATCCAATGAAATAATTACAGTGCACATTTACAAATTCTTTCGTCCAAAGAAAACGCTTACTTTTCTACCAATAGAAAGTTACACAATTTACAATGATAAAAATTATGATTCAGCCAATTAAAAGTTATACATTACAATTGAAAATATTTTGGAAATTAAACTACGAATTAAATGTTCGATTTTTCGACCAATGACGACGCCGCAATTTCGTATGTTTATTTCGTGTGTTGACACGAAAATCCGATAGAGCGCGCTGGGTAAGCGCCGTATGCGCTTGCCGATTTTCGCGTAGTATAAATAGCTCCCGAATTTGGTTTTTAATTTAGTCGGAGCGCGTCTCTGGACGTCGACGCATGTACGAACAATAATGTTGAATGCAATTCCTACAGATTTGTCCGGTATATTTTTAATATAGATAGTGATAAATAATTAAGCTAATTACAATATATTTTGATTTTATTAACAATATATTTTGATTTTAATTAAGACCAAAAATATTTTTATATTATTTTTTTATTATTATAAGCCATTAATAGTTATTATGTTTGTAACAAAATAAATATGGTCTTGTTGTTGATATAAAAAAAGGATGTCGTAGTTTAGTTAGTAGAAAAGTAAGTTCAGGCGGGCATTCCTCGGACAATTGTAGAACTATTCACTATTAAGACCATTAAATTTATTAATGCAAAAAGTGTTTTTCTGCATTTCTACATGAATCCCGGGGAGAATTCTGGCGAATCGCTGACATATATGATTCATACGCACTTCGAGGTGATTATTAATCTAAAATAATTAACGTTATGACCTCGAGGTCATATCTATCGTCGACGATAATCCAATGTGGTTTTCAATTAATCTATTTACATTTTTTTCGTGCAAAATCGATATCAAAAGTTAAGTAATGTACCAAAAAAAATTAGAAATCCAACCATTCCGAGTGAATGTGTTACCGCTTATTATTGAATTGAAGTTTAGATAAAAAACTATTCGAAAGCAGGCATGTCTCCAATGTGAGAGAAATTATCGATGTAGATGGTAAACGTATCATCGAGGGAAAAGTTTTACCACAATCTAGGGTAACAAACCCTCTGTACGATGTTACGTTGAAGGTATATGAAAAAAAATTTTTTTATTGTAAATTGTATTATTAAGATCTAAGAAAGATGCCTGATATCATTTGAAAAAATTTACCGCAGAACTCTAGAGAAACTTCTAACGTCTTGTCAATTTTGATATTTATACAGTAAATCGTTAAATTAAGTAAAAAATCAAAGTATTACAAACCAGAACTCTTTGGAATTGTATAGGGATCGATGATTGTTATTATTTGAAAACATTTACTTGGGTAGAACGCTTATAATTATTCTTACTTCTTAACGTCTTCGTTAAATATTTTATTAACTCTTGAATTAAATTAAAAAACTAAATGTACCGACTGGATTCTATTACAAAAATCAAGGTAACTTTCTCCTGATTTTTTCTTTAATTTTCTAATTCACGGTTTTCCAAAGTGTTGAATTAACAAATCTTTAAATTCATTCTATGATTTTATATTCTCGTTCTCGCTAATAACCGAAGCGGCCTTATTTACTAAGCTACTAGTGATGCTATGCATAAAATAGACATTTTGTGCATCACTGCCTTGTAATTTATGTATAACATATTCACATTTTCTTATAAATAAGTTTAATTGGCGTTTATCGCCACAAAAAAGAGGAATTCATTTTAAAATTTCGTTAGGAACCAGAGTTATATGTTCCATTACGATTTTATATATAAAAAATAAAAAAATACTTCAATTTAAACTAATAATATTTTATTTCAAAAATGTAATTACACGATTTTTCAAATGTTATATTCATCGTTTATATTCATTACCGATCATGCGGGTAGATCTGTTCTCGACTTCGCTTTAGCATACGATTTGACACAACTGGTCACCTCGCTAACGCGAATACCGGACGTGGAGGATCATATACCTTCCCTGTTGGATCTTCTGCTGACTTCCCATCCAGATGGCTACCAGGTTATCGTCGATCTCCCTCTGGGCTCGACGGACCACTGTCTCGTCCGGAGTACAGTGCCGGTAGCGCGGTACTCACGACCTCGTTTCGTGGGCTGCCGCCGAGTGTGGCACTACAAGTCAGCAGATTGGGATGGAATGCGGTCCTTCTTTGCATCCTACCCATGGGGGCAGGTTTGTTTCTCGCCGAATGATCCGAGCGTTGTTGCTGACTCTGTCGCCGATGTGATACTTCAGGGTATGGAACTGTTCATTCCGTATTCTGCGGTCCCCATCGGTGGCAAGTCCCAGCCCTGGTTTGGTCGTTTCTGCAAAACGGCTTCACGCCGAAAATGGGAACGCTACCAAGACTGGGCTAACGCATCTGCGTGTCGTGATGTAAACACCAGCGCATTCAGAAAGGAATATAACTCTGCCTCTAGGTCCTTCAAAAACGTGATTGCTAGGGCGAAGACGGAGTACATTGGCAGAATTGGCGAGAGACTGGTTCGCCTCCCTTCAGGAACACGTGCGTTCTGGTCTCTTGCTGAGGCTGTCTTAGGGAATTTCTGTCAGCCCTCTTTTCCATCTTTGCACAGAGACGGTGAGTCATTGGCCCATACCGCGAAGGAGAAAGCTGATCTTTTAGGCTCTCTCTTCGCGGCGAACTCGACTCTAGATGACCGAGGAAAGTCACCACCAACAATCCCGCGGTGTGATACCACGATGCCGGAGGTTACATTCCGGCAAAGTGCAGTTCGTAAAGCACTTCTTTCCTTGGATATTCATAAGTCGAGTGGACCCGATGGCATCCCTCCAATCGTGCTACGGACTTGTGCTCCCGAGTTGGCACCGGTCTTAACGCGTCTTTTCCGGCAATCCTATGCATTCGGTGTCGTCCCGAACTCCTGGAAGATTGCTTTGGTGTATCCGATCCCTAAAAAGGGCAACCGCTCAGACCCGTCCAATTATAGGCCTATAGCCATCACCTCCTTGTTCTCCAAGGTAATGGAGTCCATTATTAACTGCCAGCTCCTGCGGTACTTAGAGGAGTACCAGCTGATTAGCGACCGCCAGTACGGTTTCCGTCGGGGTCGCTCAGCCGGTGATCTTCTAGTCTACCTGACTCATAAATGGGCGGAAGCAGTTGAGAGCAAGGGGGAGGCATTAGCAGCCAGTCTGGACATAGCGAAGGCCTTCGATCGCGTGTGGCACAAAGCGCTTCTTTCGAAGCTTCCTTCCTATGGGCTTCCCGGGAAATTATGCAATTGGATTACCAGTTTTTTGGCAGATCGGAGCATCAAGGTCGTTGTCGACGGTGTATGCTCCGACTTAAAATTCGTCAATGCTGGTGTTCCACAAGGCTGCGTTCTTTCACCCACTCTATTTCTTCTGCATATCAATGACATGTTGCAAATCAGTAACATTCACTGCTATGCAGACGACAGCACCGTAGACACCTCATACACCGGCCGTGTTAATATTTCTCGGGAAAACGTCGAAGAAAACCGGAACAAACTTGTGTCTGAAATCAAGTCTTCGTTAAACAAAGTCTCGAACTGGGGTCGGCTAAACCTAGTCCATTTCAACCCCAAAAAGACGCAAGTTTGCGCGTTAACTGCTAAAAAAACACCATTTGTCGTATCTCCACGATTCGAGAACATTCCAATAGCCGCCACAGCTAGTATCGGAATACTTGGCGTCGATGTTTCGAGCCTCGTTCAGTTCCGCGGTCAATTGGAAGGCAAAGCCAAATTGGCATCAAAAAAGCTCGGTGTGCTCAGCAAGGCAAGACAGTATTTCACATCGGCCCATCGTCTAAGACTATACAAGGCGCAAATTCGGCCTCACATGGAATACTGCTCTCACCTCTGGGCGGGTGCTCCCCAGTACCAGCTCCTTCCATTTGACCATATCCAACGTAGAGCGGCTCGAATTATCGACGATCAAGCCCTCTCCGATCTGCTTGATCCTTTGGCTTTGCGTAGAGATGTTGGATCGCTCTGCATCTTCTACAGAATTTATCACGGGGAATGTTCCGAGGAATTGTTCGGATTAATCCCGGCTGCTGAATTTCACCTTCGGACATCTCGTCAAAATTCCAAATATCACCCGCACCACCTAGATGTCCGAAAATCCACAACAGCGCGATTTTTAAGACACTTTCTGCCTCGCACAACCACTCTGTGGAACCAGCTTTCGCCGGCGGTTTTTCCGAACCGATACGACTTAGGAACCTTCAAGAAAAGAGCGTACTCTTTCCTGAAAGGCCGGCAACGCATCTGCAAGCCCTCCGGTGTTGCAGATGTCCATGGGCGGTGGTTGTCACTTTCCATCAGGTGAGCCTCCTGCTCGTTTGCCACCTCTACCATAAAAAAAAAAAAAAATTAGGAGAATTCTTATCCCAAAAATTGCGAAAGAAGTTGAAAAGCTACTCACTAACCGGTCAATAGCGTTCAACGATGCGTCTTATTATTATTTGGTTCTGGATTGTTTATTACAGACCTTTGAAATCCTAACTATTCACGGATTTTGATGCTAAATTATTAAGAAAGAAGGCTGTTATTAATTTGAAACAATTCAACCGGTAGCGCCAGACAAGTTTATTGGAGCAAGACTGACTTTAAAAAAAAAATTAATTTAAGTTTCAACTTTAAAATATTTAATCATAATAAAAATGGACACGAACGAACGTCAAATCGCTTCCCAAGACATATTTTTTATTTCTTTTCTTTTACATTATTTGTTACATTACAGCATAACTCTTGCAATAAGTCGCGTCGAAACAATAGCGGTTGTAGATCCCGATATAGGTCTCGCTCTAATATTGAAGTTATTCGACGTATTAATTGCCGAGACCACGTAAAAATCAAGCCTTAGTAAGTCTTATTAAGCCTTTGCCAAGACCTCATAATCTCACACAGCTATGGAGGCTCCAATTCATCATTAATCTTACCCAAGCCTTAGTACATTACACATTGCTATATCTCGTACGTAATATAATAAATTCATGTTAAAAACTCTCCATTATATTGTATGTTCAGACATGCGCCGCCACTACGATCGATAGAGAGTCGAACGTTATCTGGGTCATAGAAATCAATACAAAAGTAATGCGCACTTCGAGTGACACTGTTGCCAGATTCCGCACATTTCCCGAAAGTAAGGGTTTTTCATCTCCACGAGGAACATTTCATCATATATCAGTCATATATATGTTTTAATACAAAAAATAATGTATTTGAGATTTATTATTACATAATTAAACTTTTTTTTTTTAAATAAATAAATCAATAAATAAAGTGACTTCTTTATCCCCCAGGAATCGTAACGTCCTTACCTTTTTTAAATAAAAGTATAATCATTTATTTGGAGTAATTAATTAATAAAGGGATTTCATATCGTCTGACATCGGGGACGTCTGGCAATACAATCGAGCCAGCCTAAGCAGACGGCAGTCTGTCCCGCGACTGTGACGAAGGTATCGCGCGTTCTGCCTTCTAGTTCCTTGTGATCGATACTCAGGACATGAGTGGCTATTTCCACAGCGTACCACTGCAACTCTTAGGACTCGTAGCTGCTTTCCTCCTACTAGCAGACCATGACGCGTAAGTAATTAAATTATTTATTAAAACGATTGGAACGAACAAACGTATTTTTAAATATCCAAGTAATCCACCTGATGGTAAGTGGTCACTACGGCCATATAGACAAGGGCGTTGTAAGAAATATTCCATTCCATTCCATAACCATTCCATACATCCCCAATGCGCCACCTAACATGGGAACTAAGATGTTATGCCCCTTGTGCCTGTAGATACACTGGCTTACTTACTCTTCAAACCGGAGCACAACAGTACGTTACGTTACGTGTAGTCTTAATTCTTAGTAAATTGCTGTACTGTTCGATGAGCGTTTAGGAACCGTACAAATATAACTACTGAATAAACGCAATTACTAAAATTCGATCGGTGTTTTATTTGAGAGTTTGATCGAAAGGAAATATAATCACGTTTTATTAGACAGCACTTAGAATTTTATACCCAAAAACAATAAGAAAACCCAAGCTCAGGCACACATAGCTAATAATCAATGGAACTACATAACAACGTCTAGAAATCATAATCTTTGATTAAATACACAAGCATTAAACACCAAAGAAATAGGAGGAGGACACCAGAAGCGTTTGGATCGTTTCATTCCCACATCCAAGAAACCACCACACACTCCTCTCATTTTTTTCAAATTTAGCAGTATAAGCATTTTGATCGCTTCTTATGGGATCCTGATGTATGTTTATACAATTTGACCCAACATTGTAGCAATGATTTTATGTTATTTGACATTAATAAATTCATATATAGATTTAAGTTGACAGGAGGTACTATGTACCTACCAATAAAATCCAGAAGACAAATTGGTAACCTAATTGCTTACAATATTAATAATTATTTTATGCCTAATGTTACCAAGGATCATATGCATATTAAAAATAACAATTTAATTTACATTAATTTTTATTTTTATTTTATTTTTTATTTTATTTTATTTGGATAACCAACAAAAGAAAACATTGTTACATTCATTTCATTATAAAACTATTAACAATAACTTAAATGTCCTTTTAATTATAGGCTATCACATCATGCAAAATATAATAATTGTAGTGTATCAATATTTAAATTAAAAAACAATAATAATAAATTCAATAAAAATTACAAAATAATCAATAATATTGACATAACTAATAACATTATAACAGAAAATACAATTAAACATTTCAATATAACACAAAGTTTTAAAATATCACAAAATTAAATTAAAAAATATATATATATTTTATTATAGTTATTTTAAAAAAAATGCATTATGTGTAATACTAAAATCAATCAAGAAGAAAATATATATTATATGTACATATATGAATATTCATAAATGTCTATAAAAAATATCATTAATTAATTAATTCATGACAAACAGATCCAAGTTTAATTTAAATAATAATTTTAATAGTGCATGCATTATTAATGTATTATTTTATTTTAAAAAGGCCAAAATTTTTTGCCTAAATTGTACCAACTTGTCGTGGCATATGTCTAAATCATTTATTTCTTTAGAAGTGTTATTATATAACGTCGCCATTCTGGGTATTGGTGAGTTTTTACCTAAATGAGTCCTATACGTTGCAACTTGAAATAGATTAGAAGGATAACGAGGAACTCTTGATGGGATTCGAAATAAAAATCTATTCAAGAGATCTGGACATTCAATTTTGTTGTTTAAAAGTTTGTAAAGAAACATTAATGATAAGATTTTTCTTCTGTTTTCAAGACTGCAAACGCTAAAGTAGTTTAACCTCTCATTATAATCTTTAAGGTTTAGTTTAAATCTAAATGATATTTGCCGCAAGAAACGCTTTTGAATATTTTCAATCCTTGTGATATGAATTTTTTTATAAGGTGACCAGATGTTATTACAGTATTCTAGTTTACTGCGCACAAGACTGTTAAAGACCAAAAAAACGGTTTCAGTTTTCTTGAAGTCTTTAGTGCAGCGCAAAACAAAACCAAGAGATCTGTTTGCTAATTCTAAAATTCGATCGATGTGGGGGATAAAACTAAGACGACTATCCATGATGACACCGAGGTCTCTAATACTATTAGTCTCGAACAATTCACTTCCATCTATATAATATTTGGATGGAAAAATATTATTTTTACGCGTAAATTTTATATGGACACATTTCTCAATGTTAAGATACATTTTGTTCCTACTACACCATTCAGTCAATCTGTCAAGGTCCTCCTGCAGAAGATTCTGATCCCTCACGTCTTTAATAATACGCATTAACAGGGTAACATTGCTCTGGGTGACATGTCAAATTTGAATTTATTTTAAATATTTTAAATTATCTAGTTTTAAGTGTTTTAATAATAATTAGTGTAGTAATTCTGGATTACAATTCTTAATAAAAGTGACAATAGTGTTTGTGACGCAGATACGCCACTAAATCAAAACAAAAGAAGAATCGAGTCGACTGTCATAGTCTAACGACCGCTTGACTTGAAATCTTCAACGTAAACCCGGGGAGTATTTTGTTTTAAAGTTTTATATAGTCATTTTTATACGTTATAAACCTGATTCGAACAAGGCTTACATGTTGTGGACAGCATCTGTCTTCTCCTTTGGCGTGATTACTGTCTCACTTTGCTTGACAATTAGCTGGAAGCAAAGTTGAAGATTTTAACATAGTCCTCAGATAGTTCTTCACAATATCTGTGCTGTGCATAGGACTCAGCTTATTTTGTAAGCTGTAATCCTTGTGTTCAGTATACACTAAGCTTATAATATTGTTTGAATCAGTTCACAAGCAAATAAGCAAATAATTTAACACATACATATTTATTAAAAGAAAATAAGAAATAATCAAAAACATTATATGTGACTCACATTGTATACATTTAGTAACTGATATAACATAATATAAAAGATCACATAAAATTCCCTAACTTTGTCCAAATTAATTGCTATTACCTTAACTGATAATATATAATTAATCACATTTTATTATATCACATAATTTTAAAGTAATCATATATTAAAATAATAATATTATATTATCTTTTTAATTATTTAAATACATATTTGAATAAATTTTACAGTTAAACATGATGGAGTATACTATTATGACCCGGAAAACATCAATAAAAGATATGGAAGCCAAATTCCAACTGACCCTTAAGGAATTACAATCCTCCAAAGAGTTAAACAGACAACTTCTTCAAGAGGGTGAGGACAGTGAAGAAGAGATTAAAAAAATTGTGAAAAAAAACACTGAACTCAAAAGTGAGCTAGCTAAGTTGAATGAACATTGTTTAGATGTTGTTAGCCAGCGGGACAATCTTCTTGAGATTGTGAACTCATTTAAAGAGTGTAGCAATGAACATGAAAGAGCTTTGAGTCGCATTTCAGAACTGGAAGAAAGTCTTATTAATGCCCGAAAATTAGAAATAGAACTAGAACAAATTAAAACAGTCCAGAAATGTGATGCGACTGAAAGGTTGTATCATGAGTTAGTTACACATGCCTCTGACTCCAATACCACCTTGCAGGAGTCTGAAGCTAATCATACCTATATGAATTCACATAACAAGATAAAAAAATACATAAAATTAAATAAATTCATTAATAAAACAAAAAAAATAATTAGTAATACTTATAAATATCAATATGTATACAAAATGAGAAAAGAACGGTCACATTTGATTAATAAAGTAAAATCATGTAATAATAAGTTGCAAAATAATAAATTGATATATGACAATAACATTGAACATCTGCAACTAGAAATTTCTAGCCTCCAGAGATCATTAGAATTTGTGAATAAAAAATATGACTTGGCTCAAAAACAGATAGAGGAACATATACATGCAGCCAACAATCTTCTTGAGCTATGCACCTCGAACTTGGAAAAATTTGAGTCCTTATCAAAGGAATCCATGTGTAACTGTTTGCATACTCAAGAAAATGAGTTGGCCTCTGCTAATACTAATATTAACACAGTGTCCCAACCTCTCAAGTTGAGTCAATGTTCACCAGGGTTCCACAACCACAATAAACTGGGGTTAGAAATAAATATAAATAAAAATGTTAAAAATGTTATAGTAGTATCTGACAAGTTAGGTCAGGGCTTTGGCTCAATACTAAAAAGTGAGATAAAAAATGTAGTCAATACATGCTCACCCGGGGCAACCTATCAGTACCAAATAAATAAGATAAGTTCTATGCATCTGGATTCCAATAATATAGTTGTATTAATGCATGGAGACAGCTTGTCTCTGAACAAAAATAATCTAATTAAGAATATAAAATTATTATGTGAAATTCAAAATCAAAAGAAATGCAAATTTATAATTAGTACATTTCCATATTCACATACCTTGACAGATGCACAGAATTTACATATTTATGACTTAAATGTATGTTTATACAATTTGACCCGACATTGTAGCAATGATTTTATGTTATTTGACATTAATAAATTCATATATAGATTTAAGTTGACAGGAGGTACTACGTACCTACCAATAAAATCCAGAAGACAAATTGGTAACCTAATTGCTTACAATATTAATAATTATTTTATGCCTAATGTTACCAAGGATCATATGCATAATAAAAATAACAATTTAATTTATATTAACACTGACAAAAGTAATTTAAATTGAATTCTAGGACAAAAGAGGTAGTCTCTGGCTCAAGTATTATTAATACTAATATTAATTTACCTAATAGTAATTTAACTTTGGATAAATTCCTAAATTTTAAAATTAGAAATAATCAAAACAATAATAATAGTAAACTTGTGAACCTGGTGCACCAAAACATTCAAGGAATGACAGGAAAAGATTTAGAAATTGAGTTATTCATAAACAGTAATGCCATTGATATTTTATGTATAACAGAACATTGGCTTGTAAATTATCAGTTTATGTTTAATTTCAGTGGTCACCAGATGGCTAGTATGTTCAGTAGAAAAAAAGCTATACGTGGTGACTCATTAATACTTATTAACAAAAATCTAAAATTTAAAGAACGTAAGGATGTTGTGAGCCTTTCTATTGAGCAGACTATTGAAATAGCCTGTGCAGAGCTTGAGCATGTCATTGTTGTATGCGTATACAGACCTAGCGGGTTATATGAAGCATTTGAGAAAATATTGGAAAGTGCATTATTGAAATTATCTGGATCAAGTAAATATATTTTTATTTGTGGTGACTTCAACATAAATTTATTAGAAAACTATAGCACAAGTATTAGATTCAGATCATTATTATATTCATATAACCTCATTAACTTATTCTTAGAGCCAACTAGAACCACTGAATCCACTGCAACATGTATTGACAACATATTTACCAACTGTGTACCTAATCATAAATGTATTATAAATATGTTAAGTTCTGATCATTGTGGACAGTTGGCTTCATTTAATTCGCAAATAAAAAATAATGCTAAGGATTTAAAACAGACATTTGTTCCAATCAATTTGTATCGAATTGAAAAGTTCAGAAGTAATATCATGGCAAAGCTCTCATATTTACAATTAAATGATAATTCTAATGAGCTTTATAACAATTTTTTTAAATTAATTAAAACAGAATTTAATGCCACATATACTTCCAAGACAGTCTATTCTAGGAATTTTCTTAAATTTAATGATTGGGCGACTGTCGGAATTCACAAGAGTAGGCAGAGGTTGTATGAACTTTATAGTGAAAGATCATACAACCGGTCTTTTTCATTTATCAGTTATGTTAGTGCCTACTCTAAACTATTCAAACGTGTATGTCATACAGCTAAATCATTGCATATAAAAAAAAAAAATTATTGACGCCCCTGATAAAATTAAAATTACATGGAAAATTATTAATTGTGAAACTGGAAGAGTCAAAAATAAAATCTCCGACTTTAGCTTATCTATTGACAACAATTTATTTTCCTCAGATCGGGATGTTGCAACTGTTTTTGAAAAATTTTTTGCTGACATTCCATTTTCGACTATTAAATCATTAAATTCTTCTCCTACCGTTGCTGAATCATTATTAAAAAACCATGTGGAAAAATGTAATATTAGCTTTAAATTTAATACAGTAAGTGTAAGTGATGTAATAAGTTCCTTCAGATCACTAGATATTAAGAAAACGGCCGATCTGTGGGGGATCTCTGTCAAGGTAGTCAATTCAATAATTGATGTAATCGCACCCTACCTTGTCACTATATTTAATAAATGTGTCCTTAGTGGCGTGTTTCCTGACCTCATGAAACATAGTAGAGTATTACCAATATTTAAGTCAGGTAGTACATCAGACCCCAACAACTATAGGCCCATCTCTGTACTACCAACTCTTAGCAAGATCTTTGAAAAGTTATTACTAAATCAAATGCTAGTACATTTTAACAATAACAAGTTGCTACACAAGAAACAATTTGGATTTACAAGGGGTCGCTCGACAACTGACGCTGGTGTTGAGCTCGTTAAAAATATTTACAGGGCCTGGGAGGAGTCACGGGATGCCTTAGGGATATTTTGTGATTTATCTAAGGCCTTTGATTGTGTGCAACACGAAACTTTGGTCAGGAAGCTACGTCATTATGGAATTAGGGACACTGCACTCAGTCTTCTGATTTCGTATCTGAGCAATCGGATTCAGAGGGTTGATGTAAATGGAAAAAGATCTCCCGGGTCTCCAGTTACTGTGGGGGTCCCTCAAGGATCAATTCTTGGACCATTTCTCTTCCTTGTTTATATAAATGACCTGCCACATCTCCTAGGTGATAAACTCGAGATAGTATTGTTTGCTGATGATACTTCTTTAATTTTTAAAATAAAAAGACGTCTTTCAATATATGACGATGTGAACAATACTCTCTCTGAAATAGTAAATTGGTTTAGTGTTAATAATTTAATGTTAAATAGTAAAAAGACTAAATGTATTAAATTCACTACTCCCAATGTAAGATGTGTCAAAACGAGTGTACGCTTAAACGGGGAAGCATTAGATGTTTTAGAATCAACAGAGTTCCTTGGTATGACAATAGACTCTAAGCTCCAATGGGGCCCCCATATAAATAAGTTGGCGAATAGACTCAGCTCTGCAGCCTATGCGGTAAAAAAAATTAGACTTGACTGATGTGGATACGGCTCGCCTTGTGTACTTCAGTTATTTCCACAGTATAATGTCGTATGGCATCCTACTCTGGGGTAATGCAGCTGACATTAATACTATTTTTGTACTGCAGAAGAGGGCTATTCGTGCAATTTATAACCTGGGCCCAAAAGATTCGTTAAGAGATAAATTTAAAGAAATTAAAATAATGACTGTCGCTTCTCAATTTGTTTTTGATAATGTTATGTATGTACGCAAAAACATAAACGATTTTCCCAGAAATTGTGACGTACATTCTGTAGTAAAGTGGGTAATTCGATATAACTTGTCAAAGATATATTTAATAGACATTTTGTGTAGTCACAATGTTACTTAAAATATAGCGGTAGTCAAGAAGCACGTCTATTTATTTCTCCCTCCCAGTTTGGCGAGTCCGTTAAAACCAGCGCAATTAACGTATGATGCGGCGGTTGCATTATTACATAATCATTTGCAACCTCGGCCGTCCGTCATGGCGGAACGTTATCGCTTCCGACAAAGAAGACAAAGGAACGATGAATCTGTGGCGCAGTACGTAACAGAATTGAAAAAATTGTCAAAATATTGTGAATTTACAAATAATCTAGAAGAAAATTTGCGTGATCAATTAGTGTGTGGATTACGGAGTGACGTCACACGGCAGAGGTTATTCGCTGAGGATAATTTAAATTATAACGGCGCGTTGAAGTTGGCATGTGCCCTAGAAGCAGCTGAACGGGATGCTGCGGTGGTGGAGGGCTCGAAGGTAGCCTCTGTAGAAGGGGTTCACGTGATGATGGGCCATGGATCAAGGGAGCCTGAAACAAGGCAAAGTGGGCCGAAGCAGCAGGGACCTAGGAACCCTGTCCCAAGTGAGTGGACACGGGGGGTGGACAAAAACTGTTCGACGTGCGGGAAGGCAGGCCATAATAACAAGGTTTGCCGCTATAAAGGTTTTACATGTCGGAGATGTAAAAAAAAAGGACATCTGCAACGGGTTTGTCCGAGGTCTGGAAGCCCTAGAAGAGGAAAGAAAGACAATCATGTGGCTGCTTCTGATCGATCGGACGGTGATAGCAGTTCGGAAGACATGGAAGAGGAGTTGCATCAACTCAGCCTAAATAGTTATAAGCCGGTAAGCTTACAAATATGTATAGATAATATTTTATTAAAAATGGAAATAGATACAGGGTCTGCAGTGTCATGCATTAGCAAGAAAACGTATGATAAATATTTTAAGCATATAGTAATAGAAAAAAAAAACTTAACCTTTAAATTTTATGATGGTAGCTCGATACAGCCGTTAGGGACAATTAGACCTAATGTTTGTTATAATAATATATGTAAAAAATTAGATTTATTTGTTATTGAAGGGGGAACTACGTCGTTATTGGGGAGACAATGGCTGTCCGAGCTAGGAATACAAACTCCCTCTTTTCATAAAAATATTAATTGTGTGCAAAAATGTAGTAATTTGTCGAATTACGATTTAAAAACTTTAATTAACAGATATGATCAACTGTTCAGTGGTGGGCTGGGGTGCTTCACGGGCGGCAAGGCTCAGTTGCGAGTGCGGGATGGAGCGACCCCAGTCTTCTGTCGCGCGAGGCCGTTACCTTACGCGCTGAAGGGTCAAGTGGAGGCGGAATTAGATAAAATGCTGCGAGACGGCATAATTGAACCGGTGAACAGTTCGGACTGGGCAACTCCGTTAGTACCGGTACGTAAAAGTGATGGAGGATTACGTTTATGCGCGGATTATAAAATTACAATTAATCCCGTCTTACTGATCGATAGGTATCCTTTACCGAAAATTGAGGACTTATTAGTTAGTTTGAATGGAGCTCAATTGTTTTCGAAAATCGACTTATCGCAAGCCTACAACCAAATCGAATTAGATAGTTCTAAGGACTTGACAGTTATTAATACACATAGGGGGTTATTTAAGTATAATAGGTTGGTATTTGGGCTGTCATCTAGTCCGGGGATTTTTCAACGTATAATGTCCCAGTTGCTTGGTGATATTCCTGGAGTAGAAGTATTTCTGGACGATGTCATAATTGGAACCAAGGGGGGTCGCGAGGAGCATTTAGCTACACTCGAAAAAGTTTTTATAAATTGCAATCTCATGGTATGAAATTTAAAAAAAATAAATGTTCATTTTTAGTAGAAGAAGTTAAGTATTTGGGTTATGTAATATCTAAAGAGGGTGTTAAGGTAGATAAGGATAAAATTGAAGCCATTGTTCGAATTCCACGTCCAAAAGATGTATCCGATCTAAGGTCATTTTTGGGCTTAGTTAATTTTTATGCTAAATTTGTTAAAAACATAAGTCAAATTTTGTATCCGTTATATAAATTATTAAAAAAAGGAATAGGGTGGAAATGGTCGAATGGTTGCGAAGAAGCGTTTATTAAAATTAAAAAAAATTTAACGAGTACGAAAGTCTTAGCCCACTACGATGCGCAAAAACCATTAATTCTAACTTGTGACGCGAGCTCAAGAGGCATCGGCGGCGTCCTCGCTCAACCGGAGCCGGGGGGCGCCGAGCGGCCGGTAGTGTACGTATCGCGCGCGCTAACAGAGACCGAGAAGCATTATTCACAGATCGATCGTGAGGCGCTTGCAATTGTATTTTGTTTAAAAAAATTACATCAATATTTATACGGTAGGCGTTTCACGTTGCGAACGGATCATAAACCCCTAGTTAGCATTTTTGGCCCCAAACATGGCATTCCGGCCATGGCAGCGAGTCGTATGCAACGATGGTCAGTAATATTATCTGCGTATACTTACGATATTGAATATGTTAACACAAAACTTAACAGCGCCGACGGCTTATCGCGACTGCCCGGGCGCAATGTGAGCGGGGATGACTCACCTCTCGATCCGCCCGAACAGACTTATTTACACTTCGCGCAAAGTGAATTATTGCTCGATTATAATAAAATTAAACAACAAACATTGCGAGATCCTTTATTAGGTAGAATATTACTTTATATTAAAAGTGGCTGGCCGGAGCAGAATGAAATAAGGGAATTGCAACCTTATTTTAATAGAAAAAAAGAGTTATACGAGGAATTAGGATGTATTATGTGGGGTCATAGGGTGGTAATTCCTGAAAACTGTAGTGATAGGGTTTTAATGGATTTGCATGAACCGCATATGGGGGTTAGTAAAACTAAAGCGATGGCCCGCAGCTACGTGTGGTGGGCGGGGATCGACGAAGCGGTGGAGGCGGTATGCAAGCAGTGCGAGGTGTGTGCCGCGGAGGCGGATGCACCAACCCGTCATACTGTCAATCCATGGCCGTGGCCTTCAAAGCCCTGGTCACGGATTCATTTAGATTTTTTGGGTCCTTTTCAAGATAAAATTTACTTAATTTTAATTGACGCGAGAACTAAGTGGATCGAGGTATATCCTGTCCCTAGTACCGCCGCGTGTTATACATTGAATAAATTAGAGGAAGTTTTTGCGAGATGGGGGTTACCGAAGCAGATGGTAACCGACAATGGTCCGCCGTTTACAAGTACAGATTTTTCAAAATTTACAAGTAAATTAGGCATAGAACATTTATTTTCAGCTCCTTACCACCCTGCGTCAAACGGTGCCGCCGAAAATGCTGTACGTACGATAAAAAAAGTAATACGAAAAGCAATCCGTAAAAAAGAGGACATTCAATCATTTCTTAATACGTTTTTATTACATTACAGAAACACGGAACATAGTACTACTGGGGAAAGCCCTGCTTCTCTAATGTTAGGGCGTAGTTTGCGTACAAAATTAGATTTACTTAGACCAGATAGGGATAAAAAAGTGAAGGAAGCCCAAACGCGTCAAAGGAAGTTAGGAACAGAGGAAAGTCGGTCTTTAGAGCCGGGAGAGGATGTGTGGATGCGAAAGTATCAGGGAGCTAACAAATGGGTGCCGGGTAAAGTTATAGAACAGTTAGGCGCGACGGATTATAGCATTTTAGATGACGTAGGGAGAGGATCGCACAGACATATCGATCAGTTAAGACGGAGATCTACGCGTAATTCCATAGTTGCTCCATACACTCCATTGCAGCATGATTCCCCTGGGGTTCTGACACCGGCACTAATGAGCGATAGTCCAAAGATGCCAAGAATGGGTGAGCCGGTTGTCAGAGAGGAGTCTAGTGGAGAGAGACCGCAACCAGAGGTAAACGAGCAAAAGACTGATATGGTTCCAAGTTCGCCCACACTCGCAGCTGAGTCGCCGCTGTCCGTGTCGCCTCGGATAAGGCCAATACGCAAATGTCGTTTAATTAAACCATTGCATGGTAGTGTTAAATAATTTAAAATAGTGTAAGTCTACTTAATTATAAATAAAGTTAATATTAACATATTAAAAAAAATAAAAATAAAAAATGTTTAAATCTACAACCTTATGACTTAGGTTAAGCTATTTGTATTCGGCTAAGGGGTTGTATTGTATAGAGGGGAGGATTGTAGTAAAATGGGTAATTCGATATAACTTGTCAAATATATATTTAATAGACATTTTGTGTAGTCACAATATTACTTAAAATGTAGCGGTAGTCAAGAAGCACGTCTATTTATTCCTCCCTATTTAACGATAGTTTACATTCTATTAACACTAGGAACAAGAATAAACTTGTTACTCCAAGTACCCGATTACACAGGGTTAGTAACTCTTTTTTGGGGCAATGTATACGTTTTTACAACAGGATCCCAGTAAACGTTCAAAATTATTCAATTATAAAATTCAAAAGAATCGTTAAAGAGCGTTTGTGTGCTAAAGGATATTACAACACTAATGACTTTTTAGTTGACTGCACACCTTGGGAATGAAATGATCGCCTCCAGGCTGCTTCAAATAACTAAAATATAATTATCATTGTATATAATAATGGTTAAAAAAAAAAAAAAAATATATATATATATATATATCCCGCTGAGTTTCTTTCGCCGGTTCTTCTCAGGTCCGAGGTGCTAAATTCCGAACCGGTGGTAGATTTTTGACAATCAATAAGCAAGTTTAGACACTTCTATATTGAATAAAGATTTTTGATTTGATTTGATTTGACGCATCAATTTTAAGTCATCTGCGAATAAACTCATGTTACTATTATAGAATATATTCACTATGTCGTTTATGAAAATATTGAAAAACAAGGGACCCAAGTTGGATCCCTGAGGGACACCAGAATGATTAGCAAAAGTGTCAGATTGATATCCATCTAGTACCACAATAGAAGATCGACCCAAGAGATATGATTTACACCAGTTTATTAACGGATTCCTTATTCCATATGCTGACAGCTTTTCTAAAAGTAGAGCGTGGTTAAGCTTATCAAATGCTTTAGAAAAATCTGTATAGATAGCATCTACTTGAAAGCCATGATCAACATTCTCGACAATATCTGTTACATATGTTAGTAAGTTCGTACTCGTTGACCTCTTTACTATAAATCCATGTTGTTTTTCGCTTAATGAGTATTTAACATGATTGTAAATATAAGGATAAACCATAGACTCAAAAACTTTTGCTATTGTAGATATTATTGAAATGGGACGATAGTTGCTTATCAGTTGTCTCTTACCGGATTTATAGATAGCGACAATTCTACACAATTTCCACATATCAGGAAAACACCCGTCTCTTAACGATTTGTTGTAAATTATTGTTAATGGTAGGGAAATCGGTTCAGCACATTTGATTAAGAATATAGGAGGAATGTTATCAGGTCCTGCACCCTTGTTTAGGTCAAATCTTTTTAATTTTTTAACGACCTCATCACGAGTAAATTCAAAGTGATTGATTTCAATAAGACTGTTGCAGATGTCTATAGAATGAGTAGTATCAGAGTTGTCTTTTTCATATACGGAGGAAAAATGTTTTGCAAACAGATTACATATGGTTTCAGCTTGGTTGGCCACATTATCTACGAGAGTCATGACAGGAGGATGTGTACTATTAGATTTACGGATATTTTTTAAATGTGTCCAGAAGTATTTTGGATGCTTGCCTATTTCAAATTCAAATTTGTTAATATAATTTTGATAACAGATAGAGATTAGTTTGTCACAATCTTTACGTAGATATTGAAATTCCAGAATATCTAATGGATTAGAATATACTTTAACTTTTATATGATATTTATGTTTTAATTTCAATAATTTGATTAGTTGAGGAGAAAACCAGACCGGGTATGATCTGTTTTTTAGTGTCTTCATAGGTACGTGTTTCGTTATAGCCTGTCGGATTATCGTATAAAATTTTTGGACCATTTCATTGATTTTTTGACAATTACTAAATTCATCAATCCAGGAAATATCACTAAGTTCATCAACAATCCTATTATAGTCAGCTTTATAAAATTTATACTTGTTCCTGGAAATCATATTTGATTTAAACGTTACTGGTATTGAAATAGTAATGTCAAGTAGGGGGTGAAACTTGTCTACATTTCTAATCGGGTTATGATTCTCGGTGACAGTTATTATTTCATTATTATATAAAACTAAATCTAAAATTTTGTTGTTGCAATTCTGTATGGTATTAAATTGTTTTAGGTTATTCAAGGATAGAAAGTCAATAAAAGCACTTTTCAATGGACAATTGCTGTAGTTACTAGGGTCTAAACAAAAACTATCACTTGCATTTGACCAACATATACCACTCATGTTAAAATCACCTAGGATCAAAGTCAAATCATTATTTTTTTCTAGCATTTTGTTCGTATTTTCAATGAAATTTTCAAGAAGAACTGTATTAATAGGAGGGAATAAATAAACGGCGCATATATGTAATCGCATTACACCTATCTTAGTTTTCACTTCAATTGTCACCCACAAGTCCTCGCAGTCACTTTCCCAATCAGATTCGCGATGAGAAATAAGTTGAATGGAAATGGCGATGATGACACTGCCACCCGTTTTTTTATGATTTGCTAACGCGGACGTATCACGGTCACGTCTATATACAATATATCTATCATCGAAAATTTCTGAATTAAGAACATCACAATTAAGCCAAGTCTCGGTTAAAACTATTATGTGAAAATTGTTAGTTAATATTTGTTGTCTAACCTCATTAATGAAAGATTTTAAGCCTCGTACATTTTGGTAGTAACAATTTATAGCAGTGAATCTTAGAGCTTAAAAAAACGAAATCAACATGCACTATTTAAAAAAAAAAAAAAACAAACAAACAAATATTTTACACTAAGGTACTTAATGAGTCCATACTTTTGATTAATTTGTATACAGATGATTCACTTTTACGCATAAATATCTGCCCTCCTTTTGACCCACCCAAATCTGTATTTTAGCTCTTTTGCTTTTATTCTGCATGCTGCGTGAAGAGATTTCTGTGTTGGCGAAAGATGTTCAACAATATATATTGGCTTCTTATCGCAACCCAGTCCTAGATGGCTAGTGTTCAGCTTATCATATATATTAGTATTTTTCTTATTGAATGTTATAGTGGCTGCAAGGAACTCGTCTCGTATTCTGGGGCAGCTAAATTTTACTATAATTGACCGTGGTCGGGAACTATTTTTTTGTATTTTAGAAACTCTGGTGCAAAGGTGAATATCAGTTTCTTTAAGATTATAATTAATTGTAATTGCAATTTGTTTAACTACAGTTAAAAGGTTTTCATTTTTGTGCTCAGGAAGACACTGTATCTCAATATTATTCGCACGCGATTGTTGTTCTATTTGTGTAAGTCTCGAATTTAGTTCTTGCATATTTGTACGCATTATATGATTTTCTGATTCAAGAAATTTAATTGTTTCTATTTTTTGTTGCATTTTTTTTTTACATTTTCATATTCTTGTTCCATAAATAATATTGATTCAGTGACTTGCGAAAGTTGATTGCTTATTTCTGTTACTTTAGAATTCATGTGAGACATTATATTATCCTTGAATGTGTCCAGCAACATCATTAGTTCCTCTCTAATAACTAAGCGAACGTCAGCTAAGTTTATGAAGTTAGAGCTGCCATCTGGTGGTGTGGCTGGCGATAGTTTTTGTTTATTTCTTAACGTCACATTAGATGACGATTCTTGTATGTCGTTGCTGTGATTAGATGTCGCACGAACAGGTGTATTTGAATTGTCTATGCCCGCTTTTGGACGATTACAAGCCGGACAATGCCAAGAGGTCTTAAAGTCAAACGTTAATTCTTTATATTGAACGTTAGTTGTTGAGACACATACATAATGATATTTTTTCTTACAAACTGCACATTTTAAGCATTCATTTGAGTTAGGTAGGCGATTACAACATTCAAATCGGATTTTGTTATTTTGTGTCTTTGCCGAGTCACACATTTTAAATTATTATTCCTTCCTTCACAGTTGTTATTAATTTGCAATTCTATTCGTATCTTATTGTTAGAAATTTATTTATTTTGTTCTAAAGAAAAAATATAAACATTTATTTGTGTGCGCTGAGGCCGGGATCGAACTCGGTTTCGTCGCCGTTGTTTACTTAGTTGTATCCTCGAGACCAAGCGATCGCTAAATTGAGGTGCGAATATTTCAACTGTATGGTACTTGTTACTAGCCGTTACAAAGTCAATGACCTAAGACAAAGAATGTCAACGTTAATAGTTCATGAGTTGTGTTCACTATTCACCATCTGTAGTGTTCCTTCCTATTTTATCGGCTCCGAGACGCACACACCCACTCACTCTTACCGTTACCAGCTGACTAAGCTGTCGCACGGCCGCGTGTGCGCTCGAGACGACACAATGCGTCCCTCTCTTCCCCACACATACACTACATCTCTTCCTTGTTTTAAAAATAAAACAATTAGGACTTTTATTGATTTATTTAGTATACCAATCACTTTTTACAAAACTGAAAATCAAAATTATTATTTATTTATTATTTTTATTTATTTATTTTTTAATTGTCATATTTGTCTTCATTCTCCTCTACAGGACTCTCTTCTGATGTCCTTTCTAAATTTTGTTCTTCGGTTCCGTTGTTTATAGTTCTCCACTCCCCTTCTACTTTTTTTAAATGTACTACATTGCGTCTTAACTGCTGTCCTGTTTCGTCGTTCTGAACTTCAACATCCCCTCCATTTCTAGATTTAACAGTATGCATTGCTGTATCAAAATTAAGACTGAGTTTATTAGTTTTATTTGCATTCTTCACATACACTTTATCACCCACTTGTAGGTCTGCTTCGCGTGCTCTTCTCCTTTTATCTGTGTACTCTCTCCCTTTTTCTTTTTGTTCTTTGTCTTTATCTCTTACATCAATGTCTTCAAAACTTTGTTCTGCGATGTCTATCATAGGAATCTTATCTCTAAATTTTCTTCTAAAGAAGAGTTCAGCCGGTGTTTTCCCAGTCACGCTATGTGCCATTGTACATTGTCAAATATTCTGTCAGTGCTTCCTTCCAGTTTTTTCTCTCTACTTGGCATATTTTGAGCCGTTTAATAATATCCCTGTTTTGTCTTTCCACCTCTCCGTTTTGCTGTGGCCAATAGGGGATAGAATTAAACAGTTTTATATCATTCTCTTGGCAATACGCCTTGAATTCCCCACTTACAAATTGTTTCCCATTATCGGAGGTTATTGTAACTGGGTGTCCTAGACGGCTAAAAATATCTTTTAACAATCGAATCATTTCCTTGCTGCTTACGTCTCGACACGATTTTATTTCTTTGTACCTTGAGAAGTAATCAATCACAACTAAAAGGTAATCCCCACTTGGTAGCGGTCCTAAGAGGTCTATTGCAATGTCAATCCATGATTGGGTAGGTAATTCTCTTCTTTTTAGTGGGTTTGGTGGATTTGGTGCCGATACTAGTGTGCATTCTTTACAAGACCGAACCAAATTTTCCACGTCTTTGTCATATTTAGGCCACCAAACTTTCGCTCTAAGTCTCAACTTCATAGCCACTACTCCTGGATGGCCCTCGTGAGCAGCATCTAAAACGAGCTGACGTAATCGAGTCGGGATAACAATTCTATTGCCTCTTAATAATATATCGCCATAAAAGCATAACTCGTTTTCAAACAGTTTATAGCCTTTTACTGTCTCATCCCACTTTTTGTTGTATATTCCTTGTTTTACTTTTTGTATATCTGCATCAGACTTCGACTGTTCTTCAATATCTTTTAGCGGTACAGCTATAGGTCTAGCATGGTCAATGATGTCCTGAACATAATCTCTATATTGAGTGCTATCTTCTTTTAATGTGCACAACCTAGACAAGGGATCGGCTATATTATTTTTTCCTGGGCGGTAAATTACATTATATTTGTACGACTGAAGTCTCATTATCCAGCGTTCAATCCGAGCACAGGGTCGGGATTTCGGACCGAAAATGATCTTGAGGTTTATGATCAGTAATTAAGTCGAACTCCTTGCCGTATAAAGACATATGAAAATGTTCTACTGCCCAAACCAGTGCCAAAGCCTCTTTCTCTGTTTGACAATACCGGCGTTCGCATTCACTGAGAGTTTTGTTTCCGAACACAATAATGCGTGGACTATTTTCATTTATCTGTACTAAGACTGCGCCCAGACCGACCGGACTAGCATCTGCAAACACCAAAGTTTTGTCGTTCACGTTGTAGTACCCCAAGTTCGGTATGTCACTCAAAGCAGCCTTTAGCGCACAAAAGGCTGTTTGTTGACTTGTCCACCAAGAATCCTTAATGTCAGCATTTCTGGCTGATTTATTGCGAAGCAATAGCTTCAATGGTTCTGTGAGGGTTGCCAAATTAGGAATCCATTTACCAATATAATTAATAAGTCCTAAAAAGCTCTGTAATTCCGAAATGTTGATTGGGGTTCTAAAATTTTTTATATCCGATAAATATTTATCTAGTGGTCGTATTCCTTGATCCGACAACTCATGTCCTAGGAATTTAACTTTAGCTGTTCTGTAAATACATTTTTCTTCTTTTAGCATGATATTATTCGCCCTTATTGTTTCTAATACTTTTTGTAATCTTATGTCGTGTTCTTTTTTATCCCGCCCGTACACTAAGATGTCGTCAATAAATTTGGCCACTCCTTCGCATTCAATCAACACCCTTTCGAGTGTTTTTTGAAACATTTCAGGCGCACAGGTGATCCCGAACATTAACCTCTTAAAACGATATAATCCTTTACCAGATATAAACGTCGTAATATGTCTTGAGTCGGGTACCAGCTCTAATTGATGGAAAGTGTCCTTTATGTCTAATTTACTAAACATTTTAGCATTTTGAATCTTTGGTAGTAGCTGTTCCATCGTTGGTAGCGGATGATTTTCTCGCTTGATAGCCAAATTGGCCCTCCGCATATCAATACAAAGGCGGATATCCCCATCTGGTTTCAAAATTGGCACGACAGGTGATATCCATTCAGACGGTTCTTCTACCTTTTCTATTATGTCTTTTTGAAGCAGTTCATTTATCTTCTTATCTACTTTTTCTTCCAATGGAATCGGTATTCTTCTGTATGGCTGTGCAACCGGTTTTATGTTGCTATCGATCGGTATTTGTATCTGAATGTTTTTGAATTTAGGGAAGGGTGTCATCTCGACATGATTTACATCCAATCCGATTTTTAGTACGCCTAATGCTATTGCCGTCACCTTACCTAATAGATTACGTGTGCCTTTGTCTATCACGTAAAAAGTAGTATTTTGCGATTTTGATCCAACACGTATATCGGCATTAAATGACGTCAATATATTTAGAGGAACTTCACTTCCATATGCAACAAATATTTTTCCGGGGTTCTTTACTTCTTCTCCTGTCTTTACAATGTTTTCCTTAATTTTTAACCACGTCTTGTCTGTTATTAAATTGTGTTGGCATCCTGAGTCAATCAACATCTGTATTTGAATTCCGCCTACTAAACAAGTGAGCGTGTCATTATTTAGAATATTAAAAACGTAATCAATCTTATCTTCTATCGCGTTTGTTTGTCTTATATCTTCCTTTTTTTGGTATGACTTCTTTATTTTTTTCTCATCTACATTCTTTTCCAGTTTGTTGTCTTGGTAACTCCGTTTCTGACCTATTCCCCTGCACTGAGATTGAAAATGTCCCATCTTCTTGCATTTGTTACAAGTTTTTCCTTTAGCGGGGCATTTTACATCATAAGCTAGGTGATTCCAACTGCCACATCGGAAACATTCCTTTTTACCGTTATTTATGAATGTTCTTTTCTCTACTTGTGTATCGATCTTATTTACAGTTTGATCTTTATCTTTCCGATTGAAATCATTTAATTGCCTTTACTTCAGATAGAGTGATTGTTTCTCCTGCGCGCAGTATTTTCTTCTTAAGTTCATCCGATGAACATTTTTCGATTATCTGATCAATTAAATTGTCGTCTACATCCATAAATTGACATTTCAATGCTTGTTGTCTCAATCGAACCAGATATTTTTCAAATTTTTCATTTTCCTCCTGTTTGATCTGTCTGAATAAATGTCTTTCATATCGTTTATTTTGCTTTGGAGCGAAATATTCATCTAACTTTGTTATTGCTACCTTAAATACATCTACATTTCCATCAGCAGTAACGTAGCCCCCTGGTATATTAAACAGTATTTCCTGCAGTTCTTGTCCTCCCCAATTTAATAAACTTGCTCGTTTTTTTGAACTAGTCGTAACATCGGCAGCTTCCAGGTAAATATTTAAACTTCTCTTCCAACGTTCCCATCTAGCTCCAACAGACCCTGCTTCACCACCGCACTCAAATTTTTCCAAAGTAAGACTTGACATCATTTATCTGTAGACAAGGAAACAAATAATGAATGTTTCATTTAGTGTTTCACTTAGGGGCATCATCCTATTAACAACCCAACGCATTCATTATTTATCCTTACATCTAATATCAAGAATTGTATTAAAATATATAAA
Organism: Vanessa tameamea; assembly: GCF_037043105.1. Classification (NCBI taxonomy): domain Eukaryota; kingdom Metazoa; phylum Arthropoda; class Insecta; order Lepidoptera; family Nymphalidae; genus Vanessa; species Vanessa tameamea. The sequence goes on along the minus strand of NC_087340.1, from coordinate 1,083,076 downwards.
ATTTTTAGTAAGGGCGTCACCCTAAAAACTTCTTTTCACAGGCGTCAGCTTTTAACTTCTCCCTGTAACATACATCGCATCTCATCATATACTTACAGGCATCATCTGTAGGTAACTCATTTCAGAAAGTCCTTACAGGCGTCACCTGCTTCCGGACCACCAGACACTAGTCTGGTAACGTCACACTACTTTATAATTGAAACAGGCGTCACCTGTGGTTATAAGCACCTAGTACTATAATCTACACTAACGTAATTAAACAGACTCCGAAATTGAGTATTAGTTCTTAAGTTTTTTATTCTTTACAAACTAATATATAATAATAAAATTCTGAGCCAATCGAGAATCGAACCCGGGCTCAAATCGTGTGTAAAAATATTTATCTTAATCTACGGTTACATTCAACAATTTAGTAATAACAATCGACTCGAAACGATCGAGTTAACACTGTGTATACGAAGTTGTAAACAAAGATCGTACTTAATTTACGTGTCCCCACCGTGTACAATAATCAGTCTGGCACTAGGATAAAGTGAATAGTTATCATTATACAAGTAAACTTAACATAATTATATGTGTTTTTATTGAATTCGGTGACTTACTTTTTTATTGTAACTAGATGAATAATTAATAAAAGTTAACGTTTGTAAATACGACTCTCTGATATTTTTTGTTGTATTTTTTTTTTTTTTACTCACTGTTATCCAGTTTCTCCTCGTCGTCAATTTATGTAGTGTTCCTTCCTATTTTATCGGCTCCGAGACGCATACACCCACTCACTCTTACCGTTACCCGCTGACTAAGCTGTCGCACGGCCGCGTGTGCGCTCGAGACGACACAATGCTTCCCTCTCTTTCACACACATACACTACACCATCTATTACACTGTTCACTTAACTTTTATATTGGTCTTCTTATCTCCTCATTTGTAGTTATTCGAATTATAATTACCTATTTACTGTTCTATAACTTGTCACATAATACGATGTGACGAATAAGTGATGATGTTGTCTTAAACCAATTTTGGCTAATCTCAAGTAAGACCAGCTAACAACGCAGGACATATGAACAAGACATATAAGTTCGTTGTGTATATATAGACAAGCGAGCATAAAATCTAATTATCAATAACACTATCTAATTAACACTGATAAAAGTAATTTAAATTGAATTTTAGGAGAAAAGAGGTAGTCTCTGGCTCAAGTATTATTAATACTAATATTAATTTACCTAATAGTAATTTAACTTTGGATAAATTCCTAAATTTTAAAATTAGAAATAATCAAAACAATAATAATAGTAAACTTGTGAACCTGGTGCACCAAAACATTCAAGGAATGACAGGAAAAGATTTAGAAATTGAGTTATTCATAAACAGTAATGCCATTGATATTTTATGTATAACAGAACATTGGCTTGTAAATTATCAGTTTATGTTTAATTTCAGTGGTCACCAGATGGCTAGTATGTTCAGTAGAAAAAAAGCTATACGTGGTGACTCATTAATACTTATTAACAAAAATCTAAAATTTAAAGAACGTAAGGATGTTGTGAGCCTTTCTATTGAGCAGACTATTGAAATAGCCTGTGCAGAGCTTGAGCATGTCATTGTTGTATGCGTATACAGACCTAGCGGGTTATATGAAGCATTTGAGAAAATATTGGAAAGTGCATTATTGAAATTATCTGGATCAAGTAAATATATTTTTATTTGTGGTGACTTCAACATAAATTTATTAGAAAACTATAGCACAAGTATTAGATTCAGATCATTATTATATTCATATAACCTCATTAACTTATTCTTAGAGCCAACTAGAACCACTGAATCCACTGCAACATGTATTGACAACATATTTACCAACTGTGTACCTAATCATAAATGTATTATAAATATGTTAAGTTCTGATCATTGTGGACAGTTGGCTTCATTTAATTCGCAAATAAAAAATAATGCTAAGGATTTAAAACAGACATTTGTTCCAATCAATTTGTATCGAATTGAAAAGTTCAGAAGTAATATCATGGCAAAGCTCTCATATTTACAATTAAATGATAATTCTAATGAGCTTTATAACAATTTTTTTAAATTAATTAAAACAGAATTTAATGCCACATATACTTCCAAGACAGTCTATTCTAGGAATTTTCTTAAATTTAATGATTGGGCGACTGTCGGAATTCACAAGAGTAGGCAGAGGTTGTATGAACTTTATAGTGAAAGATCATACAACCGGTCTTTTATATTTATCAGTTATGTTAGTGCCTACTCTAAACTATTCAAACGTGTATGTCATACAGCTAAATCATTGCATATAAAAAAAAAAAATTATTGACGCCCCTGATAAAATTAAAATTACATGGAAAATTATTAATTGTGAAACTGGAAGAGTCAAAAATAAAATCTCCGACTTTAGCTTATCTATTGACAACAATTTATTTTCCTCAGATCGGGATGTTGCAACTGTTTTTGAAAAATTTTTTGCTGACATTCCATTTTCGACTATTAAATCATTAAATTCTTCTCCTACCGTTGCTGAATCATTATTAAAAAACCATGTGGAAAAATGTAATATTAGCTTTAAATTTAATACAGTAAGTGTAAGTGATGTAATAAGTTCCTTCAGATCACTAGATATTAAGAAAACGGCCGATCTGTGGGGGATCTCTGTCAAGGTAGTCAATTCAATAATTGATGTAATCGCACCCTACCTTGTCACTATATTTAATAAATGTGTCCTTAGTGGCGTGTTTCCTGACCTCATGAAACATAGTAGAGTATTACCAATATTTAAGTCAGGTAGTACATCAGACCCCAACAACTATAGGCCCATCTCTGTACTACCAACTCTTAGCAAGATCTTTGAAAAGTTATTACTAAATCAAATGCTAGTACATTTTAACAATAACAAGTTGCTACACAAGAAACAATTTGGATTTACAAGGGGTCGCTCGACAACTGACGCTGGTGTTGAGCTCGTTAAAAATATTTACAGGGCCTGGGAGGAGTCACGGGATGCCTTAGGGATATTTTGTGATTTATCTAAGGCCTTTGATTGTGTGCAACACGAAACTTTGGTCAGGAAGCTACGTCATTATGGAATTAGGGACACTTCACTCAGTCTTCTGATTTCGTATCTGAGCAATCGGATTCAGAGGACCTCTGAGATTCAGGATACCATTTATAGTGGTAGTGCAACACTGCATACCTTTGGTTTGCAGCCGAATGGGCCGGCACGCCCGGGTAAGTACCACTCTCTCACTCAAAATCGGCGTAAGTGGTAGCTATGCTACCGCCTTTCGTCCGGTATGTGAGAGTCCCGGAGGCCCGATCCCCTTCCCCCCCAAAACATAATGGTTGTGCAGAATTTGGTTTTATTACCCCAGGAGGGTACCATCAGCGACTGCGGTGGAAAATCCCTCTCTGGGCATCCATGCTCAGGACGTACACCACCTGAGCAGGGATGCCCAGGCTGCCCTCCGAATTCTGGGGGGGGGCAATTTTGCGCTCGCCACTGTTCGGGGCAAGCGGAGCAGGCATCATAAGGCAACCCCTACCACCCACACTGTGGATTTCTGCAACATAAGGGGACTCAACTCCAACTTGAACGCCGTTCACTTTCACCTTGAGACGGCGAAGCCGGCCTTGCTCTTTCTTACCGAGACCCAGATATCCTCTCCTGCCGATACGACATTTCTTTCTTAACCCCGGGTACAAATTGGAACATTCCTTTGTACCACGAGCTGGGGTGTGCGTTTACGTCAGAGATGATATCTGCTCTCGACGCCTCGGCAGCCTTGAAGGGCAGGACCTATCGATTATCTGGCTCCGTGTAGACTGCGACGACCATCCGCGAATCTACGCGTGCCTTTATAGGTCCCATAGCGGTAATGCCGAAACCGACCGACTGGTTGAGCACGTCCAAGTGGCTACAGATTCCGTGCTGCAGCAGATCCCATCCGCAGAGATCGTAATTCTTGGCGATTTTAATGCCCACCATGCCGAATGGCTTGCATCACGCACTACCGATCATGCGGGTAGATCTGTTCTCGACTTTGCTTTAGCATACGATTTGACACAACTGGTCACCTCGCCAACGCGAATACCGGACGTGGAGGATCATATACCTTCCCTGTTGGATCTTCTGCTGACTTCCCATCCGGATGGCTAACGGGTTATCGTCGATCCCCCTCTGGGCTCGTCGGACCACTGTCTCGTCCGGAGTACAGTGCCGGTGGCGCGATACTCACGACCTCGTTTCGTGGGCTGCCGCCGAGTGTGGCACTACAAGTCAGCAGATTGGGATGGAATGCGGTCCTTCTTTGCATCCTACCCATGGGGGCAGGTTTGTTTCTCGCCGGATGATCCGAGCGTTGTTGCTGACTCTGTCGCCGATGTGGTACTTCTAGGTATGGAACTGTTCATTCCGTATTCTGCGGTCCCCATCGGTGGCAAGTCCCAGCCCTGGTTTGGTCGTTTCTGCAAAACGGCTTCACGCCGAAAATGGGAACGCTATCAAGACTGGGCTGGCGCATCGGTGTCTCGTGATGTAAATACCAGCGCATTCAGAAATGAATATAACTCTGCCTCTAGGTCCTTCAAAAACGTGATTGCTAAGGCGAAGACGGAGTACATTGGCAGAATTGGCGAGAGACTGGTGCGCCTCCCTTCAGGAACACGTGCGTTCTGGTCTCTCGCCAAGGCTGTCTTAGGGAATTTCTGTCAGCCTTCCTTACCATCCCTGCGCAAGAACGGTGAGTCATTGCCCATACAGCGAAGGAGAAAGCTGATCTTTTAGGCTCTCTCTTCGCGGCGAACTCGACTCTGGATGACCGAGGAAAGTCACCACCAACAATCCGCGGTGTGATACCACGATGCCGGAGGTTAAATTCCGGCAAAGTGCAGTTCGTAAAGCACTTCTTTCCTTGGATATTCATAAGTCGAGTGGACCCGATGGCATCCCTCCAATCGTGCTACGGACTTGTGCTCCTGAGTTGGCGCCGGTTTTAACGCGTCTTTTCCGGCAATCCTACGCATTAGGCGTCGTCCCGAACTCCTGGAAGACTGCTTTGGTGCATCCGATCCCTAAAAAAGGCAACCGCTCAGACCCGTACAATTATAGGCCTATAGCCATCACCTCCTTGTTCTCCAAGGTAATGGAGTCCATTATAAACTGCCAGCTCCTGTGGTACCTAGAGGAGTACCAGCTGATTAGCGACCGCCAGTACGGTTTCCGTCGGGGTCGCTCAGCCGGTGATCTTCTAGTTTACCTTACTCATAGGTGGACGGAAGCAGTTGAGAGCAAGGGGGAGGCATTAGCAGCCAGTCTGGACATAGCCAAGGCCTTCGATCGCGTGTGGCACAAAGCGCTTCTTTCGAAGCTTCCTTCCTATGGGCTTCCCGGGAAATTATGCAATTGGATTACCAGTTTTTTGGCAGATCGGAGCATCAAGGTCGTTGTCGACGGTGCATGCTCCGACTTAAAATTCGTCAATGCTGGTGTTCCACAAGGCTGCGTTCTTTCACCCACTCTATTTCTTCTGCATATCAATGACATGTTGCAAATCAGTAACATTCACTGCTATGCAGACGACAGCACCGTAGACACCTCATACACCGGCCGTGTTAATATTTCTCGGGAAAACGTCGAAGAAAACCGGAACAAACTTGTGTCTGAAATCGAGTCTTCGTTAAACAAAGTCTCGAACTGGGGTCGGCTAAACCTAGTCCATTTCAACCCCAAAAAGACGCAAGTTTGCGCGTTAACTGCTAAAAAAACACCATTTGTCGAATCTCCACGATTCGAGAACATTCCAATAGCCGCCACAGCTAGTATCGGAATACTTGGCGTCGATGTTTCGAGCCTCGTTCAGTTCCGCGGTCAATTGGAAGGCAAAGCCAAATTGGCATCAAAAAAGCTCGGTGTGCTCAGCAAGGCAAGACAGTATTTCACATCGGCCCATCGTCTAAGACTATACAAGGCGCAAATTCGGCCTCACATGGAATACTGCTCTCACCTCTGGGCGGGTGCTCCCCAGTACCAGCTCCTTCCATTTGACCATATCCAACGTAGACCGGCTCGAATTATCGACGATCAAGCCCTTTCCGATCTGCTTGATCCTTTGGCTTTGCGTAGAGATGTTGGATCGCTCTGCATCTTCTACAAAATTTATCACGGGGAATGTTCCGAGGAATTGTTCGGATTAATCCCGGCTGCTGAATTTCACCTTCGGACATCTCGTCAAAATTCCCAATATCACCACCACCTAGATGCCCGAAAATCCACAACAGCGCGATTTTTAAGACACTTTCTGCCTCGCACAACCACTCTGTGGAACCAGCTTTCGCCGGCGGTTTTTCCGAACCGATACGACTTAGGAACCTTCAAGAAAAGAGCGTACTCTTTTCTGAAAGGCCGGCAACGCACCTGCAATCCCCCTGGTGTTGCAGATGTCCATGGGCGGTGGTAGTCACTTTCCATCAGGTGAGCCTCCTGCTCGTTTGCCACCTATAGTATAAAAAAAAAAAAAGAGGGTTGATGTAAATGGAAAGAGATCTCCCGGGTCTCCAGTTACTGTGGGGGTCCCTCAAGGATCAATTCTTGGACCATTTCTCTTCCTTGTTTATATAAATGACCTGCCACATCTCCTAGGTTATAAACTCGAGATAGTATTGTTTGCTGATTAAACCTTTTTAAATTTTTAAAATAAAAAGACGTCTTTCAATATATGACGATGTGAACAATAATCTCTCTGAAATAGTAAATTGGTTTAGTGTTAATAATTTAATGTTAAATAGTAAAAAGACTAAATGTGTTAAATTCACTAATCCCAATGTAAGACATGTCAAAACGGGGAAGCATTATGTTTGGGAACTCAAAAAGTAAGGAACACAACACCACTGTATGTGAACACCTTTATTCTCCTCAATTTTATTCACACCGATATGAATCGCTTCCGAGTATAAAGTTTTAAGAAAAATAACTTGATAGCGCGATTTAACTGGCATACAGCGCCATCTATTGTTGACTTAAGGAACTAAAATAAAATTAATATATTAAATGAACAAACATTCCGCCCACCAAGGACTTGTCCTTCAAGTTACAATACACATACAATAAACAAATATCATACTCGGAAGGTGTAATAAGTAGCAAACTTAACTAAAATCTAACACAATCAACCAAACAGCTAGTACATAGAAGATATGAATCAAAAAATTAAGACATACATGTAACTCATTTTAATTACAGTATGGCTTTACACACACAACAAAAAGTAAAGTTAAGAAAAAAAATACAACTCGAAAAAAAATAAACCTTTAGTAACATAAACAAACATTGAATACATTGAAAATTATAACCGCCCACCGTGACAATATCATATTTATTTTGTTTAAACACAAACTTTATGAAGTGGACGTTTAACATATCCATTTTTACATTTTACGGTAACGACTCTTGTGATATCATCACGGCCAGGATGTTTTTTAACAATTTTTCCTAAGAGCCATTTAGAGGGTGGCAAAAAATCGTCTCTCAACACTACTACATCATTGATGTCAGGCTCCGGGTTTTTCTTATTCCACTTATATCTATTAGCTAAAGTTAACAAATATTCTTTCGACCACCTTTTCCAAAAATCGTTAACCATTTTTTGAGTTAAATGCCATCTTTCCAGACCAGTACATTTTTTATCAGAATAATCAACATCAGTTACATTAAGAATGGGTTCTCCTATTAAGAAATGACCTGGTGTCAGTGGGAGTGGGTCATTAATGTCGTCGCAAAGTACGGATAAAGGACGCGAGTTTAGACAAGCCTCCACCTGTAAATGCGTTTTGACAGACCTTACACCTGCCTCCCAGAGGCCTCCGAAATTTGGAGCATGAGGTGGAATAAAGTGCCACCTTCTATTCTCGAAGGTCAGCAAACGTGATATCTCACTCGGTAACTCAGAACGTGCGTTGTGGAACATTTCATTTAGTTGTTTCTCGGCTCCAACAAAATTTGTACCGTTGTCACTGTAAAGATCTTGACAGTGACCACGTCTCGAGACAAAGCGTCGAAAAGCAGCAATAAATGCCTTTGAATTCATATCCGTAACCACTTCTAAATGAATGGCCCGAGTAACCATGCAAATAAATAAACATATGTATGCTTTATATGACTTAGCACCTCGTCCAGGAGAAAATCTTATATTTATGGGACAAGCATAATCAAGTCCAGCGGATTTGAATGGTTTACTAGGCTTTAGCCTCACTCCTGGAAGTTGACCCATGAGCTGATTAGATGCCTTTGAGTACCTAAAACATATAACACATTTCCTGAAATGTTTCTTTACCAACTCTTTTGCTCTTACTATCCAATACCGTGTCCTTAAGAAATTTAACATAAGCTGTGGTCCGCCATGCATGGTTTTCTCATGTGCATCAGAGATTAATAACCTACTAAGGTGACTCTTAGCAGGAATAATCACTGGATGTTTCATGTCATAGCCTATATCAGCCTGTTCTAAACGTCCTCCAACCCTCATAATCCCATTTTTATCTAAAAATGGGTATAAGTTGGAAAGACCACTCTTCTTAGATGTTTCTCCCTGTAATTGTATCTGCTGTATTTCTTGTTGATATTCAAAACTTTGAGCTTGTTTAATGCATATCTGTAAAGTCTGACTTATTTCATCAATAGTAACGTGTCCTGGTAATTTTCTCCGTTCATTTTTTGGCAATAGCAAGTTAAGAAATCTTCGACAAATTGATATTACTCTCAACATTTTATCTAAATTAGAAAATTTAACCCAAATAAAGTCTTCCTCACTCTGTGTATTATACGCTGTCAAACTTCTTACTTTTTCTTCTTCTTGTGTGTCAATATCTATTAATTTTTCAATATCAATTATAGGTTTTGATAACCAGCTTGGACCGGACCACCAAAGCGGATGATCACGTAGATCCCTACATCTCAGCCCCCTCGATGCGCAATCGGCTGGGTTCATATTCGATTTTACGTACCCCCATTGAGTGTACTCAAGCATTGTCAATATTTCCGATACCCTATTACTTACAAAAGTCGCCCAACGACATGCAGGACCTTTTAGCCACGCTAAAACAACAGTTGAATCCGTCCAGGCAAATAAATTATCTTTGGGTATGTTCATTACGATGGACACTTCATACAATAATTTTGTTGCAAGAAGTGCACCGCATAACTCTAATCTGGGGATTGATGACTCTTTGTCTATGGGTGCGACCTTTGTTTTAGCTGAAATCAATTTTACGTAGACATTTCCCTCACTCATAATTCGAATGTAAACCGCCGCGGAATAAGCTGCCTGTGACGCATCAGAAAAAACGTGTAGCTCTGTTTTACAGCCGTTAGAGTAATTTAGCCATCTTGGAATTATGATATTTTTAACGTCAATTAAATCTTTTCGAAACTGTAACCACTCTGTTCTTAAATCTGTTGTTAATTCTTCATCCCACCCTAATTGAGATTTCCATAATTTTTGAATAAAAATTTTGGCTGTTATAACTATTGGTGCAATCCATCCTATTGGGTCATATAATCTCGCTATATCTGATAGAACTTGATGTTTTGTCACAAGCACCTTAGGCTCGGGTAAATTTATAGTATATTCGAAATTGTCAGTGTTCCGATTCCAACAGATACCTAATACTTTTACCATGTTGTCTGCTTTAATGGGTACGTACTGATTAGATCGATGTTTATCCTTATCAATATATTTTAGTAAAATGTCCGAATTACTGCTCCATTTTTGAAGCTGAAATCCTCCTGAATTCATTAATGAGTCGCGGCGCGCAATTGACGCTAACCGGTTGTGTCACGCCCGCTGTCAATGTGAATATTCTCGTTTAACGATGACTTCTAACGTGATTAAATGCAATAATTGCAATGTTGTTATAAATGAGCTTCTCGCTTTTGTAAATAATAAAATATCAGTGATGGACGATGAAAGTATAAGTAAAATATGCACCAGTGCTTTCTTCGAGGGTGATATTTTGACGGCAAAGAATTTGCTATTTGACTCGTTGCCGAAAAAGAGGCGCAAAATCACTCGTAAAAAAGAAGGGAAATCAATAAGAGACATAGATGACATTATCTGCTTATTGAGAATCACCGACTCTGAAGATATTCCAGTGTTTGTGGCACGAGATCTGGAAAAATTACCTCCTGTATTGTTTGACCATGTAGACGTAACTAGACTCCTCAAAGACATAGTCAAGTTGCAAGAAGAACTCAAGGGGATTAAAAAAGGCTATGCGTCTATTGAGTGCTGTAAGGAATTAAAATATGAGATCGAAATGTTAAAAGAAACGGTCAGTGTGAATAACTACCCTGTCAATATAAACAAAAGACGCGGAGCTTGCTTAATTGATAGTTTTGAGTGTAATAGTGGCCCCATGGGTTTACCGCCTATGATCAAAGATACGGATAAAAATGACCATCAAAACATCTGTTTAAGAGAATCAGAAGATCAAAATAATAAAACAACAACGTTTTCAAATGAGGGTATTTACTGCTCGCCGCATTCAAATGCAAGTAAGCGACACGAATCGGAAGTAACGGCAGTGGTGACTCATCCCGCTACTACGGCAAACCGATCCGATAAGAGCGCGAGACAAACGGCGAACTCGGTCGACAACAACATTATGATGTCGAAAACAAAAACTGTTGCAGAAATTGTTCGAGAAGGAGAATGGAAAAACCAGAAAAAGGATGATGAATGGATTCGAGTTCAACGGAAAAGAACACGAAATCGTTTTATGGGACACAGGGGAAAGGCGATTTTAGAACCTGGAAATAAATTTAAAGCTGCGGAAACTAAAATTCCAATTTATATTTATAATGTGTCAAAGGAAGTGTCAGTGTGTGATATTCATGCTTACATTAAAACAAAGTCGAGCCTTGATGTTGACATAGAAAAAAATAGTATGAAAATAAAAAAAGACTATGAATCCTACAAAATATTTGTACCTAAACATAAATTAGACTTGTTTATGTCGGATGAATTTTGGCCGGAAGGAGTCGCCTATAGGCGATTTTTTGACTTTAAACAACGTGTGAATGGCAACGCCTATAAGAACAGTGTGAATAATCAAAACGTAATATGATTAGCAAAACTAAATTAGTTACTTTCAACTGCAAAAATGTTATAAGATCTGTGGATTGTGTACGGAGGCTGTACGGCTTGGCGGACGTGGTTGCGCTGCAGGAAACCTGGCTAATGCCGCATGACCTCAGTTTTCTAGGGAGTATTGACTACAACTTCGCGTACACGGGTACGTCAGCTGTGGATACATCGGCAGGAGTGCTTCGTGGTAGGCCATACGGTGGTGTAGCCTTGCTCTGGAGGAAAGATGTGTTTCCTATGGTAAATGTAGTGAAGTGCAGTAGTGTGCGTCTTACAGCAATTAAAGCCACACTCAAAGATCGCAGTGTTATGTTTTTCTCTGTATATATGCCTATCGATTCTAGTGAAAAGTTGGTGGAATTTACTGAGTGTCTAAGTGAGATAGCCGCTATAATTGAAAATCAACACGTGGACTCTGTTTTTATGTTGGGGGACTACAACGCACACCCGGGTGAGTTGTTTGAAAAAGAACTTACATCGTTTTGTTCAGAACAAATGTGGTCGTGTATAGACATGGACTTATTACCATCAGACAGCTATACGTTTGTTAGTGATGCACACGGTTCCCGTCGCTGGCTCGATCACTGCCTGGTGACTAGTGCCGTCCGGCCTGCGGTTACGTCTATATGTGTTCTTTATGATACCTATTGGTCTGATCACTATCCTCTAGTAATAGAATGTAATCTTAATGTAATAACATCTAAAATAAATGTAACAAACAGGTGTGAAAATAAAATCATTTGGGGTCATCGGGATAAAGAGCAATTATCTAAATATCATTACGAATGTCAATTAAAGTTATCAACATTAGTTTTTCCGGAGGAATTGATGGAATGTTGTGATAGTGTGTGTAGTAATACATATCACAGAACACAAATAAATCAGTTATATGATAATATAGTACATATCCTCTCTGAGGCTGCAATCGGTAGTCATATTGTAAGAGGCAAACGTAAACATAAATTCCTTATTGGTTGGAATAAGCATGTGCGTGACGCCCACGACAGGGCGAGATTTTATTTTCAAACCTGGGTACTTTACGGCAAGCCAACTACTGGTGATACTTATATTGAAATGTGTGAATCCAGACGTATATTTAAATCGAAACTGAAATGGTGTCAAAACAACCAGCAACACATACAAATGGATATTATTGCTGAACACCATAAAAACAAGAACTTTGGCCAGTTTTGGAAAACCACCAACAGATCTAATCAAAGATCAGGTCTTCCTATCAGTGTTGCTGGTGTTCATGAGCCCTGTGAAATTGCTAATTTGTTTAAGCAGTACTTTAAGGTAAAATCCCCACTAGGACCCGTGTTGCAGGTGTCTGATGCTGAGGTTTGTAACTCAAACCGTAGTATAATATTTACAGCTGATGAGGTAACGGAAGTGCTAAAGAATATGGTAAGAGGTAAATCCCCTGGACATGATAACCTCAGCATTGAACACCTGCAACATGCAGGAGCTCAATTACCAAAAATGTTAGCGTTGTTTTTTAATCTGTGTATTGGGCATTCATATGTACCGGATAATCTTATGCGTACTATAGTGGTACCCATTATAAAAAATAAAACGGGTGATTTATCGGACGTTTCTAACTATAGGCCGATCTCGCTTGCTACGGTTACTGCGAAGGTGTTTGACCGTTTGCTTGGAAGGCGACTGGATGAACACGTCTCGCTTAATGACGCACAATTTGGCTTTAGACCTGACCTCTCTACGGAAAGTGCTATCCTGTGCCTCAAGCAAACGATTCAATACTATACTGTCAGGAAAACACCAGTATATGCATGCTTTTTGGACCTCTCCAAGGCATTTGATCTTGTATCTTATGACATTCTCTGGAATAAATTAAAAACTGAAACAAATTTGTCTGATGAAATTATATCAGTTTTTAAATATTGGTACAGGCACCAAAGAAATAATGTTAAATGGGCTGGTAAGCACTCTGAAGAGTATAGGTTGGATTGCGGAGTGAGGCAGGGGGGTCTGACCTCGCCCACACTTTTCAATTTGTACATTAATAAACTGCTTGAGGAGCTCAGCAGTACTGGAATCGGTTGTCATATTGACGGAGTCTGTGTCAATAATATTACCTACGCAGACGATATGGTATTGCTGACTCCCTCAAGTAGTGCAATGAAAAGACTTCTTAGTATATGTGAAAGTTATGCAGTGACTCATGGACTAAGATACAATCCAACGAAAAGTGAGTTTATGATATTTAAACCGGATCACAAGCGTTACAATCATGTACCAAATATTACACTTTGTGGTACATCACTAAAAAAGGTTGACCGTATTAAGTACTTGGGTCACTGGATTACGGAAGATTTGAAAGATAATGTTGATATAGAGAGAGAACGGAGGTCGCTGTCTGTTCGTTGCAATATGTTGATCCGCAGATTTGCAAAATGTACAAAACAAGTAAAAACTACGCTCTTTAACGCATATTGTCAATCTTTCTATGCGTGCAGTCTGTGGGTGAACTATACTCGGAGGGCATACAGTGACTTACGCGTGCAATACAACAATGCGTTCAGGATGTTGATGGGGCTGCCGCGATACTGCAGCGCCTCTGCTATGTTTGCAGAGGCTCACACAGATGGTTTTGCTTCCATCATGCGCAAACGATGCGCGTCCTTACTTCGACGAGTACGGGACAGTCCCAACACCATCTTGCGTGCATTGTCGGACCGCTGGGATTCACCAATACTAGCTCACTGGATACGACTTCACGTAGTCCAGTAGAATAGTTTAAAAATAGTTTAAAAAAAAAAAAAAAAATTTGTCATACATAAATAATTAAGTAAAATTGCTTTTGTGAACTTACTAACCAATTTAGGTATTAAGATTAATTAATTTATTTTTACTAACACTATATGGATCTATGTAAATTATGGTCTGAAATAAATGATTATTATTATTATTATTATTAAACTATTCATCTCATTGTAAATTTGTATGGCTTCTTCTAAATTATCACATCCGGTCATTAGGTCATCAATATAATAATCTCTTTTTGTGATAATGGATGCAACTGGATATTTAAGTGATTCTAATTCTGCTAAATGCTGTAAAGTCTTTACCGCTAAATATGGTGCACAGGCTGTGCCAAATGTTAAAGTTAATAATTTATAATCTTTGACTGGTTCATCAGGACTATTTCTCGATAATATTCGCTGAAAATTTGTGTCTTCATCATGTACCCTTACCTGCCTATACATTTTAACTAAATCAGCCACTATACAAATTCGATGCTTCCTCCATCTCAACAGAATATGTCTCAAATCTTGCTGCAGCTTTGGTCCAATCAAAAGATCGTCATTTAATGATACATTGTTGATTCCTTTCGAAGATGCATTAAAAACAACTCGAACTTTCGTTGTCTCTTTATCTTCACGTACAACCGCATGATGAGGAAGATAGACCGCGTTTGGGTTATTAAGATCTTCACTATCTACCCGTGACATATGATTCAAGGCTAAATACTCTTCCATGACTTTCCTATAATCATTGTACAACTTATCATTCCTCAACAATCTCTTTTCTAAATACAGGAATTTTCTTAACGCAATTTCTCTTGACTTGCCATATTGACATTTTGGATCTTCTTCAGCGAACGGTAACCTCACAGCAAATCTACCATCCTTATTTCTCTCTGTAGTTCTGTTATAAAACTCTTCACAGTAAATTTCTGTTTTAGTTAACCTTTTCTCCAGACTATTCGGCTCATTTTCTATCTCCCAAAATTGTTTCAATAGGTCATCTTCTCTAACATTAACATGCATACTTATAACTTTCTCTCTCTCACTGACTAAGTCTTGCGACACTCTTCCGGACAAAATCCAGCCAAGGATTGTATTCTGGGCTATGAGATTTCCTTGAGGATTTTTGATAATTCCAGTTAATATCACTTCGCTGTAAACCTCAGCTCCAAGTAAAATATCGATTTTGCTTGGTGTTCCAAATCCAGGATCGGCTAGTGTAAGGTTCTCGTGTTCTAACCAATCTGGTGTATAAAAATTACTTGTTGGTAGTACTGACGCAAGTGTAGACAATATGTACGCATTGACATGAATTTTATGATCAGAATTATAATGTGATTCTATTACTAATGAAGTCTCATAATTTATTCGCATCTGACCATCCCCTATTCCTGACACCAAACCATTAATTGGCATTCGTTTTAACCCAAGTAATTGTACAGCAGTTTCTGTGATAAAAGAGGCTTGTGAGCCCTGATCAAGTAACGCTCGTATAGTATATTTACTTCCGTTTCTTGAATTAGCTTTAACAACCGCTGTTGCAAGTAAAACGCTGTAACGATGTAAATCTCCCTTTGCAAAATTCGCTACAACTTTTGTTTCAAGAGGAGTATGTGAAATTTGTTTCTCTTTCTCTTCCTTATTCTCTACGTAGTTTGTGTTCCCTTGTAAATCTTCCCTCTCAAAGTGCAGTAATGAGTGATGCCTTTTTCCACACCGACGGCAGCTTTTCGCTTGTCGACATCGCTAACAGGATGAGTATTCGATAAGCAATTAAATCATAGACCTGTTTTCTGCACAAAGTTTTGTCTCTCTGTCACCGTCTGCTGTCCAAATTGCTTGCAGTTAAAAATATAGTGTGTTCCTTTGCATAAAGTACAAGTAGGATCTTTCGGCTTATGATTGTCTTGAAGCGTGGTATGAAATGATTTTGGTCTTGGTATAGGTCGTGCGGTATTGGAAGCATGTGATATAAGGTTCTGTTTTCCGGATTCAATCATTTCTAAACTTCTGAAACGGGACTCTCATCTATAGCACGACTTTGTAAATATTCCCATTGCTTACGAGATTTCACATCTAGCTTCGAAACCACAAAATACACTACAATAATATCCCACGTACTCACGTCGACGCCTAAATTACTAAGACCCTTCAAGCAGGAACTTGTTGTGTCTAACAACTATTTAATGCCAGCCGGTGACTCATTATGTAAGGATTTTTGTGAGAAAAAGGTTTTTAAAATCGCATTACAATTGTATCTTTTATTATCATATCTTTTTGTTAACTGTTTTCAGGCTTCTGTATAATTTAACTCAGTTGTAGCAAAATTTCTAATCAACGCTTCAGGTTCACCAGAAAGACTTCCTTTTAAATAGTGAAGTTTTTGCACATCCAACAAACATTTATTATTATGAATTAAAGACACAAACATATCATAGAAAGTTTGCCATTCATTGTATTTGCCGGTAAACGTTGGCAATTGAATTCTGGGCAATTTAACTTCGTAAATGTTTGGATTCGTGGGCACGGAGCTATTTTCTGCATCACTAGCTGTTTTATTTTTAGCGAGAATTAAAACAAGTGTTTCTTTTAGAATACTTTTATAATTAACATAAGTTTCATAAAATAAATCATATTTCTCGGATGTAAAATAGCTTTCCTTTTCTTTTTGCACCTTATCAATTTTTGCTACAATTTCTTTATGGCCTTGTCTGAAGTCATTCCATAGTTGCTCTACATTCTCTAATCTTGTCTCTAAATATGCTTCCTTAATTCGGTCTCTGGGCGATTTCTTAAAATTAGCTTCTGATTTCAACAGTTGTTTGTAAAATTCTTCCTGTGTCGATAACATTGCCTCCATTTTTTTAAAACAAAATAACCATCCAATTAAAAAACTATTTGTCTCAGAAATATTCACTACAATACTGTTGACTATAAATGCTGTCAATTCACTGCAATTTTCTTAAGTCCAATATTAATAAAAATTTTACAAGTCCTTAAAACATTTACTTAAAATCTAATAAACACAAATTGTTTAAGTCCAAAGTCTCTTAATTTTTCTATGTTAATGTTCACTTGAAATTTTCTAAGTTAATATCACACAAATTTTTCTAAGTCCAAACAACGTCTCAAATATTCTAAGTTAATAGTCACTCATAATTTTGCAAAGTTAAAATTCACTGAAATATTCTAAGTCCACAATAGTCTTTAAATTTTTCTAAGTCCAAATCAGATCACTTCTAATTTACTGTTTTTAACTTTAACTATTACTTTTTAAAGTCCAATTTCGTACTTACACTTTATTGTCCTTAGAATATCACTTGTACCACTTACTATTACACTATGTCACTCACTGCACTATCTTCAGATTCTGTTTCTTCCTCCTCCTCCTCCTCCTCGTCCCGGGTTTCGGCACCAAAATGTTTGGGAACTCAAAAAGTAAGGAACACAACACCACTATATGTGAACACCTTTATTCTCCTCAATTTTATTCACACCGATATGAATCGCTTCCGAGTATATAAGGTCTAAGAAAAATAACTTGATAGCACGATTTAACTGGCATACAGCGCCATCTATTATTGACTTAAGGAACTAAAATAAAATTAATATATTAAATGAATAAACACTTTATATGTTTTAGAATCAACAGAGTTCCTTGGTATGATAATAGACTAAGCTCCAATGGGGCCCCCATATAAATAAATTGACGAATAGACTCAGCTCTGCAGCCTATGCGGTAAAAAAATTAGACTTTTGACTGATGTGGATACGGCTCGCCTTGTGTGTACTAATTCCGTACGAAAATATCTCGAACTCAGTATAACTTAGGATATTTAAACACCGTACTTCAAAACAAGACAAATTTTATTAAAACTAAATTAACTATCTACTTTTCCGTGAACAAAACATCATCGCGAACTCGATCCCAACGCCATCTAGTGAAGCCAATGTGCAACATGTTAAATATTTTGTGAAGGCATTGGAATCGAACAAATCCTGAACATTGTGTACTTCAGTTATTTCCACAGTATAATGACGCATCCTACTCTGGGGTAATGCAGCTGACATTAATACTATTTTTGTACTGCAGAAGAGGGCTATTCGTGCAATTTATAACCTGGGCCCAAAAGATTCGTTAAGAGGTAAATTTAAAGAAATTAAAATAATGACTGTCGCTTCTCAATTTGTTTTTGATAATGTTATGTATGTACGCAAAAACATAAACGATTTTCCCAGAAATTGTGACGTACATTCTATTAACACTAGGAACAAGAATAAACTTGTTACTCCAAGTACCCGATTACACAGGGTTAGTAACTCTTTTCTGGGATAATGTAAACGTTCAAAATTATTCAATTATAAAATACAAAAGAATCGTTAAAGAGCGTTTGTGTGCTAAACACTAATGACTTTTTAGTTGACTGCACACCTTGGGAATGAAATGATCGCCTCCAGGCTGTTTCAAATAACTAAAATATGATTATAAATTGTACATGGAAAATGGTTAAAAAAAAATATATATATATCCCGCTGAGTTTCTTTCGCCGGTTCTTCTCAGGTCCGAGGTGCTAAATTCCGAACCGGTGGTAGATTTTTGACAATCAATAAGCAAGTGTAAACACTTCTATATTGAATAAAGATTTATTCAATATAGAATTACTCGTGTTTTGAAAACATGGATGTTATTCGATGTAGTTAGTAAAAAAAAAGAAATAAGGTGTTTAATGTGATTTCTTAAATGTATTGATAGTTTTTACACTTATGATTAGTTTAATAAATGGTCGTTTTTCTTAAATTCTTAAATTGCATTTGTTTATTACAATTTGACATAACTTGTACATCATATATTAATACATAAAAAGGTAATAAATAAAAATTTTAAAGATAAATTAAAGATTTGGAATTTGTTTATTTGACAAAAAAGTTTTATTAATAAAATAATTAAAAACTGTTCACATATTACATTCTTAAAACAATTATATTAATGAATATACTTTATCAACAGAACCAATCTCTTTAAAAAAAATTTTTATTGCTAGTCTTCACGTACAGTATATGTTCTTCATCATTATATAGAAGTCCCACAAGGAAAAAAAACTTTTCTATGTCTAAATGCGGGCAAAGTCAAAATGCTTCACTTATAGCAAGAAAAACATTTTATACAAATTATGCTTCCTTGACACAACTGCATAAAAAACGATCTTTATTTTCATGTAACTTCATATTGTTAAAATCACAAGTTATTCAAATACTTAAACTTACTTTTATTATGCCATTTCTTTTAAAATAAAAGATATACCTAATTTAATGTTCACCATTCTTTTAGTAAATATTTTTGTCATAATATATGTCGAAGTAGCGTGTCCCGGCTTGTTTTTAAAAACATGACGTCAGCATTGCTGGTGCTGGAGGTCCGATCGCTCCGACGGCTCGAACAAGCCTCCCGATACCGGCGGGCGTTCGGCCTATTATAACAAAAATGGGTGGGAGCACTATTCACTCAATATAACAACTATTTATGGAAGGTAAAATATTTCAGACTAATTTAACATCTTAAAATTCACTAAATATTATTAATTTAACAATCAAACAGTTTTTAATTATTAAAATAATTATTTTCGGGCACGTGGTTTTCTTAAATACGTGATTTTCCGCCGACATATACATTAATAGATTACCATGTTTTTATTTTAAATTTTAGTATAATGTAAGTAGCTTGATTGAAGCAAAATAAAGAAAAACTATACTTTATATATATACATATATATTTATTTTATTTATTTAGTGTACAGGAAACAAACAGTGAAATAATTACAATAAAAAAATAAAAAAATATAAAACAATTCTTAAACCAAAACAGTTTCCATTTATAAATTAATCATAAGTAATTACAAAAGAAGACATTTTTTATATTTAATAGGTGCATGAAATTATATAATTCATTTATATAATTTAATTTAATATAAATTTAATTTTTAAATCAAGAAAACATAATTTAATAATAAATAATCAAATTATAATTAATTAATTAAAAATGCATGAGTAAATTAAGGCTCTTCAGAGTATAATATTTCTTTTACTTGTAGTTTGAATTTTTTAAGGGAGAGATGAAATATATCACTTTCAATAAATGTTTTATTGTACTGTTTAGATGATCTATTAATAAATGCATTTGCTGCATATTTAGTCTTTGTCAATGAAAAATCAAAAATAGATTTGTTGCGACTACCAGGGCACTTGATATTTATTTTAGAAAGGAGATAAGGGGAATCAAATATGTTGTGGATCAATTTATATAGAAACACCATATCACGTTCAAGTCGTCTCTGTTCAGTTGTCGGTATCTTTTCTATTTGATTCAAATTATTTATAGACGAAAATTTTAAATATTTTAAAAACTTTTCCTGAATATTCGATGAATTCTATATATTTACTATACTGTGGATTCCAGACAGTGCAAGCGTATTCTAGAATAGGTCTCACAAATGATTTATATAAAAGAGCAAAAGTTGAAACACGCTTAAACTCTCTGGAAATCCTCAGCACAAATCCTAGCATACGAAACGCTTTAGAAGTTATGGAATTTATGTGTTCATCGAAAAGAAGTTTAGAATCGAGTGTTATTCCAAGATCTTTGACCACTGATACACGTTTTATATCATCTTCCTTAAATCGGTAGTTGTAAATGATCACTTTTCTTTTTCTGGTATATGTTATACAATTACATTTCTTTATATTCAAAAACAGCGAATTGATAGAACAATAATCGCTAAGTAAGTTCAAATCTTTTTGCAGACTAATACAATCATCAACAATCTTAATAATTTTATAAATTTTTGTATCATCAGCATATAATAGAAATTTAGATGATGCAAATACCGAAACAACATCATTTATATATATATTAAAAAACAGTGGTCCAAGATGTGAGCCTTGAGGGACTCCAGATGGAACGGGTAGAAAAGATGAGCAATATCCTTTCACAGTCACAGCTTGACTTCTATTCAATAAATATGACTTGATCCATCTAAGGAGGTCACCATGTACACCGATGAACTCCATTTTTGCTATTAAGATAGAATGAGAGATTTTGTCAAACGCTTTGGAGTAATCGGCGTACACAACGTCCACCTGATATCCTTTGTCCATTGCAGTCAAAACATAGTCAGTGAATTCACACAAATTAGTTTCAGTTGATTTCTTGTTAATAAATCCATGCTGATGGTCAATAATTATGGGGCGTATGCTTGGAAAGATTTTGTCATAAATTATACGTTCAAAAAGTTTTGGAATTGAACTTAATTTCGAAATAGGACGATAATTTTTGATATCATGTCTATCTCCATTTTTAAAAATAGGCACAACATAAGACTGTTTCCAAATTGAAGGCATAGTACATGTATGAAGAGAAATACAAAACAATAAATGTAAAGGAATAGATATAGTCGTATAGCATTTACTTAGAAAAAGAGGTGGTATACCGTCGGGTCCGCTACCTTTTTTAATATCTAAGGTTTTCAAATACTTACGAACATCAGCAAGTGAAATATCAACAGATGACAAATTAATTGTATCCACTATTATTTTGACTGTTACAGGAAAAATTGTTAAGATGTGTACTATGTTCAAAGGATGTATAGAAATATTCATTAAATAGATTGCTTATTTGCTGACCGTCACATGTTGAGATATCGTTATAATATAGCCGCTCAGGTATGTCATTTGTATTCTGTTTGGTCTTGACAAATGTCCAAAAACACTTAGAGTTTCTCAAAATATTATTTTCCGCAAAATCAAGATAGTTATCGTAGCATGTCTTTTCAACCCTTTTTTGTCTATCACGAAGTAATTTAAAAGTACTGTAATCACTGTAATTATCATACATTTTCCATTTTTTGTGATATTTTGGTTTTTCTTTAATGATTTTAATAAGTGCAGGAGAATACCACGCTGGATACTTACTAAGATCAACAACCACTTTAGAAGGAATATTCTTTGTAATTATATCATTGATTATGTAATAGAATTTCTCAACGGATGTGTCAATATCATAGTAATCAGAAATAACCGACCAATCAATGTTAGCCAATAATTCATTAATTATTTTATAGTCAGCTTTATGAAAAAGTTTAACAATACGAGGAGGGCTAAGAAAGCTACTAATTTTAATATCTATTAACATAATATCCAACGTGGGATGGTGTAAATCTTCCTTTACTAAAGGTGTTTCACAGCGCATAACCCTACAATTTGAGTTACTGAAGACAAGGTCTAATTGGCGATTATTGATGTTTGAGACTAAGTTATATTGGGAAAAGTTATTTAAGGACATGAAGGAAGACATTGCATTGACCATTGAGTTTCCAATATTCTCACAGAGCTCAGCGGATGTGGACGAAGGAGACCAAATAGCACTGGGAACATTAAAATCACCAACTATTAAAAATATATCTTTCGGATTCAATATCACTAATTCAGAGATACGTTCATAAAAGTTCAACTGATCTTGAAATTGTGAACCCGACTGAGGAAAATAACAACAAAAAAATCTACAATTAACGGGCTTACCTTTTGTCCTTAAAGCTACGCATAATGAAAAAACGTCACAGGAAACAATATCGTTTGACGGCAAAAAGACAGGGTCTTTAACAACGAGTCCGTTCCGCACCGCAATCAGGACACCGCCTCCCATTTTATCGTTACGTTCATTGTAGTTACGATCACATCTATAGACCGAGTAGCGACTATCAAAAATTTCTGAATCAAAAATTCCAGGTAATAACCACGTTTCAGTTAGACAAATTATGTCATGTTCACAATTTAATATATTCGAAAAAAACTCAGAGGTTTTTGTTCTAAGACCTCGCACGTTTTGGTACAAAATCGCTATTTTGGATACCATTGCGAAATAAGTAATTTATAAATCATATAAGACTTAAGAATTATACTAAATACATTTAAACTGACC
Source organism: Vanessa tameamea (assembly GCF_037043105.1). Classification (NCBI taxonomy): domain Eukaryota; kingdom Metazoa; phylum Arthropoda; class Insecta; order Lepidoptera; family Nymphalidae; genus Vanessa; species Vanessa tameamea. The sequence continues at coordinate 1,060,180 of NC_087340.1, read as the reverse complement.
ATTTCATCTAAATTAATTATAATAATTCTCCTTTCAAAAATTATACAAATAGAATAAACCTTAAACAGATTTAGCAGTTTCATCTCTCTCTCAAAGCCTAATAAAATTACAATTAAATAGAAAAGCCAACATAATTTTAGTAAATTTATAAAGAAGCCACCAAACGTACTTATATATAATATGTTGGATAAATTAATTGCGCGTATTACAATTTTTTTAAATCACATTCGTTAAGTATATGAATAACAGGGCTAGTGTCAGTTTTTCTAGCCATAATAGAATAGTTTTTTACCCAGATATACGTATATTTTTTATCGCGAGCTATTTCTTTTGTTTTACGAAGAAGCGCCTTATTAGCACTTGTTAGATGATCGTTAAAGTAAACACGATTAGTATTTCCCACGTAGCCAAGGTCGCAAGCCCTGATATTCTTCTTTGCTCGTAATCTAGCAAGGAAATCATCCTTCTTCCATCTAGACAAAAATCGAATAATTACGGGTCTTGGTTTTTTGGAATCATTGCTTTTAGGGGCCACGCGGGTTATAGAATCGATGTCCGAATGACTGTAAGCTGAGTGATCTACCAGTTCCGATAACTTATTCATTGTTGTCATTAAATTTTCGTTTTTGGATTCGGGAAGGCCAATAATCTCAACATTAGAACGCCTGGACCATTGTTCCTTATTATTAATTTCATTTTGGAGGTTTATCATAGATAATTGGCAGTTTTTCACATCGGAATATAATGCATCACACTTTTTTATCCCATTCTCGGCTGTTTCTAGTCTCTTAAGAATCGCATCATGAGTATCACTTAAAAATTTCACAGATTTTTGGAGTGACAAAATTTCCTTTTTAACATCCTCAAGGACATTTTGAAATCCAGAAAAAGCCTCTTTAAACTCAGATTTAATAATATTTCGAATTTCATCTCTTGATATTTGTAGCGCAGTGAGATTTACCTTATGTGTATTTTTTTCAGAAGACGTACTCTTATCAGTTTTTTGCTTGGACCGCTTTGTGACATTGCGAATTAGGGTATCAGATTTGTTGTCCCGACAATTATTTGAGGTACACGATGAACACCGCCAGGAGAGTCTAAGATCATCGTCCGGTTTTAGTTCTTGATCTTTTAGCTGTAGCTTACAAGCTACATGGAATTCCCTATCGCAAGATGTACATACAATAGGATCCTCAGCATCTTTTATTGATTTGCTACAGCAGGCGAACTCCATATTATTACTTTGTTACCAAAAAAAAAAAAAAGTAACGATGCGCACAAGTGAGATGTGAACCTATGTCGACTGCGTATGCGGTGCGTTCGAAACCTCTGTTCCAACAACTGTTTAAGTTGACCGGGCAAAAATAGTTATTAGTTTTGTACGTTGTTTATGTGTGGTCAATGACCTATCGGTTGCGGTATGTTTTTTCAATATGAAGCTCATTAACGTCTTGACGCACGAAATAGATCACGATGCACTTGTCCAACGTTAAACATATGTAAATGACTTTTATATTTGCAAAGTTATTGTTGAAAACTATTATATTTTGGCACTGAAATTGTTATAAGTTAACTTATTCTTTTAAACGAAGATATGCTACGTATTTAGATGTTCATTTTCGAGAGAACTGTTAGCAAAATCACAGATTTTTACAATAATATTAAAGCACCAATGGTTAATACGTCTTGTCGCTATGCGCATTAGTTCCAGACTATATATATATATATATATATATATATATATATATATATATATATATATATATATATATATTGTGATATACATATATAAGAAACGTAAATAAACATTTTAACATAATTTTTTAGATATTTTTACTAGGTATTTCTAAACAGGTCCTGTATTGCATACGAAGTAATACATATTAATGTAAATCTATAGTAATGCTCTTTTAAAATACATATAAGGCACGTTTTTACTAGTGGTAGTGCCACACTGCATACTTTCGGATTGCAGCCGAATGGGCCGGCACGCCCGGGGAAGTACCACTCTCTCACTTAAAATCGGCGTAAAGTGGTAGCTACGCTACTGCGTTTCGTCCGGTATGTGAGAGTCCCGGAGGCCCGATCCCCCTCCCCCCCAAAACATAATGGTTGTGCAGAATTTGGTTTTATTACCCCAGGAGGGTACCATCAGCGACTGCGGTGGTGAATCCCTCTCTGGGCATCCATGCTCAGGACGTACACCACCTGAGCAGGGATGCCCAGGCTGCCCTCCGAATTCTGGGGGGGGCAATTTTGCGCTCGCCACTGTTCGGGGCAAGCGGAGCAGGCATCATAAGGCAACCCCTACCACCCACACTGTGGACTTCTGCAACATAAGGGGACTCAACTCCAACTTGAACGCCGTTCACTTTCACCTTGAGACATTGGAACATTCCTTTGTACCACGAGCTGGGGTGTGCGTTTACGTCAGAGATGATATCTGCTCTCGACGCCTCGGCAGCCTTGAAGGGCAGGACCTATCGATTATCTGGCTCCGTGTAGACTGCGACGACCATCCGCGAATCTACGCGTGCCTTTATAGGTCCCATAGCGGTAATACCGAAACCGACCGACTGGTTGAGCACGTCCAAATGGCTACAGATTCCATGCTGCAGCAGATCCCATCCGCAGAGATCGTAATTCTTGGCGATTTTAATGCCCACCATGCCGAATGGCTTGGATCGCGCACTACCGATCATGCGGGTAGATCTGTTCTCGACTTCGCTTTAGCATATGATTTGACACAACTAGTCCCCTCGCCAACGCGAATACCAGACGTGGAGGATCATACACCTTCCCTGTTGGACCTTCTGCTGACTTCCCATCCGGATGGCTACCAGGTTATCGTCGAACCCCCTGTGGGCTCGTCGGACCACTGTCTCGTCCGAAGTACAGTGCCGGTTGCGCGGTACTCACGACCTCGTTTCGTGGGCTGCCGCCGAGTGTAGCACTACAAGTCAGCAGATTGGGATGCGATGCGGTCCTTCTTTGCATCCTACCCATGGGGGCAGGTTTGTTTCTCGCCGGATGATCCGAGCGTTGTTGCTGACTCTGTCGCCGATGTGGTGCTTCAGGGTATGGAACTATTCATTCCATATTCTGCGGTCCCCGTCGGTGGCAAGTCCCAGCCCTGGTTTGGTCGTTTCTGCAAAACGGCTTCACGCCGAAAATGGGAACGCTATCAAGACTGGGCTGGCGCATCGGTGTCTCGTGATGTAAATACCAGCGCATTCAGAAAGGAATATAACTCTGCCTCTAGGTCCTTCAAAAACGTGATTGCTAAGGCGAAGGTGGAGTACATTGGCAGAATTGGCGAGAGACTGGTGCGCCTCCCTTCAGGAACACGTGCGTTCTGGTCTCTCGCCAAGGCTGTCTTAGGGAATTTCTGTCAGCCTTCCTTACCATCCCTGCACAAGGACGGTGAGTCATTGGCCCATACAGCGAAGGAGAAAGCTGATCTTTTAGGCTCTCTCTTCGCGGCGAACTCGACTCTGGATGACCGAGGAAAGTCACCACCAACAATCCCGCGATGTGATACCACGATGCCGGAGGTTAAATTCCGGCAAAGTGCAGTTCGTAAAGCACTTCTTTCCTTGGATATTCATAAGTCGAGTGGACCCGATGGCATCCCTCCAATCGTGCTACGGATTTAATATTCTAATGACTTTAAGCAAACAAATTATTCTAACGCAAAGTACGAATAAATAGACGTCCGCTCCGCACAAGATTCCGACGAAGAGTGTGCCTAGCTAGTATAAGTGTATTATCTATGAGTGTGCCCGCGCTGTCTACTAGTGTTGCATATCGATAGTCCACTATCGATAGACTATCGATAGTTAAGGTGTAAGCGATACTATCAATAGTCTGTCGATAGTATTGTCACGTGTCAATACTATCGATACTATCGATAGCTTCCCATAAGCAATACTATTGATGCTATCGATAGTTTTGTGATATCGATAGCCAGTAATTTCCGATAGTATTACTTTCTCAAGATAAGTAATTTAGTAGGCTAAATATAGTGTATATTTAAATAAATGAAATTAAATTAACAACAATATTTGTTTTTAGAATTAAGACATTTTGTGCGGAGTAAGGAATAATGAAAAATATAAATGTGAACAATGTTGTCAATATTTTTCGTGTTTGATTTATGAATAAACATTACAAATACTCATAACATTAAAAAAACCTTTAGGAGGACGGTGGCATTACAATGAAACTTCTTTGTAGTAATCTTGAGTGTAGCGATTAGAATATATTAATTGTGAAATTAACAAGTATTTAGAAAGAGATTGGCAGTATAGTAAATTGTAGCGAGTAGAATTGTGGTATATTATATTAATAGAATCTTCATGTAATAGGCGCGAAAAATTCTCATTTCTCGGATCATTTTCTAAACAATTTGTAAGTATGTCAGTACAGTCTGAACACGTATTTTCGACTTTTCGAACTATTTCTGTTTCAGTTTTTCTATTTTCGACTTCTTTATTATTATTTTTTTATGTCTTACGTATTTCATGTTTCAAGGTAGCTTGTAGTTGGTTTTCCCACTTCTTAGAGTTAAAAAAGTTAGGAGAGTTGCTTCGCTTTGCTAAAAAAATAACAATATTCAACAACAAATCAGGGCCTTTGATTCAAGGAATGTATACCTTTTTCTCAAAACTTTTTTAACCGAAACTGTCAAAACTAATAATTACAAAGTTTATAATTTTTCATTCCTAGTTTATTTTGACAATTGTCTTAATTAACAAAATCAACAATTACAAAGACAACAGACAGACAGTTTTCTTAAATTCAAATTAGCGTGACCTTGGAATTTCACACAGTTATAATTAATTGAAATATTCAACAAATAAACTTACCCATTTTGAGTGAAGTGCAACTACACGTTATTGCTTGAAAAGTAACCACAAACTTGACGAAAAACAAGCACAACATTAACACTGGTATTAAAAATACAACTACATTACTTACATTAAAAAAGCAATACTATCAAAAAATCGCTGGCTATCGATAGTCTAAAACTATCGATACTATCGACAGTAGCAATAGTATCGCTACTATCAATAGTATTGCTTACAGAGAGCTAGCGATACTATCGATAGTATCCATAGTATTGCCACTATCGATAGTATTGCTCACGCAGAGCTATCGATACTATCGATAGTATTGATCAATACGATATTATCGATAGTACTATCGATATCCTGAATAGTTTTCGAGGTCAACTATCGATAGTTCTGCAACGCTGCTGTGTACGTTCCGCCTTTTATACTATTCGTCCTGCTTGCACCGTCAATCATCTAGCAGTATATTAATTGTTCTTTAAACGAAAATAAACTGTACCTATTTATGGCTTTATACAAAAAACATGTGTGATCACAGATACATATGTGATGATCACAAATATTTTTTTTTTTTATTTATTTATAAACACTTTATTGCACACAAAAGACAAAAGATACAGTGTACATAACATTACAAGAACATATAACAAAAAAGAGAAGCGTGCAAAGGCGGTCTTATTGCTTAAAGCAATCTCTTACAGACAACCCTTTAGAGTAAGAATTTGTCTGTGGGAAACGGGATGGTGCAAACAAGCATGTTTTATTCTTAAACAATTAAAAATTAATCTTTAAATAATACAAATAATATATAACAAAATACATATATATAAGTTTAATAAATACATATGTATTATATATACCAAATAATTATATAAATAAAATTATATATATAGCAGAAAGTTATACTAAACATATAGAATAAAAATAAAACTTACGTACATAAAATATAATACTTAATAAATAAATACTAATAGTATGATAATATAGGAAATAGTATTTACGCAGATTGAATAGATAAATAATACTTATGTGACCTATTTTTAAATATATAAATTGACTCAGATTGACGAATATCGGTAGGGAGCGTATTCCATAGCTTTGCAGCTGTCATCGTAAAGGATTCGCTATAGAAGTGGGTATGAGCGACCGGCAGTGACAGTTTGTTGTCAGAGCGTGACCGCAGTTCATGTGGATAGCTGACGTCAGTACCCACAAAACAGAACCGTTCCTTCAAATACGCGGGAAGAAGAGGATTATAGAGGATAGAGTAAAGAAGAGATAACATGTGCAAGTTGCGACGATGTCGAATAGTAAGCCACTTAAGTTGCGCCCGATATTCGGAGACGTGATCAAATTTCCGTAGACCAAAGATGAATTTGATGCAAACGTTCTGTAACCTTTCTAGCTTATTGAGTTGGTCCTCAGTAATGTTTGTGTAATAACAATCTGCGTAGTCCAAAATAGGAAGTAGAAGAGTTTGACATAACGTGATTTTAGTCTTAATGGGCAGAAAGTGTTTCCAACGTTTTAACAAATGAAATGTGGCGAAAACTTTTCTACTGACTTCAGCAACTTGCACAGTCCAGGATAATGTATTATCGATAAGAAGACCAAGGTTTTTAACGGAACTGCTAAGTGACAAAGGCGTATTGTTAAAGATGATCGCAGGTAGGTTGGCGTAATCAACTTTAGTAAGTAGTTTGGAGCTGCCAATAATAATGACCTGCGATTTATCTGGATTTACAAGAAGCCCGCACGTCTTGCTCCAAGTACAAATTTTATGCAATTCCTGGTTCAGCCTCTCAATAGCCCCTCCGATACCTGTTAAGGGAGCAGAAACGTAGACCTGCAAGTCGTCAGCATAAAGATGAAAGGAAGACGAGAGGAGATGAGATACAGTATTAATAAAAATGGAAAATAAAAGTGGAGAGAGGACACTGCCTTGAGGAACACCAGATGAGAGAGATTGGAGGCTGGATAATTTATTATTAATCCGTACACATTGCTGACGACCAAACAGGTAGCTACGAAACCACTCACATGCATCGGAAGAGATATTAATCGACCGAAGCACTGCCAGCAGGAGATCTAAATCAACCGTATTGAACGCATTACTGAAGTCCAATAATGCCAGGATACTAACATGTCTGTTGTCCATGTTAAAACGTATATCGTCGCATACTTTAAGTAGGGCAGTAGTAGTACTATGACCTCTCCGAAATCCTGATTGGAAATCAGAGAGTACATTGTACTCTGCTAGATACTTTGTTAATTGAAGATGGACAATACGTTCTAACACTTTAGACAGAAATGGAAGGATAGATATTGGACGAAAGTGAAAGAAAGATATGGGATTTTTGTTTTTGGGAATAGGAAGGATATAAGCTAAACGCCAAGTGGAAGGGAATTCATTATGGTCAAGGGAGAAATTGAAAATGTGAAATAATATAGGGAGAACATAATCTAACACAGCAAGTATCATTCTACGGTTGATTCCATCACATCCCGTGGCATCGGATCTTATTGCAAGGATGTTGGCCTTAACGTCACTAGCAGTAATTGGGGAAAAGTGAAAAGAGGGTCTGTTAGGAATAGGCAAGGATCTAAAATGATTTAAAGTACTAATTATATCACTGTTGTTCATTAGGACAGTACTAGCAAAAAATCCGTTCAGAGCATTGAGATCAACAGTATGAGGGATCCTGGATGCTTGTCGTCCAATACCTAGAGATTGTAGGAATTTCCATGTCTGAGAAGAATTGCTATTCTCAATCTTATCTTGTATATATTTACGTTGAGCATCTCTACATACTTTACGGCACCGATTACGTAAACTCTTATATTTCACGAGGTTGTCAATAGTTGGGTTTAATTTAAATTTTGATTTAGCTCTGTCACGCTTCTTCATTAACTTCCGAATGTCCTGAGATAACCAAGGTGCAGGTAGGTGTTTGAGCTTGATGGGACGGAAAGGAGCATGTTTATCGAAGAGATCATTTAGAGAGGAGTTAAAAAGTTCAAGTTTCTCATCGATAGTAGAAGCGTTTAAAATTGAGTCCCAATTGATAGCACTAAGATCCTGCATACATTTTTCGTTGTCAAAATGTTTGAAGCTTCGACGCATGACCACAGTGGGTTTAACTTTCGGCGGACGTACTTTGTACGACAGATATATTAGGTCATGGTACGAAAAGGCTTCAGCAGGTAGTTGTCCGTGAATTTCAACATGCTCCAAGGATGAAACAAAGGATAGGTCAAGTTGGCTTGGGATGCAGTTGGGAAAGTAATGAGTGGCATTGGATGGGAGAAAATTTAGATTGGAGCTATTAATTATGTTCAATAAGCGCTTGGCACGAGCGTCATTTTTGATAAGGCAGGTATTGAAGTCGCCCATAATAATAGCATGGTTAACATTAGGCAAGGAATTTTCCAATAGACTTTCGAACGTGTCGAAGTAGTCTATGTGGAGCGAAGGACTGTAAAAAACACCGAGTAGTACCTTAATGTGTCCAAATATAACCTCAATGAGTATGTGCTCGGCGGATTCAGAGTATTGGGAATCGGATTTATTCAGGATAGTGAAAGGAATGTGGTTACGTAAATAAATAGCAACTCCTCCGCCTCCTTTTCCAGTTCGATCATTGCGGATAAGATGAAAGTTAGGTAATGAGAAGGAGGAAGAAGGAAGAGATGGCTTGAGGAATGTTTCGGAGATAAGGATAGCGTGAATATAAGAGTTGCCAAAGGAAGATAAGAGATCAGGATAGTGAGCTGGAATACTCTGCGCATTCAAATGAACAACATTAAAATTTTTTGGGAAAAGAGAGAAGGTTGAATCAAGAGAAGAGGAAAGCGGGATGATTTATTTCCAATGTTACATTTTTTAATTAAAAATGGACTTCCTAAATTCTAGAAGACGCTTTTTTTTTAAATAACAGAACTTTTTTCAGAACCTCACTTACTATTACCCCAGAAGCGCGAATGTAATTAAAATAATACATGACTTTTTAAGAGCAAGAGGGAATAGGAATCCAAATATAATACCATAAATAGCCTGTGTCATTATTTTATGGCCATGAATCAGAACAACATTAGCTCAGCTCCATCTCGTTCAATTACCTCCACTTTAATAACAGATTTATCCCGTTTTTCTCAAGAAATCTTTCTCATCCACCTGCAGTTGACAATAATGGAATGCAAGCATTTAACAAATATAACATTCGCGCGCGCGCGCTTTAAGCGTTAGCTCAGTATTGTATCTCTCTCTCGAAATTTTTATTTAACTAGTATTTATAGTTATTTTTTTATGTTAAAATTGAACAATTGTATAATAAAGTGCCAGTACTTAAAAGTGACTAAAGTTAAAAGTGGTGCAAGTCAAAGATTTTGTGTGTGTTGAGAAATTAAAATTACAAATTATTAGCAGTGTTAGTATAAACTAATACACGGTTGTCGCTGTGACCACAGGGCATTGACCTGTAGCCGAGCTGTGCGTGTGATTCATACGGCTCGCACCTGTGCATCGCGAAGAAGTCCTTATCTACTAGGATTACGTTCGCTTATTGAAATTACTTATATTTAGCAACAAGTGTCAGCGCTGTTTACCAGATCAACAAATTGTTATAAATTTATTATTTTGTGCAAGATGTCAAAGCAATGCGCAGGTTGTCGTTCGTCGATAACGCGAAAAGACTTTTTAACTTGCATAAAATGCAAAGATAATTATGATCTCCTCTGTGGGAACTTGACACCTAAAAAATTTAATTCTATGTCTCAAGAAAATAAAAATAACTGGACTTGTCAAGCGTGTCGTAACAAAATACCTAAGTGTGATAATACGAACACACCAATTAGCAGTCGTTATGGTACTCAAAACCAAACTGAAATCAACCCATCATGCCCAGAAATTTCTAACGTAACGTATCGATCCAAAAATATTGAACATGAACACAGATCCGTCAGAGATGAATATATAAATACATCGGACTCTCAGGAATTAGAATGCACGAAATCTCCCATATCTGATGTTATTAAGAATGAAATACGTTATGTAGTAAGAAATGAATTATCTTCTTTTCTCTCAAACTTTGAAACAAAAATATTCGAAATACTTGAATCTAGGAACAAGGACTTGTTACAGCAGGTTGAACAATTAACCAATTCATTGAATTTTTTTGAGCAAAAATATGAAGAAATCAGACAAGATATTAAGTTTAAATCGGAGTGTATAAAAGACTTGGAGTCGAAAAATAATGAATTAAAATGTACTGTCTCAGATCTTAGTGCCAGATTAACTCAAATGGAACAACATTCTAGGGCCAGTAATGTTGAAATTCAATGCATACCGGAGCACAAGTCTGAAAACCTTGTTACTATAATAAAACAAATAGCAAGCATCACAAATTATAAACTAAATGAATCTGACATACATCTCTGTACACGCGTATCGAAATTAAATAAGTCAAATCCCCGCCCTAGGTCTGTACTAGTGAAATTTAGTTCCCCAATAGTACGAGATGGGTTTTTGGCCGCCACTTTATCTTTTAACAAGAAGAATAAAAATAAATTGGATAAATTAAATACAAGCCATATTGGCATATCGGGTGATAAAACACCTATTTATGTGATGGAACATTTATCCCCGGCTATGAAAGCTCTTCATGCTGCTACCAGGATCCAAGCTAAGGCAAAAAATTACAGATATGTCTGGATTAAGTCAGGTCGTATCTACGTGCGAAAGAATGAGTCATCCGAACATAAACTTATAAAAAATCAAGACTCTGTTGATAAGTTAGAATAGTTACAACTTAATGTTTTTATTATTATTCAATTGATCTCAAATTTGTTTAAAAGTTGGTTATGTGTTATTAATTTCTTATAAAATAATTAAATTCGGTACTTTAAATATTTATTATCAAAATGTTAGGGGTCTTAGGTCTAACACTATGGATGTATCCCTAAAAATTTTAAATACCAACTACGATATAATTGTATTTTCGGAAACTTGGTTAAACGGTACCATATTTGACAACGAAATATTCGACAGTAGATATAATGTTTATAGGACTGACAGAGCTGGGGCTAGGCTCGGAGGAGGTGTATTAATAGCGGTTTCGACAAAATTCCCGTCATGTAAGATTTTAGGACATAGTAACGATTATGAGGATCTATGGATTGGGGTAGAAGTAAATTCAGGCAAAAGTAAAGAATTTTTAAAAATCTGCGCTGTATATCTTCCTCCTCCGATGAACCTAAGAACATTTAATAATTTTTTTGATGAGGCCAACAAATTATCTGAGCAGAATTCTTCTAAATATACCTTAATACTAGGTGACTTTAATATCAATAATATTACATGGAATTCAAGCGAATCTGGTTCTAACTTAGTGCCTGAATTTAATTCTGGTTGCAGCATACATAATGTCCTATCGGATTTTATGGAATTGAACGACATCCGGCAATTTAACTGCATTACTAACGAGAATGACCGAGTTTTAGATTTAGTTTTATTTGATTCGGATTTTCTTAAGATAAAACAATGCGATTCACCACTACGTAAAGTCGACTCACATCACCCTCCTTTAGAGATATTTGTTTCGTTTCCATTGAGTAAAGAAAATGCGAATGCGAGTCCTACGAGTATAAGGTTTAATTTTCGTAAAGCAGATTACGATAAAATTAAATCAGCCTTGGACAAAATATCTTGGTTAGAGGAACTCCTCATTTATGACGATGTCAATCTTATGATAGATAAATTCTATAGTATATTAAGAGAAATAATCCAGCAGCATGTTCCTAAAAGTAAAAAATATAATAATAAGTATCCAACTTGGTTTAATTCTAATTTAATTTATATGATTAAGCAAAAACATAAATATCACACTCGTTATAAAAAATATAAAAATCCTCTAGATTTACTTGAATTCCAATATCTTCGTGATGATTGTGAAAAACTTATGCATCACTGTTATAATAACTATATTATGTCAATTGAGTCCGCTATAAGTAATAATCCAAGGTACTTCTGGACACACATAAAGAATAAACATAAAAATAGTTCCAACTATCCACCTATCATGTCATTTAATGAGAGTAAAACATCGGACAAAAAAGGCATATGCGATCTTTTTGCTCTTAACTTCTCAAGCGTATTTGAGGCAAACCTTGGCTATTCGAGCTATAGCTTAAGTAAATCGACATCTTGTAACGAAATGGAAAATATATTTATTTCTCAAAAAAGTGTTGCAATTAAATTAAAAAGACTTGATGTGCATCAAACTGCGGGACCGGATAATATACCACCTATATTTTTGAAAAACTGTTCTGATTCTATATCTTTACCACTAGCAATTATCTATAATACCTCTATTTACAGTGGAATATTCCCGGATAAGTGGAAAGAGGCCAGAATAGTACCAATATTTAAGGACGGTAATAAGGAGTGTGTACGCAATTACAGGCCAATATCGATCCTATCAGCAATGTCGAAGGTTTTTGAAACCCTTATTTACCCGTTTATTTTTCATCATGTCAAGTCTCTTCTATCACCCGATCAACATGGATTCATTGCTATGCGGTCCACAAATACAAATTTATTAAACTACCTTTCAGATCTTATAGACGCAGTGGACAGTAATTTGCAAATTGATTCTATCTATACAGATTTTTCAAAGGCATTCGACAAAGTTGACCACGATCTATTGCTTCTTAAGCTGACGCATCACGGAATTTCCAATCCTTTATTGACATGGTGTAAATCTTATCTTTGTAATAGGCCAGCGAAAGTAGTCATCGATGGCTATGAATCATATCCCTACATTGCCACCTCCGGGGTCCCTCAAGGCTCAAATTTGGGTCCACTCTTTTTTATATTGTTCATAAATGATCTCATGACGGTAATGAAGCACTCACGTGTATACATGTTTGCAGACGATCTCAAAATCACTAAGATTATTAAGCAACAGTCTGATGTCTTAGAACTTCAAGAGGACCTAAATAATCTAGTAATCTGGTGTCAGAAAAATAAAGTGTATTTGAATCCCCTGAAGTGCTGTTTCATTAGATTCACAAGAAAAAGAAATCCAATAATTAGTTCATATACAATCTCCGAAAAACATCTAAAGGAGTCAAAAACGGTACGTGATTTAGGCGTTATATTTGACAGTAATCTCCGCTTCGATGCTCACGTTGATGGCATTGTCACTTCTGCGTTGAAATCACTGGGTTTTATTATAAGACAATCTAAAGACTTCAGGAGGACATCCACCATGATTCGACTTTATAACTGTTATGTTAGGAGTAAACTTGAGTATTGTTGTCAAGTATGGTCACCGTTATATAAGGTATATGATGATCGTATTGAAAAGGTGCAAAAACGATTATTGAGACACTTGTGTTACAGAATGAGGGTACACGTAAAAAGCTATAGCGATAGACTTAAGTACTTCGAAATGCAACCTCTTCGTGTGCGAAGATCCTTATTGGATTTAGCCTTTCTGTATAAGCTTTTTCATAATAAAGTGGACAGTAAATATTTGCTCGAAAAACTTAATATAAACGTGCCACGAAGACCACCTCGGAACCCATGTCCATTGTTCAAAATGAGTAAGAATAGAACCAATCTTGGGAAAAATTCACCATTAGCCCGAATGACACGCTTATATAACGCAATACCAACTATCGACATGGGTTTCGACACTTTTAGCACTTTCAAAAAGAAATGTTATGCCTTTTATGCAAATTATTAGTCAAAGTAAATTTGTTTCTATAATTTGTTTATGAACTTATTTTCATTTTGTTTAGTTTACATTTTGTTTAGTTTAGATTTATTAAATAGTTTTCGATAAATTATTTTATTTCATTGTTTTGTAATTATTAGTTTTAGTTTTTTCTTTTTCTTTTATTTTTATTTCTTAAGTTTTGTTTTAGAGTTCAATACTTTATAAGTGCATGTTGTGTTCTCCTATAATTGGAGGTACATTTAATATTTTATTGTCTAAACTTGTATTTTTTGTATTACATATGTACCTGTGTTGGAGTTCCATATTAAATAAATAAATAAATAAATAAATAAATAAATAAATAACAACTGGAAACAAGAGAAAACGCTTACCAATGAAAGCAAAGAATACTTCTCAAAAAAAGGTATTACTGTTCCAAAAACAAAAAGCTATACGTAATTGCAGACATAAATGTAGCACGATGTTTACCCTCGAAGAAAGGAAAGATGTCTTTGATAAGTTTTGGAAATTAGGGAATTGTGTCATCACGATTCGTACTATACTACAAAACAGAAAAAGAAACAGGGTCTTCAAAGAGACTTAAAATCATCATTTTTCCACGAGTATTTTTTGCCAAAAAATACTCGTTTGAAATAGAGTTTAATAAAACTATGTCTTTAAAATCGTAGTATATAAAAGTATGGACAACCTGGAAAATTACGATGAAATCACTTCGGTTGAAAGAGACATGAGAGGAAATCATAAAAGTCATTGTAAGATATGAAATGTTAAAGTCAATTTGTGTCCATTATATTAGAGCAGCTTATAAAAGACTGTATTTAGACGGTGGTTTTTGTCCAGAGGATCGGAATTGCGATTCAATGGGCAAATGCTGCTAGCATTCTTGCCACCATTCCACGCGGTCAAGATTTATACATTCACTATTATTAATTCATATCTGTGTATATTAAAGGACTTAATGTGAATAAGTATCTTCAAAAAGGATACTTTGATAAGTTTGTAAATGTTCTGGATATTAAAAAAAGACAAGAGCTATAAAAGACTATTAAAAGGTTTTATTGTGTCCTGTTTCCGGACAAATGAGTGTTTTTTTTTTTTTTATATTAGAGGTGGCAAACGAGCAGGAGGCTCACCTGATGGAAAGTGACTACCACCGCCCATGGACATCTGCAACACCGGGGGGCTTGCAGGTGCGTTGCCGGCCTTTCAGGAAAGAGTACGCTCTTTTCTTGAAGGTTCCTAAGTCGTATCGGTTCGGAAAAACCGCCGGCGAAAGCTGGTTCCACAGAGTGGTTGTGCGAGGCAGAAAGTGTCTTAAAAATCGCGCTGTTGTGGATTTTCGGACATCTAGGTGGTGCGGGTGATATTTGGAATTTTGACGAGATGTCCGAAGGTGAAATTCAGCAGCCGGGATTAATCCGAACAATTCCTCGGAACATTCCCCGTGATAAATTCTGTAGAAGATGCAGAGCGATCCAACATCTCTACGCAAAGCCAAAGGATCAAGCAGATCAGAGAGGGCTTGATCGTCGATAATTCGAGCCGCTCTACGTTGGATATGGTCAAATGGAAGGAGCTGGTACTGGGGAGCACCCGCCCAGAGGTGAGAGCAGTATTCCATGTGAGGCCGAATTTGTGCCTTGTATAGTCTTAGACGATGGGCCGACGTGAAATACTGTCTTGCCTTGCTGAGCACACCGAGCTTTTTTGATGCCAATTTGGCTTTGCCTTCCAATTGACCGCGGAACTGAACGAGGCTCGAAACATCGACGCCAAGTATTCCGATACTAGCTGTGGCGGCTAACGGAATGTTCTCGAATCGTGGAGATACGACAAATGGTGTTTTTTTAGCAGTTAACGCGCAAACTTGCGTCTTTTTGGGGTTGAAATGGACTAGGTTTAGCCGACCCCAGTTCGAGACTTTGTTTAACGAAGACTCGATTTCAGACACAAGTTTGTTCCGGTTTTCTTCAACGTTTTCCCGAGAAATATTAACACGGCCGGTGTATGAGGTGTCTACGGTGCTGTCGTCTGCATAGCAGTGAATGTTACTGATTTGCAACATGTCATTGATATGCAGAAGAAACAGAGTGGGTGAAAGAACGCAGCCTTGTGGAACACCAGCATTGACGAATTTTAAGTCGGAGCAAGCACCGTCGACAACGACCTTGATGCTCCGATCTGCCAAAAAACTGGTAATCCAATTGCATAATTTCCCGGGAAGCCCATAGGAAGGAAGCTTCGAAAGAAGCGCTTTGTGCCACACGCGATCGAAGGCCTTCGCTATGTCCAGACTGGCTGCTAATGCCGCCCCCTTGCTCTCAACTGCTTCCGCCCATTTATGAGTCAGGTAAACTAGAAGATCACCGGCTGAGCGACCCCGACGGAAACCGTACTGGCGGTCGCTAATCAGCTGGTACTCCTCTAGGTACCGCAAGAGCTGGCAGTTAATAATGGACTCCATTACCTTGGAGAACAAGGAGGTGATGGCTATAGGCCTATAATTGGACGGGTCTGAGCGGTTGCCCTTTTTAGGGATCGGATGCACCAAAGCAGTCTTCCAGGAGTTCGGGACGACACCGAATGCATAGGATTGCCGGAAAAGACGCGTTAAGACCGGTGCCAACTCGGGAGCACAAGTCCGTAGCACGATTGGAGAAATGCCATCGGGTCCACTCGACTTATGAATATCCAAGGAAAGAAGTGCTTTACGAACTGCACTTTGCCGGAATGTAACCTCCGGCATCGTGGTATCACACCGCGGGATTGTTGGTGGTGACTTTCCTCGGTCATCTAGAGTCGAGTTCGCCGCGAAGAGAGAGCCTAAAAGATCAGCTTTCTCCTTCGCGGTATGGGCCAATGACTCACCGTCTCTGTGCAAAGATGGAAAAGAGGGCTGACAGAAATTGCCTAAGACAGCCTTAGCGAGAGACCAGAACGCACGTGTTCCTGAAGGGGATTCGCAGATGGTCGTCGCAGTCTACACGGAGCCAGATAATCGATAGGTCCTGCCCTTCAAGGCTGCCGAGGCGTCGAGAGCAGATATCATCTCTGACGTAAACGCACACCCCAGCTCGTGGTACAAAGGAATGTTCCAATTTGTACCCGGGGTAATAAAGAAATGTCGTATCGGCAGGAGAGGATATCTGGGTCTCGGTAAGAAAGAGCAAGGCCGGCTTCGCCGTCTCAAGGTGAAAGTGAACGGCGTTCAAGTTGGAGTTGAGTCCCCTTATGTTGCAGAAGTCCACAGTGTGGGTGGTAGGGGTTGCCTTATGATGCCTGCTCCGCTTGCCCCGAACAGTGGCGAGCGCAAAATTGCCCCCCCCAGAATTCGGAGGGCAGCCTGGGCATCCCTGCTCAGGTGGTGTACGTCCTGAGCATGGATGCCAAGAGAGGGATTCTCCACCGCAGTCGCTGATGGTACCCTCCTGGGGTAATGAAACCAAATTCTGCACAACCATTATGTTTTGGGGGGGAGGGGGATCGGGCCTCCGGGACTCTCACATACCGGACGAAACGCGGTAGCATAGCTACCACTTTACGCCGATTTTGAGTGAGAGAGTGGTACTTCCCCGGGCGTGCCGGCCCATTCAGCTGCAACCCAAAGGTATGCAGTGTGGCACTACCACTAGTTTAATATTATGTGTTATAATTTTACTATATAATATGATATGGTTCACAAAAAGGGCTATTGCACATATTGGATGGAGCTATATGCCAATGCAATAAAGAAGATATACTTCTTTGTTGCATTTGGCTTGCACAATAAATAGAAAAATATCATATCATATTATATATATCATCAGCCCACATTCGTCCCTGCTGGACATAGGCCTCTCCAAATGCACGCCTCTGTGGTCTTTCTTCGGCAACTCGCATCCAGCTCCTGCCAGCCGTCTTGCGCAAATCGTCACTCCACCGTGCCTGAAGACGTCTTACAATACGTTTGCCGAGACGCGGTCTCCACTCTAGAACACATTTTCCCCAACGGTTATCGGTTCTACGGCAAATATGGCCGGCCCACTGCCACTTGAGCTTACTAATCCGGTGGGCTATGTCGATGACTTTGGTTCTCTGACGGATCACCTCATTTCTGATGCGATCCCTCAGAGAGACTCCGAGCATAGCCCTTTCCATAGCACGCTGAGCAACTTTAACCTGGTGGACCAGCTTTGTCGTGAGTGTCCACGTTTCGGCTCCGTATGTCATGACGGGTAGGACGCACTGGTTGAAGACTTTCGTCTTAAGGCACTGTGGGATCGACGATATGAAGATTCGTCGAAACTTCCCAAATGCTACCTAACCTAGCTGAATTCTTCTATTCAACTCGTCCTCAAAGTTGTTTCTACCTAATCACAATCTCTGCCCGAGGTAGACATATTTTTGAACAACTTCGAGGACGGTACCGTGTATCGCAATCGGTTCCGGTGGAACATGTTCATTGAACATGACTTTGGTTTTATCCAAGTTCATCCGTAGGCCGATGCGCATAGAAGAATCAGCCAGCACATTCAACATTTGTTGTAGGTCCTGCAGCGTTTCTGCCATGATAACGGTGTCGTCTGCGAATCTCAAGTGAGAGATGTATTCACCATTGATGTTGATGCTACGTCCTTTCCAGTTCCGCGTCTTGAACATGTCCACCGGTTCGGAATGTAGATTCTACCGAGAAAAACCGGCAAGAAACTCAGTAGTTACTCTTTTTCAATATCCAAAAATACAGTTATGTTAGTTAAATACAATTATACTAACTTTGTATATATAATACTAACTTTGTATATTGGTAATTGCAAAAACACAATTGATATATTCATCAATACTTTAACAAGCAATAATAATTATACTATATCACAAAATTATATCGTACCTTAAATTTTAGCAGCAACTTGCTGGTCCAGGATCAAAGTGAAAAGTACAAGTCGAAGTAAAAGTAAAAAGTGTTCTGTACCGAGCTTCCATCACTTATATAAGCCTTACTATAAATCACGTGACTCACAATAATGAACAGAAAAGTCAAAGTACCCTCTTATTTAATATCAATGTTATCAACATAATTCAAAAATAACTTAAATTAAATTATTATTATTACAGAATTAATTAAAACATACAATACATAGTGTAAGCCTTGCTTGTAATTGTCTAATTATTTATTTATTTCTTACTTAATCTGACACATGCCATGCGTATAACCGGCCGTAGAAGTCCTCTACTTCCGAAAGAACTGCCGGCTTGGAAGAAACGACTTCTCCACTTGCTGTGGTCAACTTCGTCAGATGGCTCCTTCCAAGAGATTGTACGAACACCTTAGACCCCCGATTCTGCTCGATTGCTCTTTCAATCGTAAGTGTATTGGAGCACCGGAGGTCGTGTCGTACGCGCCTGCTGATCTCTTGGTTTAGTTGCCGTTTCTCTGACGAAGTGGCAGGTGGGTTTTCACGTCGTTTCTTCATTAGCCCTAAAGTCTCTTCCGAAAGTTCGGACTTTTTGCCCTTACGCTGCATGCTACAAAATCTCGTGCCTTCTTCCCTGAGAATTCGAACTCGATTTTCAAGGTTCATTCATTTCATTTTCGAGGTTCTGGTTTACGTCTGTTGTGGTTTTCACGGCAGCGAATCGGTTCTCCAGGTTTGACTGGAACGTTTCAGATCCTGTAATAGTCGGGTCTGTAATTAGTATTGTAGTAGTCTTCAGGTTCATTGTAGTAATTATATTCCTGTTCATAATAGTAATCCGGGTAATTGTAATATATATTATCATACGGCAAACATTCGTTCGTATTCATTTCGCGAGATTTTAGATAATTTGTAGGTGGTGGGTTACCCGATTTACGCCAGTCATGTCCAGTCATTAGGGTATGAGGTAAAGGTCTGGGATTAAAACTTTGGATTCCACTCATAGGCTTTGGCATTGAATTTTGAGGGGAATTATTCCTAGGTGACAAACGAAAAACGTTACTGTGTGGATTATATTTAGGCGGTGGTGCACTAAACATCTGTTGCGTTTTTGTATGCATATTATACGGAGGTTGATTTCGATTAAAATTAAATTTAAAAGGCTGTTGTTGTTGTATAGGACGTTGTCCTACAGGGACTGGCCAATTAAATATCGGTGATTGAAAGTTTTGAGGACGAGATTGTGGGAATGGAATGGGTTGCATTCTAGGGGTCGACTGCTGTTTTAGTCCGTCTATACGTTGTTGTAAATATTTTTTTTTTAATTTTTATTTATTAGGGAAACATACAGCATATCGTATATTACAACTTAATATAATAATCATATTTTAACACTTATGCCAGTTAAGTTTCCACTACTGTTTTAACAGGGAAGTGGACTAATTTTGATGTTACATAAAATATAACTATTTATGACAAAGTAAAATTTTAACGTAATATGGTTATGGTTAATTACTAATAAGTATTTTTCACAAGATTATGAAATTTACTTAAACTATTTTTAAACAGATCAATGTGGTTGTATTTTCTATTATGACTATTACAAGATCTTAGAATAAAAGATTTTTTGAAATAATTAGTTTTACAAATAGGTATTGAAAAAGTATCCTGAGAGCGAGCGTTAAAACGAGGACATTTAAATAAAATCTTACTGAGCAGATATGGAGAATCAATTAAATTTTTTAATATTTTGTAAAGAAACATTTGGTCTCTTTGTTCTCTACGTTCTTCAAGTGGCAAAAAGACAGAGTCAGGAAAAATAAATTTGTATCGCAACCTCCTGATAAATTTGTTTTGTATATTTCCAATTAAGTTGACATATTTTGCATATTGTGGATTCCAAACAGTTGACGCATACTCTAAATGTGATCTAACGAAAGCATTGTACAAAATTACAAAGGTATGAATATTTTTAAAATCAGCCCCTTGCCGAAAGATAAATCCAAGCATTTTATACGACTTCATCACTATTTTCTCAATATGCTTATCGAATATGAGTTTGTTGTCTAGTTGTACCCCAAGGTCTCTCACCTCGGTTACCCTTTTTAATTTAGTATTAAATATAGAATAGTCAAAAATTATTTGTTCTTTTTTTCTCGAAAATGTAATTACACAACACTTGTCAACATTAAGCTGCAAATTATTAGCAATGCAATATTATCCTAATTTATTTAAATCATCTTGTAAATGAAAACAGTCTTGATTATTTTTTATTATCTTAAAAAATTTTGTGTCATCGGCGTATAATAAAACTTGAGAATTTTTGAAACAATTAGTTACGTCATTAATAAAAATGTTAAAAAGTAAAGGGCCAAGATGAGAACCTTGAGGTACACCCGATGTTACAGGAATAAAACTAGACGTATATCCTTTAATAGCAACGGCTTGAGATCTTTCGCGGAGATAAGATGTAAGCCAACGTAGGTCACCATGTATACCGATGTTGTTAAGTTTTTGTAATAACAAATTGTGCGATATTTTATCAAATGCTTTCGAGTAATCAGTGTATATGACATCTACTTGGAAACCAGCTTCCATAGCACTCAATACTGTATGCAAGAACTCACACAGATTGGACTCAGTGGATCGCTTATTAATAAAACCATGTTGGTTACAGGTAAGTAGAGGCCTTAATAATGGAAATATCGTATCATAGACAATCCTTTCAAAAAGTTTTGGAATAACTGACAATTTAGAAATACCGCGATAGTTTTTTATATCGTTTTTATTTCCAGACTTATAAATAGGCGTAATTAAAGATTTTTTCCAAATAGTTGGTAATAATCCGTTGTCCAATGATTTTTTGAAAATCATTGTTAAAGGCACACATAACACTTTACTGCAGTTTTTTAAGAAAATGGGATGTATTCCATCTGGACCATAGCCCTTGGATGTATCTATGTTCGATAAATATCGTTCCACTTTTTTGTCAACAATCTCGATAGAGCTGATGATAGTCTGATTTGCGCTAGTAGTATAGTGATCCATTGTTTGATTTCCACTATTATCCTCAAAAACTGAATGAAAATAAGAATTAAACATATTTGCTATATCGTGTCCATTGTATCCAACCTGAGAGTTAAAATACATTACATCAGGTACAGATGTATGACCTTTTTTAGTCTTTATATAGGACCAAAACTGTTTTGAGCTAAAACGAATATTATTCTCTGCTCGTTCCAAAAACTCATTATAACACGTTCCTTCTAAGTTTTTTGATTGTAGTCGTAATTCAGAGAACTTGTTATAATCGCTTTGTTGGCCATAAATTTTCCATTTTTTGTGGAATTTTAATTTTTTATTAATTAATTTTATCAAGGGTCGCGTAAACCAGCTTGGATATTTATTGCTTTCATTTATACACTTAGACGGGACAAATGTCTCTATAATGTGATTTACGATAAGATAGAACGTATCAACTACCTGACTATTATCTTTGTTTTTAAATTCGTGTTGCCAGTTAACTTTTGCTAATTCAAAATTAATTTTATCATAATCAGCGCTGTGAAAGCGACGTAAAACACGAATAGCTGAATTTAAATTTCGCTCAATGGTATTCATATCAACTTCAATACAAAGGGAAGGATGATGTTCTGATAAAGGGTCCACACGAGATATGTTACAATTCAGATTGGAAAGTACTAAGTCTAAGAGCCTGTTATTTAAGTTGAGAATATAATTTAATTGTTGTAATCCGGTAAAATTCATAAAAACAAACATTTGATGTACAAGGAGACATTCCGAGGGATTTAAAATATAAGTTGAATTATTATTATTTAATGACCAAACAGCATCTCGTATATTAAAATCGCCTGTAATAATTATATCAGCTTGTGAATTTTCTATAATCAAATCAGATATAAATTCAAAAAAATTAAGCTGTGAATCCGTTTGAGAATTATTCTGTGGAAAGTAACAACAAAAAAGATGCAGAATTTTCCTAATAATACCGCGTTTAGTTATAATTTTTATATAAGTGACTTCAGCACTAGAAAAATTAAGCAACTGAACATTTCTCACATCAACATCAATTTCGCGACGGACCGCTATCAGAGTACCACCTCCCTTTGTCATTTCTAACTGCTCGTAATCACGGTCGTTACGATAAACATTATATCGAGCATCAAATAATTCACTGTCAAAGATTCCAGGTAAAAGCCAAGTTTCTGTTAGGCAAATAATGTCGTAATCGCAATTAAGCACGTTTTTATAAAATTGATTAGTTTTAGTCCGTAAACCTCGGACGTTTTGATAAAAAATATTTAAGAACATGTTGAATACTTAAAACACAAATAATAATTGTATATATTACATATCTGTAATAAAAATTCCTTCATAGTTTATATTTCTAATAAGTCATAAATAAATGATTCCCGCAATGAACGCAGCTCAGATAAAACGAATAAAATCATAAAAGAATATACAACACTAACAATAAAGTAATAACTAAAAAAGTCATGAAAATGGACATTAACTAAAAAAGTAAAGTTATGAAAAAATACTAACAAAAAAAAATTAGACACTTGAAACTTATGTTTTAAATAAAACAATTTCGTACTTATACGATTTTTTTTAAACAATCCTCAGAAGTGATGTGCAGGACAGGCGAGCTTTCTGTGCGTCTAACCATAATCGTGCAGTTACGTACCCAACAAAACAAATAACCCTTTTCCTTTGACTTTCGCTTTGCCTCATTGAATAAACTTTTATTGCAAGTAGAAAGGTGATCATTAACGTAAATTTGATTTTGCATTCCTGAAAATCCTACATCGCAAGCTCTTATAGTTTTTAATTTTCGAAGCGATGACAAAAAATCGTCTTTTTTGTAACGAGCTTGCATTTTTAAAATAATTGGTTTAGGCCTGATGTCATTGGAATCATTCTTAGTCGCTACTCTTGTGATAAAGTCTATGTCAGTAAGCGGGTTCAAAGGGAAATTGCACTTATCAGCGAGCACCTTTATTAACTGTATAAGGTTTTCGCCTTTCTTTTGGGGAACTCCACTAATTTGGATATTTGAACGTCGAACCTATTGTTCATTCCTGTAATGGCTATCTTTTAAATCTTTCATAGAATTCTTTAGCTCATTTAACTCCAATTCGATGTTATGTATTTTTGTAACTTCCTTGTCAAAATTATTAACTTGATCCATGACCATATCAATTGATGATTCAACGAGCTTAAAATTTTTTTGTCCATTCGTTTACAGTTTCGGTAACTTTTTTAAACTCATTGGTTATAAAACTTTTAAATGATTCAATAGATGAATTTAAATAAGTGAAACGTTCATCAAAGTGGTCTATTATAGATTTAGTATTCAAGTTCGAATAGGGCTGTGCAACATCTAAATTGGTTTCGTTGGCGACATTAGGTGTAATGGGACTTATGTTATTATTTTTTTTGGCCTGTTTACAACTTGGACATTTCCATTTAGCTTTATTCATTGGTAGAATATTTTTAAAGTCTGCAAGCGAAATTCCCACGCAGCCATGATGACATATATTTAAGCAAGCAGTACATTTAATAGATTCTTCAACTTTCAATAAGCATGAGCAATGTTTACACTCCATTCTATTCGCTTTTAAATAAATGTAGGTAAGCTTTAAAGAGTTAACACAACGTATTCAATTTACCTTGCTCTTCGATAAAAGCTCGCGCCCAAAAAGTCGTAAGCGCCGCGTATATCGCGTACTTACGCGTTCTCTTCAAATAGTATGCACTTCAATGTAATTACTGTGATTGTTTTAGTATTTTAAATATTTTTATTATACTGTGTCTTTGTATATTATTAAAAACAAGCACAAATATACTTTAATACTTATTAAACAACATGAAATAAAAAAGTCACTTCCAATAACACTTTTATAAGGAATTAGGGATTATTTTATATAGCACAAACGATATAGCACCGTACGTGGATTGTGTACTTTTATATATGTAACATTTAATTCCTCCTGAACATATTCAAGAGCTTTTTCTATGGTTTCGGGTCGCATACACCGAATTCGTGAACCCAAAGGTTCTTTTAAGCCGCGAACAAATGCCTGCATAGTAACTTTTCTGTAAAGATCGCGTTTGGCGTCGATCGTAGTCGGTAAAGTCTCGTAAAGTGTAACGTAAGTCATTATCGTACTGAATAGCGTTTGGCAATGGCTATAAAATTCCTGAGGAGTCTTATTTCCTTGTACGGCTAACGAGAGGTCGTTGTATAAAGCTGTTTCGTCCCGTTGGTCAGAAGAATTATTAATTAGTGAAGTTCTGATACCAAGCCAACTATCTGGTATGCCATTAGAATTAATAGTAGCGGCGGCAGTACCCGTAATTTTATTTAGTATCCCGTTTAATAGACACAAGTTAGATAATTCGCTATCAGGCGCGGTGTTTAAATATTGTGTTACAATTTGGTCGCAAATATTAATAAATCTCGTAAGTACATTAGGGTTTCCGTCAAAGTCGGGCACAATCCTAAGGATTTTATAAATGGTGTCCGGATCTTGAGACATATTAGGATTTGTATTATCTAAACCTATTAACTTAGAATTAAGTTCTAAATTTAAATTTCTGTTACAATCTAAACTACGACGTCGGGCCTGCTGCGATGCAGATTCCCGATATCTATGAACTCTAGGGTGATAAATTTTGGATTGGAAATACAACTAGGATAAGAGCAACACGAGAAAAGTTCAAATGTACTCACATATACTTCATTTCTGGTTTCTCTTCGTGAATCGAAGTCTGGATTCGCCTTCCGGTTCTGCAGCTGGTCCGTAGATTCTGGATACTAGGGATGACCTAACTGTCCCTATCTAGTATCCTACCGACTGCGCCAGTTACGTTAGCTACAGTCGAAAGGTCGAAAAAAAACCAAAAACTGATTTAAACTTATTTAATTAAAAAGAAATTACAATAAAACTTATTTCCTAATTAGCATGTCTAACCTACTCGATGTAAGTAATTAGAATGAATATGAAATAATAATTAAATTATAAAATCACATTTGCAATGTTCCACTTAGTTTGGTTCTCACGATGAAGGAATCGCTGCATCATCGGTCCTCTTGATGTGTGTGTGTACGTAACTAGAGTATACATACAGTAGGCAAACGAGGTTAACAACCAAGTGACGTTATCATAAACCCGACCAATCAGGAGCAATTTGTGTCACGTGACGAACGTTTAAAAAAATGCATTTTAATTAATGGTTTTTTGAATAAATTAATTATTATTTTCAACTTTCGTTAGTAAATAACCATTTTTAAACTCATAATATATACTGATTACAATAATTGACACTTTATTTTTCGCATTGTCAAATAACCTATATGTATATCGTTCGAACTTACCTTGTGTTTACTCGTTTCGATATTAACGTCACCGTTTATATGATATTGCGTTGTTAAATGCTATTATCTCAGTTTAAAAAAAGTAAAGCAGAAACTTAGCAATGGAACAAGAATTCATTAAGGAAAATAGCTCTAATTTGCCGAGAATTGACATTGCAATGACGAGACAGAGACCATGTAAGTATTATGTGTAATAATAGTTATTAAAACACAGTGTAGTACTCAAACTTCCATAAAATACATACTTATATTATTTCTATTATAAGGGTTCATGTTTAAGGTTATGTTATGAAAATATCACTTAAATATATTTTTATTTATTTTAGATCCTCTCGACCATCGTACGGTGATGACGCTGTCAGCTATGTACATCTTAAACGTAGTGGGAAAATGTGCACAGTGAAGGGCAAAATTTGTCCAGAACATATGGTACATACAAGGTTGTATGCTGTCGCAGTAGTAGTAGATGAAGAAGAGGAAGCTGCTATTTCCATACAATGTAACGATTGTGTCTCTTTTAAAGGAGGCTGCAAACATACTATAGCATTCCTCGTGTGGATCCACTGGAGGAGTGAAGAGCATCCTGTACAGCTGTAGTGGAAGAAATCAAAACTGTCCAGGGTTGGAACTAGCCTGAAGTACATGACAGCTAAGGACTTGTCAAATGGTGCACCTAGCTTACTATCAAATACTAAACATATTGATAAGTTTTTGGTCATTGGCAGAAGAAAAAAATAAAAAATAACTGCAAGTTATTAAAATATCAACCTAGCTATATTTGTAATAATACTCAGTTTATCCATGCACCAGCTTGTGCTGAAATATAATCCTGCCAAACATTTTTAGAAAAGATTGTGCTGTCTAATAAAATTGTTGCTCAAATAGAGAAAGAAACCAGAGAACAGCACCAAAAGAGCCTTTGGTTTGAATTGCGATATGGTCAAATCACAGCATCAAAAGCATTTCAATTCAGTCAGTGTAAAGAGACTGATACAAGTCTTATAGCATTAATAATGGGAGGGAGTATACTAGACACACCAGCCATGAAATGTGGTAGACTACTAGAGAGTAAAGTGCGAAAAACTTTCAGCATTAAACTTGGCAAAAAAATTAAGAAGTGTGGACTCATGTTGTCTAAAGAGTACCCAATGATAGCAGGATCTCCGGATGGGATCTGTGAGGATGCTGTCATTGAGATCAAGTGACCTAACCTAACAAGTGTGAAGAGATATAAAAATTATGTCAACAGTGGCAAACCAACCGAAAAATTTAATGCACAGATACAAATGCAAATGTATTTGGCAGGGCTACAAAAGAGTTACTTTTGTGTAGCTGATAGTAACTTCAGCATAAATAAAAATGTTGAAATTATAAGTGTGATGTTTGATGACAGATATATGTCTGATTTCCTTAAACTTTTAGTGTATCTGTGGAAAGAAAAAGTATATCCAGTATTGTACCAAAGTACATTGTGATTTTTATTGAAAATTAAAAGCACAAATGATAATTTTGTTGTTTTATTTAATTAGAGTCTTGCAAATTTATGAAAGCACATGCAATTACAATAATATCATCAAGTACTTTTACAAAATTTGTGTTTAGACATGCATGGGGCTTTAACATATTAAATTCTCTTAAATGTCTAATTAACCTCTCAACATGAATCCTTTGTTTCCTTTACTTCACTTTTAGATAACTTGGCTCCAGTGACAACACTTGGGGGCCGTACAAGTTGTACCCCCTTCTTACGTAAGTAATGTTCTATATGCTTGAACACTCTGTCTGCCATTACACACATACCAGGTTCTAAACAGTTGATAAAATCACAAGTTTGACCGAATATGTCTGTGACTATTCCTCCGTAGCTTGGTGAAACAGTTTACTAAACCATTTGGTGTACAAGACACTAGATATTTAATGGTATTGGAACGCTACCAAAACTGGGCTAACGCATCGGCGTCTCGTGATGTAAATACCAGCGCATTCAGAAAGGAATATAACTCTGCCTCTAGGTCCTTCAAAAACGTGATTGCTAGGGCGAAGACGGAGTACATTGGCAGAATTGGCGAGAGACTGGTGCGCCTCCCTTCAGGAACACGTGCGTTCTGGTCTCTCGCCAAGGCTGTCTTAGGGAATTTCTGTCAGCCTTCCTTACCATCTCTGCACAAGGACGGTGAGTCATTGGCCCATACAGCGAAGGAGAAAGCTGATCTTTTAGGCTCTCTCTTCGCGGCGAACTCGACTCTGGATGACCGAGGAAAGTCACCACCAACAATCCCGCGGTGTGATACCACGATGCCGGAGGTTAAATTCCGGCAAAGTGCAGTTCGTAAAGCACTTCTTTCCTTGGATATTCATAAGTCGAGTGGACCCGATGGCATCCCTCCAATCGTGCTACGGACTTGTGCTCCCGAGTTGGCGCCGGTTTTAACGCGTCTTTTCCGGCAATCCTACGCATTAGGCGTCGTCCGGAACTCCTGGAAGACTGCTTTGGTGCATCCGATCCCTAAAAAGGGCAACCGCGCAGACCCGTCCAATTATAGGCCTATAGCCATCACCTCCTTGTTCTCCAAGGTAATGGAGTCCATTATAAACTGCCAGCTCCTGCGGTACCTAGAGGAGTACCAGCTGATTAGCGACCGCCAGTACGGTTTCCGTCGGGGTCGCTCAGCCGGTGATCTTCTAGTTTACCTTACTCATAGGTGGGCGGAAGCAGTTGAGAGCAAGGGGGAGGCATTAGCAGCCAGTCTGGACATAACCAAGGCCTTCGATCGCGTGTGGCACAAAGCGCTTCTTTCGAAGCTTCCTTCCTATGGGCTTCCCGGGAAATTACTCAATTGAATTACCAGTTTTTTGGCAGATCGGAGCATCAAGGTCGTTGTCGACGGTGCATGCTCCGACTTAAAATTCGTCAATGCTGGTGTTCCACAAGGCTGCGTTCTATCACCCACTCTGTTTCTTCTGCATATCAATGACTTGTTGCAAATCAGTAACATTCACTGCTATGCAGACGACAGCACCGTAGACACCTCATACACCGGCCGTGTTAATATTTCTCGGGAAAACGTCGAAGAAAACCGGAACAAACTTGTGTCTGAAATCGAGTCTTCGTTAAACAAAGTCTCGAACTGGGGTCGGCTAAACCTAGTCCATTTCAACCCCAAAAAGACGCAAGTTTGCGCGTTAACTGCTAAAAAAACACCATTTGTCGTATCTCCACGATTCGAGAACATTCCGTTAGCCGCCACAGCTAGTATCGGAATACTTGGCGTCGATGTTTCGAGCCTCGTTCAGTTCCGCGGTCAATTGGAAGGCAAAGCCAAATTGACATCAAAAAAGCTCGTTGTGCTCAGCAAGGCAAGACAGTATTTCACGTCGGCCCATCGTCTAAGACTATACAAGGCGCAAATTCGGCCTCACATGGAATACTGCTCTCACCTCTGGGCGGGTGCGCCCCAGTACCAGCTCCTTCCATTTGACCGTATCCAACGTAGAGCGGCTCGAATTATCGACGATCAAGCCCTCTCCGATCTGCTTGATCCTTTGGCTTTGCGTAGAGATGTTGGATCGTTCTGCATCTTCTACAGAATTTATCACGGGGAATGTTCCGAGGAATTGTTCGGATTAATCCCGGCTGCTGAATTTCACCTTCGGACATCTCGTCAAAATTCCAAATATCACCCGCACCACCTAGATGTCCGAAAATCCACAACAGCGCGATTTTTAAGACATTTTCTGCCTCGCACAACCACTCTGTGGAACCAGCTTTCGAAGACGGTTTTTCCGAACCGATACGACTTGGGAACCTTCAAGAAAAGAGCGTACTCTTTCCTGAAAGGCCGGCAACGCACCTGCAAGCCCCCCGGTGTTGCAGATGTCCATGGGCGGTGGTAGTCACTTTCCATCAGGTGAGCCTCCTGCTCGTAAAAAAAAAAAAAAATTTATATCCATGACACTGTCACAAACTAATTCGATTAGTTGGTTTTCAGTAAATTTTATTTTTATGTTACGTAGAAACCGAATTTTTTCTCTCGCATATTCACAATAAGAATCAGCAGAATTAGAATTATAAACTACGGCTTTTAAGAGTTTTTCGGACAAATTTCGTTTTTCGGGATATAAGTCTGTAAGGTCTGTACGAAAATTTTCCCAAGTCCGACCTCCAGGAGGCTCCCAAGACTCAAACCATTTTAAAGCAGAACCCCTTAGGGTCTTACCAGCTCAAGCAACTGTAGCTACGCTGCTCCATCCAAATTCTCTTGAGACCTCCTCGATGTTTTCACACCAACCTTCTGCGCCATTGTCACTAGTTGCTGGATCGAAGACTGGGAGTGCTACGTCGTCATCATTACGGCGACGGCCAGGTACAGCATCCCGAATCCCGTTGAGGAGACCTTCCAATATTACAGGATCCATTCTGTAACTCAAAATAAAGAAATTAATAAATATTAAGTGAATTGCATATCCCACTTCTGATGTTAGATTTTTTATAGAGAGTTAATACAATATGCCAGGATATTTTAACAATAATTTCTATTTCTTTATTAATTTATTATATTTTAAGGTTATAAGACAATAAAAGATTTTATGAATAACAATTAACATTTATTTAACCATTATAGCATCTGTAGAAATAGTAATATTATATTATTTAATATTTACATAAAAAAAAAACTAATTCAAACATAACATCAAATCAAATCTTAATACTAAACTTTTTATCTTAATAATATTAATAATTGCATAAAAAAAACACACTCCATATATTATATATTATTATCAATAATTTAACAATCAATAACAACAATTACAATTATAGCACAAAATTATATCGTACCTTACTCGCTGGTCCAACGGAAAAAGAATGCCCCTTTAGGAGCTTCCATCACTTATATTAACCTCACTACAAATCACGTGATTCACAATAATGAACCAAAAAAAAGTCAAAGAACCCTCTTATTGAATATCAATGTTATCAATACAATTCAAAAATAATTTAAATCTAATTATTATTACACAATTAATTAAAACATACAATAAATAATGTAAACCTTTTTATAATCATCTAATTATATAATCATTTCTTACTTAATCTGTCACGGCCATTCTGACAAGTACTTCGCCCTCGAAGTACCTTGTATAAGATGTGATTGTTAAGAAATATCATAAACCATGTTTTTTTTTTTTTTACTATTTTGCCTATTGCCTAGACATGTCAAGCCCCTCCACCCGCTGCTAGTGGGATAGACTTGCATCAAGCAAAAGACCGACCAGCGGAAACAGATTTTTTTTTTTATATCGATTACCTCGACATGCATGTCCCAATCACTCGCTGCCAGTGCGCCGGACAAGCACCAAGTAAACGATTGACCAGCGATTATTATTTTTTTTTTTTTTTACCAATCACAACTTCCTGTACACTACAATTTCTTTCATAGTCATAATATGATACCTATAAACATCTTAGCTTAATATAAATAATATACAATTTATGCAAATACATTAAGTCTAGTATCAATTTACTTATATTATATACTAGCTGTGCCCGCGACTTCGTTCGCGTAGTTGTCGGAAACACTATCATGATTATCGTTTGATTGCTCACGTTGGTTTTTGTTATTATAATCGTCAATAAGATTTAATAATATGTTTTACAGTACTTTAGCGTAGATTATATTTTTAGTTTTATTTTCTTGTGGTAGAAGAACATACTGATTTTGCCCGCAACCCGATCTTGACAACGCGACATATAGTTGGCCGTGTGAAAAGCAGTCTTGACGTAAATCGATTCCTACGTGTTTAAATGTTTGGCCCTGTGATTTATTAATGGTTACGGCAAAAGATAACTTAATGGGAAATTGAATTCTTTTAAAATTAAAAGGTAAATCATTTGGAATCATTGGGATGCGAGGTATAAGCACTGTTTGACCAACTGCCGGACCAGCCAAAACTGTTGCAACGATCACGTTATTGCGAAGGAATTTTACTTGAAGGCGGGTCCCGTTACATAAATTTGGTGGTTTAAGATTTCTGAGTAAAATTATCGCAGCACCTATTTTTAACTTCAGGGAATGTGGTGGAAGGCCGCTCGGGTTTAAATAATTGAGAAACTCTTGTGGGTAATGGACAGCATCTTCTTGATCCATTACATTATCAATAGATGTGTAGGTAGTTATATCGCCTGGAAGTTTGGTTAAAATTAGGTCGTTAATTTCGTCAACGCTACTATTTCTCGCCGCCAATATTGCCCTTTGACACATCCATTGGTAATCTTTATTTTCTATTTCGACGATATTAGGGTAAACTTTTGATATTAAATCCTCTATGCTAGTCACTTTTTCTCCTAAATCGCGATCAATTTCAATTTTATTTTCAGAATGAGGTACTTTTCCATCTCCTATTAAAAGTAACTTTGAAGGAAAATTTGTACTTCCTCCCCCCAAATGTGCTCTCATATTCGTAGATAGTTTTAAGGTATGGACAAATTTCCATAACGGTGAACTTTTAAGGCAAGACCTTACAATGTCTGCTCTAGTTCCTCTTAAAATTACCGGTAAAGTTTGTCTAAATAAATTACCAACATCTGTGTTTTTATTGCTTATTGTTATACGGTCAATTATGACAACCCTTTTCTTAAACATAAAAGAAATATTGTACAATAGTGTACGATTGCGAATATTTTTTTTGTTAACAATTCGATGCAGGTGTATCGACATCTGGATGTAAGACAAAAGAAAAAGTCAATTGTAAATAAATAAATCACAAACAAAATTCATACTCTGCCAAAACAAACAAAACGTTCAACAGGAAATGTAATAGTAAATCCGAATGACTTTTCTTTGTCTTGGATTAGGAGAAAAGTTCATGAATTGTAATACCTGACGGTAGACATGTTTGCTTAAACACTCAATTTTGATTCCAATTTTCTGTCATTATATAGGACCACTATGTACGTATAGGGTTTAAAAAAACATCAAGAAGAAGTGTATTTATCGATAGACCAGATTTACAAATTTGGAGTATATCATATATTTACAAACCTACCTTGGCTGACACCGCCTCCAAAAATAACAATAATTTTAACTATAATATATTATCGTAATAACTTTGCTGACTTTTAAATAGTCTAAATATTTTTAATTTCATTTTACATAGTATAAATCTAAAAAATATTGTGATCATTGTTTGTTATTCATAGGTTTGTGTTAAGTTAGATTTAAAGTGGGTAGGTACATACTTATCTCCTTGCGTGGAAACACAGAACGTACCTACATATTGGTAAGTAGAATAAGTTACTTGATTATTAAGTTGTAGAATAATAAGCAATTATTTTTTACTTTTTAGAGCATATTATTTATTTTCTCTTTTGCAGTCGGTTTTTTTTTGTCAAAATTTTTGTTTCTAAAAGATTCGGCCGAGTATCGCTAACGTGCTCCTTAGAATTGTTCCGTTCCCTTCCGTACCGTTACTTTGTCATGGATCCTATGCTCAGAACCTTACCAAACTTTCACCATAGTACCCTTGAAGTATATCCTTTATAATAAAAAAAGAATCATTAAAATTGGTTGGCACAATTTTCAGTTATTCACCTATTTATCGCGCACATACATAATGCACATTTAAGACTTATATCGTTTTCATAAGGATACCATCATCGTAACAGGATAAAATTAAAATGGGGCCCCACGGGAAGCACTACCTTTCAAACAAAAAAAAAATTATCAAAATCCAGTGAAAAGTTATGAGGTAACAGACATATAAAAAAAAAAATACAGACGAATTGATAACCTCCTCCTTTTTGAAGTCGGTTGAAAACAAACAATATTAACTTAAACGTAATAAGATAAACAAACCGAACAATAAGAAGTTTAGATTGTTTCTCCTTTGGTGTTATTATTTCATAAGGTGATTATAGTACAACCGTGTTGAATATGCTTGAACGTAATAGAAATTACTTGAAATATTGAACTACTAATTTATTTGTGTAGTCATTTTAAACGATATTCACCTATTTGCTTATTTGCATAATTTATTTTCTCAGTGATGATTAATCTGCATCGGTGAAAGTATCGCTCGCCATTTTGAACTTTTTTACGTGTGTAATGTAATTTTTATACCTTATTTATACCGTGAAACGTTTGAATTGTTTACTTGCAAAGTACGAAGGAATGTTCATTGAAATTTTATCTTATATCGTAAGTTAAAACTACAGCAGATTATGATTTAAATGTAACCGATTTTAAACGATAAAAAATAATGAGCAAATAAGCTGATAACAAAACCTAATTTTGATAAATAATTTAACTATTAAGAATGTTAATTTTTTTAAGTCGTTATGTGCATTGCTACTTCGCAGAACTACACCCGCGGGTGAGAGTGGCGAGCGCGGCGGCGGGGCTGACCCGCCTCCCCCTCATCCGCCGCCGCGCCCCGCCTGCTAGCACACTCTTAACAAATAGACATATAGTGTCACGGACTTTTTTTTTATTATTAAAAGAGGAATATATCTTTCATACACATTTTTTGAGTAACTTTAAACGTTTATGCTGCGCACGCATCGAAAGTCCATAAATGTGAATAATTTTCCCCGTTTTTGCAACATTTCTCACTGTCGCTGCGCTCCTATTGGTCGCAGCGTAATGTTATATAGCCTAAAACCTTCCTCTATAATTGGACTATTCAACAAAAAAAGAATTTTTCAAATCGGACCAGTAGTTCCTGAGATTAGCGCGTTTAAACAAACAAACAAACAAACAAACAAACAAACTCTTCCGCTTTATATATTAGTATAGATAGATGTAATATATCCTGCCTGGAAGTCAACAAGTATTAATTCCACTTTTTTTATCGTCTGTATAATTTTGTATTTAATAATATGCCTTCTTTACCAATGTATTTTATACAAATTATTTTAATTTATCAAACGGCAACGTTAAAAATATCTGTAGAATTTTATTATAGAATACCTTGCCCCAAGAAGGATTTATTGACTTAGCGAAGTGACCTTGCCGTTATAATTTTATCCTTACTTCTTGTGCACATAGAATGATTATCACAGATTTTATCAGTGATCAATGTTACTATGAATATACATAATGTTGTTGTAAATATATTGTGACGCAATGCTTTGTTAAGAACATCCCGAAGAGAGTCTCTAGCTCCAAGATTATAAATAGACCGGACTGCTCTCTTTTGTAAAATAAAATTCAATATCTGCATTGTTACCTCAAAGTATTATGCCATATGACATAACACTGTGAAAATAACCAAAATATACTAAACGAGCGGTGTCAATATCAGTTAAGTTTTCTAACTTTTCTGACCACATATGCTGCGGAGCTGAGTCTTCCTATCAGGGACGATAAATGAGGACTCCACTGAAGTTCGGAATCCAATTCTATTCCCAAAAACACCGTAGTATCGGCTACATCAAGACGGCCACCGTTTAAAGATATATTATAATTTTGCCTTCTAACATTGGGTAGGGTAAAAGCTACACATTTTGTTTTTTGACAATTCAAAACTAAATTATTTATTATTATGTTTTCTTGTGTTTGTGAGTTTTAAAATAATGAAATGCTTGAACTTTAATTGGATCAGTCTGGTCAAAGGTCGTTATTTTTCCATCTATAATTCTATTTACATTTTTACACCAACTGTGAATTATTATATTTATTGCTAGATTACTAATATAATCAATTAATGAGCCTTTATGCTTTTCACAAGATATTACATTAAAGTTACAATTACAATCTATAAAAAATCTCATTTTCTCTATTTGACAATATGATTCAGGAGCCTCACGCAAACAAGCTACAATCATGTAATACATTTCGTCTATTAGACGAAATGTATTACATTACAATTTTTTTACTAGGGTGAAATAAAGACTTTTTCGTATAATCAATTTCGTGGTTAAAAGAATTAACGTCTACTTCATTATTTATAAAAATCATTTTTGCATTTTTTACATTTTTTAATAACATATCCAGCTACATATTTTTTTGATTCTTCATGTATCTTTGAGTAGGTTTTTTTTATTTCGTCCATTAATATTAATAATTGATCAATGTCATAAGATTGTAAAATCATGGGAGTCTCCTGTTTTCTTAATAATCTTTGTTTTAATTTAGCCACCTCCTTATGTATTTGAATCTTATTAATATTGAAACGACAAACAACGATGATGAATAACGAAATAATATATTATAATAGTTTGGTATGAATTAACACAAAAATAAATGATTGGAAAGGATAGGAGGCCTTTGTCAAAGGGCACACGAACTAGCAAATATAAACATACATACTTTCATATTATATACTATATCAAAGGAATATCAGGTACATATTATATGTAATGTAACGTAATTTTGGCGCACGTTACATGTTTACATTCTTTTAAAGTAAATTCAACAAAATTATTGAATTTCTAACATAAAATATTGGATGTCATCTCTCAATTAACTTTGACAACTATTTCTAAGGTTATGTTTACGCATAATTTAAAATTACCGCTAATTTTGACATTTGAAATAAAAATGCACTTTTTATGCATTATGCATTTCCGAACTAATTAAAATTTATTATCTTTATATTATCTTTGAGATGATCTTTGACATTTGTCTAAAGATTCACTTTCTTTCCGCTTTTTGAGTCGAAATGTGACGCTTTTTTCTTTTCTTTTCGATTTATTTTCGTAGTTTTTATAACTTTTAATATGTTTTAAACTTTGAATATTGTTAAAAATAGTTGTTTAAATGAACAGTGAGTGCTATTTTGAAGAATTGGAAGTAAATCCATGGATTATCAAAATTAATTCCGGTATTTGTCGCCTCGTGATAAGTTTTGAATCTTTCTTCGAAATTTGAATTTATTAGAATTGTACTGTGTCGTAACAACGATTGTGGTTCTTTACAGGGAATTTTTAGAATATTTCCCACTATGCATTTTGTTATTTGTGAAAAATAACCGGGATTGCCATCGTCAGTCGTTAGGAATATTAAAGTTAAAGGTATAGGATTTTCAAATTTGTAATAGATCAGCATTGTTTCTCCTTTTACAATTATTTTTCAATATTATTTTTCTACAGTTATTTTTTAAAGTTATTTTTCAACGATATTTTTCGTCGCTTATTTTCTTCAATTATTTCATGGATTAATCTCTTCAGTTATTTACTGGGATGATATTCTTGAATAATTTTCGGGAATTATTTTCTTTGGCATTATTTTCGATTGGATATTTTCAACATTACATTTTTTAAAAATTCGGCATTCAAACTTTATTCAAACCTTATCGAAACATTGTTGAAACTTTATTCAAACATAATTTTTCACTATTTAAATTTACTGTTTAAATTAATTTATAATTATTTAGAGTTTTGGTTTAATTAAGTTGATAAACTTGACTTGTTTGTAACCTTACATTATGCAACTTAATTGTCAATTTTGACATGTATTCAAATATTTTTGATGAACTTTAATTTTTTTTTACATTTAGTAAATATTTGTTAAAGCTTAATTTAAAGGGATGTAAACCTCCTGGCGCCCGATTATGTTAGATTTAAATTTAGAATATTATAAGAAAATTACTTTTTCATTTTTTTTGAATAAAATATTTTTGAACATAGATTTGCTGTTTTTGTAAATCTATTTGTAATGTTAAAATAATTTCCAACTCCAAAAACTCTTCCAACTCTACCGATTTTTTTTATTTTTTTTGCCTCAAAGAAATTTAATTTTTTTTTATTGACACTACTCGTCAATATAAACCAACCACACCCAATTTTAACATTACAGTAAATTACCTTGTTTGGCTAGATTATTATCTTTTGTACTTGGAGCAAAAGTTGAAGGCTGGATTACAGTAAGCACATGTTCAACAACATCAGTTTCCATACAATGCAGCCTAAATGAAGAACCTAAAAATATACATAAATCTAATAGGCTATTTGACAATGCGAAAAAAAAGTCTCAATTATTGTAATCAGTATATATTATGAGTTTAAAAATTGTTATTTATCAACGATAGTTGAAAATAATAATTAATTTATTCAAAAATCCATAAATAAAAATGCATTTTTTTAAACGTTTGTCACGTGCCACAAAACGCTCCCGATTGGTCGGGCTTATGATGACGTCACTTGCTTATTAACCTCGTTTGCCCACTATATGTACCACAGATTATAATACAGGCAAGTGACGTCACCGACCCCATTGCAGCGCCATATTGTCAAAGTAGCGTTTTTGCGGGCTATTTAAATATGGAATTTTTATTTTGATATTTTTCAGCAAATATGTACTAGAATTAAAAAAGACAACTTTTACTGTGTTCCTTAACCTCTACTAAATAATATAAAATGCATTTTAAAAACCAGTCAAATAGCCTATTATGAGTAAGAACTATTCTTCATTATAACTTCTTACTCATAATTCTATTTATAAGTATGTAAATCATTAACTATAATAATATTAATAAAAATGCCTAATTGTGAGGATCATTTAAGGATCAGGTTGTAATTTGGTTCAGAGATGTACTTAATCCATTGACTGCCGAAATTTTTATTCTCACAAAGTTGGTGGCCATCATACATTCATCACTTTACGTATACAGGATGTCCCGGAATGCGACGCCAAGCCGGTACCGGGTGATAGGCCAGGTCATAATAGTTATCAGAAAAATCTAAAAAAAAAACTCATGTATTTTAAAAATGATGACCATTTAAAAAAAAACGAAAAATTAACACCTGTGATGCATTTTCACTTCCCGTTTTTTTTAATGGTCATAATTTTTAAAATACATGACATAGATTTTTTTTGGATTTTTCTGATAACTGTTACGACCTGGCCTATCACCCGGTACCGGCTTGACGTCGCATTCCGGGACATTCTGTATATTCGTACATGGCACCTGCGAATACTATTAAATACCAGGATGCCAGCTACGGTTAAATACATATACGTATAACTACGTACACACGGCAGCAGAGATATAATAAACCTCCCCCGGTGCCAACTACGTATAAATATGTATCATTCGTCACATCTCACTCAAGCGTACTTGCGCCCCCCGCAACCCTGTGACCTCGCTAATTTGTCGCACGACTCGCACCCGCCGAGTACGCAGTAATGCGCAAGCGATTGATGGTGCACGTCGCGTCATTTCCGCATTTCCGTCGATGAAGATGTCTCGTAATTTCCAACGGCAGCGTCGTCAACTTCTTAGTGACGAAGAGATTATTTATACAATAGAATCGGATTGGGAGGACGACGCTGATTTTTCTTTGGTTCCGGCGAAGAATATCGACCCGAAAATGAGACTGAAAGCACTTCGTCTTCTTCAATCTCTAACGGTGAAAATGAACATGTGGCTGAAGGACTGTTATGTGATCAAAACCCAGTATATCAATGGATGCACGGGTTTTCAAGACCACGTCAGTTTTCATTTGTAGGTGAATCAGGGATAAAAAATAATGTTAACTTTACGCCTGCATCATTAGCAGATTTATTTTTCTCGGAAGAGTTCATCAAAACTTTAGTTGATGCTACAAATGAGTATGCTAACCGCACTACCGGGCTATTACAAAAACATGCGCGATTCCGATATTGGAAAGATACCAATCCTCACGAAATGAGGAGGTTTATTGGGATGTTACTTTATATGGGTATTCTTCAGTTACCTGTTATTTCTTACTACTGGCGCATGGATAAATTATACAACTTGCCATTATTTCGATCCCTTATGAGTAGAAATAGATTTCAGTTATTGCTACGATATGTCCACTTTTCGAAAGGTGACGATAAAAACAATAAAAATCGCCTACATAAAATAATTATCCTGAGAGAGATCTTAGCATAGACGAATCCATGATATTATGGAGAGGGCGGTTGATCTTCAGGCAGTATATAAAAAACAAAAAATAAATATGGAATCAAACTTTACGAATTGTGCGAGTCTTCTGTACCCCTAGTACGAGTTTCAATACTTCATGCGTTAATAACATATCGACTTCTCGAAAACGTTTACGAAGTATTTGTATTCGGTAGTATGAGTTTGACATTACTCGTTTGCGTTAAAACCATGATAACCGTCGAGCTACTCGACATAGACTACACCACAATTTATATTTCCATCTCACTTACACGCGCTAAAAAGGTGAGAAAAAAATATTCGCCCATTTTTATTATATTTGACATCTGTCGCAAAGTATTGTCTCTAAAATTTTGAAGGTTATTTTACAATGTTTATTTTATTAAAAGAAATAAAAACTGTGAATGTATTAATGTGTAAGTGTTTTAATAGTGGTGAAAAAAGAAGAAATTACATTGAAACATGATTGGCTTAACTATTAATTTATCGGCGTTTGAAATTATTATAAAATTCATCAAGAGGTACGTAAACATAAATTTATTATTACGCTTAATATACAATACGATCGGTAATAATTGTAAGGACCGTAAATTTAGTTTAGAAACGTTTTAGAAAACTTATAAACAGTGTTCCTATATTGTTTTTATATAGAGGAATTTGAGTTAAACTATAACTAACCTAACCTACAAGTATTGTAAATTTAATTTCTTTACAATTTTACGTTGATATACTTATACATATTTAAATTGTTGTTCTAATTTGTTTATAAAGTTTAATTTGAAACTAAGTGGCTTACTTCGCGTTTAATTGCGATGTGTCTTGTGTGTTAATTTAAACAAACATACATATGTCGGAGTCAGTCGTCACATCAACGTAATGATAAAAGTACCCACCTTGATTGATTTGTTGTTTACTCGATGATAATTACAATTAGCTAGATTTTTAATGCAAATCTTATACGACAATTCCTAATTATATCTGGTATGATTTACTAGCTATCTGCGATTGACTTATGACGACTAGTTCCGATTTCGGTAATTGTTAATAGCGTCATGAAACATTATAAACGATTGTTTAATTCGTGTCACCTAGAAATAACTTCAAATTGTCTGTTCTTGATTAACGATAATTCATATTGGAATATTTTGTGACTTTTACCTTGCTAGCAGATTTAATTGCTTTGTATTTACATTTTGGTAAACACGTGGCTGACGTTTCGCGCCACGGACAGAGTTGTTGGGAGTAGGGGCTAGGGTATAAATACCGTGTTCACTGGCTAGTCTTCGGTCGATTCCGAGGATCGACTCAAGCAGGGGCTCTAGCTTCCGACAAAACTGTCGGTTTACCCCTCAGGCTTGACCGCCTTTGCTACACTATTTAGTTAGCTGTACTTGCCCGCTTGTACGCGGTTACGCTGCCTTTCGGCATATTGATTTGGCTGTATATCACTGGCTTGTCTGTTTGCTTAGATTGTGTGTAAATTATTTTAAGACTATTATTATTGTAAATAAAAATCTATTGTTATTTAAAACCTTAATTGTTGTTTCTTAAAATGGGAACCCGACCTCCTGACGATCCGTCTAATTCCGCTGAACGATCTTACACATAGATAAATTTTATAGATAATATACTCTTTTTTTGTGTGAAAAATTCCATAATAAATCAAACTTAACCAATTCAAACTTATGTTTAAATTATTATGTTATATTGATAATACCCAAATAATGTTTGCGTTTCAGTATATTATAATAATAAATATATCTAATTATCATTAAATATATAGACCTAATATTTCTATTATTAGATTATAATTATTCTATGATCATGATTATTTTATGTTTGTGAATGTTTTCATAAAAAAATATTGTTTGTGATTACAGTTCCAAAGAAGAAATACAAACCTAGACACTA
Organism: Vanessa tameamea; assembly: GCF_037043105.1. Classification (NCBI taxonomy): domain Eukaryota; kingdom Metazoa; phylum Arthropoda; class Insecta; order Lepidoptera; family Nymphalidae; genus Vanessa; species Vanessa tameamea. The sequence goes on along the minus strand of NC_087340.1, from coordinate 1,018,515 downwards.
CTACAAAAATATCCATGCTGCATTTTCCAGTGTGACACTACATCTATAACTTCATGAACCTTTGTAAAAATATAGTTTAATATATTTAAAACAAATAATAATTATTTCACAACTTGTGTTTTATTTTTCCTAAAATATAATTATATGTACTACATATGTACATAAAATTTTTATTTCAATTAAACAATAAAGAGTTAAGAGGACAGTCCTTGCGGAACGCCTAAATAGCGCTTACTATTTTCGAAATATCTTAAAACTGGAGCATTGATTATGGATGAAAAAAAACATTCAGTATCTTAATAGATAGATCTCAAGTTTCACCGCATGATATTTATAAAATTTGTATTAATAACTCAGTAAATTCATCGTCAAAGTCACTCCAAACACTGAAATCGACCTTTTCTATTCACATTTTTTAAGCTATTTAGCTGCTAGTTTATACATGTATTTTTGGTTAAATGGGGACACAAAAGTGTAAATAATAAGTTCACCGTGTTAAATTTCTATTATATCACATAATATTTTAGTAATTTTTATTTAAATATTGCTTACTTTTTGGCATTCGTCGTCCATACTTTTTAGTATGGAGAAAATCATTTGACGGTTTTGACTTATTATTCGACATCGCTGTCAATAAATTTTCAGTCCCTCCCCAGATCTCAAGGTGGGAGCACGTCAGTTTTTATTTCGAGCCGAGTCTTATAATTTCGCGAATCGTCTACGCACACATAGACAAGTTAGCATAAGGGTGGGGTGCGAGTGTCGTGGGATGCAATTGTTAATTTTTACTTTTCAAGATTTATCGACTATTAGTCAAGTCACATATTATTAAGTTAGTTCTTTGATAAATAAATATTTTTGTAATAATTCATAAAAATTTAACGATTTTAATTGGCTTTTTAATTACCCTGTATGAATCTACCCCATGGCGTACGAATTTACCGCTTTTACTGTTCGAACGTACCCCTACCATACCAATACGTGGGGTACATTCGTACAATTATTTTATGTAGAAAAAAGCCTATAACCCTTTAACCTTTTGTCATAATAGTTTTGGACTTTTTTTGTAACAAACTATAATATATTTGTTACACTTAAGCACATAAACTAGGTAAATACGACAATTAATCACATCGTAAAAAAATAAAATCTGAAAAGTGTACGAAGGGTAACTATTTGCCCCTAATGTCGAATTAAAAGTACAAAATTGTAAGGATGAACATAGTGAATACCCGAATGAACCTGAATGTAATGTAATTTTTGCACTATCCTGCTTATTTTTTTCTCTTTATACGAAATTTAAAACAAACGCCAACTCATACCCAAACTCATGTCGTTTAGTTCGTCTGCTTAATTCCTAATTATTTAAATGCTTAATTAAAATAGTGCATAGTGCTAAGCAAAAACGGTTGATATACATTCCATTTTGTACTGATGCTATACTTAGTTAGTACCTTTCATGACCAGATACCGTCAGCAGGCCGCCCCCCTGATTTTTGTGTAATATAAAATAATTTTAATTGACTTGTTTAACCAAGAAGATTTATGTCTTTAGTTTTTAGTTAATTAAAAAAAAACTGATTAATATTTACCTCCATTATTTTTATTTATAAAATTTAAGTAAGTGATTATTTAATGTGTCTTAACGCCCTAATTCGTTATACCTACCAACCTTAAAATATGCAGAAAATAATAATTTAGTTAGAGGAGAGCAGTAGAAATAATAAAAATCATAATGTATATGAGGCATCTTAATGCACTCTGACCGCACCCTATGCTAACAAATAATTTATAATTTTGTTTGCGAGTGACAACCTTATAGCTAATACATTACTCATAAATAATTGTATTTTTATAAATCCTACGTTATGAACGCGCAATGAAAATTTAATTTATTCGTTGCAACGAAAACAAGCAACTAATTGTCTAGGGGGTGCGTACGATACACTGCACAATGCAAGTGTATTATTGGAAAGTACCTATGTGTGTGTTCTAAAATAAATTCCCACGCTTACAAACTACGCTCTTAATAGTTTTAATTGTCTGTTTTAATATACCCAATTATTGAAAAGGTATAAATAACAACAACATAGTATTTTACTAAGCAATAAGAGTGTTTTTGAAGTTGATTATTTATTAGAGTATTCATAACAAATCACAATAGTGAAGAGTATTTATATATATGTATAGATGTTTCTTATATAATGATGCAAAAATTTTAAATCATTCTAAATTCAATTACATTTTATAAAATCATAGGAACCATATATTCAATAGAGACAAATTCATTTTTTAGTATATTTATTGTTTGAATGAAATGAATAGGAAATTATGTAGAAATGTAGATTGCAGTTCAATGCATGGTCACTTGTTTTTTGGATGTTGTCTGCACCAAATCATCATTACTAGCGTATCTGCTCCAAATAAAGGATAGATATACTGATAGCCTGAAAAATATATTTATTTTATTTTAAAATGATTACATTAAAGAATAATAGTTAATTAATAATACTATGCATGATCCCCATCATATCTTCAAAGCATTCTCAACTGCCATAAACCAATGAATATAAAAAAAGTATTTTTATTGTCTTTGAAAATACTCATTTAAACAATATACATATCACAATTTTATCTTTTATTTTAATATTTTGTTCTCTACTTTAATGGCATTATGATAGTTAAATTAAATTATTTTATACAATTATCATTTATTTTCAATCTAGTTAAATATCGTGTTAGGATGCCATTTGAAAATAAATTTTAAATTTAGACTCACCTTGCGTTTGTATCATATTTGTAAATATATTTAAAATAAATTAATATTTATTATTCATTTCTTCTTCACATGTTAACACAAATACTTATTAACTTTTTTCTAAGGCAATTCTCAAGAAAATATGTTAGTTTAAAATACGGCTAATTGAAGATAAATTTCACCGCAGAATTCAATTTCGTTGCTTTTTATTGTTATAAAAGGCTACCATAACGGTTGTTGCTAGTCTTCAAGTATAATATTGCCTCACACGCTTAATAGTTAATTTTTAAAATGTAGTTTCACTTGCTCTCACCTAAATAAATCAAGTGATTTCAAACTCGATAAGAAATTAACGAAAACGTCAATTTACATGCGTAAATCTGTCAAAAGTGTTACTCGTACTACCAAAATGTCGAAAACGGCCAGTTATTTCGACTTCAAACTCGATAACGTTAATTATAAAAACTCTTACTACCGATTTTAGTTCCTCTGCGTTTACGCTTGGGGCGCTGATAGGATTTGTATGAAAAGAAAACCGAAAGTAAATTACTTGAAGTTAACTGTCAAACTCGTACTTAGGGTACTGGTCTAGTAATGAAAATACGTGTCTATAGGGGCAAGAGTAAAAACCACAACCTGGAACATTGCACAGTACAGAGGTTGTACTTGATCTTTTCGATGGGTATGTAGGCAAAGGTCATGTTGTTTACGCAGACAATTATTACAATTCTGTAGATTTGACACGGAATCTTGTTCAAAAAAAGACGTATGTTTGTGGTATATTACGAAGTAACCGTAAAGGAAATCCGTCGGAAGTGACTTCAGAAAAACTGAAAAAAGATGAGCTGGCCTTTCAATCGTATGACGACATAACTGTATGTAGGGAAAGGGGGGCATGATGGGGTATCTAAGGAAAATACCAAAAATACAGTATAATCATTGCGTTTATTATGCTTATTTATTTATTATGGCACAATGCCTTATTAATATAACTACAATTTGGCATAGTCTTTGGGAGATGAACTTATAGCATTTTTTTAAAATAAATAGTTTAATAGGAACTTTCGAAAACCCATCTTGCCCCTTACCATGGGGTAAGATGGGGTAATGAAAATGGGTCAAGATGGGGTAAGCTAATTATTATCACAATAAATACAAATATGTATTTCTTCGGTGTTTTCATCATCCACACCGGCACAACCATTGTGATCCCAACGTCCACAAAGCTGGCAGCCTACCCAACCTTCGGATGATTTCAGAAAACTATGATTTTCATCATTACAATAGAGACAAATTGTATCTTCATCATCGTCATTTTTTCGTCTTGGCTGCAACTGTAGTCTTTTGTTTCTTCTTAGCATTTTTTTTGAGCCGAGGATCATTAGGATTGGATACTTTCCTCAGTTTTTTCAAATTCTCCAGCTCATTTTTATAAGGAGTTGAAGTAATGACGGCTGTTTTTCCTCTCCGGTATTGCTTCCTCTTTTCAGTTTGTTGGACCAAAGGGATTGGCAAAATATCACCAGGGGATGCATTTTCAAAGCTAGATGTAAGATCTCGACACACCCCACGGATGAGAGATTTCGAAGCAAAAGAACATCCAGGTTCAGGTTCGGGACTACTGTGGTTGAAGACACAGATGGAACTACCTCATATTGAGGCCCTTCGGTTTCTGTAACTCTCTGTTGCTCTACACTCGATGAGTTTTCAATATTTTGTATATCAGTAGTTGCAGCAGATATGAAATCAGCATCCGTAAAATTTTTTTCATTAAACGGCCATATGCCACACTTTTTGAATGCGTTGATTGCTGTCGACATTGTAGGTGCCTGAATATATGCATTTCCAAATATATCACTTATCTGAAATACAGTTACCACACGCCCTGGGTATGATCTCAACCAGGCCGAAACAGCATGGTCATACTATGTACTGAGTGGCCTCATAAATGCAACATCTGCTGGCTGCATTTTATGTGTGCAGTGAGGTGGAAAGCAAAGTATAATAACTCCATTTTTACGTGCCAGGTCAATTACTCCCAAATTTTGAGTGTGACTTACATGCCCATCTAGAAGCAGCAACACATGATTAGTAGGAGTAGCTCCGGAGAATCTGATGAACTTTTTGAACCAAGTCAGAAATATTTCATTAGTTATCCAGCCTCGAGCATTGCAAACACATTCAGTACCTGGTGGGGCGTGATCTAACAATTCTGGTTTCATTCGTTGTTTCGGAAAAATCAACAGTAGATGCATGTAGGTTCTAGCAGCGTTAAAACATATTTCTACTGTAATAGTCTGGGCGTGTTCTGCAGATGATAACGAGCCTACTTGTTTTCGTTATTTCATGGCCAATATTTTGTTCTTGGTTTTAGATACAACGGAGATACCAGTTTCGTCACAATTACATATTTTGTCAGGAGTTAATTTATGCTTGTCATAAATCTCTCCAAGCAACTGGTAGAATTTACTAAGGGCCACTTTATTAAAGCCCATTGCTCTAGCTGCTGAAGTAGCTTCGGGCTTACGAATGGATAAATCTGGATGACGCCTTAGGAAACCTTTGAGCCAATCAACCCCTGCCATCTGCTTATCAGTATTAAAATTGTGCGCTTTACCATTTCTCACAGCCAGTTGATATGCTAGACGTCTCAGATCGAGAGTTGTCAGCCCATAAAGACGTTCTTCCATATGTTTTAGATATGCCACAATCTCGTGTTCTTCTTTTGTTCTTCTTCTTTCATTTTCTTAACATATCGCAGTAGTCTGAGGCACTCCGTTTTTAGAAGCGGCTTTTTTGTAGCCCATTTCTTTACTTAATACTTTATCCATAGCTGTTTTCATAGAAATTGTTGACACTCTTCTCTTTTAGTTTTTTTCTTGTATGAACGTACCATTGTTTTACCTGAAAAATAAAATCGTATTAAGCACGTACCTATTTATAAACATAGATACCTAAACGAAGACCCACTTCCCCATGTTGCTCCTATACCCCATCTTACCCCATACCCAATACCCCGTCTTACCCCAAAGGCCGATTTAGAAAAAAATAATTTCTCAAAAAAAAAAAAAATTAACTGAATTTTTGTCTAACTATACCATAACAAAGTAAACAACACTAATAACCATATACGAGAAAAGACATAAATTGGGTAGTAGTTGTATACCTTACAGTAAAGACGTTTTTAACTGCGTAAAATTAGATCGACGAGACACTCAACGTGATTTTCGTTTGTAAACAAAAAACGCGCGCACTCCCACTCACTGTTTCTGTCGCACTGACGGTTGATAGAGTATGGCTTCCTATTGGCTTATTGCTTTCTGTTCGCAAGAGTCTACGTTCTTGTATGTGTGCGTGACCCCGTCTTACCTCACATCCCCGTCATGCCCCCCCTTCCCTTAAGTGGAAGGATAAACGAGACGTTTTGATTATTACAAACAAACATAAACTAGAAATTGTAAACGTAAGATACCAGAATGGAAAAATTTCACGTAAGTATAGTCGTTGATTATAATTTAGGCATGTCTGGAATTGACCGAGGTGACCAAATGGTCTCTTATTATTCCTGTCTAAGAAAGACATTGCGTTGGCACAAAAAGTTGGCTTTGCAAGTATTTGATGTTTTCGTGCAAAACGCGTCCCGACTATTGCGTAAGCAAGATCACATTCTAAGATGAGATTACTAAAATTTCGCGAGGATTTCATTACACACTTACTTGGAATGTCGGACTCCGATACACAGGTTTCAACTTCACGAGCATCCACGTCATTTCAATCAAACCAAACCAGCAAATCAACTGTCTCGAGTTTCTCCAGATAACTTACATTACTTGGAAAAAATACCTCCTACCGAAAAAAAGAAGATCCCAGGAAAACCTTGTAGAGTTTGTACAAAAGAAAAAAAAACGCAACGAAACCTCTTATTTTTGTCCTGTGTGCCCAGAAAAACCAGCTTTGTGTGTTCTCAATTGCTTCAAAATATATCACACTGATCCCAGATTTGTTTCATAATCTGATTTTATATATATGTAGGATAGTGGGCGGAATTAGACGGATCGTCAGGAGGTCGGGTTCCCATTTTAAGAAACAACAATTAAGGTTTTAAATAACAATAGATTTTTATTTACAATAATTATAAAAATAATAGTCTTAAAATAATTTACACACAATCTAAACAATCTAAAACAACAAGCAAACAGACAAGCCAGTGATATACAGCCAAATCAATATGCCGAAAGGCAGCGTAACCGCGTACAAGCGGGCAAGTACAGCTAAATAAATAGCGTAGCAAAGGCAGTCAAGCCTGAGGGGTAAACCGACAGTTTTGTCGGAAGCTAGAGCCCTTGCTTGAGTCGATCCTCGGAATCGACTGAAGACTAGCCAGTGAACACGGTATTTATACCCTAGCCCGTACTCCCAACAACTCTGTCCGTGGCGCGAAACGCCAGCCACGTGTTTACCAAAATGTAAATACAAAGCAATTAAATCTGCTAGCAAGGTAAAAGTCACAAAATATTCCAATATGAATTATCGTTAATCAAGAACAGACAATTTGAAGTTATTTCTAGGTGACACGAATTAAACAATCGTTTATAATGTTTCATAACGCTATTAACAATTACCGAAATCGGAACTAGTCGTCATAAGTCAATCGCAGATAGCTAGTAAATCATACCAGATATAATTAGGAATTGTCGTAAAAGATTTGCATTAAAAATCTAGCTAATTGTAATTATCATCGAGTAAACAACAAATCAATCAAGTTGGGTACTTTTATCATTACGTTGATGTGACGACTGACTCCGACATATATTTTTTAGTTTTATGAATGCCAAACATTGCTAGAGACTGATAAAAATGATTACTTTGAGTTACTAATATATAAGACTGATTTCATTTAGTTTTGGTAGAATTAATGTAAATTTTTGTTTCTTAGTTACTTTTTATTTAAAATAGCAGTTTCAATTATTTTTACAATAAAAAATAAGTTTTTATGTAAAACATTGTGATTTATAAAACGTCCAAAAATTGTTAAAGACTGTTTGATACTTATGTTTTTTTTAGTTTAGAGTCAATAAAGTTACTTTTTTCTTAATGCTTATTTTATTTAAGATGCCAAACTATAAAAAAATGTTCACTTAAGGAGGCCAGCTGACATACATTTCATATAACCTGTCGTCCAAGTCCTATGGCCATATCCGGCCTGCTGCGAAGCAAATATATACATATCGGCACTCAATGGGTTAATGTTGGAATATTAAATCAAATTTAAGAATAATTCTGAAAAACCAATTTGCTCTTGTTTGCAAATACCTTCACCCTGATCATCCTTTTTAGGGTTTTTAGGGCAGTTGATGGTTGCATTACATTAAGCACATGTTCAATAGCATCAGTTTCCATGGGTTGCAGCTGAGATGAACCTGAAAGTATAAATAGTGGAATGTAAAATTAGCTTGCAAGACTAATCAAGTGAGACACCATCATGGTATACTGTATTAGTAATACTAAATTGGTTAATACTTTTATAATACTAAAGGTAAACTTAATAATACTTTAGTCCAAGTATATTAATAAGTAGGCCAAATAATAATATTATCTTATACAAAAAATACAACATAAAAACTTACCAATATTTAGCGTTGGAACTGCATTAGCTGTGAGTCTGTGGCTTTGTGAACAATAACATTCTTCAAAGTGGCGATAGCATATTCGAATTTGGTTATAAATGTAAATGTCTCCTTTGCTTTGAATATCTTCAGCGAGGACAGATTTCCATACATTAAATTTTTCTAGATATGGGTATTGTGGTTTAGGAAATCGATGCAATGGACTTGCGATAGATATATATATATATAGATAAAAGATATTTGATTTTGCCCGAAGGTTTACATATCCTCAAATGTACTATGAAGTTCATCAAATGAAACCAATAGTGGAGGAACTGGGCCAGTATTGTACTTAAACATAAACCAATGTAGTTTTCAATTCTTAGTTTAATGGCTTTTAGTTGTGCCACAGGGCACAGATTATTTCACCAATGTCACGTAGGATGGAGAAGAAACGAATGAGATTGATCGGTATGGTTGAGATAACAAACTCAATTAAATTTTAAAGCCAAGTATAGTAGTAGTAATTTCCTTGTTAATCCGTAACCTAGAACAACACAAACATTAAGGGTTAATAATAGGATAAATTACAAATAATTGTTAGTACTCTAAACTATATATAATAAGATATATCACTCAATTGGACTATTCCCAACTTAATTTTATTACATTTAATATATTTACACAAAAAAGAACAAAATGGACTAAACACAAACGTCAACAAACATTCAACATTTATAGGACGAGGAACTTTAGGAGAGAGAATGTCGTAAATGGGATGAAGAAGTTTAGGACAAAGGAACAGGATGTGGGTAGTGGAACCTTCGTCTAGGCCACATTCACACAGCGAGTGATCTCGAACTCTTATCTTTGCTAGGTGGGTAGGTGTGCATGAATGGCCGAGGCGTAACCGACAGATAGTGGATGTGACCCAACGGTCAGCGTGCCTGTGAAATGAAAACCAAGGTCGCCTCGGAATTTCAGGTTGTAACGCCGAATAATACTTACCTTTAACCGATTTTGATGAAATCCAAAAAGCATTCCAGGATTTAACCATTTGAGCTTTCGCAAGAGTGAGCAAGTCTCGAGAGGAATTGACAAAATGGTCAGATGAACCAGATTGGATAGCAATCTTAGCATATGAGTCAGCCATCTCATTTCCAATAATACCGGAATGACTTGGAATCCAGACCAGCAAAACCTGAAGGCCTTGTTGGTGACAGGACAACAGAGCCTCTCTGATCTTAAAAACGATAGAAAGTCTTAATTTGCTACGAAAAGGATTTTCTTTAATGGCCAACAGACAGCTTAATGAGTCACATAAAATAAGTGATTGTTGTATGTTGTGTGACTGGGCATACATAATAGCTTTCAGTAAAGCAATGGCCTCACCGGAAAATATAGAGGTCTCCTAAAAAACCGTTTCGAATGGATAATGGAAAGCAGGAATATTCTCTCGCCCTCTCAATTCGGCTTTCGAAAGGGTTTGAGCACTCTTGATAGTCTCAGCATTCTCACGACAGACATTCGAATAGCCTTCTCTAACGGAGAGTACCTTGTGGGTGTTTTTCTAGATATTTCTTCGGCATATGATAATGTTCTTCTTCCGGTACTCAGGCAGAAACTGCAACAGCTGAGTATCCTCCGAGGATTACTCATTTCATATGTAATCTGCTGTTTTGCAAATCAATTACCGTTAAACATCAAAATTGTATTCTCCCACCCAGATTTGTTTGGAAAGGTCTCCCGCAAGGTTCAGTCCTCAGCCCTCTGCTTTACAGCATTTATACCCATGATCTCGAATTGTCTGTTAATAACTTTTGTAACATTCTTCAATATGCCGATGACATTGTTTTATATCTTAAATCTTCTTCTATTCAAAATTTAACTTTGCGATTAAACTCTGCTTTGCATTATCTTGACCTATGGCTCTCTGACCATGGCTTATCTTTATCAATAGACCCAGGCAGTTGTTTTTACTCGAAAAAGACTAATTCCTGTCTTCGACTTGTTTTGTGGGGATCAACGAATCAACTTTGTCAACAAGACGAAATTTCTAGGCATAATACTCGACAACAAACTGAACGGAATTTGTCACTCTGAGCATATTATTAAAAAATGTGAAAAGGGCATTAACGTCCTTAGAGCAGTCTCAGGAGTCTGGTGGGGAGCTCACCCCTATTCTCTTAAACTACTGTACAATGCAATAGTTCGTAGTCATTTAGACTAGGGACTGTTTGTCTTAGAACCTCTAAATAAGGCCGTTTCTGATAAGATTAATAAAATTCAATACAAATGCCTTAGAATAATTATAGAAGCTATGAAAACTTCTCCCACTAACGCTCTGCAAGTTGAATGTGTTGATCCTCCACGCCAATTGAGAAAACAATTTTTATGGGACCGTTTTGTGGTAAAATCATTACAGTTATCTTCTCATCCTCTCTGGTCCCGTTTAAGCGAATTGTCTCAACTCGGCGTTCGCCCCAAAAGTCCATCCTTATTTTTTTTGTTTTTGTTACAGTTTTTTTAACAATTCAATTACCAGACCGTCAAACAAATATATCAATAGATCGATTAAAACCTACATACATTTTACCAGATATCGAAACCAAAATGAACCCTCAACCGCACCTGATCACACCAAAGAAAACCGTTTCGTTAGAAACAACGACAGTTGATTCATCGAACAACATGACTACACAGGCGAGTCGCATTCATAAAGAAATACGCTCAGGCCGCTTTGTCAAGTACGTTTCACTTGAAGGGGACTCCGTAGCAGCACATCTGTTTGTCGTTACGACGCTAGCCACTAGATAGCCTCTCCAAGCGTATACAACATCTGCACGCCATCATCGTAAATAACTCCACAGGTTACTCCAAGCGCATACCACATTTATGCACAAAAAACTGCGTATTTGAAACGGATTAGAGACTCTGGAAGGGGTCGTTTTTGCTACCGAAACTTTTGTATATATAACCGAAACATTTATCTAAATAAACACTTTTTTTCATTCATTCATCCATTGCATTCCACAATACTGCTCTCTACAAATCACTCGTTTTATTGTACTGCCACGTACCTCCTAAGTTGCCCACAAAACCTTTAAACATACGTATATAATTAATTGTATTTAACTAACATGACTGTATTTTTAGATGTTGAAAAAGAGTAACTACTGAGTTTCTTGTCGGTTCTTCTCGGTAGAATCTACATTTCGAACCGGTGGTAGCTTTACTTTAAATAGTTCGTTAAATGACGATTTAAAACTGCTTGTAAAAGCCTACTTGAATAAAGTATATTTTGATTTGATTTATGCTAGACCGGATCGAATCCCTTTAGCTAACTTATCATTTCTTTTTTTTTACCCCTTATTATCTTTTTTTTTTTACTTTTTTTTTCGGTACAACGGGATGGCTGCAGTAAATCATGGGTAATCCCACTTCTGGTATAGGCTAAGGATATATATAACAGGTACACCGGCCGAGCGCTGACAAGAGAGCGTCCCTAGTTGGCCTGTGCCTTCTTTTATATTGTCTGTGAATAAACTGTCGGCCGTTGCACGTGTTGTTTACAATTGCTTAATGAGGGTAGGCGCCGTCATATATTTTTTTCATCTGTTCTTTATATGTGTGTACATATTGCTGTAACATTTTTTGAGTGAGTTCAAGACAGTCTCTTGGGTCAATCTCTCGCTCTATCTCGTGAAACTATGTATAGAACTATTTATAGAATTGTAGGCAGGGCCGGACCGTAAGTTTATGGGGCCCTGGGCTTATACTACTTAGGGGCCCACCTGATTACTCAAAGTATAGAAAAAAATGAGACAATAAAATTATTTGATTTATATTTTAATATATTATTCCTTAGTGTTATACAACCGTAAAGAAATTGATAAATTATAAAGCAACCTTTCTACACTTTCCGTTGGAGAATTCTTTAATTTCCTCCTCACATTCTAGGTTCTTAGTTAAATCTATATTTATGGACAAAACGGATAAATGGTTAAGTCGTGAATTTGTCATCATCGTTCTGTATTTATTCTCTACTAGCTGTGCCCGCGACTTCGTGCGCGTTTGAATTTAAGTTATTTGGACATTGCAGCGTGACTTTATTATTATTTTACATATAATTCTAAAATAAAAGTAGCCCAAAAAGTTACTCCTTATTACATCAGCTATCTGACAATGAAAGTCCCGTTAAAATCGGTCCAGCCATTCCAGAGATTAGCCGGAACAAACAGACAGACAGACAGACAAAAATTATAAAAATGTTATTTTGGTATATGTATGCATTTAGTAAAAAGCTTTATTATATATAATATGTAGATATATGCGATCCTGGAAAATAAACGCTCGGCTACACAGCTTGTGATTGCTAAGGTTAAATATATTTTTAAGATTATACAGCACGACTGTTTGAATACTATCGATATTTAAGGACATGATATTTGACGATCATATATGACAAAAAAATACATACATGTAACATAAATGTTAATAAACGTTTAAGTAAAGTTAACCAAAAGGTATGTAATTACGCGTCGTGTGGACACTCTATTTGCGATGTCGACACACAAAACAGGTATGTAGGTAGGTACATTTAGTTATCCTTACCTTAGCTCAACTTACATTACCTTTGATAAACAAGCATGATCCAATTCCCCTTCATACTTTAACCTCCCTTAAGACTGGCACAAATACCAAGATATTTCACTCGTTTAAGCAACAAATTTGTTGACTAGGTAAATGATGTGAACTTGGGACAAAAAATGATATGAACCATTTACCTATTGTGATATTTCCGGCGTATTTAAAAATGGAATCATATTTATTTATTGACAATCTTTAAACTACTATAGAAGGTGGGTTACCAGGGTAGCGGCGAAAATGACGATACGTTATATAAGAAAACACTTGTAATGCTCGTTACAACGGTTACAATACCAATGCCCGATATATTTAAACTGGCGGTATTTATACAAAAACATCTTGACCTAATTTAATACTAAATTCGTAACTTAAAAGATAATATTAAACATTGTTTATCTTAATTATTCTAATGATTATTTACGGACAAATATTATTTAATAATACAGGATTATGTAACATTAAATATTAAAGATTAATATATTACACCTGAAGTTGATAAGCAGCAGATAACCTAGCCAGATCAGTAAAATAAGATTCTAGTAGCTTAATCCTTACATTATACATAATAAAACAAAATTATTATAGCATTGATTAATCGACATAATTTGAGAAAATATAAATAACAATAAGCACTATTTATTAATTGCGCCGGAAGCTGACAAGCAGAAGGCGCCATTAATAAATAGAATAATATATAATAAAATGTTCCAAGTATAAACAAATATGAATCAACTATTTATTTGATTATGAAATTACTAATTAAATTGTCGAACAAAAGTTTTAATCTATACTTATAAATAATCATCAAGATGTACCCGAACTAGCCATATATGTAGGACCGGAAGTATTAATTGATAACATTCGGCCATCCTGTGTATGCCGTGTCCCACGGCGATCAGCGCTGCTATTGGCGCCTGGTTTGTCGCTGCTGTACGGCACCTGAAGTTGACATGTCTAAGCCGTAATTAAATCTTGTATTATCTAATTTAAGTATACAACTTTTATTTATCCTAGATAACACAACTTTTATTCGTCCTCCTTCACACAGTCTTCGTTTGTCTTAGCTCACACAGTTTTTAGTTATCCTATATCACACAGCTTTTATTTATCCTCCATCACACAGCTTTTATTTGATCTACATCACACAGCTTTTATTTGATCTACATCACACAGCTTCAATTTATCCTACATCACACAGCTTTTATTTGATCTACATCACACAGCTTTTATTTGATCTACATCACACAGCTTTTATTTGATCTACATCACACAGCTTCAATTTATCCTACATCACACAGCTTCAATTTATCCTACATCACACAGCTTTTATTTGATCTACATCACACAGCTTCATTTTATCCTACATCACACAGCTTTTATTTGTTCTACATCACACAGCTTCAATTTATCCTACATCACACAGCTTTTATTTGTTCTACATCACACAGCTTTAATTTAATGTAATTTATACAAACTATCCTAAAGTAGTTTTTTTTATCGGATAATTGATAGAAAGAATGGATAAATATTTTGTATAAAAGTTTATTTTTCTCAATACAATATTTGTTCTGCACAAGTTTTTGTTTTATAAATCTCATAACTTTGTAATAATAAAATAAATTTTAACATATTTATTTATTCACTAACATAATTATATGATTATTAATTAACATTCTAATAAATCTATCAAGTCGTCCCTATCAACCTCATGGTCACTGCCGCTGCTATCATCGGGAATGGAAGAATTGTAAGGTCGGAGGACTTCACCGCGAATAACAGCCGTAAATTTTCGATAACCTTTCATGCCTTTAATATTACATATCGTGTAGCGATCTAACGAGTGTTCTGCTTTGCTTACTCTATAGGGTCCTGTATATAACCCATTTAGTTTCCTAGTTATATTAGTGCTTTCTCTGGTTATTCCCCCCTTCCAAAGTACTAATTGTCCCACTGAGTACTTAATGCACTTTTTATGAGATCTTGAACCTTTTCATTTACAATTTCATTTTCTTTATGAGAGAGTCGATAAGGCTTGCAATAGACAGGCTCCTCAGTTTTTTCAGTAACCGTAACAGTTGACTGCAATCATTCCTTTTTAAATCGCCTACATCTATATCAGATAATTGCAATTCCTCGTCAGTGGATTGGTCAAGTATCATAATATTCGTACTACTTTGTAAACTGTCATGTTTATCAGTAACAATTTCCGCGTGTGCTATTAGTCTATTCGGTTCCCATTCAATAATTTCGTTTTCGATATTAATTATTTTTAAAAAGCAATCTTTTGACCTTACAAGTCCCCCTAAAATTACATAGAACATACAGCCTAACTCAACATATACAGAACTCACAAGATATGTTTCATTACTATTAGTATCGAGATAAACTTGCACCAAAGCAGCACTTTGTTGTGGTATTATACAACTGTGTCTCAAATACACTGGAAAATTTGTTATAAAGTCTGTATCACATAGTTTTATATCACTAAGAGTACTATTAAAAGTATCACTACTACCAATAAATTTAACAGAATTTTGTGATATAATTAAACTGATATTAGGTTGATTTATCATTGATTGTCCGATTATTAAATCTATATCACCTATATCGTAATTGGTTAATCCTACGAATCCACTTAGAACAACATTGTCTATGTGAACATCCACGTGGGATGTTCCCAAAGAGGTCGAATCTGCACCTCCAAAACCTCTCATTGTAACAACGGACGGCTGAATTTCTAATTTTAGTTTATCAGCATATGCCATAGTGAGAATATTTAATTTGCTGCCCGTATCTATGTATGCAATGAGACTACAACTATTAATTGCCACTACCTTTTTATACAAATCTATGTATATGTTGTAAATAAAACATCACTTACTTTTTGATGTGAAGAGCTGGCCGCATGCCAGCAGCTGGCAGACGTGTGACCCGGGCGATGGCACACCTCACAGCGTGGCACCTTGCAGTCCTTTGCTTCATGACCTTCTCTTCGGCAGGCGTAACATTTCTTCGGTTGAAAATCACTCTCTCTTGCAATTGTAGCAACGTCGCCCGCTCTTCGCAACGTGGTAGTTGGTCGCGGATGGCTGGCTTCAATTTGTCTGTAGTTTTCCAATGACGACAAATACCCGTAGTATAGTTGCTGTGGTGTTCTGCATTGGAAAGCTTTCGCGTTGGCTCTTATTTCCATGGGTAGACCGCGAATTATGCATGAAATTGCAGGCTCGCCAATGATATTGCATTTTTTTAATAAGGAAACCTTGTCGTGGAAATATTTTGTCATAGTTTCCGTATTCGTTTTTTTTCTAGCAAGCATAGATTCAAGTAGATCCACAAAGTCAGTAGAACGTGGGAACGCGGTCTCTAAAGCGTCCTTCCACTCCATCCATGTGAGATCATAGTCATCCAGATCGTCATACCAGTCTCTAGCCGACCCTCGAAGACGTATCTGCATGATGAACTGTCGATCTTTGTTGTCCCATCCGTACACGTCGCCCAATTGGTCGATCTTATGCAACCATCCCTTGACGTTGCTAGATTTTTCATCCGGTCGGAACGTTGGAATAACCTCCGCATCGGTTTGGGTGACACGCCGCTTCTTATATCGCCTGTGTTTCTCCAAGATCTCTTCGTCATCGGATGAAGAAAAAAAACTTGATGATTCGTCGCTGTCGAGTACAGCGTTCTCGCAGCGTCTCCTTTTCTTCGTACCAAGTCCGTCGATATATGGGCCAGACATCATCCCACTTCTGAAGTATAGAAGATGGGTTACCAGGGTGGCGGCGAAAATGACGATACGTTATATAAGAAAACACTTGTAATGCTCGTTACAACAGTTACAATACCAATGCCCGATATATTTAAACTGGCGGTATTTATACAAAAACATCTTGACCTAATTTAATACTAAATTCAAAAAATTCAATTCAAAAAATATAATATTAAACATTGTTTATCTTAATTATTCTAATGATTATTTACGGACAAATATTATTTAATAATGCAGGATTATGTAACATTAAATATTAAAGATTAATATATTACACCGGAAGTTGATAAGCAGCAGATAACTTAGCCAGATCAGTAAAATAAGATTCTAGTAGCTTAATCCTTACATTATACATAATAAAACAAAATTATTATAGCATTGACTAATCGACATAATTTGAGAAAATATAAATAACAATAAGCACTATTTATTAATTGCGCCGGAAGCTGACAAGCAGAAGGCGCCATTAATAAATAGAATAATATATAATAAAATATTCCAAGTATAAACAAATATGAATCAACTATTTATTTGATTATGAACTTACTAATTAAATTGTCGAACAAAAGTTTTAATCTATACTTATAAATAATCATCAAGATGTACCCGAACTAGCCATATATGTAGGACCGGAAGTATTAATTGATAACACTACCTATTTGCCTACATAACTACACTATAACAAATGTTCAAAGTGAGCTCCTTCTCGTGTGATACACAGTTCGGCACGTTTACGCATATTATCTTTCACACGATTTAACACGAATTGGTCACTTATAACAGTTTCAAAAGTACTGGTTATTTTTAATTTCAAGTCTTCTCTGTTTGCATACTCTGTAACATACACGAGACGTTTACTTGGGCATGTATTCGAATATGGAACTGTCCGAAGTCTCGTAGTCTTTGATTAGCGTTTAAGATTAGGCTAGCAGTAGTACCTACTGCTCAGTGATTTGGGAACATCTCCCGGTGCAAATTGGTAGCACTTTGCCTTTATGTCTTGTGGATGATGTAATGAAAGGCAATTGAGTATAGATATATGTATTGTAATATAATTTACAATATTTAATTGTTACCACGATATAACAGTGCTAAGTTAGAATGGCGACTGGCGACAGAACATATAATAATGTATTAATTGACAATGTAGCATATCGAATATCGACTTGTTTCTAGGTGCCATTATGGACAGTGATTTTTGCTTACATTAATAAAAGATAATACGTAGGCACAACACTTCCCTTCCTTTAAAAAAAATAAAATAATAATAATAACATATTATGACATATTATTATAAAAGTAAACAAATTAACAAAATATAATGCAAAATTTAATTACCTACTACACTTATATAAAACAAAAATATTTTTCAATCGTCAAAAATAAAATTTGTAAATTTTAATGTATATCGTGTAAACAAGAAATATAATGTTCTATAATTTAAATATAATAAACCCTTAAAAATATTAAAAAAAAAAAAAATATTAAAAAAAAAAAAAAATTAAAAATACAATGTAAATCATGAGTTTATGTTTATATAAGAATAAAAAAAAAATTATATATATAAATGGGTATATTCTTAAATTTAAAGATACAATACACGACACAATATACCTACGATTACAACAGTTATATTGTAACTTCACTATTTTTAGCACATTTATTTATTCATATTTATTAATTGCACAACACGAGTTCACTTTTTACGCCACGGAGTATGTTGCCACTGAGTGAGGTGGGTCGCGATCTCTACGGCTAGCGCGCAACCCCTGGATTTCTCTTCTCAGGTACTTAGTGTACTTTTGTTTGCAGTATCTCCAACATATTAAACAGGTGACAGTGATGACAGCCGTGATGATTAGCATGACTATAAGGTTTAATTTATCATGTGTAATCTCATGCAGTAGGCTTGTGTTCGCCTGATTTGCCTGCCCGTTTTGGGCAATAATAATTTCTTCTCTGCTTTGTGGTTTTCCCATCTTGATGTTACACGAAATCGTAGCGAATTAGTTGTCGTCGGATGAAAGTATGAATAATTATAAGAAGTTTTTTTACGCAGACATAAATCGCACTGTAGGTTTGATGAGTCGCCCGTATCGGGTTCGCATCTGGTTGTTATTGTTATCGTGGCCCTCTCTGCTGCCGCTATGCACTTTGGAATTTGTTATGAATTCTTCGGCCTTATTTAATGGAGCGTATTGTATTTCTGAGTTATTGTGCATTAGAAATGCAGGTTTTAATCGATCGATTGAAATTGTTTTTATATTATCGGAGATCATAATTTTAAAATATTTATCTCCTTTCTCAATTACTTTATGAGGCCCAAAATATGGGGTTGTTAGGGGTTTCGTGACATGGTCGCAGCGTACAAATACATGCGTACATGATGATAAGGCTGGGTGTAGAAATATATTTCCTTGTCTGTGCGGTCGCTTCGGTACGGCGGCGAGGTTACGAATATGCATACGCAGATCTTGCAATAATGTTTCGTCATTCGGAGATGCTTGCTTTGACAGCTCAAAAAAATCTCCTGGTAATTTTAGAGTAGTGCCGTAAACCATTTCCGCGGCAGAAATGCCTGTACCGTCTCGTAAGCTTGCTCTGAGGCCTAATAAAACGGTTGGTTCCACGTGACATCAGTGCTGTCTTTAGCGTTCTATGCCACCTTTCTATCATACCGTTGGCTTGTGGATGGTAAGCTGTAGTGCGAATTTTTGATATACCCATATATTTTGCCAATTTACAGAAAAGATTTGATTCAAATTGGCGGCCTTGGTCTGTGGTAATTTTGGAGGGACAACCGAATCTCGTAATCCATTGAGTATATAATGCGCGTGCGACGCTTTCTGCGGTGATGTCCTTTAAACATTTTACCTCAGGCCACCCAGTCGCTCTGTCTATCATAGTCAGTATGTATCTATATCCTTGACAATACGTTAATGGACCGATAATGTCCATGTGTAGATGTTCAAAACGGCTACAAGATGGAAAAGAGCTGAGTGGAGATATTGTATGGCGTTGAATTTTCGATTTTTGGCAATTAACGCAGGCTCTTGTCCACTCGTTAATGTCCGAATTCATAGATTTCCAAAAATATCTATTTGTTATCATTTTTCTAGTGGCGCGCGTGCCACTGTGACTAATTCCGTGAATCGCTTTAAAGGCTGTAATACTATAATCATGCGGTAGGTAAGGGCGCGCGCACTCTTTTGATATTTCGCAATATATCGGTTCATTGCAATTTGGATATACGATGGCTTTAAAATTTAAATTTTTTGATTTCAGCAAGTATTTTAATTTTTCGTCGTTTTGTTGAGCCTTGGATATTTCTGTATAGTCGATTGGCGAAGGCATGTCTATCTGTTCGATTCTTGATAAGGTATCCGCCACGATATTTTGCGAGCCTTGAATGTACTCTATTGATTTACAAAACTGACTTATGAAATCCAGGTGTCGTATGCGTCTAGGTGTATCGGTGCCACTCGTAGCTTTTTTGTGTAAGGCGTACACGAGCGGCTTATGATCCGTAAATACGGTCACTTGTTGACCTTCAATCATGTACTTAAAATGTTTTACAGCCATGTATATAGATAGTATTTAGCTCCCGGTCGTAAGCACTATAACGTTGCTGAGCTTCGCTAAATTTGCAGGAAAAGAAGGATAGCGGTTTCCATTTTTGGCCAATTTTTTGTTGAAGAGCAGCGCCTGCGCACGTGTTGGATGCGTCAGTCATAATAGCTAAAGGTGCTCCGGAAACAGGGTGCGACAGCAAAACGGCCTCTTTTAAATTATTTTTACACAATTCAAATGCCTCTTCAGCGTCTTTGCTCCATGTGATTGGGGTTCTATCGTTACGTTTTGTATTATGTAAATATGCATTCAAAATTGCATGGTATTTAGCGGCTTTAGGTAAACTTCTGTAAAAGTTAATCATTCCCATAAAGCGGCGCAATTGTGATACTGTTTTTGGCTTGGGATAGTCTGTAATGACCTTCACTCTATTACTCAAAGGTCGTATGCCTTCTTCAGATACGTGGTATCCCAAAAAGTCTACTTTCGCTTTTCCAAAATCGCACTTAGCTAAGTTGATTGTAACGCCGTATTGATTAAGACGTTTGAATACGGTCTCTAAGTGCATTCGATGTTCCGATTCCGAGTTTGAAAAAATAATGCTATCATCGATGTAATTAAATACAAAATCCAGACCTTCAAAAACAACATGGTTCATAAAGCGCTGAAAAGTTTGGGCTGCGTTCCTTAAGCCAAAAGTCATTCGTGGAAATTCGAACAGGCCAAATGGAGTTATTATTGCTGTTTTTTCAATGTCGTCCGGCGCCATCGGAATAAAGTGGTATGCACGATGTAAATCAATTCGGGAAAATATCTTCTTTCCAGCCAGTGGGTATGTAAAGTCATGAATACGCGGAATCGGGTACCTATCTGGCTTGGTGATGGCATTAAGACTGCGATAATCGCCTCAGGGTCGTATTTCACCGTTCTTTTTAGCAACAACGTGAAGTGGACTGGCCCAACAACTCTTCGAAGGTCGACATATGCCTATTTCTTGCATGAATTCAAACTCTTTCTTAACTCTCATATATTTGTCGGCGGAAAGAGGTCGAGCGCGGGCGAAGACAGGGGGTCCAGTAGTCTCGATGTGGTGCATAACGTTATGTTTTGGCACATTTTTGTAACACATAGGTTTTGTTATATCGGGATAAGCCGACAATAAATCGTAGTACGGGTTGGTGACCTGTATTGTTTTGATAGTGTCTTGTTTGCAATTTACCATAGACCCAATAACGTTTAGACTCGTAACAGAATCGATAAGTTTTCGACCATTTACATCCACTAAGAGTTTGTGGTGATTTAAAAAATCGGCACCAAGGATGGGCTGTTTTACGTCGGCGAGTATAAAATTCCAAGCATGAGGTCTTCTTAATTTTAAATTTAACTCTAAGCGCTTAGTTCCATATGTTCGTATTTCACTCCCATTCGCGGCATAAAGTCTATAACTGTCACTATCACTGTGTCTGTAGGGTTTTTTAACGGTTGGCAAAACAGAAACGTTGGCTCCCGTGTCCACCAAAAAACGTAGACCACTGTTTAAGTCGGTCACGCAAAGGCGGTGGCATGGTAAAAGGGTGCAGACATCCGCCACTGACTGCACCTTATTTAGTTTTCCTTGTTCTGGGTATTTTGTTTATTCCATGCGCACGGCTCTGTCCATTTGTTAGCTCCTTCTCATTCTCCTCATTCTCCTTAAATATTGATAGTAATTCACGAGTCATCCTGTATAGCAGTTCGGGAATACGTCAACAAGCTTCTTTTCATAAATAAACCTTTCACGTCAAGACAAAAATAGAGACCATCTTCCTTACTGAAGAAACAAGAAAATTGTTCATGAACTTTTCTTTGATAGGATATTAGAACATCAGATTTAATTAAATTCCTTTGTTTTAATTGCGATGTGTTCAACTGAGGCTTAAACAAAAAAATAGAACCTTACGACTTTTTATTTAACTTCCCTAATTACATTTAATTAAATCACAGCTTTAATCGATTGAGATCTTATGATTACTTATGTAATTCTTAAGTCACCTTAGTCATTTGAATCAGTCTTTGTCAACATTTTTTTTATCTCACTTGTTCTGTAATTTTTGTTAATACTTGCTTTCTGGTTGTCTTTGTTAGTATTTTCAAGTACAGTATCCAATTTGCCATTGTCCAGATAGAAATCTTCCGAAAATAAAATTTTGGAGATATTGTCTTTAGCTTTAATTTTTTTGTTTTTCTTTACCACTTAAACTAACAGAGTAAACTCTTTTTCCAATTTCTTTTGTTTTCTTTCTTCTTTTCTCTTCTAACGCGTTCTACTTTATCTTCTTTAATTTTATTTTTTTCATTTACCTGAGCTTTTTATTCAGCTGATGTTAGTACAAGGGCGACTTCTTGGTATTTTTTATCCCTTTTTTTGTGGCGATTTAGGTAGCACAAAAATATCTTGTTGTTTAATTAAAGTATTGTCTTCCTTAGCCAATTATTTTTTTTTTTTTTAATGTTTAATGTTATAGGGGGCAAACGAGCAGGAGGCTCATCTGATGGAAAGTGATTACCACCGCCCATGGACATCTGCTACACCAAGGGGGTTGCAGATGGACAGGTTTCCTCGCGATGTTTTCCTTCACCGCCGAGCACGAGATGAAGTGTGTGTGTGTGTGTGTGTGTGTGTGTGTGCGTGCGTGCGTGCGTGCGTGCGTGCGTGCGTGCGTGCGTGCGTGCGTGCGTGCGTGCGTGCGTGCGTGCGTGTGTGTGTGTGTTTTCATACATAAATAATATATTTGTAAGATAGTGGGCGCAATTACACGGATCGTCAGGAGGTCGGGTTCCCATTTTAAGAAACAACAATTTAGGTTTTAAATAACAATAGATTTTTATTTAGAATAATTACAATAATTTACACACAATCTAAACAATCTAAAACAATAAGCAGACAGACAAGCCAGTGATATACAGCCAAATCAATATGCCGAAAGGCAGCGTAACCGCGTACAAGCGGGCAAGTACAGCTAACTCAATAGCGTAGCAGAGGCAGTCAAGCCTCAGGGGTAAACCGACAGTTTTGTCGGGAGCTAGAGCTCTTGCTTGAGTCGATCCTCGGAATCGATTGAAGACTAGCCAGTGAACACGGTATTTATACCCTAGCCCCTACTCCCAACAACTCTGTCCGTGGCGCGAAACGCCAGCCACGTGTTTACCAAAATGTAAATACAAAGCAATTAAATCTGCTAGCAAGGTAAAAGTCACAAAATATTCCAATATGAATTATCGTTAATCAAGAACAGACAATTTGAAGTTATTTCTAGGTGACACGAATTAAACAATCGTTTATAATATTTCATAACGCTATTAACAATTACCGAAATCGGAACTAGTCGTCATAAGTCAATCGCAGATAGCTAGTAAATCATACCAGATATAATTAGGAATTGTCGTAAAAGATTTGCATTAAAAATCTAGCTAATTGTAATTATCATCGAGTAAACAACAAATCAATCAAGTTGGGTACTTTTATCATTACGTTGATGTGACGACTGACTCCGACATATTGTTTACTTCCTACGAACGAGTAGTTCGATCTCGTCGTAGCTTTTTGTTATTAACCATTCAAACCTTATCATATTGTACGGGATAAATGTTAAGTATTTTATTCATGTTATTGTAGAGATAAGCATACACGTCAGTAACTTTGTAGTTTAGTCTTTTATTTAAAACTTCTGCATTGAATTTCAACGATTTGTGTCCTCTAAGAATAATCCGTTGAACATACAATTGTCTTACAGTTAATACCTTACTTGTTGCATACAACATACGCGTAGGGAATTGATAGGGCAAGAAGTGGATGACTTTTAACAACAATCTTTGGGCTCTTTCAACTTCAATGAATTTTGTTTTAACAGCACCTCCCCACACAGGAATACAGTACCCCAATACAGACTGCGCCAGTGCAATATATATTTTAATCATTAGGACCTTAGAGGCAACGTGTCTTAACATTTTGAAAATCCAAATCAACTTACGTAACCTGCATCCTACTGCTTCTATTTGTGCATTCCAAGACAATCTCTGGTCTAGTAAGACACCGAGGTATTTGATTGAGGTTACTCTATTAACAATGGAACAGGTATCGCAACTTTTACAAGTAATTTCGTTACATTGATGTATTTTTATGCTAAAGCTATTATCTGGCTAAGTCCGATTATAAATAGAAAAAGGTATATATTTAGTTTTAGCTGGATTTAATGAAAGCAGGTTCGTTCTTAGCCATTGCGCAATTGTAACAAGACCATTTTCAGTTACATTTTTAACTTTTTCCCAATTTCTTTCTGTGAATACAATTGATGTGTCTGCATAAGAAAAAACTTTAGCATTATTAATAGATAAGTTACAGAGGTCATTGATGTAGATAAGAAACAATGTAGGCCCTAAGACACTACCTTGTGGGACGCCGTGGGTGATTTTTGAGTCATGACTACATAGATTTCCAATTTTCACTCTTTAGGTTCTCTCGCTAAGATAATCCTTAAAGAGAGCCAAAGAGGTATCTCTAACTCCAAGGTTTTCTAATTTTTTGACAAGAATGGGGACAGATATTGTATCGAAAGCTTTTTTCAGATCAAGGAACACAGCCAGAGACTTCATACCATTATCCAAATTTTTTACAATATATGAGGTCAGAGCTTCAACAGCATCTTCCGTAGATTTTCCATGTCTGAAGCCGAATTGAGACTCTGACAGTAATTGATATTTATTGAGATAGTTTAATAGTCTACTGTTTAAAATCTTTTCTATTAGCTTTGAAATTGCAGGTAAAACAGAAATTGGTCTATAATTATTGAGATTGTCTTTGTCACCGGTCTTATAAACAGGAGTTATAATAGACTTTTTAAGTAATGATGGGAAGACTCCGTTCCTAAAGCAAAGATTAGTTAAATGACAGATAATCGGAATAATCTCAGTTTTGGCAAGTTTCAAGAAACTAGTTGGAATGTGATCCCATCCAGGGGCACTGTCTGTTTTAAGACTTATAAGAGCCTCTTTCACTTCTTTTGTATCTGTTTCTAATAAAACTAGTGAATTTAATTGGGTCTTACTATTAGAACATACAGTCGGATTTATTTTAGTGCCAGTCGAAAGAATGTTGTTAGCTACGTTTGTGCCTAGGTTAACAAAATATTCATTAATATAGTTAATTGATTCAGAAGGAGAGGATCTTATATTCAATAGTTGGGTATTGTTTGGTTTTGTGTGTTTTAAATTAGTATTTTTTTTTATATTATGCCAGAATTTTTTAGTATTTCTTGAAGTTTTTACCAATTGCTCTCGATCATATTTGCGTTTTAATTTCTTAATTAATGATTGCAGAAATTACGATATCTCTTGTACGTAATTTTTAGTATTTCATTTGTAGGATCTAGTCTCAATCTTTTTTGCATTCTATTTCTATTACATAATACATCTTAAGATACCAGTCGTTATCCACGGTTTGATACACCTTTTACTTTTAGGTATCATTATTATTTTAAAATTAAAAGGCTATACGTGAATATAAGATCGAGGAAGCAGTTCGGAGGTTTTCGTATTTTAATGAATATTATTTTACTTGTACAATATGTTTCTCGGAATAATATATAATTCATTTGACGTTTGTTATTTAGATTCACATATATATAAGATATGATGATGTAATAGTGTGTAAGTTTATATGTGTAAAGGTTAAGTGTGAGAATTATGTTTATGTGTGTCTTTGTTAATACAAGAATGCTAATGGAAATATATGAGTTTTTCTTATTTTGTTTGATATACATACACTTAAATGCTAAAAACATAGTTACCAGTAATAAAACAATAAATAAAGTTTTTAGAAAAATATTTCTGCGATAGTTAGCGTTGGAACATTTTAAGTAGGTATAAAAGATCACCAATAGTCATTTGTGAAATAGTTGTTGCACTTGAGCTTCACTATGTATGTTGATGATAGGAGAGATTTCATTTTTTCGCAAATAAACTTTACCGTAAGCAGTCCAACAGAAACGATCATTTTCCGATTTAGCAATATCCCTTGCCAAAAAGAACAGTCAAGCGCCTTTCGCTGTCAGTTGGTCTGATACGTAAATAGGTGTGTCTTCAGCTGTACGGAATCCTAAGTGTTTTGCGCACAATTTGGATTTGTGTTTTATATTGTAGGCTTTATACATTTTCAGTATATCTGTCTTTAGTGTTGTGGAAGAAGTCTCGACAATTATGGTGCTATTCTTCGTTTTTTCTCTTTTTCCTTGTACTCTATAAATGTCCTTTATGTCAGTCTTCTCAATATTACAGCCTATGCCTTTAGCCAAACACACAACCCTATCAACGAGGTTTTCTTTTGTTTCACTTGACTGTATAGGAACATTCTTTATTTCTAAGTTGCTTTTTCGCATGTCTCTTTGTAAATATTCAATTCTATCTTCTAATGTAACTATATATTCTCGATCTTCCTTTCTTTTTCCCTCCAACATTTCAATTTTCTTTTTTAATTCATCATTTTGGGCACTTAAGAATGCAATTGAGTTCTCGATGTTAAGATTAGTTTGTCGTATTTCTTTTTGAGAGACAATTATCTTTTGAAATTCTTTGGTTTGTTCAGAAAATAAAGACGATATCATACATTTAATCTCAGCTTTAAAGTTGTCTAGTTCTACATTTATGTCTGTTTCTCTTGCCCTTTTATTGCGATAAGCTACATAGTTCGGAGGGGTTTTATTTTCTCTGCAAAGTACGTCGATTTCTGAATACGAAGCTGACTTATTCAACGATGCATCCATGATACTAGGGCCGTATAATATTAGCAGTATAAGTATTCTTTGTCTTTAAAAAGAACAAAAGGATACAATAAAAACAAAAAGCCGTTATCAATTCAGTTGGATGCAATTTCCAATCAACGCAAGCACGTCAGGCGCATACGTTCGTCATTAGCCGCTTCGATAGAAGCACCAGCAGTTGGGCGGAGTTTCGAAGCCAATGAAAACGTTGGTTCGGAGTTCACTTAGCTAGGTGTATGTATTCACTAATAGCTGGGAGGAGCTACTTGACCAATCATTTGGATTTTAAAGTTGCACTTTCGGAGTTTCTGAAAAACTTTTTGTTAATTTACTATGTGCTCTTGTAGGGATGTATATAGACAATACTATTATCCAGATAGACTAGAGTTAGAAATAGAGTTTTGTATGCCCTTAAGCATATCATCCATTACTCGCTGCAAGGCCACCGGAGATTTTTTTAACCCCATGGGCATACGAAGAAATTCATAATGTCCATGTTCTACGTTAAATGTTGTTTTATGTATATCCTGAGGATCTGTCTGTACCTGATAAAATCCGCTAGCTAAATCTAAAGTAGTAAAATACTGGCATTTTCCAAATTTATCTAATACATCATTGATGTTTGGGATTGAATATTTGGCATCTATTGCTTTTTCGTTTAATTTGCGAAAATCAACAACTATTCGCTATTTCTTTTACTATGCGTCGACTTTTTTTGCACAACCCAAATAGGTGAGCTCCAAGCCGAATTAGAGGGGCTTATTATTTTCTGATCGAGCATTTTACTTATTTGTTCCTGTACTTCCTGTCTATGAACATATGGGTATCTATAGCTTTTCGTGTGACCGGGGACTTCATCGGTGGTTTTAATTGAGTGCTTTATTTTATTTATAAACGTAAGTGGCTCACCTTCTAAATAAAATACGACAGCATACAGGCTACACAATAGTTCTAAGTTTTTACGTTTCTCAACGTTAAGATGTTCTGTACGAACTGTCGAATGTCGGAACTTATTTTACATGTTTTGATTGTGCAAATGAAATTGATATTGTTAATTTCAGCAGAAATGCCTTGGTCCATCGAAAATATTACCGCACCGCTCCCCGCGCCCCGTCTTATGAGACGCTATTCGAAGGCCCAACTCACAGACCTTACCAACGGAGCCGGCCAAACGTATGGCACAAAGCACGTCTTTCGAAGCTTCCTTCCTATGGACTTCCCGGGAAATTATGCAACTGGATCACCAACTTTTTGATAAATCGGAGCATCGAGGTTGTTGTCGACGATGTATACTCTGACTTAAAGCTCAATTTTGGTGTTCTACAAGGCTGCATACTTGTTGCAAATCAAATATTAGATTTGCAACAAGTATGCAGCCTTGTAGAACCTCGATGCTCCGATTTATCAAAAAGTTGGTGATCCAGTTGCATAATTTCCCGGGAAGTCCATAGGAAGGAAGCTTCGAAAGACGTGCTTTGTGCCATACGCGATAGAAGGCTTTCGCTATGTCCTAACTGGCTGTGAATAATAAACAAGAAGGTCACCGGCTGAGCGACCCCGAAGGAAACCGTACTGACAATCGCTAATGAAGTAGCTTAGAAGTAGGTAGTGACTATCTAATCCCCTTCTACTCTGTAGATGTACTTTGTGAGAAATATTAATCTCATTTAAAGAGAAAAAAAAACTCAGTCGCCAAGAGATATACAACGATCGTTGCAAAATAAATGATAAGTATTAAGTGCTGGTCTTTGATCTACAAGCTGTATTACAATCACTAAGAGGAAATACTTCAGCTTTTTATTATAAGTCCAAATTAAATTGTTTTAATTTTACCGTCACGCTTTAAAGTAAGAAAGTTGACGGAGAAATCAAAGATGCCTATAATGATGTACATTCTTATTTCTGAATTGAAACGGATGGTAAACGCGGTGCTAATGAAATAGGCTCCTGCTTAATGGATTGTTTTGAAAGGATCTGCAGTGAATCGAGGCATAGCGATGGCGAAGGCTTAAATTTGACTCTTTATTCTGAAAATTGCGCCGGTCAAAATAAAAATAAATATATAGTAGCCCTTTATCTATATGTAACCAAACTTAACATAGACTATGTTAAGTTTGGTTATAATACACAATACACAATAATACACAAATTTCTGATCAAGGGACATACACAAAATGAGACCGATGATATTCACAGTCTCATTAAAAAATAAATCATAAAGAACTTTAAATCAGGACCAATATACAGTCCTCATCAGTATGTAGCTATTATTAAAAATGCTATAAAGACTGGTCAAATTTTTTTTTTGTCCACAAACTTACGATACGTTTTACCTTACGGATTTAAAAAACTCCAAGATGATTTCGGATACAATTTTAAAGAAACTGAATATAAAAACAGAGAAGATTATGGAATGACATAAAAAATGCCAAAAATTGAAAAAAGTTGAACAAAAAAACAATGTACAAAGATGAACAATTCAAAACAATAATAAAAAAAGACAAAGCTGACAGCAATAGTAAAAGCCTACAGTGGCAAACAAAACCCTTAGCGAGAACAAGAAGAAAGATTTAAAACAGCTGATTGGTATAAATTTATTCCCCAATTTTTACAAAGATTTTATTCAATTCTTAGTTTAATGGCTTTTAGTTGTGCCGACAGGGCACAGATTATTTCGCCAATGTCACGTAGGATGGAGAAGACACGAAAAGATTGATTGGTACGGTTGAGGAAACAAACTCAATTAAATTTTGAAGACTCGATAGTAGTAGCAATTTCCTTGTTAATCCTTAACCTAGAACAACACGGACATTAAGGGTTAATAATAAAGTAAATTAAAAATAATTAGTACTCTAAATTATATATACTAAAATATAACACTCAATTGGACTATTCACAACTTAATTTTATTACATTTAATATATGTATCGAATTTATGATAGACAGTTATTTAATAAAAATACGCAGAACCGCTGACCTTATTCTGGTCATCGGCTCTGCTATAGTTATAATAATTTTATGTTTATACTGAAAAGCAACTTTAAGATATCGACGGCATTTATTTGATTTAAAAATAAAAAGGTGAGTATTAACAAAAACAAGCAATAGTTCAAAATAATTAGTTTTATTTAATTAACACAGGTTTTTCTTATTTAACCAACATCTATCACATCTATCTACAGGAATCTAGAACGAATAGTCCATAGTCCAAATGACTACGAACCATTGCGTTGTAGATCAGTTTCAATGTATAAGGGTGAGCTCCCCAACAAACTCCAGATACTGCTCTAAGGGCATTAATTGATTTTTCACATTTCTTGGCTAAATGGTCAGAGTGTGAAATTCCGTTCAGTCGGTGATCGAGAATAATACCAAGAAATTTTGTTTTGTCTACAAAGTTACAGTTTACCTTTAATTTGTGTTATGAGGGTCAACGCATTAACTTGGACTATGGACTGTTCGTTCTAGATCCTTTTAATAAATTAGCTTCAGAAAAATTAAATCAAATTCAATATAAATGTCTTCACATAATCTTGGGTGCGATGAAATCCACCCCTACTAATGCTCTGCAGGTTGAGTGTGTTGACCCTTCTCTACATATAAGGAGGCAATACTTATGTGACCGCTTTATCATCAAATTGTTGCAGCTATCTTCCCATCCTCTATTGACCCAATTAAACAAATTATCCCACCTTTGCAACCCAGACAGTCCGAAATACTCATTCCTATTAAACAGTTTCCTCAAATATACCAACCTCCCTCATCCCCTTACCACTTTTTCTTCTAATCCTCTTTTTTCCACCTCCTTTAAAGCTCTTTTATATAATCCTTTTGTAATCACAAACCTAGGTATCATAAAAGATTCTTTTGATACGGTCATCCAATTTCACAGAATTTTTCATCTAAATTGGCCAAATCACCTCGCTATATATACTGATGCCTCTAAACTCTCACTGAACGGATGCTTGGCGCAGCTTGTTGGATACCTAAGTATAAAATTGCCCTTCTAATTAAATAACCCTGAAACCTCTATATTTTCCGGTGAGGCCATTGCTTTACTGGAAGCTATTATGTATGTGTCACACAACATTCAACAGTCAATTATTTTATGTGACTCGTTAAGCTGTCTGTTGGCCATTAAAGAAAATCCTTTTCGTAGCAAATTAAGACTTTCTATCGTTTTTAGGATCAGAGAGGCTCTGTTGTCTTGTTATCAACGGGGTCTACAAGTTTTGCTCGTCTGGATTCCAAGTCATTCAGGCATTATTGGAAATGAGATGGCTGACTCATATGCAAAGATTGCTATACAATCTGGTTCATCTGAGCATTTTTGTCAATTCCTCTAGAGACTTGCTCACTCTTGCGAAAGATCGAATGGATAAATCCTGGAACTCTTTTTGGATTTCATCAAAATCAGCCCCGCGGCATCCCTCCGCGCCAGTCTTAGCCGCGGCCGACGAGCAAGCTCAAGCCGGCCCCGTTGCCCAGGGTACACCACGAGGAGGTGACTGACATGTACGCCGTGTGAAATTGGCCTAGATGAAGGTTCCGCAACCCATGTCCTGTTCCTTTGTCCTAAACTTCTTCATCCCATTTACGACATTCTCCCTCCTAAAGTCCCTCGCCCTATAAATGTTGAATCTTTGTTGTCGTTTGTGTTTAGTCCGTTTTGTTCTTTTTTATGTAAATATATTAAATGTAATAAAATTAAGGTGTGAATAGTCCAATTTAGTGTTATATTTTAGTATATATAGTTTAGAGTACTAACAATTATATTTAATTTACCTTATTATTAACCCTTAATGTTTCTGTTGTTCTAGGTTAAGGATTAACGAGGAAATTGCTACAACTATGCTAATCTTCAAAATTTAATTGAGTTTCTTTCCTCAACCGTACCAATCAATCTCTTTCGTGTCTTCTCCATGCTACGTGACATTGGCGAAATAATCTGTGCCCTGTCGGCACAACTAAAAGCTATTAAACTAAGAATTGAATTGAATTCAATAGTTTTGTCGAATTTATTTTAAAAGAATGTAAACATGTAACGTGCGCCAAAATTACGTTACAATATTTACTTACTAGTAATATAACTTCCGTCGTAGTCGCTCGACGCTGGACGCGATCACCAGGGTAAGGAAGCTGGCAGAGGAGGAGGTGACTCAGGGTGGGGTTTTGTTGGCTGTCTCGTTGGACATATCCAACGCCTTCAACTCCCTGTCCTGGGAAGTCATCAGAGAAGCGCTGAGGTACCATAACGTGCCGTGGTACCTGCAGCGACTGATCGGTGACTACTTTGCGGGCAGAGCAGTCACCTACCCGACGAGCGACGGTTGGAAGAGGAGACTGATGGCGTGCGGTGTTCCACAGGGCTCCGTATTGGGGCCGCTGCTGTGGAACATCGGGTACGATTGGGTTCTGCGCGGGGCCACTCTGCGGAGGGTTAGCGTCGCATGCTACGCTGACGACACCCTCGTGTCGGCCCGCGGCAGCTCCCATCGCGGCATATCGAGCTACAGCCGGAGTCGCACACGCGGTTCAATGAATCCGTGCACTGGGCCTTGAGGTGGCCTTGCACAAGTCTGAGGCCCTTGTTTTTCATGGACCTCGGAACGCGCCACCTCAGGGCTTGACCATCACAGTCGGCGGAACTTCCATCACCATCGGGTCGACGATGAAGTACCTGGGACTCGTCCTCGATGGCAGGTGGAAGTTCGAGGAGCACTTCCGGCGCTTAGACCGCCTGCAGGCGCCTATAAATCGGCGTGGTGCGTTCGATGGCACTCTACGGGGCGCCGATATGGGCGGACGCTCTGAGTGCACGCAACGTCGTCTCGCTACGACGTCCGCAGCGGGTGATGGCGCTCAGGGCGGCTCGACATACCGTAGGGTGTCGTACACAGCAGCCTGCCTGTTGTCCGGAAGCCCGCCATGGGACCTAGAGGCCGAGATCAACTCGAGTGTCACATGCGTGCGACAACAGGGTGGCTCAATTGTGGATGTTACATTCGCAAATGTCACTTTAGAGCGCCGCATTCACGATTGGAAGGTCATGACTGATACCGAGACCTTATCGGACCACAGATATATTCAATTCACCATTGCGGTTTCGGAGGCCGTAGGAAGAAGTCCACCTTCCAGGAAGAATGGTCCACGTTGGTCCCGTAAGCGTCTTAATAAA
Source organism: Vanessa tameamea (assembly GCF_037043105.1). Classification (NCBI taxonomy): domain Eukaryota; kingdom Metazoa; phylum Arthropoda; class Insecta; order Lepidoptera; family Nymphalidae; genus Vanessa; species Vanessa tameamea. The sequence continues at coordinate 985,187 of NC_087340.1, read as the reverse complement.
GAAACGTTGACTGAAGCAGCCCTCGTACAAATTTGGGTGTCATTGCCAGAGGAGCCCATGGATATAGATGAAGAGGTGCAATGGTTTGCCAGAGCCTTGACCAACGTATGCGATACAGCTATGCCTCGTACAAAATCTAACTTGTCGAAACGAGCCGTATACTGGTGGTCCACTGAGCTAGCTCAGCAGCGTGAGACGTGTGTCGCAATGAGGCGTCAATATACAAGATGCCGACGGCGACGTAGGTGAGACGAAGCAGAGGAAGCCGCTCTTTATTCGTCGTATAGGCAGGCCGTTACGAACTTACAGATTGCCATAGTCAGCGCCAAGGAATCCGCAGAAGCAGAATCCTTGCAAGCGCTTAACAATGTACCGTTTGGAAGACCGTACCGTATGGTACCGCGCAAGCTTCGTGTCCGGACGCCTTATGTTCTTAACGCGTAATTAATAAACAATACAACACTATTTTAGAGCTGTACTAAATATTAGGAAACACATTGTCGATAACATATTTACGCGCATTAGAATGTTAGTAATTTACAAAAAAATATTTTATATCATATATTTGCTTGAGGAGAGCGTAAACTTCGAATAATTCATTAAAACAAACAATGAATAACACAATGGCTGATTTTGCCGGACAGCATGTTGTTATAGCATTATAACATATTTTACAATGAGTTTACATGTTACAATTTGTGAATGTTGTGTACAATACATTGATTATTATGTCTTTCTAATTTGGAACTAATTGCAACACTTAATGTGACGTATTATAACTGTTCCGGATATTCATAATATCAATATTACTATTATTTTTTTATATCAAATACAAAATCCGGCGAAACACAAACTATCCGATAGCCAGACGCGTTGAACAATTAATAAAATAACTATGGTATTATTTTTATTTACAAGCGCGAGAAAAACCAATACCAAGAATGGACATTCTCCTTTTAATTCTACCAAGACGCAAGCCATTCGTCGACTCCGACTTTCCGAAATGTATCTGCACCCATCACTGACAGTATTGAGCTTTTAGGAGTTACTTTAACATCCAAACTCAACTTTACACAATGCATTGAATCCAAAGCTAAAACTGCTGAAAAAAAAACTTGGCATCCTCAATAAGGTCAAACCGTACTCCATACCGGAACAGCTTCTGGCCTTATATCCAACCCAAGTTAGATCGTGCATGGAGTACTATAGCCATATATAAGACGGTTGTGCTAAGTATCAGCTTGATGCTTTGGATTTTGTGGATCGTCGTGCTAGAAGATTCATTGGCAACCAGACAGTGGTCAATGCAAAACTCCAGAGCTTAAAACACCATCGTAAGGTTGCCTATCTGTCGGTATTCTACGGAATATATTTCGGAAAGTTTGCTCAGGAACTATTTAATTTGGTTCCAACCGAACCGATGGAACTGCAGGGCATCGAAAAGATCTACACCCTTACGTAGTTGACGTACTTATAACACGTAAGAAACGAGATTCTCATATCTAATACGCACCGCTAAGGTGTGGAATACCCTCTCGACCTCCGTATAATATGGGCCATACCTTCTAATCTTGAATGAATAGGCATCTTCTAGGGAAGTGCGCTTCACCTTAGGCTGTATCATCACTTTCTATCAGGTGTGATAACAGTCAAGCGCTAGCTAATATATTTAAAAAATATAAAAAATTAAGTTTGCAACAACAGGGGGCTTGTAGGTATGCAGATATGCAATAGCATAGCCATTATAACTAAAAAAAATCAAACGTCGATAATAATAGATCTTGGATAAGAAACAAGAAATCATGTTGTTTCAACAATATTTTGACTAGTACATCATAATTACTAAGTTTTGAATTGAGTTTAGTTTTTTTATAAGGTTTTAATGTTTCTATTTCATAACGTCGAAACTTAATAGTACTTTTTCCTGCTGTTTCCTTATCGATGCCTTCCTTTGATTCCGTATCACTCGATAACATCGCGCATTGACATGTACGCAACCAGTTCAAAACTCTAAATGAACTCGCTCTCTGTGGCAAATGACTGTTTATTTTCCATTCCTCGTGTTCCGTTCTGCTCGCTCCGTTTATTCCTCGTTCTCATTTTACTTTTGCAATAGAAATTATCAGACAAAACTCTTTGTTGGTGGAAATGTAAAACTATTTCATATCGGGAGTCCGTCCCGTCTAACTATTTCCCACTGATTATCCTTTCGCAGTGGAAATCCGACTTGATTTTCATACGGTGCTCAAATTCGGAATCAGCGCACCGTAATCATTCGGCAACACTAACTTTCGGTTTTGCTTTCTAAAAATCGTCGGCCTATGTTATTTACTTAATAAAATAATTCTACCTGCGACTTTGAACCCACTCATTTTCTGGGATTAATAGTGACTTACTTATGTATTTATTAGGCCTATAACCTATTAAAATGAAAAAAAAAGTCTTTGAAGTAGTAATAAACATACTTTTGCTTTTCTAGCACTAGTGGGTTTCCATTTAGTTATTCCATTTTTAACTTTTATATAAATAAATATATTTATTTATTTATTATATTTTTCACAGGGCGGCTGGTGGAGGCGAAATGTTTGGTGACATCAATATTTCCGCCATTTTGGATTCTTTAAGTATCCATTACGACAAAAGAGTAAGACCAAACTATGGAGGTTAGTAACAAATATAAGCTTAATAACTAAAACGATTATTAGAGTATCTAGCTTTGAGAACCTACACTTTTGAAAAATAATACCTATATACTTATTATTATATTATAATATATGTATGTACTATATTTATATACTATATTTTGTGATTATATAACTAATATATTTTCCTTTTAGCCTTTTTTACGACGTACATGTAGGCATTTTTTAAAGTCTGCTTTCAATTTTTTTTTTTAATTAAGTGTTAAATAAGATTAATTGTGTGTTACACTCGTAATAGTGTAACACACAATGAATCTAGTGATAATATTAAACTAATGGCACACAACCAGCAATGCTCACATAAAAACCTGGGATCTATAATTGTTATTTGGTAGATGTAGTCAAAAAGCAATATTCGGGTTTGATAATTGACTGTCGCCTTAAGTGGAAGTAGCCCCATAATATTATATTAAAACTATTTCACACTACAAAAGTTGAACTATCAATGGCCAAGATTGAAAGAATTGAAAACAACCATTACTTATTAGCAATATGTTATTTAAACACAATGAAATACTATTCAAAACTAAACTACATATAAATAAACTATTTTTACAAAACTGCCGAATTCATGTAAAAGCTATTCCAGAGAACAATAAAGTTTTCTGAGAGCATATTTTTCCTCAAGTGAGTTTGTTTGATTTTAATTTTCTTCTAGGTTTTTACCCAAGTCTTTAATATTTTTTGTGTTTTAATAATGATTGTCTAATCTTCTCAATACCATTACAAGTATGACCATTATCGAATCAAATAATTTCACTATAATACTCTCAGAGACAAACAGAAAAAGATAAAAACTATTGTGAAACATCTGCGCGATTGTCTCGCCTTAATCACTCAAACTAACTTTCCCTCTCGCTTTCTTTCCCTTGGCCGTCACTGTGACACAATTTTAATTTTGAACAGTGTATCTGGTAGTATGCATTATAAGTCAATGATTACATACATTAAATAAGTAGTTTATTTAACATACGATTCTCTTAGCTACTTCACTGGCAGAAGATCACATCAAAAGCAGCCTTATTACACCCAGAATTTATACGGCCCTGTAAAAAAAAACCCGAAATTCTTACAACAACTTAATTGTTTAATGAAATTACATGAAATTTATTTAGATTTAAGTCTAATTATAAAATATGACCATCCTATTCGATGTGACAATGGAAAGTGAAGAGAAGGAGTTCCTAATTCGATGCCGGCGTTTGTCGCAACCGCGGGTCACATTGAGCCGATTCCCACAGTTGAATTAGATGCTTTTATTTGTTTACCAGGCCAAGTTTAGCTTTAAAATATTGGAATTAGATATGATTTGGGTAATATCATTAATAAAAATATTGAACAATAAAGGCCCAAGGTGAGACCCTTGTGGTACACCTGATGTGACGGGCACAAATGATGAACAAAACCCTTTAACAGCAACAGCTTGACTGCGGTCTCTTAAATATGATTCAAGCCAGCGAAGTAGATCACCGTGTATACCTAATAAATTAAGCTTTTTGATTAATAGGGAATGAGAAATCTTATCGAATGCCTTTGAATAGTCCGTGTACACTACATCCACCTGACCACCACTATCCATCACAGCTATAAGTTGATGAGTAAATTCACATAAATTAGATTCAGTCGACCTACCATCAATAAACCCATGCTGTTGATCAATAATAACCGGCCTTAAAATAGGGTATAAATGGTCATAAACAATTTTCTCGAACAACTTAGCAATTGTATTCAATTTAGAGATAGGTCTATAATTCTGTATATTATGCCTATCACCAGACTTATGAATGGGTACCACATATGATTGTTTCCACACCTTAGGAATTCTTCCGCTACGAAGAGATATGTTAAATAGCATGCAAAGGGGTAGTGCTAAGCTATTATAGCAGGATTTCAAAAAAATCGGAGGGATTTTGTCTGGACCACTGCCTTTGGTAATGTCAATATTTCTCAAATATTTTCTAACAATATCGATAGATACATCAATTGAACCTATAGACACAGACAGAGAATTTAAAGAATGGTCCCATGGCAGTGAAGAAACATTACTAGTATCTAGTTCGAAAGCAGACTGAAAGTGAGTGTTGAAAAGATGACAAATTTCATTGCCGTCCGATGATTCAATGTTATTATAAAACATCAAATCAGTTATATCAGATGTAGCATTCTTGGATTTTATGAAAGACCAGAAGATCTTGCTGTTACGTTTAATGTTATTTTCAGCATTTCTAATATATCTATTGTAACAATCTAGCTGCACACGTTTTTGGCGATCACGAAGATAGTCAAATTGATCATAGTCACTCGATCTGTCATATATTTTCCACTTTTTATGAAATTTCAGTTTTTCATTGATAATTTTTATTAGAGCTTTGGAATACCAAGGAGGATGGCGTGTATTAAAAGATTTCTTAATTGGAACAAATTTTCTAATTACGTTGTTAATAATTTCATAAAAACAGTTAAGGGATACATCTATGTCACTGTCATCAATTAAGTCAGTCCAATCCACCTGAGATAACTCTGAGTTTATTGCATCATAATCTGCAATCCGAAAGTTAGGTATAAATCGCACTGGCGGCCGCAGTGAAGGGTTCCATGATATTTTAGGATAAATAATCAAAGCTGGGTGATGAGAATCTTCAAAGACCAAAGGTTCATTACATCGACTCACGCTACAAGTAACTCCACTAATGACTAGATCAAGAAATCTTTCATTTATATTTGATACAGCATTGAATTGATTAAACTTTGTAAATTGAAGAAAACAGTACAATGACTGGACTAATACATCGTTGCTAATCATTAAATTATTGGTACAAGAGTTACAAGAGCTCCATCCAGCTGCACTGATGTTAAAATCACCTATAATTAAAAAGCAGTCATCAGGTTTATTTACTTGGCAATTTGAGACAGTTTCAAAAAAATCATTAAGACAATCTAACTGATTACGGCAGTGAGGAAAATAACAACAGAACAGATGCAGTACCCTATAACTTGGCTGTTTATTTAATTCTATAGAAAGCATTAAAACATCAGCGGCAGAACTGGGGAATTGGTAATTTTTCGTTTCTTTAACCATCAAACCACGTTTAACTGCTATAAGCACACCGCCTCCAAATCGATCACCTCTTGAGACATAATCACGGTCACATCTATATACATTGTAACGGCAATCAAATAGCTCAGCATCGAAAATACCTGGAGCGAGCCAGGTTTCACTCAAACATATAACATCATAGTCATTAATTAATAAGTTTCTGAAAAATGTATTAGTTTTTGTTCGAAGACCTCGAACATTCTGATAATATATAGAAAGATTAGACGAATCCACAACTGATGGTGGCCAATTTGACACATTTAGTGATACGATTATGGAATGAGTGGTTATTCTGATAACAAATCGAACATATACCATAACGAACTTTTATATGACAAAACAAACATATGTACCTAATTACAAGTAAAGATGATAATCTTAATACATTGTTGGAAAATAATTTCTCAAAAAATTTAAAAAAATAAATAAATAAATAAACATTGTACATTATTATATAGAAAATCAAATTATTTAATGTTAGCTGTATATAAAAAATTGTTGAAGTTGTACCCAAGCATGTAACATTTAGAATTATTAATAAAATTAAAAAACACAAAAGAATGAGATACAAAATTATCGAATAATAAGCGATCAACAGAAGCGAAAAAATTCTTACTTTATTTTGTTTAAATCACTCTCATTAGATATATGTATAATGGGACTAGTATCCGTGCGACGAACCATAATAGCACAGTTCTTAACCCATGTATATAAATATTTGTTTTCCCTCGCCTTCACTTTAACCCGCTGTAGAAGAGACTTGTTTTCACTAGGCAGGTGATCGTTAAAAAATATTGGCGAATTACTATTGTTAAATCCTAGGTCACTAGCTTTTAATTTTAATTTTCTTGCTTTACTCAAAAAATCATCCTTTCTATAGCGGGCCAAAAAACGAACAACAATCGGCTTAGGTTTTTTAGAAGTATTATTCTTTGGGGCTACGCGAGTTATAAAATCCAAATCATAATTAATGTTCAGAGGGAAATCCATCTGTTGCGCAATACTCTTAAGTGTATCAATTAAGTTTTCACCTTTCTTTTCAGGTATACCATAAATTTCTATATTCGAACGTCTCGACCATTGTTCACGGTTGTTGTGTTCTTGCTCAAACCTATTTAAGTTACTTTTAATTTCACCAATTTCCTTATTTGTCGCTTTCAAAGATTTCATATCATTTTCAATAAGTTCAATTTTTTTATTCAAGTTTTCGTACTGGTCATTAATAAATGCTATACTGTCTTGAAAAGAAGCGATTTCCTTCCTAATGGGCATCAATTCTGTAGATATAATGTCTGCAATAGTTGTCTTCATTTTAGAACAAAATTTCTCAAATTCCAAAGAAACAATTTCGCGGACTTGTTCATATGAAATCGACGCCTCCATTGAGCATTCAGGTGATATGTAAGAAGCACCACGCCTCATTGTTACATTATCGGGTGAACTGCGATCATTTTTTCTTAAAGGTGTGTTGTCATTATTATATTGCCTCGGTTTGCTAAGAGAGCATTCAGGACAGACCCAATTTGTTTTAAGGTCGGGTAATATTTTTTTCTTGTCTGTGGGATACATACAAGCGATGTGATAATTGTTTTTGCAATTGGAACATGTCATCATACCAGTAGCTCCCTCTGTGGTCGATTTACAGCACGCAAACTTCATTTTTATAGAATGTATCTTTTAAAATTGCAAATAATAATCTTGAATATATAAATAAATAAATTTCGGTCGAGTTCGCCTCGTGATTGAACTCGGGTCGCTCGAGCACAAGAGGAGTCTAAAATAGGTATCAACACCACTAGACCAACGATATACTTCGTAGACTTGATGAAATTATTTAACAGTTGTTAAATTTAAGTGTATTAGTAGCGGATTATCCAATGAAAAGCAAGTTCAATGACATATAAATGTTCGAATAAAATAACCGGTTTTTTAATGTCTATATCACAAAATTGCACTATTTTACTATTTAAAGCACTGAGTTTGCACACTTTTAATAGTTTTATAGGTTTATACACACAGCACAGATATGAATGAAATTTGAAGAAAAACAATTATTCTGTATTTAAACTGTGATCAACTGTAACTGAATGTTCACATATGCTATATTACACTTTATTTTAATAATTATTAATCCAAAGAAGCCACAAACACTAATCCTTTGTTATTAAATCAAAATAAACAAAGTTATTATTGTTTCACAACACCAACTTTAGAATTACTATTTTTATTTTTATTTTAAATACGGAGCTGATACTGTAAGTTATAAGATGTGATGCCATGCCATTCAACTGTAGTTTCCGATAAGCGCCATCTCACGTACTTTCGTAATGCGAGGGCGATACCCAATGCACTTGCACCTAATAGTACTAAGTGTAGTGGCGTTTCCATAGATATTTTTTTAGCAGCAGCCTGTAGGCTGTGAAGATCTGCGGAGCTGAGCATCAGTCTTCTTATTTTTGGGTTTTTCGTTAGCTCCGTTTGCAAAAGGGATATTCATTATTTTCATAGCCTGACCTCTCAAACGATCGTCCTTGTTCGCTTGTATTAGGTCTGACGACTGCACGACACTTCCTTTAGGCATTATAAAAAAATTACAAAACTTTAAACTAAATAAAATGACAAAATCTATGCCCTCTTACTTAAATACTATACATCAATATATACAGGGCATAGGTGGCAAAGATCATAAAATAGAATTATTTTCGGTGTGTTATCTATACTCTATACTAATATATAAAGCGGAAGAGTTTGTTTGTTTGTTTGTTTAAACGCGCTAATCTCAGGAACTACTGGTCCGATTTGAAAAATTCTTTTTTTGTTGAATAGTCCATTTATAGAGGAAGGCTTTAGGCTATATAACATTACGCTGCGACCAATAGGAGCGCAGCGACAGTGAGAAATGTTGTAAAAACGGGGAAAATTATTCACATTTATGGACTTTCGATGCGTGCGCAGCATAAACGTTTTAAGTTACTCAAAAAATGTGTATGAAAGATATATTCCTCTTTTAATAATAAAAAAAAAGTCCGTGACACTATATGTCTATTTGTTAAGAGTGTGCTAGCAGGCGGGGCGCGGCGGCGGATGAGGGGGAGGCGGGTCAGCCCCGCCGCCGCGCTCGCCACTCTCACCCGCGGGTGTAGTTCTGCGAAGTAGCAATGCACATAACGACTTAAAAAAATTAACATTCTTAATAGTTAAATTATTTATCAAAATTAGGTTTTGTTATCAGCTTATTTGCTCATTATTTTTTATCGTTTAAAATCGATTACATTTAAATCATAATCTGCTGTAGTTTTAACATACGATATAAGATAAAATTTCAATGAACATTCCTTCGTACTTTGCAAGTGAACAATTCAAACGTTTCACGGTATAAATAAGGTATAAAAATTACATTACACACGTAAAAAGTTCAAAATGGCGAGCGATACTTTCACCGATGCAGATTAATCATCACTGAGAAAATAAATTATGCAAATAAGCAAATAGGTGAATATCGTTTAAAATGACTACACAAATAAATTAGTAGTTCAATATTTCAAGTAATTTCTATTACGTTCAAGCATATTCAACACGGTTGTACTATAATCACCTTATGAAATAATAACACCAAAGGAGAAACAATCTAAACTTCTTATTGTTCGGTTTGTTTATCTTATTACGTTTAAGTTAATATTGTTTGTTTTCAACCGACTTCAAAAAGGAGGAGGTTATCAATTCGTCTGTATTTTTTTTTTATATGTTTGTTACCTCATAACTTTTCACTGGATTTTGATAATTTTTTTTTGTTTGAAAGGTAGTGCTTCCCGTGGGGCCCCATTTTAATTTTATCCTGTTACGATGATGGTATCCCTATGAAAACGATATAAGTCTTAAATGTGCATTATGTATGTGCGCGATAAATAGGTGAATAACTCAAAATTGTGCCAACCAATTTTAATGATTCTTTTTTTATTATAAAGGATATACTTCAAGGGTACTATGGTGAAAGTTTGGTAAGGTTCTGAGCATAGGATCCTTGACAAAGTAACGGTACGGAAGGGAACGGAACAATTCTAAGGAGCACGTTAGCGATACTCGGCCGAATCTTTTAGAAACAAAAATTTTGACAAAAAAAAACCGACTTCAAAAGAGAAAAAAAGTAATATGCTCTAAAAAGTAAAAAATAATTACTTATTATTCTACAACTTAATAATCAAGTAACTTATTCTACTTACCAATATGTAGGTACGTTCTGTGTTTCCACGCAAGGAGATAAGTATGTATCTACCCACTTTAAATCTAACTTAACACAAACCTATGAATAACAAACAATGATCACAATATTTTTTAGATTTATACTATGTAAAATGAAATTAAAAATATTTAGACTATTTAAAAGTCAGCAAAGTTATTACGATAATATATTATAGTTAAAATTATTGTTATTTTTGGAGGCGGTGTCAGCCAAGGTAGGTTTGTAAATATATGATATACTCCAAATTTGTAAATCTGGTCTATCGATAAATACACTTCTTCTTGATGTTTTTTTAAACCCTATACGTACATAGTGGTCCTATATAATGACAGAAAATTGGAATCAAAATTGAGTGTTTAAGCAAACATGTCTACCGTCAGGTATTACAATTCATGAACTTTTCTCCTAATCCAAGACAAAGAAAAGTCATTCAGATTTACTATTACATTTCCTGTTGAACGTTTTGTTTGTTTTGGCAGAGTATGAATTTTGTTTGTGATTTATTTATTTACAATTGACTTTTTCTTTTGTCTTACATCCAGATGTCGATACACCTGCATCGAATTGTTAACAAAAAAAATATTCGCAATCGTACACTATTGTACAATATTTCTTTTATGTTTAAGAAAAGGGTTGTCATAATTGACCGTTTAACAATAAGCAATAAAAACACAGATGTTGGTAATTTATTTAGACAAACTTTACCGCTAATTTTAAGAGGAACTAGAGCAGACATTGTAAGGTCTTGCCTTAAAAGTTCACCGTTATGGAAATTTGTCCATACCTTAAAACTATCTACGAATATGAGAGCACATTTGGGGGGAGGAAGTACAAATTTTCCTTCAAAGTTACTTTTAATAGGAGATGGAAAAGTACCTCATTCTGAAAATAAAATTGAAATTGATCGCGATTTAGGAGAAAAAGTGACTAGCATAGAGGATTTAATATCAAAAGTTTACCCTAATATCGTCGAAATAGAAAATAAAGATTACCAATGGATGTGTCAAAGGGCAATATTGGCGGCGAGAAATAGTAGCGTTGACGAAATTAACGACCTAATTTTAACCAAACTTCCAGGCGATATAACTACCTACACATCTATTGATAATGTAATGGATCAAGAAGATGCTGTCCATTACCCACAAGAGTTTCTCAATTCTTTAAACCCGAGCGGCCTTCCACCACATTCCCTGAAGTTAAAAATAGGTGCTGCGATAATTTTACTCAGAAATCTTAAACCACCAAATTTATGTAACGGGACCCGCCTTCAAGTAAAATTCCTTCGCAATAACGTGATCGTTGCAACAGTTTTGAATGGTCCGGCAGTTGGTCAAACAGTGCTTATACCTCGCATCCCAATGATTCCAAATGATTTACCTTTTAATTTTAAAAGAATTCAATTTCCCATTAAGTTATCTTTTGCCGTAACCATTAATAAATCACAGGGCCAAACATTTAAACACGTAGGAATCGATTTACGTCAAGACTGCTTTTCACACGGCCAACTATATGTCGCGTTGTCAAGATCGGGTTGCGGGCAAAATCAGTATGTTCTTCTACCACAAGAAAATAAAACTAAAAATATAATCTACGCTGAAGTACTGTAAAACATATTATTAAATCTTATTGACGATTATAATAACAAAAACCAACATGAGCAATCAAACGATAATCATGATAGTGTTTCCGACAACTACGCGAACGAAGTCGCGGGCACAGCTAGTAATATATAAAGCGGACGAGTTTGTTTGTTTGTTTGTTTGTTTAAACGCGCTAATCTCAGGAACTACTGGTCCGATTTGAAAAATTCTTTTTTTGTTGAATAGTCCAATTATAGAGGAAGGTTTTAGGCTATATAACATTACGCTGCGACCAATAGGAGCGCAGCGACAGTGAGAAATGTTGCAAAAACGGGGAAAATTATTCACATTTATGGACTTTCGATGCGTGCGCAGCATAAACGTTTAAAGTTACTCAAAAAATGTGTATGAAAGATATATTCCTCTTTTAATAATAAAAAAAAAGTCCGTGACACTATATGTCTATTTGTTAAGAGTGTGCTAGCAGGCGGGGCGCGGCGGCGGATGAGGGGGAGGCGGGTCAGCCCCGCCGCCGCGCTCGCCACTCTCACCCGCGGGTGTAGTTCTGCGAAGTAGCAATGCACATAACGACTTAAAAAAATTAACATTCTTAATAGTTAAATTATTTATCAAAATTAGGTTTTGTTATCAGCTTATTTGCTCATTATTTTTTATCGTTTAAAATTGGTTACATTTAAATCATAATCTGCTGTAGTTTTAACTTACGATATAAGATAAAATTTCAATGAACATTCCTTCGTACTTTGCAAGTAAACAATTCAGACGTTTCACGGTATAAATAAGGTATAAAAATTACATTACACACGTAAAAAAGTTCAAAATGGCGAGCGATACTTTCACCGATGCAGATTAATCATCACTGAGAAAATAAATTATGCAAATAAGCAAATAGGTGAATATCGTTTAAAATGACTACACAAATAAATTAGTAGTTCAATATTTCAAGTAATTTCTATTACGTTCAAGCATATTCAACACGGTTGTACTATAATCACCTTATGAAATAATAACACCAAAGGAGAAACAATCTAAACTTCTTATTGTTCGGTTTGTTTATCTTATTACGTTTAAGTTAATATTGTTTGTTTTCAACCGACTTCAAAAAGGAGGAGGTTATCAATTCGTCTGTATTTTTTTTTTTATATGTCTGTTACCTCATAACTTTTCACTGGATTTTGATAATTTTTTTTTTGTTTGAAAGGTAGTGCTTCCCGTGGGGCCCCATTTTAATTTTATCCTGTTACGATGATGGTATCCCTATGAAAACGATATAAGTCTTAAATGTGCATTATGTATGTGCGCGATAAATAGGTGAATAACTGAAAATTGTGCCAACCAATTTTAATGATTCTTTTTTTATTATAAAGGATATACTTCAAGGGTACTATGGTGAAAGTTTGGTAAGGTTCTGAGCATAGGATCCATGACAAAGTAACGGTACGGAAGGGAACGGAACAATTCTAAGGAGCACGTTAGCGATACTCGGCCGAATCTTTTAGAAACAAAAATTTTGACAAAAAAAAACCGACTGCAAAAGAGAAAATAAATAATATGCTCTAAAAAGTAAAAAATAATTGCTTATTATTCTACAACTTAATAATCAAGTAACTTATTCTACTTACCAATATGTAGGTACGTTCTGTGTTTCCACGCAAGGAGATAAGTATGTACCTACCCACTTTAAATCTAACTTAACACAAACCTATGAATAACAAACAATGATCACAATATTTTTTAGATTTATACTATGTAAAATGAAATTAAAAATATTTAGACTATTTAAAAGTCAGCAAAGTTATTACGATAATATATTATAGTTAAAATTATTGTTATTTTTGGAGGCGGTGTCAGCCAAGGTAGGTTTGTAAATATATGATATACTCCAAATTTGTAAATCTGGTCTATCGATAAATACACTTCTTCTTGATGTTTTTTTAAACCCTATACGTACATAGTGGTCCTATATAATGACAGAAAATTGGAATCAAAATTGAGTGTTTAAGCAAACATGTCTACCGTCAGGTATTACAATTCATGAACTTTTCTCCTAATCCAAGACAAAGAAAAGTCATTCAGATTTACTATTACATTTCCTGTTGAACGTTTTGTTTGTTTTGGCAGAGTATGAATTTTGTTTGTGATTTATTTATTTACAATTGACTTTTTCTTTTGTCTTACATCCAGATGTCGATACACCTGCATCGAATTGTTAACAAAAAAAATATTCGCAATCGTACACTATTGTACAATATTTCTTTTATGTTTAAGAAAAGGGTTGTCATAATTGACCGTATAACAATAAGCAATAAAAACACAGATGTTGGTAATTTATTTAGACAAACTTTACCGCTAATTTTAAGAGGAACTAGAGCAGACATTGTAAGGTCTTGCCTTAAAAGTTCACCGTTATGGAAATTTGTCCATACCTTAAAACTATCTACGAATATGAGAGCACATTTGGGGGGAGGAAGTACAAATTTTCCTTCAAAGTTACTTTTAATAGGAGATGGAAAAGTACCTCATTCTGAAAATAAAATTGAAATTGATCGCGATTTAGGAGAAAAAGTGACTAGCATAGAGGATTTAATATCAAAAGTTTACCCTAATATCGTCGAAATAGAAAATAAAGATTACCAATGGATGTGTCAAAGGGCAATATTGGCGGCGAGAAATAGTAGCGTTGACGAAATTAACGACCTAATTTTAACCAAACTTCCAGGCGATATAACTACCTACACATCTATTGATAATGTAATGGATCAAGAAGATGCTGTCCATTACCCACAAGAGTTTCTCAATTATTTAAACCCGAGCGGCCTTCCACCACATTCCCTGAAGTTAAAAATAGGTGCTGCGATAATTTTACTCAGAAATCTTAAACCACCAAATTTATGTAACGGGACCCGCCTTCAAGTAAAATTCCTTCGCAATAACGTGATCGTTGCAACAGTTTTGGCTGGTCCGGCAGTTGGTCAAACAGTGCTTATACCTCGCATCCCAATGATTCCAAATGATTTACCTTTTAATTTTAAAAGAATTCAATTTCCCATTAAGTTATCTTTTGCCGTAACCATTAATAAATCACAGGGCCAAACATTTAAACACGTAGGAATCGATTTACGTCAAGACTGCTTTTCACACGGCCAACTATATGTCGCGTTGTCAAGATCAGTATGTTCTTCTACCACAAGAAAATAAAACTAAAAATATAATCTACGCTAAAGTACTGTAAAACATATTATTAAATCTTATTGACGATTATAATAACAAAAACCAACGTGAGTCGCGGGCACAGTTAGTTATAAATAATTTGACTTCTGACCACTGTCGTCAGAAGTTTTCTTTGGAACACAAAGAAATTATTCATTCAAAAAAATATATACAGGCCAATAACGGCTAATAAATTTAATTTTTTTAAAGATATTGTGGCATGTAAATTATCTAAGTTTAGTGACTGGGCTACTATTGGTATATATTAAAGTAGAAATAAATTATACGACCTATATGGTATGAAGCAGTGGAATCGAAACGTAGCCTTTCTAGAATAGGTCAATAAATATTCCAAAAATTTTAAAACAGTAGTATGAGTAAAAGATTAAAGATAACATTGATTGTATTTAAATAATAATGTATGTTGTGCGTTCGAGTCAACCAATGTAGTTATTCTAACTACCAATAGATGGCGTTGTGCCTTCAGTTAAATCGCGCTGTCAAGATAATCACGGATGTTCTTAAGAGATTTCTTAGTGTATTATTATTTTAAGTTTAAATATACGAGTTAAGTAAACGTGAGAGTTATTCATTTTTAATAATGTATTTATGCTAAGTTTTATTACATAAAGAACAAAATCTTGAATTCCGATGATAGAATAAAGGCCACATAGGATGTTATTGGAAGTGTTTGTGGAAAACCTAAAAAGGAAATGATACCAATCAAATTGAACACTATATACAAATAGATATACAAATTCAAATTTTTTTTTTTTTTTATGTCATAGGTGGCAAACGAGCAGGAGGCTCACCTGATGGAAAGTGACTACCACCGCCCACAGACATCTGCAACACCGGGGGGCTTGCAGGTGCGTTGCCGGCCTTTCAGGAAAGAGTACGCTCTTTTCTTGAAGGTTCCCAAGTCGTATCGGTTCGGAAAAACCGTCGGCGAAAGCTGGTTCCACAGAGTGGTTGTGCGAGCCAGAAAAAGTCTTAAAAATCGCGCTGTTGTGGATTTTCGGACATCTAGGTGGTGCGGGTGATATTTGGAATTTTGACGAGATGTCCGAAGGTGAAATTCAGCAGCCGGGATTAATCCAAACAATTCCTCGGAACATTCCCCGTGATAAATTCTGTAGAAGATGCAGAGCGATCCAACATCTCTACGCAAAGCCAAAGGATCAAGCAAATCGGAGAGGGCTTGATCGTCGATAATTCGAGCCGCTCTACGCTGGATACGGTCAAATGGAAGGAGCTGGTACTGGGGAGCACCCGCCCAGAGGTGAGAGCAGTATTCCATGTGAGGCCGAATTTGCGCCTTGTATAGTCTTAGGCGATGGGCCGGCGTGAAATACTGTCTTGCCTTGCTGAGCACACCGAGCTTTTTTGATGCCAATTTGGCTTTGCCTTCCAATTGACCGCGGAACTGAACGAGGCTCGAAACATCGACGTCAAGTATTCCGATACTAGCTGTGGCGGCTAACGGAATGTTCTCGAATCGTGGAGATACGACAAATGGTGTTTTTTTAGCAGTTAACGCGCAAACTTGCGTCTTTTTGGGGTTGAAATGGACTAGATTTAGCCGACCCCAGTTCGAGACTTTGTTTAACGAAGACTCGATTTCAGACACAAGTTTGTTCCGGTTTTCTTCGACATTTTCCCGAGAAATATTAACACGGCCGGTGTATGAGGTGTCTACGGTGCTGTCGTCTGCATAGCAGTGAATGTTACTGATTTGCAATAAGTCATTGATATGCAGAAGAAACAGAGTGGGTTATAGAACGCAGCCTTGTGGAACACCAGCATTGACGAATTTTAAGTCGGAGCATGCACCGTCGACAACGACCTTGATGCTCCGATCTGCCAAAAAACTGGTAATGCAATTGAGTAATTTCCCGGGAAGCCCATAGGAAGGAAGCTTCGAAAGAAGCGCTTTGTGCCACACGCGATCGAAGGCCTTGGCTATGTCCAGACTGGCTGCTAATGCCTCCCCCTTGCTCTCAACTGCTTCCGCCCACCTATGAGTAAGGTAAACTAGAAGATCACCGGCTGAGCGACCCCGAAGGAAACCGTACTGGCGGTCGCTAATCAGCTGGTACTCCTCTAGGTACCGCAGGAGCTGGCAGTTTATAATGGACTCCATTACCTTGGAGAACAAGGAGGTGATGGCTATAGGCCTATAATTGGACGGGTCTGAGCGATTGCCCTTTTTAGGGATCGGATGCACCAAAGCAGTCTTCCAGGAGTTCGGGACGACGCCTAATGCGTAGGATTGCCGGAAAAGACGCGTTAAAACCGGCGCCAACTCGGGAGCACAAGTCCGTAGCACGATTGGAGGGATGCCATCGGGTCCACTCGACTTATGAATATCCAAGGAAAGAAGTGCTTTACGAACTGCACTTTGCCGGAATGTAACCTCCGGCATCGTGGTATCACACCGCGGGATTGTTGGTGGTGACTTTCCTCGGTCATCCAGAGTCGAGTTCACCGCGAAGAGAGAGCCTAAAAGATCAGCTTTCTCCTTCGCTGTATGAGCCAATGACTCACCGTCCTTGTGCAGAGATGGTAAGGAAGGCTGACAGAAATTCCATAAGACAGCCTTGGCGAGAGACCAGAACGCACGTGTTCCTGAAGGGAGGCGCACCAGTCTCTCGCCAATTCTGCCAATGTACTCCGTCTTCGCCTTAGCAATCACGTTTTTGAAGGACCTAGAGGCAAAGTTATATTCCTTTCTGAATGCGCTGGTATTTACATCACGAGACGCCGATGCGCCAGCCCAGTCTTGATAGCGTTCCCATTTTCGGCGTGAAGCCGTTTTGCAGAAACGACCAAACCAGGGCTGGGACTTGCCACCGACGGGGACCGCAGAATTAGAAGTTGCAAATTTATTTGACATATTTTTTTATAATATACCCACTAAAATAACATTTCATTTAAAATCATCTACATTAGATGCAGCTAAATTATTAAATAATAATGTTTCTAAATACGTTATTGATTTTTCATTTGAAGCAGTTTCTGCAATAGATATGTTGTCGCCATTAAAATTGTAATAAAAATGTATTCGGTACAAAGTTGGCTAGCCTGTTTTGACAAGTGGCGACATCTGCACCGAGCTTACTTCGCGTGATCGACAGATGCTGAGTTCACTTTTTATTCGGCGCCCTAGCAAAGGAAACACTACAGGAGAGGCGCTTTGGATTTACGTAAAACTAGTCCTTGGTATCTTTTTGTTTCTTATATAAACATAGTTATTTTTAAGTTTGTGATTGTGTGGATAATCTATGAATTTGCGATTAAACTATAATAAATCATAATATAACAAAGTATAAATAAGTGCAATGTTTTTGTATATTGATTTGTAGTTGTAATGTGTAATATGTAATATGTTTGAAAATAATATGAAGCGTAGTGTGAGTAGAGTAGATGGTCCGTAATGAAACGAAGTAATAACACACCACAGTTTATTCATACAATAAGCACAAGCACAGTATGAAAGTTAAGAGTACAGTCAGAGTGATAGTAAGAACACTGATAGAAGGTGAATAATGAAAGAGGAAAGCGTGAGAAAGCGAAAACATAAATTAATAGCACTTATAACTCGTACGTAACTATAAACATACAAGCATCCGGCAATAGTGTCGCGTAGACAGCGATTAGTAGCGGACTGGCGACTGCGGCCGACAATGCAACGCACGCGCATCGGCCCGAACGCAGCGAGCTTCACGCATGACGTTACATATATATAAAATTGCGTTCGCGTGCCCGCGCGTACATAATTTATTTATTTTTATAATATATTTTATTTTATTTTATTATTATATAAACTTCTATAATATAATCTTAACTAGTTTTATAATATATATGTAAATATAATTTTATTTATATTAAATTATATATTTACAATAAATGTACCGCTACACCACCCCCCTCCTGAGACCGTTCCTACGGGCGATAATAGTCGGGAAATTTAACCCTCCGACCCGACCTGGTATTTTTAACAATGTTTTTGTTAATATTAGGAGTGAGTGTTGATGTAGGTGATTGAATGTGATTGTGTGTGGGTGTATGTTTGTGCGTGGGTGTAAGTTTGGGAGTGTGTGTAGGAGTATGATTGTCAGTGTGTGTGTCACGCAGTATGTAGGCAGGTTTTAACCTATCTATAGATACGGTGACTGTTTTGCCATTGACAATAATTTTAAATACTTTATCTCCCCTGGTCAGGACTTCGTGTGGTCCCGTGTACGCAGGTTTCAATGAGCCAGCTACAACGTCATTCCGCAAGAAGACATGAGAAGATGTAGCCAGGTCTTTAAAAATGAAAGGAGATCGATGTCCACTGTGACGTGACGCTGGAGGTGGTTTAATCCTATTGATGAAACAGCGTATTCGTGCTATAAAATTCGTCAAATCGTAGCAGTCATCCTCAGGTGGTAAAAAGAAATCTCCTGGAAGGCGTATATTCTCGCCGTAAACGAGCTCGGCGGAAGAGGTTTTTAGGTCGTCCTTTAAAGCCGTTCTTATTCCTAATAAAACAATAGGAAGAGATTCGACCCAACAGCTATCAGCGTGGCAGGTTATGGCAGCTTTTAGCTGCCGGTGAAACCTCTCCACCATTCCATTCGATGAAGGATGATAAGCTGTAGTACGACTATGAACAAACCCTATAGTTTGTGACAAAATTTTAAATAACGAGGATTCGAACTGGGTCCCTCTGTCTGTCACTATCTTAAATGGGCAACCAAATCGTGAAATCCAACCGTTGAGCAAGGCTTTTGCCACGGTTTCAGCCGTTATGTCTGGAATTGGTATTGCCTCAGGCCAACGTGTAAAACGGTCGACGGCCGTGAGACAATAACGATATCCCAACGAAAGAGGTAACGGTCCGACTAAATCAATGTGCACGATTTGAAATCTACCGCGAGGTAGGTTGTAAGCTCCTAATGGAGCAGATACGTGCTTGGTTATCTTGCAACGTTGGCATGCAATACAATTGCGTACCCACTCGCGGCAGTCCTTACGGAGTCCTGGCCACACGTAACGATCGCTAACTAATTTAATAGTTGCCTTGGCTCCAGGATGGCTCAAACAATGCAAAGATTCAAAGATTTGTCGCCGATATATTTTTACTACGTAAGGTCTAGGATCAGGGCCACTTACATCGCATACTAACGTAATGTCAGTACCAGGCAGCTTAACCTTACTTAGACGTAAAGACGTAGTCCCACCAAGAAGCTGTTGTAACTCGGGGTCGCTGGATTGCGCTGCTGCTAACCTATCAGGGTCGACCGGCTACGCAATTTCTTCCACTCTGGATAAGGTATCAGCGACGACGTTATCCTTACCTGATATATGTCTCACGTCAGTGGAAAACTGAGAAATAAAATCTAAGTAACGAAACTGCCTGGGTGAACAATTTTCTTTTCTAGATGTAAAAGCAAATGTAAGTGGCTTATGGTCAGTATAAATAATAAACTCGTGAGCTTCAACCATATGCCTAAAATATTTTATAGCTTCATAAATAGCCAGGAGCTCGCGGTCATACGGAGAATACTTGGTCTGCGACGGGATGAGTTTTCTCGAAAAGAAAGCTAAAGGCTGCCAAGTGCCATGTTTTAATTGCTGTAATACAGCTCCAATAGCCGTATCGGAAGCGTCGGTTACAAGAGCTAGTTTGGCATTGCTATCAGGGTGTGCCAGTATAGCTGCCTGGCATAAACTCTGCTTGCAAGCCTCGAAAGCTTTTAGCTCCTTATCTCCGAACGTGACAGGCTGAGATCCCTTAACTGATCCGGTTAAAAGAGCATTTAACGGAGCTTGATGTGATGCTGCGTCTGGAATGAACCTGCGGTAGAAATTAAGCATTCCTAGAAATCTACGAAGCTCTTTAACTGTTTTAGGCTGCGAAAAATGTTTAATAGCCTCTACCTTTTCAGTCAAGGGTTTAGTGCCTTCGCTTGAAATGGTGTAGCCTAAGAAAGTAACTTTAGGGGCACCAAATACACACTTGTTAGGGTTTAAAACCATACCGAACTCCTTGAGCCTTTTGAAAACTTCATGCAGATGTTTTTCATGAGTTACAGGATCTGGGGAAAAAACTTATATGTCATCTATGTATGGGTAGACAAAATCTAACCCTCGCAACATCTCATCCACGAACCGCTGGAACGTCTGCCCTGCATTACGAAGACCAAACGTCATGTAGGGGAATTCGTATAGACCAAACGGTGTCGTGATGGCGGTTTTACAAATGTCAGATGGATTGACAGGGATTTGATTATATGCTTTTGTTAAATCCAGTGTAGAAAATACGGTACAATTGCATAAGTTGTGTGCGAAATCCTGGATGTTACGTATCGGGTATCTATCAGGAATTGTACGTGCATTCAGCCTGCGATAGTCACCACAGGGTCGCCAACCATTTTTCTTCGGTGCCAGGTGTAAAGGAGAAGCCCAAGGAGACTCTGAAGGCCTGCAGGTGCCCATCTGTAACATAGCCTCAAATTCAGCCTTAGCAATTTTGAGCCTATCCGGTGCCAGCCTACGTGGTGTACAGGACTCTGGCGGTCCAGGTGTGGTACGGATGTAATGAAGTGTACTGTGTGTTGGAGTTTTATTTATACCAGCTGGACGGGTGATGTCGGGGTATTTAGCAAGTATATTATGATATACTGAATCACCAGACATCACTTTCACTGAAAAAACATTTTCAGGAAAATTGGCAAGTGAAACCGGGGTACCGAGCGTAGTATGTTGATCAATTAATCGTTGGTTGCGTATATCTACGATTAAATTATAGTGGGATAAAAAATCCACGCCTATTATCGCCCGCGTTACATCGGCTACAATAAATTGCCAGGGAAAGTCACGCCTTAAGCCTATATTTAAAACTAAATTAATATAACCGAATGTACTGATCATAGAACCGTTAGCGGCACACAAATCAAAATCGGTTTTTTCGCGACGTTCTTTTAACATTGATCGCGGAAACACACACAAATCACTTCCCGTGTCTATTAAAAATTTAGTTTTTGAACGTTCGTCCTTTACGAATAAGCGACCGTTTTTAGGACAGGCGTCGGCCGCCATAACAAACTGCCCTACACTTTTCCCGAAAAATTACACGGTGGTACACATTTATTTGCTTTATCACCGAATTTATGATGGTACCAACACAAGGGGTGCTTACGGTAATTTGAAGCTGACCTGGACCTTGGGCGGGATCTTGAACGGTAACGCCTAGGCGAGTGGCGCCGGCGTCTAAAACCATCATCGTAGCGACTACGGCGAGGTGAACGAGTGCACTCGTCTACCTTAAGTGCCAGCTGCTGCACCATCCTCTTCAGCTCGGAGATCTCGCTGCTGGAATGCATAGTACTGGTGGACGTGGCAGCGACGTTATAAGGTGACGTCAGCTCTTGTATCCGGTCTGCTAAGTCTGCCAGCTGCTCCAGTGAGTGCGTTGGTTGCGAAGCCAACACAGTTTGGATATTGGGTGGTAAGCGGTTGCTCCATATGGACTTCACAAAATCATCCGGAACAGATGGGCCGGCCAGGTCTTGTAAATGCCTCAAAAATTGAGACGGCTTCCTGTCTCCGAGTTCTTCATGAGTAAGTAATTGTTTTACTTTTTTCTCATGAGAAGCGGACAATCTTCTAATCAGCTCCATCTTTATTTTGCCGTAACGGTTCTTCGCCGGGGGGTTTATTATGATATCCTTTACGCTTTTTGCATAAGGTATGTCTAAGCTCGTTATGACTGTAGAAAACTTAGATCGGTCGTCCACGATATTAAAGCTCTCGAATATGCCTTCCAGCAGAGCGAACCAAAGTTCTGGATCTTCCGGTGAGAAGGGAGGCACCTTAAGATTGCATTTAGGTGAGGAACCATCTTGCGCGCCGACATCCATGGGCATACGTGTCTTACGTGCACGACGTACGGTAACATGGCCGCTCCTTTGTGACTCGGCACTTTTGACGGACTCACTGCTCTCGCTCATTTTTAATCCGTGTTCTGTTCGGGGTCACCAGTGAAGCGTAGTGTGAGTAGAGTAGATGGTCCGTAATGAAACGAAGTAATAACACACCACAGTTTATTCATACAATAAGCACAAGCACAGTATGAAAGTTAAGAGTACAGTCAGAGTGATAGTAAGAACACTGATAGAAGGTGAATAATGAAAGAGGAAAGCGTGAGAAAGCGAAAACATAAATTAATAGCACTTATAACTCGTACGTAACTATAAACATACAAGCATCCGGCAATAGTGTCGCGTAGACAGCGATTAGTAGCGGACTGGCGACTGCGGCCGACAATGCAACGCACGCGCATCGGCCCGAACGCAGCGAGCTTCACGCATGACGTTACATATATATAAAATTGCGTTCGCGTGCCCGCGCGTACATAATTTATTTATTTTTATAATATATTTTATTTTATTTTATTATTATATAAACTTCTATAATATAATCTTAACTAGTTTTATAATATATATGTAAATATAATTTTATTTATATTAAATTATATATTTACAATAAATGTACCGCTACAAATACATGCTGGAATTTAAAGTGAAACTTATTATTAGTATTGGAGATTAAATAAATGAGTGTTTAACATTGTTGTTTTTATCAGAAGTGGGATCCTGTGTTTACGCCTTCAACATGCCTCGAAGCCGGAAGCAGAGGTATAATAAGAGATCACGAAGATCCTCAACACCGAGTTCAAGTTCTACTAGTTCTTCGTGTTCCAGTGACAGTAGTGAGCGGAATAATCACAGAAGGGATACAAAACGACGAAAAAGGTCTCAAACCGTGAGTCAAAATGTTGTTTTATCATCAGTGGTTCCTGAATTCGATCCTTTAATAGATAACGTAGACATGTGGATTAACGTAGTCGAAGCAAATGCTCGGGCATTTTGTTGGTCAGATAATATGACAAAATATCAGGCCTTGCAAAAATTGAGAAACACTGCCAAAGCTTGGTTAGACTCATTCCAAAAGAACCAAGTTAATTGGACTACGTGGCGGTGGAAACAATGGCGAAATACGTTATCAGATACATTTCAAATCAAACGAAATATGTTCGTCTTACTAAATCAATTAATAAATACAAAGCCAGTACTCAATCAATCTTTGTATGAATTCTATTTCGAGCAAAAGGGTAAAATTGATCGTTTACAGCTAGGATTTAGGGAACAAGATATTATTTCAATAATAGTAGGTTCCATCGGGGACACGAATATTAGCACAGCTGCCGAGGCTGGTAATTTCAAATATTGCGATGATCTAGCTTCATTTTTACACGGCAAAATCTATACTGGTTCAGAGAAACTTAATTTCTATTTCTAAACAGCAAAATTTACGACAAACACAAAAATTACAAGGCGATAGTAGTAATAGAACGGAAATTAATTCTCAAAGAGAGGGTAGTAGTAAAAATATTTTTATTTGTTATCGTTGTGGCGTAGCAGGTCATAGACGGTACGAATGCACACTTAATGATAAAGTTAAATGTTCCTATTGTAATAGGTTAGGACACGTTGAATTAGCTTGCAGATTTAAGCAAAAACCTAAGCCTGAAAAGGACGCAGAAGTTAAGATGGTCCGTAATGAAGTAAAACAAAAGTTTTATAAAAAAATTATATTAAATGGGGTAAAAACTGAAGCTTTCTTTGATATGGGCAGTGACTGTTCATTGTTAACATATTATTGGATTAAAAAGAATAATTTAGACTATTTTCAATTAAATTCCCCAATTAATTTAGTTGGTTTTACAAATGACACTACTAGCAGAGTCACTGATGCTATAAACAGCATTCTTAACGTAGATCACGTTGAACTTCCTGTAACATTATATGCTATTGATTCGTTATCGAGTTGTGATATTTTAATTA
This sequence comes from Vanessa tameamea, assembly GCF_037043105.1. NCBI lineage: Eukaryota > Metazoa > Arthropoda > Insecta > Lepidoptera > Nymphalidae > Vanessa > Vanessa tameamea. The sequence continues at coordinate 960,441 of NC_087340.1, read as the reverse complement.
GTAGAAACTTTACGGAAGACACACGCATTATGTATACACGAATAGGTAACGTTTTAACATTCCAACCGGCCCAGTCATTTGTTGTCTCAAATATTGATATTAGTAGTATTAGTTTAGATTGCCAAGAATATAAAGATATTTTGAAGAACATTTTTAATAAGTATCCACGCAGTATCTCAAAGGACTTGTCTACCCTAGGCAAAACTTCGGTTGTTAAATTAAATATTGAGTTAACCTCTAATAAACCTGTCTGTCAAAGACCATACAGAATGTCCGAATCGGAAAAAACTATTACTCGTGAAATAATTGATGAATTATTGAAAAACAATATAATACGTAACAGTAACTCACCTTACGCGAGCCCTGCATTACTAGTAGATAAAGCTAACGGAGAAAAGCGTTTGTGTATAGATTATAGGCAACTAAATAAAATAACAGTTAAGGACAAGTACCCAATGCCAATAATTGAAGACCTTATTGATAGGTTACGAGGGTGTAAATATTTTAGTTCACTGGATTTGAAAAGTGGTTATTATCAAATTGGTATTGAAACAGATTCCATACATAAGACTGCATTTGTAACGGCCGACAGACGGCCATTATGAGTTTATAAGAATGCCATTTGGGCTATGTAACGGACCTTCAGTCTTTCAAAAGTTAATGGATACGGTGTTAGGTAATCTTCGATTTGGTAGGGTTGTTTGTTATATGGACGACATTTTAGTGAGTTCAGAAACACTAGAAGAAAATATAATCACGTTAGAAACTATATTAGATTTATTTCAAAAAAATAATTTAACTATTAATTTAAACAAATGCACTTTTTTTCGAAAGAATATTACCTTTTTAGGATACGAGATATCAGAAACGGGACTACAACCTAATTCAAAGAAATTAAAGGCGATTCAAAATTTTCCTATCCCAAAAACTACACACCAATTAAGACAATTTTTAGGTTTAATAAATTACTTTAGAAAATTTATAAAAAATTGTGCAGTACTATGTAAGCCATTAACAAGTTTATTAAAAAAAAATATAACTTGGCAGTGGGGTGCGTTACAAGAACAAGCTATAACAAATTTGAAAAATGCATTAGTTGATAATGTTGCCCTAAATATTTTTGATCCCAAATTGCATACAATTCTATACACAGACGCAAGTCGCGATGGGTTAGGGTGTATATTAGTGCAAAGTACAGAACATGGTGAAAAACCTATATATTTTTACAGTCGCCAAACCTCTATAGAAGAAAAGAAATATCATTCTTTTGAATTGGAACTATTAGCAATTGTAGTTGCTTTGCAAAAATTCCGTCACTATTTGTTAGGATATTCATTTAAAATTATTACGGATTGTAATGCCGTTCGCTATGCCTTGACTAAACAAAATATTATACCACGTATCAGTAGATGGGTTTTACAAACTCAAGAATTCACTTTTGATATTGTTCATTAAGCAGGTTCTCAAATGCAGCATGTCGATGCGTTAAGTCGAAACCCGATCGAAAACGATAAGTTAGAATCTGTAGATAATGTAATGACTATAACTGAAGGTGATTGGCTTTTAGCCGTTCAGTTACAAGATCCTAATATTTGTAGTATTAGGGATATTTTAATGTCAGGGGAGGCCGAAACTAATAAGCGTATTTTCCAAGAATATGAGTTATTAGGTAATAAAGTGTTTCGTAGAACAGAATATGGTAGGCGATGGGTTGTTCCAAAGTTATGTATCTGGCAAATAATTCGCATAAACCACGATGATATAGGCCATTTTGCAGTTGACAAGACGGTAGAAAGAATTCGTTCGAAATATTGGTTTCCTAAACTAAAAAGAACTGTGCAAAAATATATTAAAAATTGTTTAAATTGCATATACTATAAAAATATACACGGGAAGAAACCTGGAAAATTGTATCCAATTCCGAAATATGCTAGGCCATTCCACACTCTTCATTTAGATCATGTGGGCCCTTTTGTAAAATCTACTAAACAAAACTTATACCTTTTAGTAATAGTTGACTCCTTCACAAAGTTCGTTTTTATTGTACCGGTGAAAAATACAAAGAGTAAAATTGTAGTTAATGAATTAGATAAAATTTTCAAAGTATTCGGTAATCCAAAACGCCTTATATGTGACGCAGGTAGTGCTTTTACATCTAAATTATTTATAAAATATTGTAATGACAAAAATATAAGAGCTCATATAATTGCAACAGCTATGCCTCGTTCTAATGGACAAGTAGAAAGATATAACCAGACAATTTTAGAAGCTTTACGTGCTTTAGGAGCTAATACTGATAATAGTAAGTGGGACGAACATATTACGAAAATTCAACAAGGTATAAATAGTACTGTAAATAGAACAACCGCAGCTGTACCTAGCGAGGTTTTCTTTGGATATAGAATTCGAATGGATAATGATAAAATTATTGATTACGATGAAAATATGGAATGTTCAGTTGACGTGACTTCCTTAAGAAAAACAGTGGATGAAAACATAAAGAAAGAAACTGAAAAACAGAAAGCATATTTTGATATGAAGCGTAAAGAAGCTACAAAATATCAGCTGAACGATTTAGTTGTTATTAAAATCCCGAGCCAGTCTAATGATGGCAAGAGTACAAAACTAATGCCCATCTATAAAGGCCCATTTCAAGTAACAGAAATACTTGGACATGATCGCTATAAAGTTGCTGATATGAGAGGATCGGAAAGGAGCTCCAAAACGTACAACGGAATAACTTGCGCTGAAAATATGAAACCATGGATTCAAATTAATAATAAAGATAAACCGGATGTTGTCGAATCAAATTAAATAAGGTAACCTTTTACAATAAAACTATAGTTATTAGTTTGACTGTGTACAGGTGATTCGAATGATTGTAATACTTGTATCGTGACAGTCGTTTATTATTTTCCTTTGTTGTGGTTTAATGTATTCACTTCGAACATACGTGAATGTAAAGTGAAATCAAGGATAATGTGTACATTCCCTGGTAAGGAATGGCTCAGGGTCGAATGGTGATACACAACTGATGATAAGGTACATCATACAGTTCAAACCATTGATAAACCCAGACACGTTAAGACGTTTCACGAGGCATTCGTTTGTTCTGGTAGAATACATATTACAATATCAGTAGCGTACACAATAGTACTACACTGGTAAAGCAAATACATATTATGCGTACATTTGATTTGATCATATGATGTCGTATGTTCTCAGCTCCTGCATCAAACCACGACGTATTCGAGGACGAATCCGTATGCAGGATGGCCGGATGTTGTCGCCATTAAAATTGTAATAAAAATGTATTCGGTACAAAGTTGGCTAGCCTGTTTTGACAAGTGGCGACATCTGCACCGAGCTTACTTCGCGTGATCGACAGATGCTGAGTTCACTTTTTATTCGGCGCCCTAGCAAAGGAAACACTACAGGAGAGGCGCTTTGGATTTACGTAAAACTAGTCCTTGGTATCTTTTTGTTTCTTCGGGTTTAAGAACTTTATTTAAAGAATTTACATTCACTTAAAACAATAATACAATTATAAAAAAAATTATGTTGGGTAGTTCGACAATTCGTACGGTACACTCGATGCATAGAAACAGAGAACTGTTGCAACTGGAAGTGTTAACATACCGAAATTTAGAAGTTTGAATATAATTTTGGACATATATTTTTATTTATTAAATAATTTAACTTAGTATGTTATGATTACTAGTAATGTAGGATTTAAGTATTTTTTTGAAATTAGCCATCGTTTTTGCGTCTTTTATATTTTTGGGTAAAGAGTTATACAATTTAGCACCTTCATACATAATGCACTTTTTACCGTATTTAGTACGCGGCTTAAATAAGCTGATGTCATTTGCTGATCGTAATGTCATTTTTTGATCTTCGTGTTTTTTAGTAAATTTTATTTGAGTGTGTATTTCGTTATTTAATATTTTTCGTATTAGTACGCAATTAAAATATATATATGATTGGTGGATGCTCATGATTTGGGTTTCCTTATAGATTTTTTGCGTAGGTGTTAAATAGTTATAATGAAATAATAGTTTTATTAATTTATTCTGAGTTATTTGTAGACTTTCTAAATTAGTTTTGGCAGCTGTTCCCCATATTTGTATTAGATAGTCTATGTGAGGTTTGATAAGAGAATTGTAAATAATATAACGCACTTGTCGTGGTAAGCAACGCACAATGCCTCGCAAAAAACCCATCAGAGAAATAAGTTTACCTTTTATTTTATTTATGTGGGGTTTCCATGTCATCCCGGTATCCAAAATTAATCCCAAATATTTTTCTTCATATACTCTATTAATTTGTTGATTATTTATCACTAATGATAATGATTGAGGTACTTTTTTATTTTTAGCGGCAAAGATAATGTAATTAGTTTTTGCTATGTTAATTGTCAAAAGATTACTCTGGAACCACAGATTCAAAAGATTTAAGTCATTTTGTGCATCATGTAAAACACTTTCAATTGATTTTCCATAGTAGAAAAGGCTCGTATCATCAGCGTACAAAGTAATATCCCCTTTTAATCCAATTTTATTAATACTATTTATATAAATTATGAACAACAAAGGTCCAAGAATGGACCCTTGGGGAATACCAAAGGACACTGCACGCGGTTGGCTTTGTGTTTGCCCTATTTTAACAATCTGATATCGATTTGACAAGTAAGACTTAAAAATATCATAAGCTGTTCCGGTAACTCCTATGTCAGTGAGTTTATTCAGTAACAAATCATGGGAGACAGTGTCAAACGCCTTTTTTAAATCAATAAATATACCTAAACAATATTGCTTATTGTCAATACTTAATTTTAGTTTTGTAACCAGATCTATAGTAGCTGAAAGTGTATTACATTTAGACCGAAACCCATATTGTTTTTCATATATGAAATTTTGCAAATCTAAATATTTTTCTAAACGAGTACAGAGAATTCTTTCGAAAACTTTTGATACAACCGGAAGAACAGAAATTGGACGGTAATTACCTACGTCCAATTTACATCCTGATTTATAGATAGGAGTTACTTTGGCTATTTTCAGACTATTAGGAAACACTCCCTGTTTTAAACATTTGTTTATACTGACAGTAAGTTCATCTAAAATTATATTTTTTATACATTTGAGAGATTTAGGGCTTACACCATCCAAACCAGAACTAGTGTTTGTATTTAATTTATCAATAATTTTGCCTACTTCATCTGTAGTCGTTGGGGTAATTTCAGAAAGTGTATGTTTAGGACTTCCAGTTGCAAGGGTTACCTTATTTATTGTTAAGCTGTGGTGATATTTGCTGGGTATTAGATTTGCTAAATTCGAACCAATCTCTGAGAAAAACTTGTTGAAATAATCACAGATCTCTTTCTCATCTGAAATAAGGCCGTTTTGTGTTTTAATTTTATTCGGAACCCATTCCTTCTTTATTCTATTGCATGAAAGACAGCTAAGAACACTCCACATCTTCTTAGGTTTATTAATACAATCAGTGAAAGCTTTCAGGTAGTATTTACTTTTACATTGTTGTATATGTTCAGACACTTTATTTCTTTCTTTTAAAAATTTTTCATGCTTTATTTCGTCCTTTGGGTTACTTTTATGTTCACTCCAAAGTATGTTTCTGTTATTAATTTCATTAATAATTTCTTTGTTTATCCATTCTTGTCTTGGAGGGTTCAATATTTTATATTTTATAACTTTACTATTTTTAATATTATTTAAAAGTTTATTTTCAAATTTATCATAAGAATAGTCTTCGTTACAATTTATGTTTACTAACATAGTTTTATATAGTTTGTCATAATCTATGGCCTCATATTGAACTTTTTTGTTGAATATGCGTTTGTGGTTTATGATTTCAAAATAAATTTGCTTGTGATCTGACATTGGTGTATCTATTAAAGCAAAATGAAACTTATTTTCAACAAGGTTAGAGCTTACGTGGTCAATTATGGTTTTCGAAGTAACGCATTCTCGTGTACAAAATTTTTCACTTACATTATTCATAATTTTATATCCTGCTCCTTGAAGTATTTCTCTATAGGTGGTTACAAATTCCATATTTAATAAGTTGAGGTTGAAATCGCCAAACACTACAGCTCTGCCTCTTTTATATAGTTGTTGGGAGTATATATCTAAAAATTCCTTAAGATTTGTTGTGTCTGGTTTTCTATAAATAGCACCAATATCCAGGTTATAGTTTTCGAGATTAATCCACACATAATGACAGTCTGCTGTACATTGTTCTTCAATTAGCCTGTGTTTTAATTTATTATGGACGTAAATTGAAACTCCACCTCCTCTAGAAGTACTTCTGTAATTATAATAGTGTGTATATCCAGGAATTTGGTAGTGATTTGCCTCATCATCAGATTTTAGCCAAGTTTCCGTTAATATTATCAGATGGAGTGAGTACTGGAAACATGAGAGTATACATTTCAATTCATCAAATTTGCCTGGTTTAACCATGCTGCGTACATTTGCATATAGAAATTTTAAGGATTTCATAGTACTTATTATGTGTTTGTAACTATTGACTAGTTGATAAGAGGTGTCAGTGCATGCTAAAGGATCGTTGTTGGTAATAGTATCTATTTCTTGTAGTTTTTTGGCGAAGTTGTTATTATTTTGGGGATGTCTTTAAAATATTTTATGACCAAATTCTTCTCTCCATTTTCCACCCGGTTATTCAGTTCGGCTTTTAATTTTTTAAAGTAAGACTGTTGTTGAGGTGTTTTATCTGAATATATATTAATGGAACTGTTATTTACCGTGTCTTTATTACGTAATATCAGTTTAGCTGTGTTTTTAGAACTAAAGCAAGCTTTTATGGGTCTAGTTTTATTCGGATCGTACTTCCCAAGGCGTATTACTTTTATTGGCTTATCGCAATTTCCATCAATAGCCTGTATAATTTTGGTTACTTCTTCTTTATCCATATTTTTTCGTTCATCTTTACTTGTAGAGGTTGATTCCTTTATACCAGTAATAATAATATTTTTGCTTCTATTATCTCTTTCTTGAATTTCAGATATGATATCTTCATAGCCATTTGTGGACGAAGAATTATTAGTAACGGTTTTTAACAGATTAACTTCGTGTTCTATGTGTTTAATTGAATTTTGTGTGGTATTGTTTTTATTTATTAACTCCAGAATTTCGGATTTCATGGAGTTTTGTTCTATTTTGAGACAATCAGTTGTACTTTTTATGCTTTTTACTTCTTCTTTTATTGACTTTATATCTTCAGACATTTTGTTCATGAATTCTTTTTGGTTATCACTCATCGACGTCAAGATTGACATCATTTGAGACATCTGGGAACGTAGTTCGCCTATTTCCTCCATCATGTGATTACTATCATCAGTTAATTTACGTTTATTACGATGAGTAACCTTAGAAATGTCAGAAAACTCAAAAGATTGTTCATTAATTACCAGATTTGGTTGAGAGTCAGAGCGACATACACTTGGGCCATTTCCAGTCGGTGAGCGCAGTTTGTTCATAGTTGATCCGTGTTTTGTCTACCTTATCGGATTAGCACTGCTTTTAGAGAAGGCAAAAAAATAAGAGCCCGTCTTCTTTCCCCGAGGTGAGGAGGAGCGGTTACCTCGTCGCTGCTTTAGTTTTAGAAGTAGAAAGCTTTAAATTCGCACAATTAGTGTAATCAACTTCACTTCCTAATGTTTTGATAATAGGTGTTAATTTGGCAAAACTTCCAATGTACAGTATTTTTAAATGACGCACAGCACGTCCACTCAGTACGAAAGCTTGTGAAGCTTTTCTTATATAAACATAGTTATTTTTAAGTTTGTGATTGTGTGGATAATCTATGAATTTGCGATTAAACTATAATAAATCATAATATAACAAAGTATAAATAAGTGCAATGTTTTTGTATATTGATTTGTAGTTGTAATGTGTAATATGTAATATGTTTGAAAATAATACATGCTGGAATTTAAAGTGAAACTTATTATTAGTATTGGAGATTAAATAAATGAGTGTTTAACATTGTTGTTTTTAGATATCATAAAACTATTTAAAATCCTCAATTCTAAAAAAACTAACGACCTATGGGGCATTTCGGTAAAATTTATTAATAACATCGTACACGATATTGCTCCGTATATAGCAGTAATTTTTAACAAGAGTTTGGACACGAGTTTATTTCCTAACTTGTTAAAATGTAGTAAAGTTTTACCACTTTTTAAGACTGCAAACAGAAGCGATCCCATTAATAACAGGCATATTTCAATACTCCCACCTTTAAGTAAAATATTCGAAAAGATTATTTTAAATCAACTTCTCGTCCATTTCGTTACAAATACTATTTTTCAGAGTGAGCAATTCGGTTTTACAAGAGCTCGCTCGACAACTGATGCGGGAATAGCACTTCTCAAAAATATTTACGATCCTTGGGAAAAATGACAGAATACTAATGGAAGTATTCTGTGGTTTATCTAAAGCATTTGATTGTGTGGAACACGAGACGCTTTTTTATAAGCTCAAATACTATTGTGTTAAAGCTGATCTCATCTCTTCATACTTAGTACAGCAAGTTTTCATTAATGGAAAAGTTAAAAATGGGTGTTCCACAAGGTTCAATTTTGGGGTCAATTTCTATTTCTAGTATATATAAATGATCTTCCTTCCTTTTCTATGTTAAAGGTATTTGTGATATAGTGTTGTGAACGGTGCATTATCAAAGATACACGATTAGTTTACAGTAAATAATTTAGTTTTGAATGCTCAAAAAACAAAATGTGTAGTTTTTACCCTATCCAATGTCAAGCAAAATTATAATATATCTTTAAACGGTAACCGTCTTGATCTAGCCGATACTTCGTTAGGGTAGACCGAGGCGAATCGGATCACTTTTTCTTTGAGGTTGAGCAAATTATACTAAAGTGTTATATAATGTTATTTTTATTGATAAAAACGTAAGAAGTAACAATCAGCTATGGAATAAACATTTGAAAACTTAAATCATACATATATTCTCTTAATTAGCTATTAAAAACAAAAATATCCGAATCGCCCCAATTTTCGGGGTGAATCGGATCGTACACAACATTAAAAATAAAATTTAAATTTTTTAACACTATAGGTTTGGAATGAGTAAAAAATTAATAATGAGATCAATTTTAAGTATCGGCACATAATTCACATATATGTGGTCCATTTCCCCGCGTGGTGTGAGACGCGTGTCCATCCAAAATTAGAATTACTTTTCCTGGGGTCCGGTAGCGATTGAAATGTTGCAGCCACAACTTAAAAGCTTCTTCGGTAACCCAGCCCTTTTCTGTCATGGCCACTTCAGTACCAGGTGGCATACCTAGGAGTAAATCGTAACGTTTACGTACACCTTTGAATATAACATATGGAGGTATGTACTGTCCTGTTGCATTTATACAGGCTAGGACGGTTACATTTTCACCTCGTTCAACACTGGTCATGCTGACAACATCTTTAGCACCTTTTTGGGCTATAATGTTGGGTGGGCGATTACTAAGTGGCATCCCCGTTTCGTTCATCGTTGTATATACATTCAGGTCTTCCTCTTAAATTGTTGTTATCTACTACTGTTTCCAAAGTATTAAAGAAGTATGTCACTTTCTCCTTCTTCATACCATCAATCCTTGCTTTTGTGAGACCCTCCGGCTTCCGAATAGTTAATTTTTTGTTCCTTTGCATGAAGCGATGAAACCAGTCCTGGCCAGCCATTCTGGCACTTCTGTCAAATTTGTGTTTTATGTTTTGACGTTCTGCAAATTCAAACGCGTACTTACGTACTGCTTTGGGTGTAATTCCGAAGCCACGACTTGCCAAGTGCAATAGCCGGTCAGCTAACTTCTTTTCTGCGTTCTCATCTAAAGCTGGCTATCCACCTCGACGCTTAATAATACCCCTGGATAAAGCAGCTCTTCTCTGTAAGCTCGTTAACGGTACTGCAAAAATCTCAGCAGCCTTACGTAAATTTCTTTATTCTGGACTTTACTTACTGCCTCTTTCATTTTTTCTTGTGACCATTCTCCGGTATTAGTCTTTCTTTTGTACGTGCGAACCATCTACATACAATTAGATAAATATGAATCAATAACCTTAAACATTTCATAAGTCAGTTTAAAAGTGTGATCCAATTCGCCCCTGACGATATGATCCGATTAGCCCCATAATCAAGACTTTTGAAATAAATATTTTATACGTTAACATCTAAGATCATACTTAAAAGCGAATTGATTCTCTAATATAGACACCTTGCTTAACAAGATAAACCTTAAGTAGTTGAGTTTTAACACAAATACGTAATATGACACAAATAAATTGTAAGTACATACCTTAGATTAGCGCCAAAATTGCGACATACACAAACGACCGAGTCGCTGACGAGCGCCGTCGACAATGATTCACAAGCGCAATCGAAATACTGATTATGTTGGGAGGTGTGGGGTGAGAGGAGAGACGAAAAACGACGGTTGAATGCGTTCTATGTGAATGCGATATTTGAATTATCAACAAATTTCTTATTTAGATCCGATTCGCCCTGTGATCCGATTCGCCTCGGTCTACCCTATTTTTAAGAATAGCATTGGATTCCAGACTTCAGTGGAGTCCTCATTTATCGTCCCTGACAGGAAGACTCAGCTCTGTAGCATACACGGTTAGAAAAGTTAGACAACTAACTGATATTGATACCGCTCGTCTAGTATATTTTGGTTATTTTCAGAGTATTATGTAATATGGCATATTACTTTGGGAGTAACGCTGTAGATATTGAATCTGTTTGTATTTTACAAAAGAGAGCAATCCGGCCTATTTATAATCTTGGAGCTAGAGTATTTTCACTTTGATAAAATCAGTGATAATGATCGTATGTGCACAAGAAGTAAGGATAAAAAAGCGTGATAAAAAAGCGTGGAGTTAATACTTGTTGACTTCCATGCAGAATATATGACATACATATGTATATAATTGTATTTAACTAACATGACTGTATTTTTAAATGTTGAAAAAGAGTAACTACTGACTTTCTTGCCGGTTCTTCTTGGTAGAATCTACATTCCGAACCGGTGGTAGCTTCAATTAATATAGTTTGTTAAATGATGACAATATAGCTTGTAAAAGCCTTAACTGCCTTTAATGGTGTTATATTGCATTTTAGTGCAGAACATGCGAATCCTCGTGGTTGTAGGGAAGCTTGCTACGTAGCGGCGATCGTCGAGTACTTCAGCTGCAGTTTTCAGTTCGGTAGTAGCGTACTGATAAGATTTGTCGATTTGTTGCGTAGTTATTAAGCGATATATACAATCGCCTTGACTCTTGTAGTGTTGATTGATGTTATCCTCACAGAGATAATACTGACTGGACTTCGGGCATTCTGTCTCTATGTACATCAAATCTGTATCGTGAATTGCTAGGAAGGGATAGGATGGGAATTTTATTCTGTTATGCTTATTAAGAACTATAGATGGTCTGTAAAGATTATAAGTGGTAGGAAAAACGACCGGGAGCTTAAATACTAACACTAAATTTTTACTGTTATCCTAACTTAACGATATCGAAATATTCCCTAAAACGTATATCCAGTATTTGCTTTCGGCCATAGAGAGTGTTTAACTCTTCTATCATCTTATTAAATGTTTCTAACTTATACATAGAAACGCACGTATTAAGCACGCAAATAAATTCTCCAACCCAATAGTTCATCGGATAAGGTTCAAATTCAACGTTATCTGATGAAGAACGTTATAAGATATTGAGATAAATGGGCATATTTAATTGAATTTTCCTCACTTCTTAATTCATTTACCACTTACCACTTCTTTAATTTTATTTTGATTTTGAGCCATTTCATTTAAGATTTCTGAGCTTTGTGATATCCAGTGTTTGTTTTTTTTTTTTTTTTAAGTTTAAGGACCACTAGTAGCTACTACATGTTTTAATGACAAATGTAACACAATTAAATGAAAATAGTTAACATGTGAAGCTTTTTAAAGTAGCCACAACAATTACAATATTTGTTTTAAAAATACATTAACACATAAGCAACATGAGTAGAAAGATTTAAAAAAAAAAAGTTAAAATTGATAAAAATTAAACATGCACTTAATAAAATTAAAATTAAAAACACAAATAATTTGATTTGATATATGTACAAATTAAAATTAAATAATTCATTAAATTCATGCAAAGTTTACATTACAAAAAATCACTAAAAATATACAAATTAATATAAAATAAAATTAAGAGAGCACAACAAAAAATAGCTATTAAACATTATTTATTATTCCTTTATTATTTATTTGCATCTCTGAACAATTCTAGCGCACGTTTACGATAAATCATGGCAGAGTCATTAAAAATATCTAGATCTTGACTAAAACCATTGTACAACCGAGTTGATCTAGGTATTGGTGCATTACCTCCTAATTTCGTTTTTGATATTCTGACATCAAAAGTACCCAGAAAACTACGAGCATTACGCCTTGGAATACGATAGTATATCTTTTCAAGTAAGTGAGTACAGTCAATCTCGTTACGAATTATCTTAAATAGGAAAGAAAGATCTAATAATTGTCTGCGTATAGAGAGACTATCCATATTAAAATCTTTCAAGAGATTGCTGTCATTTTTATTACATTTATTGTATGAGAATTTTTTGTTCCTGGATAGATGATATACAAATCGGTTCTGTATTCTCTCTATACGCAGACGATGTACACTGTAACAAGGATTCCACACTACACTACCGTACTCCAGAACGCTACGCACGTAAGCGTTATAGATTAATTTTTTCGTGTTATTCGTGAAGTGTTTACCGTTTCTCATTAAAAATCCTAACGTTTTGGGATTTTTCGCAATTATTTTATTGAAGTGCGGGACAAAAGTAAGCTTGTCATCAAAAATGACACCTAAATCACTCATTTCAAAAACTTCCTCCAACTTGATGTTATCAATGCTATATATTGTTTCGATTTTATATGCTTGCATTTACTTACGTTTAATTCCATTTTATTATTTTTACACCAATTATATACAGCATTGATATCCACCTGTAAGAGCTCTGAGTCAGCTAAGTTATTAATTACTTTTGTTAATTTTAAATCGTCCGCAAATAAAAATACTCTACTATAATGTACCGTATCGCAAATGTCATTAATGAAGATATTAAAGAGCCAAGGTCCTAAGTGTGACCCTTGAGGAACCCCGGAGCAGGCTTTATATAGACTCGAGCTAAAACCTTTTAGGACAACAAATTGTTGTCTATTGTATAAATATGATTTGAACCACTCAAGCATTTTACCATTAAGTCCGTACTTACTTAGTTTTAAGAGTAAAACATCGTGCGAAACTTTGTCGAAAGCCTTGGTTAAATCGGTATAAATTGCGTCAACTTGCTTGTGGTTATCAATAGCTGGCACAATGAATTCAATGTACGAAACAAGATTTGATGTTGTAGATCGACCCTTTATAAAGCCGTGCTGGTTATTATTAATCATTTGCTTAACATGACATTCTAGATATGGGTAAACTATTGCTTCAAATACTTTGGCAAAAGTGGAAAGTATGGAAATCTGTCTATAATTCTCAATGCACTCACTACCCTTGGACTTATAAACTGGTACGATCCTAGCTATTTTCCACTTATTAGGAAAAACACCCGAGCGAAGTGATTCGTTGTATAATAAATATAATGGGAAACTTAATACCCATGCACATTTAGAAATAAATATAGGAGGCATATTATCATAACCTGTCCCTTTAGTTGTATCAAGTCTTTTTAAGTATTGATAAATCTGCCTTCGCGATATTACAAAATTAGTGAACTCTCCAAAGTCATGTTTATCTTGATTATTATAAGATGGTAATGTATATGAACTTTGAAATTGCGTGTATACAGAAGCGAAATACAAGGCAAATTCGTTACAAATTTCCGATCCAGATTTCATTACTTTTTGTTTGTAAGTCATTATGCCTGGGAGTGATGCACTATTATCTTGTTTGCCCTTAAGGTATGACCAAAAATATTTAGGATTTTTACTAATATTTTCTTCAACAATTTTAATGTAATTATTGTAGCAAATTTTCGATAAATCTGCACAACGTTTGCTTAGAAGACGTAATGAAATTTCATCAAGTGGATTTTTATATATTTTGTATTTCTTTAAATAAACTTGTTTTTCTTTATATAAATTTATCATTTCCTTAGTGAACCATGGAGGATATTGTTTACCTTTTAGTTTCTTTTTTGGTACATATTTTTCAATCAATTTGTTCAAAATTTTATAAAATTTATCGATCATTAAGTTTATTGACTTACAATTACAAAATTCGCTTAACCAATTGATATTATCTAATTCTGAAATTATACTTACGTAGTCAGCTTTTAAAATAGTTCTTCTTTTCACCAATAATGTTGCTTTTTAAAGAAGTTCTTGATGAATAAGAGACTACTATATCTAAGGGAGGATGGTGGTGATCTGGAGGCACTATTGGCAAAATAGACTTACTAATTTTTATGTTACTATAATTACTGAATATTAAGTCTAATATTTTATTATTGTTATTACAAATATTGTTATGTTGAACTAAATCATTGAGAGATGCAAAATCAACTAGCAAATTTCCTAAGGAACTATTAGAAACAACATTATCACCATTAGCGAACCAATCGATATTACTTAAATTAAAATCTCCCACGAGCATAACATGTCTATTCTCTGCAATTCTACTATTAAAATTATTGATAAAATTAGATAGCATATTACGGCAAACGGGCGGAGGCAAATAAACTGCACATAATGTAATTGATTTATACTCATCGTGACAATTTTCTCGTTCAACATTTATCCAAAGATCTTCACACTTACTTTCACAAAAACTGAGTCGCATTAATTTCAGTTTATTGGAGACTGCCACCAAAACTCCACCACCATCTTTTTTACAATGTAAACGTGAACTATCACGATCTCTTCTGTATACTGTATAACGGCTGTCGAATAATTCATGGTTCTCTATTCTATTATTAAGCCACGTTTCTGTTAATATAATAACATCATAATTTATACAAGATAAATTGCAGATGAAGTCATGTGTTTTAGTACGGAGACCTCGGACATTCTGGTAGTATATATTAAGACCGTTGAATATTATAACATGAAACACTAAAATGATCTATCAGTTTAGAGTGCAATGTAATTTACTGGATATTATCCAATACAGTATGATTTTTTAAATAAATACATTCTGAATGTTCTGTCTTTCTCATAAATACCTTGCCTTGTCTTACCCACACAAATCTGTATTTTTTTTTCTTTAGATTTTATTCTAGCTGCTGCATGTAAAGACTTAATAGCTGATGACAAGTGTTTCATAACATATATTGGCTGCTTATCTGCTGCAATACCTATGTGACTTGTGTTCAGTTTATCGTCAGGATGCGATTTATTGTAATTGATGACACATGCTAGCATCATGTCTCTCATTCGTGGTGTGGATAGCTTTACAATCACAGATCTGGGTCTTTTGTCGCTGTTATTCAATTTTGCAACTCTAGTACAGTGATGTATATCAGACTCCTTTAGATCACATGATATTGTTTTACTCAGTTGCATTACTGTACTATTTAAATTTTCATTTTTATGCTCAGGAATCATTTGTATTTCAATGTTATTTGATCGATTATGCTGCTCCATAGTTTGTATTCTTTGTTGCAAATCAGATGTTACATTTTTTAGTGCCTTTTTCTCTCTTTCCATTTCCGCAATTTTATCGTCGTAACTTGCAATTATTTTTTTAGTAGATTTGTATTCTTCGCTCAAAAAAGTCATCGAGTTTTCAATAGTAAATACATATTTGCTCTTTTATAGGTTTAAGATTTTCTTGAATCATTTTGTTTAACATGTTAGTGATATCTTCTAATAGTAAATTTTTAAAGGCCTGAAACTCATTACGAATGATTTGTTCAACGTCTTGTTTAGTAAGTTGTTCTGATGCAGGCGACCACTTTTCAGACTGATTGCTTTTTGGCCGGTTTGTCACATTGTAAGATTCTGGAGAAGTATTTTTTCTTGTTGTTATTATTCTTTTCTGTGGAACCATTCTTACTTAATTACGACTATGTCAGCAGCTTCCTTACAGAAAAATAAATAAATTAAATTTAAGTAGGTCGCCAACAAATTGGTTTTGAACCCGTATAGCTCGCGCGTGGAAGTATAGTTCACACCATTGGGCCAACGATATAGTTAACAGTTAAAGTAAAAATTGCGAACTGTATGTACAACATTATAATATGCACCTGGAGCTTTTATTAAACACCCGCTACAGAAAAAGTTATTCTCTTTGTTTCTACTCACTTCACTGTATATTTTTCTAAATATTTCTTTGTTTTATTTTAAATTTATAGAACTTTAGGTCTTTCTTAAAATCGTTTTATAAAGCATTTATTTCTAATTTTTATCAAGACACTACTATCGTAACTTTTGTAGCTAGTTAAATAAGTCACTGTCCTCAATAAAAGTACCTATATTATATAATTATCTTGTCACACTTTTCGTATTAAACTTATTCAAAACAATAATGTTTTTATATAGTTCATACACTGTCTTTGTTATTTACACATATCTACGTTTTATGATTGCAAAACACAGTCTTTATATTTTTAAAACAATTTTTTTTACGGAGCTATATTTTACTTTCGCCATTAAAACCCCAAACGAAAGTTTGATTAAGCTAATATGATAATTTAATTCTGTAACAATTTTATTCTCATTTTTTTGTAAGGATTTAATAGCATTATCTTAGCATGTGCATATAGCAATGGCATCAGTATAAACTAAATTTCCAGATATGCTTTTTATTGCTGAACCTAGTCCATCGATAAGGTGCTCGTTTAATGCGATGAGAATGAAATAGCTCTACTTGGTCAGATAGCAGCAGCTGAATTTTATTATAAAGGTAATCAATATGAGGCTGATATAAGGAAAGCGTTTTATTATGAAACTAAGGCGAAATATCATCTAACTGTTTCCTTACTAAATTAATATTACTGCGTATAATATCTACGTGAACGGATTGTATAAACGAATGATAGTGGGAAATAACTTTTGTTTTCCCTAAAAAGAAAGGAAAGATGCCAGATCCATCATATAAGTTATGCAGCGTTATGTCTTCCGCTCGTACTTGGCTCAGGATTAGAAGAACGATCCTGTAACAATCGACTGCTATTAGGGACCCGTTCAATCGAGACTTAGCGACTGGCTCCCATAGATGTGGATTTGAAGGTCAGCTAATACTATGTCACGTGTATATCTCTGGGCTAATTTTTTTAACGGATTTCGTATAAATATAAGTTTATCTGGTGAATACTCCTCTTCAGGTTCCCTATTTTTATTAATATTTTCCGTCATACGAATACGATCATGAAGGGAGGATTCATTGATAATTTCATAGACTTTTTGCATTTTGTTACGGTGTTCCTGAGTATACAACTGTAATATATTTTCTGATCAATTGATATCTAAAAGATTACGAAGATCTAGATGACCGGTAATTATATCTAAGGGCCTCGTTATTTTGGGTCAAATCGCATTCAGACCTTTAAGTGAGTTATTAAATTTATGATTATTATTATTTAAAAAAAGGGGTCCTCCTTGATGCGTTATTCTTGTAAAAAAATTGCAGTATTGCAAAACAAACAGATATGTACCGTTTTTCTTGAAAAAAATTAAATGAAAATCTAAACCTTTCCAAGTTATGTCGTATTGTTACGTTTTTATTAATAATCTGTAATCTAACTGTATGGAACATTTTAATTAAGACACGTTACTGTCGTAGAAATCTTTTTATTTTTGTATTTGGTTTTACAAAATGAAATATATTATGGCGACTTTCGCTGAAATACAAGTAACAATCACATTTAAAAAAAATATTATTATTATAAACAGACACTAATATCTGTAGTTTTAATTTTACTTACAACCGTTAGTAATTATAACGTTATTAAATATTTAGGAATGCCATATTAGCATAAACATCACAAGCCTCTGCTTATCTCAGTAATATTAGGAAACTAATCTTAATTAAGTCTTACATAAATCAAATAAACATCCTAGCAAAACAAACCACAGATAGGTAATCATTCAGTACAAAGATTTTCCTCTAATCTTAAAATATTAGGAACATAACATTGTTATTATTGCTTTTTAATGGCACAAAATTTCAGGGCATTTTTGAATTCACAGTTCACCTAATAATAATAAAATCTGAGTAAATGAAATAAAAAACTTAACACTTAAATCTACAAAGATTCGTAAAAAGGTCTATAGTAACTTGGAATGTGGTTTTTGTTGATCAGTTCATACGGATAAGCTTATTTTCAGCTCATCTGGGTTTAGTTGTGTAGGCTTTTTTAACCTCAATAGCAATGTCTTTTTCTTTTCCATGACTATAGCTTGTTTAAACTCCTCTTCTGCGTATGAGTTTTTCTAATAACTTGCCCGAGCATCATCTTTTATGGATTTTATCATCTTGACTTCACTGATTTTGACTGGAACGTTTTCGGCATCTTTTTGTATTGCAAAAGACATTTGGCTGCATACATTCTTCCAATCATAAAAATCTTCAAAGCACATTTCGTTCACTCGGAATGGCTCAATCTTTTTACGAGCAGATTTGATAGCACTGATGAATGCATCGGGCGTGCACATAGGTCCTCTTCGCAATTCTCGTCGCACTTGTCTTTCTTTTTGTGAGTGTGCCGAATCCCCTTCATTTTGGGTATGTCCTCTAATTAAATATTTGTGTGTTATTGGCTTTATATTTGGAAATTTCTAAACCGCGAAAAGGAATATGGCCACCATGTTTTTTTGTTGGCTAGCACAGTTATCAGAATAAAATACTACATTCATATCTTCGGTACCGTTTGATATTTGCTCGAGATACTTAAATACATACCTATTTCGTTCACACCTCTGCTTGCATTTGCTTCATCCCATATATAAAATTCTACAGTATTCTTCTGGACGCATACTGTCAGTTGTTCGATTTTCTTGTCTTTTTCTAATCGTGATAGCCTCTTCTCTTCTTAAATTTTTCATAAGCGTCCTTTTTAGCTTCTTTTTCTTCAGGTGATGAATTTTTAAACGCTTCGCATACGTTACACATATCTTTCTTTTCCTTACAGATTTCGACGTAATCGTGGTGCAGATAAGCAATGGTTTTGCTTCCATCAATGAAGGTTCTTCTTGAATGGGCTCGTGTATAGTGCGATTCAATTTTGGGTATTGAATCTATGAACTGCTTGGCTCCTTCTTTAATATTATCGTCAATTTTTGGTTGCTTTCGATGTCGTCCACGGTTATCTGTCATCAATGAAATATTTGTTTTCTTATTTTTCTTGCTTAATGCAGTTGTTATTGGGCCATTATTGATACAAAGCGTATTTTTGAAAAATACCTTGCACACTCGATAGTTTTTCCTCTTCAAAATCAAATAAAAAGCATTATTAGTTCGCTTAGGTTCAATAACCTGTGCTCTATCCGGAAAAGTTTTTTTGACACTCGAAAATGAGAAATTCCTTACAGGATTCTCTTAGTTGACGGGGCAGAACATTTTTTTGTGATGCTTTTGATTCGTAGGACTGTCTTGCATTTCTTAACTGTTTAGTTATTTATTTTTTTCCATTTTTCTTTTTTAAGTAGTCTTTTTTTCTTTTTTGTAGGTGTAGGGTCTTCATTTATGTTAATCTGTACGTCTGCAGGCGATGGTTGTTTTTCAGGTGCAATTGCTTCATCAAATGGTCTTTTTTTGCTTGTTTTGCAGATTTAGGTTCAATTTATTCACTCAACGGTTTTTCTTTTTCTTTTTTAGCAGGGTTTGTTTCTACAATAAATTATGGTGAAGAAGTACTGCTGCTCAAAGAACTAGTCGAGTCGCAACGAGGCCGGTTAGATGGCAGTTGTTGTTTTTCCGGTGCTGATTCACATGCTAAAAAATAAATTGATTGTTTAATTCATTTGTATTTCGAGAATCGGTATTATGTTTTTATTTTTCTAACTTACGTGAATGTTCATTGATTCCTCGGACAAGATTTACAATCTTCCTAGAGCGTGATTCCATCTGAAAAATAAATTGTAATTAGACAATGTTTTTATCATTTATAATGCAACATTGTAAGCTATTCGTTGTAAAAAAATATATATTTTTTACCAAGAATGTGTTAACTTGAGATAACTAACAATAAGACCAAATATTTTGTACTTTTATTATCAACTATAACGGGTCATGTTAAATTAACCAACAAAAAACATTGTTTATTTCAGCAACAACGGTACAATCCTATGTAAACCATAGCATGCGATTACTAATTTTACTACAATAATGATTCACATACAAATGTCCCGTTGTAGCTGCAAAAATAAATCACAAAAAAAAACAAAAAGCTATATTTACCTTTTCATCAAAACCGTGACACCATGAACTGTTACGTTTTTGCAGCAATCAGGCAGCATTTTCTTCCTCAAGCGAGCGGCGCCAACTGACGTGAACCGATCTTGCATTAAATTTAGGGGCGGAAAGAGATGTCGTTAAACCGATAGTCGCCGACCTATTCCCTCTTTACCCGATCATTTTCGGCGTTAGAAATATCGCGTTTTAGCAGCAAGTAGAGCGCGATGCGCCGGATTCTACTGTATCATTATTCCATAACGATACATATAGTTTTTATTTTTATTTAATTTAACAATATCCACGGGCTCACAGTTGCCCGTGCCTTTTTTTAACATTGAATTTTTATAAATTTTGGCGTTATTTTATATTTTTACTGAACATCATCAGATCTTCGCTGGCTTTTTTTTTCATTTTAAAATAATATATAAATAATCCATAATAAATAATATATGATAATATATAATATATAAAAATACTGTATATAGTAGTTTTTTTTTTATCCTAATTACTGCAATCCAGCAGGCCCTGCTCCGTGCTTGATCAGAGAGAGCACAGCCTCGGCGACTCTGATGTCGCCGTTTATGTATAGATGTCTTGAGGCTGTGCTCTAGGATGGTCTTTTCTGAAACACCCGCCGCTCGGCCGATGAATCTGCCGATACCGTAGCTACCATCGTCCGTGTAATAGAGACAGGTGTTAGTGTATCTAGTGATTGCCACAACTGCGTGAGGAACGCTTTCGTGTATACGGAGCCTCACATTCTTCGACTGGACTATGATAACGTCGCCGTAGGTCATGTCGTGGATGGTCATGACGCTTGACCCTTCACCTTTTCCGTATCCCTGGTCCATAAGGAGTTTCTTTTCCTCCTGCGTATGGGCCAGATATAGGGTTTTGGTTTGGTCGGATGGTATGTTGGCGTCAGTGAATCTCTCCATTTTGAGGGAGTGGACGATGGGGCTTGCAGAGTAGATGTTACGGTAGACCTCGCTTATGGCGTATGCGACGTCCAGGGGGTTTCGGTGCGTACAGGATAACTCACGGGTGATGTTTGTTGTCGGGCTTGGTTGGCAGTACCTCATTTCGAACAGATTTTCTCTATCGATATAAGGCAACTGGTTGATATCTCCGATGAGGACCACATCGCTAGCTCCGGACAGCTGTGCCACCATTACTTTGGCTCCGAAGTGGTTCATGAGGGCTTCGTCGACCGTAAGACGGTTACATTTTATGCTCTCGTTGAACCCGTTCACTAGCACGGATGCCATAGTTCGTACCCTTGATTTAGCTTTTTCGCCAAATCGGTGTGTAAGTTGTTCTTTCAGGTCTTTGGCGGCTTCGATTGTGGAGGTGACTACCACTTCTTTGTCCTCACCGAAATTCCTGACATTGTGAGTCGTCTTTCCGCATCCTGGTACCCCGTTTATACACGATATCTGTGGCAGTTCCCAACCCAAGAGAGGTGCGTCGACCCCCGGACCTTCTGAGATGGACTTTGCCATCGCGAGTATTCTGTCCTCTAGCATTACTCTTGTGCATCTGGCCACAACTACCACTGGGTCTCCTGTTGGTGTGAAGAACCTAGGGAATGCGTCTTTTCGCCCCTCATCTTCAACCAGGCCCACGAATCCTTCTGCAGCGCTGTAAGCAGCCATGTACCGCCCCGACATTTTCCTTTGATAACTTGGGATGTGTCGTTGTTGTATATGACCGCCTCGGCTTCTTCAAGCTCCACCTCCAGCAGCTTTCGTTACCGCGTTGGTAGGTCTGCATGATCTTTTTGCAGGTGGCTAAGTGGACCTTACGCGTGGCCGTCACAATAGCTCGGAACTCTAGGAAAGCATTCACTGCATGGTCTCGGGGGTTTGACGCTGGTCTCAGCTTTGGTGGTATTACTTGACTCTTATCGGCCCTTGTTAGATGGGCGCGTGTTATTTTGGGCTTTCCCGGGTCGGTGACCATCAGGAATTCCCTCATTGACTGCGCCTGTCGGTTCGATGAAACCGACAGGCCGGGGTCTGATTGGGGTGAGTGCGACGTCTTGTTCTTCGGAGATAGCAGATCGCGGATTAAACACGTCACCGCCGTCACTGCAGGTCCAGGGCTCGGCCATCTCTCTCGACGGCACTTCGGGGCCTGGGCCGTTCTCTGTGCCGCTATTTATTCCAAAATTTTTTTTTTGCGAAAAGCTTTTCGGAGTCATTTTAACAGAAATGCTCGAAAAACGAATAAGGATAAGAGATAGTTTAGATGATTATTTCTATGAGAAAAATAATTTATTAAATGCGTGTGATATTTTTGCAAAAAAGGCAGTTGCATTATACACGGTATAGATGATCGTACAATACGTGCTGGAGCGTTATCCGCTCGTTTTACAGAACCTGAAGATCTCTTGAAATTTCTTAAAGACGTTTATAAAGAACACAATGATATTTATCGTAATTCTAATCTAAATAGAAATAAACTAAATAATCATTTATTCTGTAATAAATGTAATGAACCTAGGCATCGTACAGTACGATGTGTCAAAAATTCGAAGTTACATTTTGAACATGATAGTTTTTCACCATTATGCTTTAACTGTAACGAAAAAGGGTGTAGAGTCTACGAGTACTCTAATCGAATTATAAAATGTGATAGATGTAATAAATTCGGACATACTATTGCAAATTTTCCACAAAAAACTAACATGTGTAGGGGTACTGGTTCCTAGCTTACTTCTTGTTATACTACTTGTAGATATTTGTTGCAGTATATTTACAAAAACTGAAAATAACATCAGCCAATAAAATAATTGTAGTGCATAGGTATTTACAATTTCTTTGTCCAAAGAAAACAATTCTACTAATAAAAAGCAATAAAATTTAAAAGTGATAAAAATTATGATTCATCCAATAAAAAGTTATACATTACAATTGAAAATATTTTAGAGATTAAACTACAAATGACATGTTTTCGCACTTCGTCTTCGTTCCATTAAACTGTTCTTTTTATTTTCTATTCAATAACATAAGTTGTTAGCTATTATATCTATTTATGTTTAGTTGCTATAATTATATTCCAGTATAAATTTGTAAACATGACGTTTTATATTGTAGGTATAATGTCAACAATCTGACGTTTGATTTGTGTTTAGTAATTGGATTGATAAAACTACTTACTATTTTGTTGAGTTAACGGCCTTGGACTCTTGTAGTTTGACTAATTGCTTTGAGTGCAAAAGTCTGTAGTTATTATTTTTATTTTATCAAGTTTTGTTTTTTTTTTTATTTTTTTTTCTCTTACTTAATTTGTGTTTTTGATATTTACTAATATTAGAATTTAAATCGTGCTTTAATTTTGTTTATTGGTTACTTAATGTGTTGCCTTTATATAGCACTGATTTTTAATCTAACATATTTTGTTGTTTTTTTTTTTTTTAAATATTGTATCCGGTTCCTATGTTTATAATGTATATATATTTTTTAATTTTTGTAATTGCTTACTCACACATTGCTGGCGGGATAGAGAAGTAGCTTGTTTAGAACGCAGTATTAGTATTTTGACTTATTTTGGTATTTTTAGTATTATTATATTATTTAATTATTTTTATTATTTTTAATTTAGATATACAATATATATTAACTATTTATTTACATTAATAGTATGATTTCAAACTTTCACAGTGTAAGCGACTCGAATGATAATAGTATCTACTTTAGTGACTCAGAGTTACCTGGTGATAATAGTTTTCATAGTGCTTCTCTTCCTCTAAACTTCCTTTTAGACACAACTTTCTCCGGTTTTTCTAAAAACTTTAACGTGGTGCATATAAATGCGCAGAGTATTCCTTCTCATTATTCTGATTTCCTGTCTTCCTTCGATAGTAAAAATATTCATGCCATTCTTGTATCCGAATCTTTTTTGAAACCTAACTTACCCCTACTTCTTACTGTTTGCCTGGCTACCATCTGATCCGGAATGATCGCACAGGTAAAAGCGGCGGTGGTGTAGCAATATACCTTCGTAGTCACATCCCCTTTACAATTTTAAGTAAATCTCCTTCAGAATATTCAGTCATCGGAACACATATTTATTGAGGTCTTATTCGGTCATCTCAAACTATTACTGGGCGTATTTTATAGTCTTGATAACCTAAAAAAGTATAAAAAGCTGCGAAATCGTTGCAATAAACTCTGTCATGATGCTCAGCGTATGTTTATAAAAAATCTATTGATAGTAGGGGTGCATCCAAGGTTTGGCGGTTTTTAAAATCGTTGGGAATTGGGCGTCAGCGGCAATTGAATTTTGTAATATTTATCGTAATGTTTGAAAACTTTATACGGGCCATCGTACGGCGGCGTAAGCGGAGCTCGAATCATATCATTGCGTACAAACACATGCGTACACGTTGTTAGGTCTTGGTACACGAATGGTTTATGTTTGTGTTTGCGTGGCGCTGGTTGTAGCGTTGCCATGATTTCCATTGGGCGGCGTACGTACTCTGTGTCATTTATTTTTGACTGTGTAGGCACAAAGAAATCGGCAGGTATTCGTAATGTTCTTCTATATGTCATTAATGCAGGACTGAAATTATCTTTTTGTAACGCCGTGCGTAAGCTCAACAGCACGGTGGGTAACTTGTCCGTCCATTGTATTATAGCTTCTCGTGCTATCAGTGCCGCTTTTAGTGTTCGATGCCACCTTTCGACTTGGCCATTAGACTGTGGATGATATGCAGTGGTTCGAATTCTTGTTATCCCGATTTTTTTCATTAACGATTTAAATAGCTCGGATTCGAGCTGGCGGCCTTGGTCCGTACATATGCGTAGCGGGCAACCGAATCATGCGATCCAGTTTTCATAAAAAACTTTGGCTACATTCTCGGCGGTAATTTCTTGCACCGGCACTGCTTCGGGCCACTTTGTACAGCGATCTATCATAGTGACGCAGTATCGATAGTCGTTTGATGGTGGTAGCGGTCCAATTATATCGATGTGTACATGTTCGAAGCGCTGTGACAGTGGAAATTGGCCTAAATTGGCCTAGGCGTCACGACGTGTCGATGTATTTTTGTTCGTTGACAATGAATGCATGCTTTACTCCATATACCGACGTCTTTATTCATATTGGGCCAGAAGTACTTAGTAGTTATTTGCTTTATTGTAGTCCGTACGCTCGGGTGATATAATTCGTGTTGCGCTTTGAATGCAGCATAGCGATATGTGTTCAGTAGGTACGGCCGCGGTGTATCGGTAGATAGCTCGCACTTGATTGGTTGGCTTATTCCGGGCATCGCGATGGTTGTAAACCGTAAGTTCAGCTGTTTTCGAATTGACTTTAATTCTTCGTCATTACTCTGGTCGATTGCTAATCGTGTAAAATCAATTATGGTTGGACACTGGATGTCTTCTATGCGAGAAAGAGCGCCGGCGACTTTGTTTTGTTCGCCTTGTATGTAGTTAATACTTGAACAAAATTGACTTATAAAATATAGTTGTCGTTCTCTACGTGGTTTACTTTTAGCTTGGCAATGTAATGCGTAGGCGAGCGGCTTGTGATCTGTGTACACGCTTACTTCGCATCCCTCGATGAGTCGTCGGAAGTGTTTTACAGATATATTGCTAATAATTCGCGTTCATATACACCGTTGTGTAGCGCTCATTGCTTTTGAAAAGTAGGCGAGTGGCTTCCATTTATTATTAACTAGCTGTGCCCGCGACTTCGTTCGCGTAGTTGTCGGAAACACTATCATGATTATCGTTTGATTGGTCACGTTGGTTTTTGTTATTATAATCGTCAATAAGATTTAATAATATGTTTTACAGTACTTCAGCGTAGATTATATTTTTAGTTTTATTTTCTTGTGGTAGAAGAACATACTGATTTTGCCCGCAACCCGATCTTGACAACGCGACATATAGTTGGTCGTGTGAAAAGCAGTCTTGACGTAAATCGATTCCTACGTGTTTAAATGTTTGGCCCTGTGATTTATTAATGGTTACGGCAAAAGATAACTTAATGGGAAATTGAATTCTTTTAAAATTAAAAGGTAAATCATTTGGAATCATTGGGATGCGAGGTATAAGCACTGTTTGAACATTTGCCGGACCAGTCAAAACTGTTGCAACGATCACGTTATTGCGAAGGAATTTTACTTGAAGGCGGGTCCCGTTACATAAATTTGGTGGTTTAAGATTTCTGAGTAAAATTATCGCAGCACCTATTTTTAACTTCAGGGAATGTGGTGGAAGGCCGCTCGGGTTTAAAGAATTGAGAAACTCTTGTGGGTAATGGACAGCATCTTCTTGATCCATTACATTATCAATAGATGTGTAGGTAGTTATATCGCCTGGAAGTTTGGTTAAAATTAGGTCCTTAATTTCGTCAACGCTACTATTTCTCGCCGCCAATATTGCCCTTTGACACATCCATTGGTAATCTTTATTTTCTATTTCGACGATATTAGGGTAAACTTTTGATATTAAATCCTCTATGCTAGTCACTTTTCTCCTAAATCGCGATCAATTTCAATTTTATTTTCAGAATGAGGTACTTTTCCATCTCCTATTAAAAGTAACTTTGAAGGAAAATTTGTACTTCCTCCCCCCAAATGTGCTCTCATATTCGTAGATAGTTTTAAGGTATGGACAAATTTCCATAACGGTGAACTTTTAAGGCAAGACCTTACAATGTCTGCTCTAGTTCCTCTTAAAATTAGCGGTAAAGTTTGTCTAAATAAATTACCAACATCTGTGTTTTTATTGCTTATTGTTATACGGTCAATTATGACAACCCTTTTCTTAAACATAAAAGAAATATTGTACAATAGTGTACGATTGCGAATATTTTTTTTGTTAACAATTCGATGCAGGTGTATCGACATCTGGATGTAAGACAAAAGAAAAAGTCAATTGTAAATAAATAAATCACAAACAAAATTCATACTCTGCCAAAACAAACAAAACGTTCAACAGGAAATGTAATAGTAAATCTGAATGACTTTTCTTTGTCTTGGATTAGGAGAAAAGTTCATGAATTGTAATACCTGACGGTAGACATGTTTGCTTAAACACTCAATTTTGATTCCAATTTTCTGTCATTATATAGGACCACTATGTACGTATAGGGTTTAAAAAAACATCAAGAAGAAGTGTATTTATCGATAGACCAGATTTACAAATTTGGAGTATATCATATATTTACAAACCTACCTTGGCTGACACCGCCTCCAAAAATAACAATAATTTTAACTATAATATATTATCGTAATAACTTTGCTGACTTTTAAATAGTCTAAATATTTTTAATTTCATTTTACATAGTATAAATCTAAAAAATATTGTGATCATTGTTTGTTATTCATAGGTTTGTGTTAAGTTAGATTTAAAGTGGGTAGGTACATACTTATCTCCTTGCGTGGAAACACAGAACGTACCTACATATTGGTAAGTAGAATAAGTTACTTGATTATTAAGTTGTAGAATAATAAGCAATTATTTTTTACTTTTTAGAGCATATTATTTATTTTCTCTTTTGCAGTCGGTTTTTTTTTGTCAAAATTTTTGTTTCTAAAAGATTCGGCCGAGTATCGCTAACGTGCTCCTTAGAATTGTTCCGTTCCCTTCCGTACCGTTACTTTGTCATGGATCCTATGCTCAGAACCTTACCAAACTTTCACCATAGTACCCTTGAAGTATATCCTTTATAATAAAAAAAGAATCATTAAAATTGGTTGGCACAATTTTGAGTTATTCACCTATTTATCGCGCACATACATAATGCACATTTAAGACTTATATCGTTTTCATAAGGATACCATCATCGTAACAGGATAAAATTAAAATGGGGCCCCACGGGAAGCACTACCTTTCAAACAAAAAAAAATTATCAAAATCCAGTGAAAAGTAATGAGGTAACAGACATATAAAAAAAAAAAATACAGACGAATTGATAACCTCCTCCTTTTTGAAGTCGGTTGAAAACAAACAATATTAACTTAAACGTAATAAGATAAACAAACCGAACAATAAGAAGTTTAGATTGTTTCTCCTTTGGTGTTATTATTTCATAAGGTGATTATAGTACAACCGTGTTGAATATGCTTGAACGTAATAGAAATTACTTGAAATATTGAACTACTAATTTATTTGTGTAGTCATTTTAAACGATATTCACCTATTTGCTTATTTGCATAATTTATTTTCTCAGTGATGATTAATCTGCATCGGTGAAAGTATCGCTCGCCATTTTGAACTTTTTTACGTGTGTAATGTAATTTTTATACCTTATTTATACCGTGAAACGTTTAAATTGTTTACTTGCAAAGTACGAAGGAATGTTCATTGAAATTTTATCTTATATCGTAAGTTAAAACTACAGCAGATTATGATTTAAATGTAACCGATTTTAAACGATAAAAAATAATGAGCAAATAACCTGATAACAAAACCTAATTTTGATAAATAATTTAACTATTAAGAATGTTAATTTTTTTAAGTCGTTATGTACATTGTTACTTCGCAGAACTACACCCGCGGGTGAGAGTGGCGAGCGCGGCGGCGGGGCTGACCCGCCTCCCCCTCATCCGCCGCCGCGCCCCGCCTGCTAGCACACTCTTAACAAATAGACGTATAGTGTCACGGACTTTTTTTTATTATTAAAAGAGGAATATATCTTTCATACACATTTTTTGAGTAACTTTAAACGTTTATGCTGCGCACGCATCGAAAGTCCATAAATGTGAATAATTTTCCCCGTTTTTGCAACATTTCTCACTGTCGCTGCGCTCCTATTGGTCGCAGCGTAATGTTATATAGCCTAAAGCCTTCCTCTATAAATGGACTATTCAACAAAAAAAGAATTTTTCAAATCGGACCAGTAGTTCCTGAGATTAGCGCGTTTAAACAAACAAACAAGCAAACAAACTCTTCCGCTTTATATATTAGTATAGATTTTTTGTTGTATTACGACGCCGAGACTATGATCAGAAGCGTCCGTCATGGTACTGAGAACACTACCGGGGACTGGATGAGTCAGGGTTGTAGCTTCTAAAATGCTTTGGCGGCAATTTTCGAATGCTGCATCGGTATAATCTACATTCCGATCCGGTGGTAACTTTACTTTCACGACGATTCAAAAGTGCTTGTAGAAGCCTACTCGAATAAAGTATATTTTGATTTTGATTGCTTCCGGTGTCAAGTCCAGTCGATCGGTGTTTTATCGTTCTTTTTGCGGTTATGTAAGTACTTATTGAGGTGGTGTTGAAGTTCAGCTTGATGTGGTAGACAGTCGCGGTAGAAATTAAGCATGCCGAGGAATCGGCGTAATTCAACTATGGTTTTAGGTTTCGGATATTTTGAAATAGCTTCAATGCGATCTTAAGTAGGTTTTATTCCTTCTGCCGAGACTTCATAACCGAGAAAATTTATTTTATTTTTTCCAAATTCATATTTTTCGATTTTTAATATAAGTCCGTCTAAATACTTCATATACTTAGTAATTTAATGTGTTTTTCTTCGTTTTCTGAATACACTAAAATGTCATCATCGAAACATAAGCAATTTTCGACGCCTCTGAGAACTTCGTGCATGAATCGTTGAAATGTTTGACTCGCGCTGCGAAGTTCGAAAGTCATGCAGTTGAATTCGAAGAGGCCGAATGGGGTTATTATTGCGGTTTTCTGTGCATTTTCTTAAGCGAATGGTATCCAGTAGTACGCTATTTTTAAACAAGCTTTGAAAATACTTTTTTATTATATAGTTGATAGGTAAAATCCTGTATGCGCGGTATTGGATAGCGGTCGGGTTGAGTGACCGCGTTTAATCGCCTATAGTCACCGCAGACTCTTAAACCGTCGTCCTTTTTATTACAACATGTAACGGGCTAGCCCACGGACTATTAGATGGTTTACAAATGCCCATTTCCAACATATTCTCGAATTCAGCCTTCGCAGCTTTGTATTTGTCCGGCGGAAGCGGACGTGGACGGTGTGTTTTGAAGGTTGATTGAGAGACATTAGTCGAATTACGTTTGGGTATTGCTTCAGTATATGATAATAGGCTTGGTTGGTCCCGATAACGTGTAATGTTTCTGTTTCAATTTCAGCGCCTGTTGATATTTCAATAGTGACTTTATCTATGACTTGTAACTTGAAATTACATATACTTGAAATTAAAATACAGGCAAGTGACGTCACCGATTCCATTGTAGCGCCATTTTGTCAAAGTCCCCCATAACAAGAACAGGGCTTGGGAGAGAAGATAAAATGGAGTGTAACTCAGGCGCAAGTGAAGGACCTACTCCTTCACGGGGAATGTAAATAGAGAAAAAGGAAATGTTGAAGGCTTTGATAGCTACAGCATTGATGTGCTGGCTAAAAGGAGGTAAGGGGATTTGGGAGAAGGAAATGGAGTGCCTGATCAAGATGGCACTACCTGCATACCCATCACTTCTGTCATCCCTCAAACAGGTGATACCAGCAATTCGAAATCGAGAACTGGGAATCAACCATGTCTCAGAGATGGCAACAATGACAGGTTTATACAAATTAATAAGTGAGAGGAGTTCAGGTTTCTTAGGACGGACGCTTTTGCAATTCCATTGAAGGAATCTGATTGGGGCCATTGTGGAAGATATTAAATAATTGATTTAAGTCATTGACAACGTTGGACCGTAAAGGGATTTCATTGCATGTACTTAGGATATTTAGGAGGATTTTTGTGAGTAGTTCCAATAAGTTAGGATTATTATTAGGAGGGGACGGGTTAGCAACGTTTAAGGCACAACCATTAGGAGAGGAGGAGGGGCAATTGCAAACTATGGCTTGATGGGCATGTTTATCATACCCCTTCCCTTGAGGAAGTCTAGGGAGAGCGGACAATGGTTTGTCTGTATGATTTACTAGGACAGGGGGTGGATTTAGAAGGACCAGGGTTAGATGGGATGTATGTTGGAACGGAGAACAACTCTTTTGCTACCTCTGCATAGGATCTACGGACACTAGGAAAGCGAGAGGCAGCTTCCATGTAAGAAACATCCGGAGCCATTAAAATTTTTATAGAGTGCTGTCGCGAATACTCAGGGCAATCCTTATCTGTGGCAAAGTGTTTGCCAGAGCAGTGTAGGCATGTAGCATTGTCTTTAACAACCTCACACAACTCACCTGTATGAGATTGGGAACATTTAAAACACCTGTGAGTGGACCTACACTGAGTCTTAATGTGGCCATAACGACAACAGTTCAAGCATATTATAGTGGGGAGATTATAGGTTTCGACAGGGAGGTATGTATGGTAGGAAAAGATGTTACCAGGAAGGGTTTGACCTTTAAAAGTTATAACAACCGATTGAGTTGGAATCCAGGACACAACTCCTTCGTTAAAAGTCTTGCGGTTCAGTCGTCTCAATTTGATTATTTCCCCACATCCATGAGGGAGCTCAATTGACTCCAAAAGATCCTCCATAGACCAGTCCACGGGGATGCCTTTTATTAGACCCATTCTAGTAATGTTATATGTGGGTAAACTAGCCTTATACTTGCAAAGATCTAATATTGGGTTTTTAAGAAAATTATTTGTCACTTGTGCTGATGAAAATTGTATTTCTATTTTATTGCGACCAACATTTTTAACGCCATCATTAACAATTGAGCCAATCTTGTGATTGTGTAAAAAGTGTCCGAATTTAATGGATCGAATCGAAATACCAGCAGCTGGATCAGCAACTTCCCGAGAGACGTGGACTATGAAAGGGCCTTTATCGTCATCTGTATAACTTTTAGGGCCATCGATGGAGGAAGGATTTACATACACTGTTTGAATAGAAGGACTTGCGGTAGTAGGGTGGACTACTGTTTTCTTAGAGGAGGAAACAAGAGAACATGAAGAATTATCCCCGGAACGTTTGCGAGAGGAGGATGATGAAAGGTAAATTTGTAATTCTGAACCCCCGGGATCGGGAGGTTCAGGAGGAGGATCGACATCCATTATAAACTAACTACTGTAACTAAACTAATATACTTTATCTATAATAAAAAATTATGTTAGTAAAACCCAAAAACAATAAAAACGAACTATTTGCACTGAAAATTAATGAAAGAATTACACAGAGTTATTGTAAAAACACAGATATCTCACTAACACGTGTGTCAACCAAAGCTAACGCAAGCGAAAACTCAATTTAAAATATTAAAAAAAAAAAAAAATATGTGTTTCTTGACGTTTGTGTTTAGTCCATTTTGTTCTTTTTTGTGTAAATATATTAAATGTAATAAAATTAAGTTGTGAATAGTCCAATTGAGTGATATATCTTATTATATATAGTTTAGAGTACTAACAATTATTTGTAATCATTATTAACCCTTAATGTTTGTGTTGTTCTAGGTTACGGATTAACAAGGAAATTACTACTACTATACTTGGCTTTAAAATTTAATTGAGTTTGTTATCTCAGCCATACCGATCAATCTCATTCGTGTCTTCTCCATCGTACGTGACATTGGCGAAATAATCTGTGCCCTGTGGCACAACTAAAAGCCATTAAACTAAGAATTGAATTGAATTAAAAAAAAATCAAATTTGACATGTCACCCAGAGCAGTGTTACCAGTATCAGGTACTGTAATAGATATGCTATTTGTGCTACAAAATAAAAATTAAATTTACTTGTTTTTACTTATTAAAGTAACAATATTATTATTTTTCAAAAACACATTTTTGTTCATAATACCCCCAGGGGCAGTTTTGAAATACCATGATAACAAGAAAACAATGTAACTTAGAATATAATCAACATTTTATTTAAGACATACAGATCTTATAATTGTGTATTGCCCCTAACTTCGTACACTCACTATTGCTTAAATAAACTTTATAAAAATATTAACAGCCTGGGGCAGTCTTGAACAAGTGTAAGTAACTTATTATTTTAAGATATGAGATCTAGTTACATATTGCAATTAAAATCTTTGTCTTTATAATCTTAACACTATCTTAAAAACATACCATTTAAAATGGTCTCAGGAAGGCATTTAAAGAAGAATCGAGTAGTTAAACTATGTAAGTTTGGAATATCAAACACAAAATAAATAATCCAAATCGCCTTATTGGCCAACATAAAAGTAAATATTCAAAAAAAAAACGAACAACTTCAAAACTTTGGTAATAGTACCTAACTGAGTTTAAATTTACTAAAATCAAATTTGAAAGTTAATAGAGCAGCTGTACGAGAAGTTCCTGGACCAGAGCATGGCTTTGGAAGTTTCCTTACAGTATCAGTGATAGGTATGCAGGATTGGTCTTCTTTGTCAGGGAACAAAAATTTAAAACCTAATTTCTTTTTTAAAAAAGAAACTAGAAACATATTTTGATCTTTATGTTTAATTAAAGCTACGAAATACATTTATGATTCTTTTTTGGCAGAGTGACACTTTACCAATATATAGTCATTTTCATTTAAATTCTAATTTGTCAAGGATTGAATTGATTCCCTTTCATCAACTAGATTATCAGACTCAGAATTATTTTGACCATCTGTTAAATCCATATCAGAATCATCATGAAAAGATATATTTCCGTCAGATTCTGAGTTTAACTGATATTTTGGCAACGGTTTCTTCTTTTTATAAGTATTGGTCTTAGGCATACATCATCCTCGTTTTGATAAAGGCAGAATTGAAGGCTTGCGTTTCATCCGATCTAAATAAGCAGCTTCTACTGCGCATTTTTCGGGAGTATCAGTTAAGATTCGTGACGAACCTTTTTTTCTGCCTTTTCTTCCGGTACGAGGAGTTGCTTTAGGAAACGGTCTTATTGCTTCAGGAGTAATTGTTACTTTTCCCCTTATATTTTCAGTGTTCCTGTTTATTTTCGCCAAATTATCAATATTGGCGGCACTTTCGATTACAGTTGGTGAACGTAAAGGAGTTTGCACGTGAGCTTTATTAGTATTCTTAGTGGGTGTTTTTACACATTTATCGGTTTCATGATTAAGTTCAGGGGGAAGTTGAGATGTACTGTTTGTGGTCGGTTTATTACTTTTGTCAATAGCTTTAATTGATGCTATTACAGGTTGATCTGCTTCTATATCTTCAGCGTCAGTAGCGTAACTGTCGATTGCAGAAGGTGCTAGAGCAACAATTTCAGCATTAGTTAGTAGCGTCGTAAGCAACTGCTATTGTGGGTTCATTTAATTCCAGATCTTCAGCTTCAGTGACATTATCGTTGATATTATGTGGTATAGAGGCACCAAACTGTAATAACACCTGTTGAGGTTGATCAGTCTCCACATCTTCAGCTATTACACCACCAGGAACTAAATTCTCAGATGCAACTATCAAGAGAACTTGCGAAGGATCAGTCCGATTAGTCACTTCCGAACATTCAAAGTCATTGTCCGTGAATTTGTTTCTAGAAAACGGATATATTCCTGGCGCAGAAAATCCCGATGTGATGTTATTGATAGTATGTGAAGCATTATATGCACGGGTGACAATACTTGCAAGATCGTGAATAGATATTGTTTTGCCCGGATGATTAAGCAACCAATAATTTTGCGCGACTGCGAGCTTCGCCTTAAAAGGACTGTTTACTGCAACGTCGAGTGGTTGAAGTTTATGCGTACAATGAGGGGGAAATGTCAACAGTGTTATGCCGTTTTCTCTTGCAAAATTAATAGCATCGATGGTGCAATGACTCTCATGATTGTCAAGGAGTATAAGAATTTTATTTTCTTTGGTGCATCTATGGTGGTGGTTTTTTCATTATGTTGTAGAACTTTCAGATACAAAGGTCCAGTCATCCAACCGCTAGTAGGACTATTGGCAAACCCGACACTTCCAACTGGAGCTCCAATAAGCATTGTTTCGTGAAACCTAGCTCTTGGAAAAATAAAAACCGGAGGAATGGTATTTCCAAGAGCATTTACAATACCACAAATAGTGATCAATTGACCTCTTTCCGCCGAAACACTTTGTCCAACTTGCTTTTGACCTGTTCTAGCAATAACATTGGGTGCTTGAACAACGGTCATAATACTTTTTCGTCTAAATTATAGATGCAGTCTGGAGTATAATTTCCACGTTGTAACACTCTTTCATAATTATCAAAAAACATCCTGACATTGTGCTTATTAAAGCTGGTTGATCTGGAAAGACTGGTGTTTTCAAGTTTTCGCAAAGATAATACTGGGTGTCTTTTCATAAAGTTTTTCATCCATTCAATACCCGCACTCTTGTTATCTAACCATTTTTCAGGACACTTATCTAACGCTGCTGCATATTGATATGCCAATTTTCGACCTTGTAAGTAGGTAAGACCATAATTCATTTTGGACATTTTTAAAAAGTACCTTTCCAGCATAAGTTCCTTATCATTCATGAAAACTTGATGCACAGTGTGTTTGCTGCTATAGTTTATATTTTTTGTCATTACATTCTCTTTATATTTCTATACTCTATAGTACAAAGAGGTTGGTTTTATATTATATACTAGCTGTGCCCGCGACTTCGTTCGCGTAGTTGTCGGAAACACTATCATGATTATCGTTTGATTGGTCACGTTGGTTTTTGTTATTATAATCGTCAATAAGATTTAATAATATGTTTTACAGTACTTCAGCGTAGATTATATTTTTAGTTTTATTTTCTTGTGGTAGAAGAACATACTGATTTTGCCCGCAACCCGATCTTGACAACGCGACATATAGTTGGTCGTGTGAAAAGCAGTCTTGACGTAAATCGATTCCTACGTGTTTAAATGTTTGGCCCTGTGATTTATTAATGGTTACGGCAAAAGATAACTTAATGGGAAATTGAATTCTTTTAAAATTAAAAGGTAAATCATTTGGAATCATTGGGATGCGAGGTATAAGCACTGTTTGACCAACTGCCGGACCAGCCAAAACTGTTGCAACGATCACGTTATTGCGAAGGAATTTTACTTGAAGGCGGGTCCCGTTACATAAATTTGGTGGTTTAAGATTTCTGAGTAAAATTATCGCAGCACCTATTTTTAACTTCAGGGAATGTGGTGGAAGGCCGCTCGGGTTTAAATAATTGAGAAACTCTTGTGGGTAATGGACAGCATCTTCTTGATCCATTACATTATCAATAGATGTGTAGGTAGTTATATCGCCTGGAAGTTTGGTTAAAATTAGGTCGTTAATTTCGTCAACGCTACTATTTCTCGCCGCCAATATTGCCCTTTGACACATCCATTGGTAATCTTTATTTTCAATTTCGACGATATTAGGGTAAACTTTTGATATTAAATCCTCTATGCTAGTCACTTTTTCTCCTAAATCGCGATCAATTTCAATTTTATTTTCAGAACTAGCTGTGCCCGCGACTTCGTTCGCGTAGTTGTCGGAAACACTATCATGATTATCGTTTGATTGCTCACGTTGGTTTTTGTTATTATAATCGTCAATAAGATTTAATAATATGTTTTACAGTACTTCAGCGTAGATTATATTTTTAGTTTTATTTTCTTGTGGTAGAAGAACATACTGATTTTGCCCGCAACCCGATCTTGACAACGCGACATATAGTTGGCCGTGTGAAAAGCAGTCTTGACGTAAATCGATTCCTACGTGTTTAAATGTTTGGCCCTGTGATTTATTAATGGTTACGGCAAAAGATAACTTAATGGGAAATTGAATTATTTTAAAATTAAAAGGTAAATCATTTGGAATCATTGGGATGCGAGGTATAAGCACTGTTTGAACATTTGCCGGACCAGTCAAAACTGTTGCAACGATCACGTTATTGCGAAGGAATTTTACTTGAAGGCGGGTCCCGTTACATAAATTTGGTGGTTTAAGATTTCTGAGTAAAATTATCGCAGCACCTATTTTTAACTTCAGGGAATGTGGTGGAAGGCCGCTCGGGTTTAAAGAATTGAGAAACTCTTGTGGGTAATGGACAGCATCTTCTTGATCCATTACATTATCAATAGATGTGTAGGTAGTTATATCGCCTGGAAGTTTGGTTAAAATTAGGTCCTTAATTTCGTCAACGCTACTATTTCTCGCCGCCAATATTGCCCTTTGACACATCCATTGGTAATCTTTATTTTCTATTTCGACGATATTAGGGTAAACTTTTGATATTAAATCCTCTATGCTAGTCACTTTTCTCCTAAATCGCGATCAATTTCAATTTTATTTTCAGAATGAGGTACTTTTCCATCTCCTATTAAAAGTAACTTTGAAGGAAAATTTGTACTTCCTCCCCCCAAATGTGCTCTCATATTCGTAGATAGTTTTAAGGTATGGACAAATTTCCATAACGGTGAACTTTTAAGGCAAGACCTTACAATGTCTGCTCTAGTTCCTCTTAAAATTACCGGTAAAGTTTGTCTAAATAAATTACCAACATCTGTGTTTTTATTGCTTATTGTTATACGGTCAATTATGACAACCCTTTTCTTAAACATAAAAGAAATATTGTACAATAGTGTACGATTGCGAATATTTTTTTTGTTAACAATTCGATGCAGGTGTATCGACATCTGGATGTAAGACAAAAGAAAAAGTCAATTGTAAATAAATAAATCACAAACAAAATGTAATAGTAAATCTGAATGACTTTTCTTTGTCTTGGATTAGGAGAAAAGTTCATGAATTGTAGTACCTGACGGTAGACATGTTTGCTTAAACACTCAATTATGATTCCAATTTTCTGTCATTATATAGGACCACTATGTACGTATAGGGTTTAAAAAAACATCAAGAAGAAGTGTATTTATCGATAGACCAGATTTACAAATTTGGAGTATATCATATATTTACAAACCTACCTTGGCTGACACCGCCTCCAAAAATAACAATAATTTTAACTATAATATATTATCGTAATAACTTTGCTGACTTTTAAATAGTCTAAATATTTTTAATTTCATTTTACATAGTATAAATCTAAAAAATATTGTAATCGTTGTTTGTTATTCATAGGTTTGTGTTAAGTTTTGTGTGTGGACTTTTTTTTTATTATTAAAAGAGGAATATATCTTTCATACACATTTTTTGAGTAACTTAAAACGTTTATGCTGCGCACGCATCGAAAGTCCATAAATGTGAATATTTTTCCCCGTTTTTGCAACATTTATCACTGTCGCTGCGCTCCTATTGGTCGCAGCGTAATGTTATATAGCCTAAATCCTTCCTCTATAAATGAACTATTCAACAAAAAAATAATTTTTCAAATCGGACCAGTAGTTCCTGAGATTAGCGCGTTTAAACAAACAAACAAACAAACTCTTCCGCTTTATATATTAGTATAGATATATTAGTATAGATAGATGAGGTACTTTTCCATCTCCTATTAAAAGTAACTTTGAAGGAAAATTTGTACTTCCTCCCCCCAAATGTGCTCTCATATTCGTAGATAGTTTTAAGGTATGGACAAATTTCCATAACGGTGAACTTTTAAGGCAAGACCTTACACTGTCTGCTCTAGTTCCTCTTAAAATTAGCGGTAAAGTTTGTCTAAATAAATTACCAACATCTGTGTTTTTATTGCTTATTGTTATACGGTCAATTATGACAACCCTTTTCTTAAACATAAAAGAAATATTGTACAATAGTGTACGATTGCGAATATTTTTTTTGTTAACAATTCGATGCAGGTGTATCGACATCTGGATGTAAGACAAAAGAAAAAGTCAATTGTAAATAAATAAATCACAAACAAAATTCATACTCTGCCAAAACAAACAAAACGTTCAACAGGAAATGTAATAGTAAATCTGAATGACTTTTCTTTGTCTTGGATTAGGAGAAAAGTTCATGAATTGTAATACCTGACGGTAGACATGTTTGCTTAAACACTCAATTTTGATTCCAATTTTCTGTCATTATATAGGACCACTATGTACGTATAGGGTTTAAAAAAACATCAAGAAGAAGTGTATTTATCGATAGACCAGATTTACAAATTTGGAGTATATCATATATTTACAAACCTACCTTGGCTGACACCGCCTCCAAAAATAACAATAATTTTAACTATAATATATTATCGTAATAACTTTGCTGACTTTTAAATAGTCTAAATATTTTTAATTTCATTTTACATAGTATAAATCTAAAAAATATTGTGATCATTGTTTGTTATTCATAGGTTTGTGTTAAGTTAGATTTAAAGTGGGTAGGTACATACTTATCTCCTTGCGTGGAAACACAGAACGTACCTACATATTGGTAAGTAGAATAAGTTACTTGATTATTAAGTTGTAGAATAATAAGCAATTATTTTTTACTTTTTAGAGCATATTATTTATTTTCTCTTTTGCAGTCGGTTTTTTTTTGTCAAAATTTTTGTTTCTAAAAGATTCGGCCGAGTATCGCTAACGTGCTCCTTAGAATTGTTCCGTTCCCTTCCGTACCGTTACTTTGTCATGGATCCTATGCTCAGAACCTTACCAAACTTTCACCATAGTACCCTTGAAGTATATCCTTTATAATAAAAAAAGAATCATTAAAATTGGTTGGCACAATTTTGAGTTATTCACCTATTTATCGCGCACATACATAATGCACATTTAAGACTTATATCGTTTTCATAAGGATACCATCATCGTAACAGGATAAAATTAAAATGGGGCCCCACGGGAAGCACTACCTTTCAAACAAAATAAAATTATCAAAATCCAGTGAAAAGTTATGAGGTAACAGACATATAAAAAAAAAAATACAGACGAATTGATAACCTCCTCCTTTTTGAAGTCGGTTGAAAACAAACAATATTAACTTAAACGTAATAAGATAAACAAACCGAACAATAAGAAGTTTAGATTGTTTCTCCTTTGGTGTTATTATTTCATAAGGTGATTATAGTACAACCGTGTTGAATATGCTTGAACGTAATAGAAATTACTTGAAATATTGAACTACTAATTTATTTGTGTAGTCATTTTAAACGATATTCACCTATTTGCTTATTTGCATAATTTATTTTCTCAGTGATGATTAATCTGCATCGGTGAAAGTATCGCTCGCCATTTTGAACTTTTTTACGTGTGTAATGTAATTTTTATACCTTATTTATACCGTGAAACGTTTAAATTGTTTACTTGCAAAGTACGAAGGAATGTTCATTGAAATTTTATCTTATATCGTAAGTTAAAACTACAGCAGATTATGATTTAAATGTAACCGATTTTAAACGATAAAAAATAATGAGCAAATAACCTGATAACAAAACCTAATTTTGATAAATAATTTAACTATTAAGAATGTTAATTTTTTTAAGTCGTTATGTACATTGTTACTTCGCAGAACTACACCCGCGGGTGAGAGTGGCGAGCGCGGCGGCGGGGCTGACCCGCCTCCCCCTCATCCGCCGCCGCGCCCCGCCTGCTAGCACACTCTTAACAAATAGACGTATAGTGTCACGGACTTTTTTTTATTATTAAAAGAGGAATATATCTTTCATACACATTTTTTGAGTAACTTTAAACGTTTATGCTGCGCACGCATCGAAAGTCCATAAATGTGAATAATTTTCCCCGTTTTTGCAACATTTCTCACTGTCGCTGCGCTCCTATTGGTCGCAGCGTAATGTTATATAGCCTAAAGCCTTCCTCTATAAATGGACTATTCAACAAAAAAAGAATTTTTCAAATCGGACCAGTAGTTCCTGAGATTAGCGCGTTTAAACAAACAAACAAGCAAACAAACTCTTCCGCTTTATATATTAGTACTAGCTGTGCCCGCGACTTCGTTCGCGTAGTTGTCGGAAACACTATCATGATTATCGTTTGATTGCTCACGTTGGTTTTTGTTATTATAATCGTCAATAAGATTTAATAATATGTTTTACAGTACTTCAGCGTAGATTATATTTTTAGTTTTATTTTCTTGTGGTAGAAGAACATACTGATTTTGCCCGCAACCCGATCTTGACAACGCGACATATAGTTGGCCGTGTGAAAAGCAGTCTTGACGTAAATCGATTCCTACGTGTTTAAATGTTTGGCCCTGTGATTTATTAATGGTTACGGCAAAAGATAACTTAATGGGAAATTGAATTCTTTTAAAATTAAAAGGTAAATCATTTGGAATCATTGGGATGCGAGGTATAAGCACTGTTTGACCAACTGCCGGACCATTCAAAACTGTTGCAACGATCACGTTATTGCGAAGGAATTTTACTTGAAGGCGGGTCCCGTTACATAAATTTGGTGGTTTAAGATTTCTGAGTAAAATTATCGCAGCACCTATTTTTAACTTCAGGGAATGTGGTGGAAGGCCGCTCGGGTTTAAAGAATTGAGAAACTCTTGTGGGTAATGGACAGCATCTTCTTGATCCATTACATTATCAATAGATGTGTAGGTAGTTATATCGCCTGGAAGTTTGGTTAAAATTAGGTCGTTAATTTCGTCAACGCTACTATTTCTCGCCGCCAATATTGCCCTTTGACACATCCATTGGTAATCTTTATTTTCTATTTCGACGATATTAGGGTAAACTTTTGATATTAAATCCTCTATGCTAGTCACTTTTTCTCCTAAATCGCGATCAATTTCAATTTTATTTTCAGAATGAGGTACTTTTCCATCTCCTATTAAAAGTAACTTTGAAGGAAAATTTGTACTTCCTCCCCCCAAATGTGCTCTCATATTCGTAGATAGTTTTAAGGTATGGACAAATTTCCATAACGGTGAACTTTTAAGGCAAGACCTTACAATGTCTGCTCTAGTTCCTCTTAAAATTACCGGTAAAGTTTGTCTAAATAAATTACCAACATCTGTGTTTTTATTGCTTATTGTTAAACGGTCAATTATGACAACCCTTTTCTTAAACATAAAAGAAATATTGTACAATAGTGTACGATTGCGAATATTTTTTTTGTTAACAATTCGATGCAGGTGTATCGACATCTGGATGTAAGACAAAAGAAAAAGTCAATTGTAAATAAATAAATCACAAACAAAATTCATACTCTGCCAAAACAAACAAAACGTTCAACAGGAAATGTAATAGTAAATCTGAATGACTTTTCTTTGTCTTGGATTAGGAGAAAAGTTCATGAATTGTAATACCTGACGGTAGACATGTTTGCTTAAACACTCAATTTTGATTCCAATTTTCTGTCATTATATAGGACCACTATGTACGTATAGGGTTTAAAAAAACATCAAGAAGAAGTGTATTTATCGATAGACCAGATTTACAAATTTGGAGTATATCATATATTTACAAACCTACCTTGGCTGACACCGCCTCCAAAAATAACAATAATTTTAACTATAATATATTATCGTAATAACTTTGCTGACTTTTAAATAGTCTAAATATTTTTAATTTCATTTTACATAGTATAAATCTAAAAAATATTGTGATCATTGTTTGTTATTCATAGGTTTGTGTTAAGTTAGATTTAAAGTGGGTAGATACATACTTATCTCCTTGCGTGGAAACACAGAACGTACCTACATATTGGTAAGTAGAATAAGTTACTTGATTATTAAGTTGTAGAATAATAAGTAATTATTTTTTACTTTTTAGAGCATATTACTTTTTTTCTCTTTTGAAGTCGGTTTTTTTTTGTCAAAATTTTTGTTTCTAAAAGATTCGGCCGAGTATCGCTAACGTGCTCCTTAGAATTGTTCCGTTCCCTTCCGTACCGTTACTTTGTCATGGATCCTATGCTCAGAACCTTACCAAACTTTCACCATAGTACCCTTGAAGTATATCCTTTATAATAAAAAAAGAATCATTAAAATTGGTTGGCACAATTTTCAGTTATTCACCTATTTATCGCGCACATACATAATGCACATTTAAGACTTATATCGTTTTCATAAGGATACCATCATCGTAACAGGATAAAATTAAAATGGGGCCCCACGGGAAGCACTACCTTTCAAACAAAAAAAAAATTATCAAAATCCAGTGAAAAGTTATGAGGTAACAGACATATAAAAAAAAAAATACAGACGAATTGATAACCTCCTCCTTTTTGAAGTCGGTTGAAAACAAACAATATTAACTTAAACGTAATAAGATAAACAAACCGAACAATAAGAAGTTTAGATTGTTTCTCCTTTGGTGTTATTATTTCATAAGGTGATTATAGTACAACCGTGTTGAATATGCTTGAACGTAATAGAAATTACTTGAAATATTGAACTACTAATTTATTTGTGTAGTCATTTTAAACGATATTCACCTATTTGCTTATTTGCATAATTTATTTTCTCAGTGATGATTAATCTGCATCGGTGAAAGTATCGCTCGCCATTTTGAACTTTTTTACGTGTGTAATGTAATTTTTATACCTTATTTATACCGTGAAACGTTTGAATTGTTTACTTGCAAAGTACGAAGGAATGTTCATTGAAATTTTATCTTATATCGTAAGTTAAAACTACAGCAGATTATGATTTAAATGTAACCAATTTTAAACGATAAAAAATAATGAGCAAATAAGCTGATAACAAAACCTAATTTTGATAAATAATTTAACTATTAAGAATGTTAATTTTTTTAAGTCGTTATGTGCATTGCTACTTCGCAGAACTACACCCGCGGGTGAGAGTGGCGAGCGCGGCGGCGGGGCTGACCCGCCTCCCCCTCATCCGCCGCCGCGCCCCGCCTGCTAGCACACTCTTAACAAATAGACATATAGTGTCACGGACTTTTTTTTTATTATTAAAAGAGGAATATATCTTTCATACACATTTTTTGAGTAACTTTAAACGTTTATGCTGCGCACGCATCGAAAGTCCATAAATGTGAATAATTTTCCCCGTTTTTGCAACATTTCTCACTGTCGCTGCGCTCCTATTGGTCGCAGCGTAATGTTATATAGCCTAAAACCTTCCTCTATAATTGGACTATTCAACAAAAAAAGAATTTTTCAAATCGGACCAGTAGTTCCTGAGATTAGCGCGTTTAAACAAACAAACAAACAAACAAACTCGTCCGCTTTATATATTACTAGCTGTGCCCGCGACTTCGTTCGCGTAGTTGTCGGAAACACTATCATGATTATCGTTTGATTGCTCACGTTGGTTTTTGTTATTATAATCGTCAATAAGATTTAATAATATGTTTTACAGTACTTCAGCGTAGATTATATTTTTAGTTTTATTTTCTTGTGGTAGAAGAACATACTGATTTTGCCCGCAACCCGATCTTGACAACGCGACATATAGTTGGCCGTGTGAAAAGCAGTCTTGACGTAAATCGATTCCTACGTGTTTAAATGTTTGGCCCTGTGATTTATTAATGGTTACGGCAAAAGATAACTTAATGGGAAATTGAATTCTTTTAAAATTAAAAGGTAAATCATTTGGAATCATTGGGATGCGAGGTATAAGCACTGTTTGACCAACTGCCGGACCATTCAAAACTGTTGCAACGATCACGTTATTGCGAAGGAATTTTACTTGAAGGCGGGTCCCGTTACATAAATTTGGTGGTTTAAGATTTCTGAGTAAAATT
This sequence comes from Vanessa tameamea, assembly GCF_037043105.1. Classification (NCBI taxonomy): domain Eukaryota; kingdom Metazoa; phylum Arthropoda; class Insecta; order Lepidoptera; family Nymphalidae; genus Vanessa; species Vanessa tameamea. Next base: position 915,544 of record NC_087340.1, on the reverse strand, counting down.
ATCGCAGCACCTATTTTTAACTTCAGGGAATGTGGTGGAAGGCCGCTCGGGTTTAAAGAATTGAGAAACTCTTGTGGGTAATGGACAGCATCTTCTTGATCCATTACATTATCAATAGATGTGTAGGTAGTTATATCGCCTGGAAGTTTGGTTAAAATTAGGTCGTTAATTTCGTCAACGCTACTATTTCTCGCCGCCAATATTGCCCTTTGACACATCCATTGGTAATCTTTATTTTCTATTTCGACGATATTAGGGTAAACTTTTGATATTAAATCCTCTATGCTAGTCACTTTTTCTCCTAAATCGCGATCAATTTCAATTTTATTTTCAGAATGAGGTACTTTTCCATCTCCTATTAAAAGTAACTTTGAAGGAAAATTTGTACTTCCTCCCCCCAAATGTGCTCTCATATTCGTAGATAGTTTTAAGGTATGGACAAATTTCCATAACGGTGAACTTTTAAGGCAAGACCTTACAATGTCTGCTCTAGTTCCTCTTAAAATTACCGGTAAAGTTTGTCTAAATAAATTACCAACATCTGTGTTTTTATTGCTTATTGTTAAACGGTCAATTATGACAACCCTTTTCTTAAACATAAAAGAAATATTGTACAATAGTGTACGATTGCGAATATTTTTTTTGTTAACAATTCGATGCAGGTGTATCGACATCTGGATGTAAGACAAAAGAAAAAGTCAATTGTAAATAAATAAATCACAAACAAAATTCATACTCTGCCAAAACAAACAAAACGTTCAACAGGAAATGTAATAGTAAATCTGAATGACTTTTCTTTGTCTTGGATTAGGAGAAAAGTTCATGAATTGTAATACCTGACGGTAGACATGTTTGCTTAAACACTCAATTTTGATTCCAATTTTCTGTCATTATATAGGACCACTATGTACGTATAGGGTTTAAAAAAACATCAAGAAGAAGTGTATTTATCGATAGACCAGATTTACAAATTTGGAGTATATCATATATTTACAAACCTACCTTGGCTGACACCGCCTCCAAAAATAACAATAATTTTAACTATAATATATTATCGTAATAACTTTGCTGACTTTTAAATAGTCTAAATATTTTTAATTTCATTTTACATAGTATAAATCTAAAAAATATTGTTCCTGAGATTAGCGCGTTTAAACAAACAAACAAACAAACTCTTCCGCTTTATATATTAGTATAGATAGATAGATAGCAGCAGCGGTCCTCAGTTTCATGCTATCATTGACAACAAACAATACAGCCTTCTCGGCGTCTTCTTCGTTAACATCATTTTCTTTTTTCTTTTTGTAATTTCTTACCATTGTTATTCACAACTGTAAAAGAACATAAAATGAACTTATCTATCTATCTATACTAATATATAAAGCGGAAGAGTTTGTTTGTTTGTTTGTTTGTTTAAACGCGCTAATCTCAGGAACTACTGGTCCGATTTGAAAAAATCTTTTTTTGTTGAATAGTCCAATTATAGAGGAAGGCTTTAGGCTATATAACATTACGCTGCGACCAATAGGAGCGCAGCGACAGTGAGAAATGTTGCAAAAACGGGGAAAATTATTCACATTTATGGACTTTCGATGCGTGCGCAGCATAAACGTTTTAAGTTACTCAAAAAATGTGTATGAAAGATATATTCCTCTTTTAATAATAAAAAAAAAGTCCGTGACACTATATGTCTATTTGTTAAGAGTGTGCTAGCAGGCGGGGCGCGGCGGCGGATGAGGGGGAGGCGGGTCAGCCCCGCCGCCGCGCTCGCCACTCTCACCCGCGGTGTAGTTCTGCGAAGTAGCAATGCAAATAACGACTTAAAAAAATTAACATTCTTAATAGTTAAATTATTTATCAAAATTAGGTTTTGTTATCAGCTTATTTGCTCATTATTTTTTATCGTTTAAAATCGGTTACATTTAAATCATAATCTGCTGTAGTTTTAACTTACGATATAAGATAAAATTTCAATGAACATTCCTTCGTACTTTGCAAGTAAACAATTCAAACGTTTCACGGTATAAATAAGGTATAAAAATTACATTACACACGTAAAAAAGTTCAAAATGGCGAGCGATACTTTCACCGATGCAGATTAATCATCACTGAGAAAATAAATTATGCAAATAAGCAAATAGGTGAATATCGTTTAAAATGACTACACAAATAAATTAGTAGTTCAATATTTCAAGTAATTTCTATTACGTTCAAGCATATTCAACACGGTTGTACTATAATCACCTTATGAAATAATAACACCAAAGGAGAAACAATCTAAACTTCTTATTGTTCGGTTTGTTTATCTTATTACGTTTAAGTTAATATTGTTTGTTTTCAACCGACTTCAAAAAGGAGGAGGTTATCAATTCGTCTGTATTTTTTTTTTATATGTTTGTTACCTCATAACTTTTCACTGGATTTTGATAATTTTTTTTTGTTTGAAAGGTAGTGCTTCCCGTGGGGCCCCATTTTAATTTTATCCTGTTACGATGATGGTATCCCTATGAAAACGATATAAGTCTTAAATGTGCATTATGTATGTGCGCGATAAATAGGTGAATAACTCAAAATTGTGCCAACCAATTTTAATGATTCTTTTTTTATTATAAAGGATATACTTCAAGGGTACTATGGTGAAAGTTTGGTAAGGTTCTGAGCATAGGATCCATGACAAAGTAACGGTACGGAAGGGAACGGAACAATTCTAAGGAGCACGTTAGCGATACTCGGCCGAATCTTTTAGAAACAAAAATTTTGACAAAAAAAAACCGACTTCAAAAGAGAAAAAAAATAATATGCTCTAAAAAGTAAAAAATAATTGCTTATTATTCTACAACGTAATAATCAAGTAACTTATTCTACTTACCAATATGTAGGTACGTTCTGTGTTTCCACGCAAGGAGATAAGTATGTACCTACCCACTTTAAATCTAACTTAACACAAACCTATGAATAACAAACAATGATCACAATATTTTTTAGATTTATACTATGTAAAATGAAATTAAAAATATTTAGACTATTTAAAAGTCAGCAAAGTTATTACGATAATATATTACAGTTAAAATTATTGTTATTTTTGGAGGCGGTGTCAGCCAAGGTAGGTTTGTAAATATATGATATACTCCAAATTTGTAAATCTGGTCTATCGATAAATACACTTCTTCTTGATGTTTTTTTAAACCCTATACGTACATAGTGGTCCTATATAATGACAGAAAATTGGAATCAAAATTGAGTGTTTAAGCAAACATGTCTACCGTCAGGTATTACAATTCATGAACTTTTCTCCTAATCCAAGACAAAGAAAAGTCATTCAGATTTACTATTACATTTCCTGTTGAACGTTTTGTTTGTTTTGGCAGAGTATGAATTTTGTTTGTGATTTATTTATTTACAATTGACTTTTTCTTTTGTCTTACATCCAGATGTCGATACACCTGCATCGAATTGTTAACAAAAAAAATATTCGCAATCGTACACTATTGTACAATATTTCTTTTATGTTTAAGAAAAGGGTTGTCATAATTGACCGTATAACAATAAGCAATAAAAACACAGATGTTGGTAATTTATTTAGACAAACTTTACCGGTAATTTTAAGAGGAACTAGAGCAGACATTGTAAGGTCTTGCCTTAAAAGTTCACCGTTATGGAAATTTGTCCATACCTTAAAACTATCTACGAATATGAGAGCACATTTGGGGGGAGGAAGTACAAATTTTCCTTCAAAGTTACTTTTAATAGGAGATGGAAAAGTACCTCATTCTGAAAATAAAATTGAAATTGATCGCGATTTAGGAGAAAAAGTGACTAGCATAGAGGATTTAATATCAAAAGTTTACCCTAATATCGTCGAAACAGAAAATAAAGATTACCAATGGATGTGTCAAAGGGCAATATTGGCGGCGAGAAATAGTAGCGTTGACGAAATTAACGACCTAATTTTAACCAAACTTCCAGGCGATATAACTACCTACACATCTATTGATAATGTAATGGATCAAGAAGATGCTGTCCATTACCCGCAAGAGTTTCTCAATTCTTTAAACCCGAGCGGCCTTCCACCACATTCCCTGAAGTTAAAAATAGGTGCTGCGATAATTTTACTCAGAAATCTTAAACCACCAAATTTATGTAACGGGACCCGCCTTCAAGTAAAATTCCTTCGCAATAACTTGATCGTTGCAACAGTTTTGAATGGTCCGGCAGTTGGTCAAACAGTGCTTATACCTCGCATCCCAATGATTCCAAATGATTTACGTTTTAATTTTAAAAGAATTCAATTTCCCATTAAGTTATCTTTTGCCGTAACCATTAATAAATCACAGGGCCAAATATTTAAACACGTAGGAATCGATTTACGTCAAGACTGCTTTTCACACGGCCAACTATATGTCGCGTTGTCAAGATCGGGTTGCGGGCAAAATCAGTATGTTCTTCTACCACAAGAAAATAAAACTAAAAATATAATCTACGCTAAAGTACTGTAAAACATATTATTAAATCTTATTGACGATTATAATAACAAAAACCAACGTGAGCAATCAAACGATAATCATGATAGTGTTTCCGACAACTACGCGAACGAAGTCGCGGGCACAGCTAGTACTAATATATAAAGCGGAAGAGTTTGTTTGTTTGTTTGTTTGTTTAAACGCGCTAATCTCAGGAACTACTGGTCCGATTTGAAAAATTCTTTTTTTGTTGAATAGTCCAATTATAGAGGAAGGCTTTAGGCTATATAACATTACGCTGCGACCAATAGGAGCGCAGCGACAGTGAGAAATGTTGCAAAAACGGGGAAAATTATTCACATTTATGGACTTTCGATGCGCGCGCAGCATAAACGTTTTAAGTTACTCAAAAAATGTGTATGAAAGATATATTCCTCTTTTAATAATAAAAAAAAAGTCCGTGACACTATATATCTATTTGTTAAGAGTGTGCTAGCAGGCGGGGCGCGGCGGCGGATGAGGGGGAGGCGGGTCAGCCCCGCCGCCGCGCTCGCCACTCTCACCCGCGGGTGTAGTTCTGCGAAGTAACAATGTACATAACGACTTAAAAAAATTAACATTCTTAATAGTTAAATTATTTATCAAAATTAGGTTTTGTTATCAGGTTATTTGCTCATTATTTTTTATCGTTTAAAATCGGTTACATTTAAATCATAATCTGCTGTAGTTTTAACTTACGATATAAGATAAAATTTCAATGAACATTCCTTCGTACTTTGCAAGTAAACAATTTAAACGTTTCACGGTATAAATAAGGTATAAAAATTACATTACACACGTAAAAAAGTTCAAAATGGCGAGCGATACTTTCACCGATGCAGATTAATCATCACTGAGAAAATAAATTATGCAAATAAGCAAATAGGTGAATATCGTTTAAAATGACTACACAAATAAATTAGTAGTTCAATATTTCAAGTAATTTCTATTACGTTCAAGCATATTCAACACGGTTGTACTATAATCACCTTATGAAATAATAACACCAAAGGAGAAACAATCTAAACTTCTTATTGTTCGGTTTGTTTATCTTATTACGTTTAAGTTAATATTGTTTGTTTTCAACCGACTTCAAAAAGGAGGAGGTTATCAATTCGTCTGTATTTTTTTTTTTATATGTCTGTTACCTCATAACTTTTCACTGGATTTTGATAATTTTATTTTGTTTGAAAGGTAGTGCTTCCCGTGGGGCCCCATTTTAATTTTATCCTGTTACGATGATGGTATCCTTATGAAAACGATATAAGTCTTAAATGTGCATTATGTATGTGCGCGATAAATAGGTGAATAACTCAAAATTGTGCCAACCAATTTTAATGATTCTTTTTTTATTATAAAGGATATACTTCAAGGGTACTATGGTGAAAGTTTGGTAAGGTTCTGAGCATAGGATCCATGACAAAGTAACGGTACGGAAGGGAACGGAACAATTCTAAGGAGCACGTTAGCGATACTCGGCCGAATCTTTTAGAAACAAAAATTTTGACAAAAAAAAACCGACTGCAAAAGAGAAAATAAATAATATGCTCTAAAAAGTAAAAAATAATTGCTTATTATTCTACAACTTAATAATCAAGTAACTTATTCTACTTACCAATATGTAGGTACGTTCTGTGTTTCCACGCAAGGAGATAAGTATGTACCTACCCACTTTAAATCTAACTTAACACAAACCTATGAATAACAAACAATGATCACAATATTTTTTAGATTTATACTATGTAAAATGAAATTAAAAATATTTAGACTATTTAAAAGTCAGCAAAGTTATTACGATAATATATTATAGTTAAAATTATTGTTATTTTTGGAGGCGGTGTCAGCCAAGGTAGGTTTGTAAATATATGATATACTCCAAATTTGTAAATCTGGTCTATCGATAAATACACTTCTTCTTGATGTTTTTTTAAACCCTATACGTACATAGTGGTCCTATATAATGACAGAAAATTGGAATCAAAATTGAGTGTTTAAGCAAACATGTCTACCGTCAGGTATTACAATTCATGAACTTTTCTCCTAATCCAAGACAAAGAAAAGTCATTCAGATTTACTATTACATTTCCTGTTGAACGTTTTGTTTGTTTTGGCAGAGTATGAATTTTGTTTGTGATTTATTTATTTACAATTGACTTTTTCTTTTGTCTTACATCCAGATGTCGATACACCTGCATCGAATTGTTAACAAAAAAAATATTCGCAATCGTACACTATTGTACAATATTTCTTTTATGTTTAAGAAAAGGAGTTTCTCAATTCTTTAAACCCGAGCGGCCTTCCACCACATTCCCTGAAGTTAAAAATAGGTGCTGCAATAATTTTACTCAGAAATCTTAAACCACCAAATTTATGTAACGGGACCCGCCTTCAAGTAAAATTCATTCGCAATAACGTGATCGTTGCAACAGTTTTGACTGGTCCGGCAGTTGGTCAAACAGTGCTTATACCTCGCATCCCAATGATTCCAAATGATTTACCTTTGTATTTTAAAAGAATTCAATTCCCCATTAAGTTATCTTTTGCCGTAACCATTAATAAATCACAGGGCCAAACATTTAAACACGTAGGAATCGATTTACGTCAAGACTGCTTTTCACACGGCCAACTATATGTCGCGTTGTCAAGATCGGGTTGCGGGCAAAATCAGTATGTTCTTCTACCACAAGAAAATAAAACTAAAAATATAATATACGCTGAAGTACTGTAAAACATATTATTAAATCTTATTGACGATTATAATAACAAAACCAACGTGAGCAATCAAACGATAATCATGATAGTGTTTTCGACAACTACGCGAACGAAGTCGCGGGCACAGCTAGTTTAATTATATTTATCAATTATTTAAAAAGATAAATAAACATCATTTGTTTAAATAGCGGGGGGCACTTTTGAACATTTTATTCATAACTGCCCCACAGATTTTTTCAATCTGCCCCAATACGGATGGTATTCAGAAACAAAATTATGTAGACGACCAAGAAACTTGTATTTATTTAACTTATATTGGTAATACATACTATAATATACACAACACTATGAAATAGTCAAAACTCGAAAATAATACTTACGTTTTCAGAAATCCGTTTACAATAAAAAATAAAAATGTTTGGTTTCGTTTCCGTAAAGTAATTCAATTCAATTCTTACGTAAATGGGATGAAGAAGTTTAGGACAAAGGAACAGGATGTGGGTAGTGGAACCTTCGTCTAGGCCACATTCACACAGCGAGTGATCTCGAACTCTTATCTTTGCTAGGTGGGTAGGTGTGCATGAATGGCCGAGGCGTAACCGACAGATAGTGGATGTGACCCAACGGTCAGCGTGCCTGTGAAATGAAAACCAAGGTCGCCTCGGAATTTCAGGTTGTAACGCCGAATAATACTTACCTTTAACCGATTTTGGTGAAATCCAAAAAGCATTCCAGGATTTAACCATTTGAGCTTTCGCAAGAGTGAGCAAGTCTCGAGAGGAATTGACAAAATGGTCAGATGAACCAGATTGGATAGCAATCTTAGCATATGAGTCAGCCATCTCATTTCCAATAATACCGGAATGACTTGGAATCCAGACCAGCAAAACCTGAAGGCCTTGTTGGTGACAGGACAACAGAGCCTCTCTGATCTTAAAAACGATAGAAAGTCTTAATTTGCTACGAAAAGGATTTTCTTTAATGGCCAACAGACAGCTTAATGAGTCACATAAAATAAGTGATTGTTGTATGTTGTGTGACTGGGCATACATAATAGCTTCCAGTAAAGCAATGGCCTCACCGGAAAATATAGAGGTTTCAGGGGGGCATTTAAATAAAAGGGCTATTTTATATTTAGGTATCCAACAAGCTGCGCCAACGCAGCCGGTCGGTGAGAGTTTAGCGGTATTAGTATATATAGGGAGGTGATTTGGCCAATTTTGATGAAACATTTTTTGAAATTAGACACTAGTATCAGGGGAACCTTTTATAAGACCAAGGTTTGTTATAACAGGGGTATTATAAATAAGAGCTTTAAAGGAGGTGGAAAAAAGAGGATTAGAAGGAAAAGTGGTAAGGGGATGAGGGAGGTTGGTATACTTGAGGAAACTGTTTAATAGGAATGAGGATTTCGGACTGTCTGGGTTGTAAATGTGGGATAATTTGTTTAATCGGGCCAATAGAGGATGGGAAGATAGCTATAACAATTTGATGATAAAGCGGTCACATAAGTATTGCCTCCTTATATGTAGAGGAGGGTCAACACACTCAACCTGTAGAGCATTAGTAGGAGTGGATTTCACAAAGAAACACTTGTTTAGAGCAGACCATTGTTTCCGTTTGCTCCGTAGAAAAAAATCCAAATTATTGTTAATTAACAAATCTATGGGCTAGTGTTGATGTGTATCAAACCTAGTGTAAAGTTTGTCACATTTCTGACTAAATAAACAAGTTTAACTCGGTGAATTTGGTTGGATTTAATCAAATTTAAAGTGAGTGACATTGAAGTGCCCTTGTGTGTGCTACGGTTAAACAAAAGAACTTATTTAAATTATTACCACTAGTCGCTTATGACTACAAGCGTCAGCTACAATCTGTTTATTATTTTTGATACATGCTTATATATACGTTTGGCCTAGTTGTAGTTGAGCTAACTTTATGCTACTTATCATTTAACGTATTCGGCACGAGTTCGATCCCCAGTGCAGTCGGTCTAATTTTTAATTTATAAATTTGTTTTCTGATATTTAAAATGGATAATGAAAACGTTACGTTGCGCAGGGGTGGTTTGTCTTCGGGAGTGGGCTCACTAACCAACTTGCAGGAATCCTCTCTTTTGGAGATGGTTAGGTCTGTTATATCTACTGAAGTTTCTAGTCTAAAGGCAGAATTTAGAACATCAATTGTGCCTCTACAAGACGAATTAAAATCTTTGAGAGAAGATTTTTCTGGGCTTAAGGAATATATAGAATTTACTAATGTTAAATTTGATGATCTTAACAACAGAATTGACAAATGTGAGACAGACTAAAAACGACTCTCTAACCATACCTCAGAGATTGGAAATTTTAAGATTGCTTTGGATTCTATCATCACGGAAAATAACACCCGTGAACAATGGGCCCGCAGATCTAATATTGAGATCTATGGTGTTCCAGAAAAAAAAATGAAAATCTTTTTTCAATTTTGAATTTTGGAGCAATTATCTAATAAAGCCGAGATTAAACTAGACATTAACAACGACATAGACTTCATAACCAGGGTGGCATCAAAGGATAAAGAAAATAAAAAGACTAAGCCTATTATTGTTAGATTCTTATGCCGCTGGAAAAAAGATGATTTTCTTACTCGAGCTAAAAAGCTTAAGCTTAAATGTCATGATATCGGATTTAATTCTAACAATAATCATATATATTTGAATGATCACCTAACAAGCGCCAATAAAGAATTGTTAAGGATTGTCAAAAAAACTGCCAAAGAAAAAAGATATTAATATGTTTGGGTGAAAAATTGCTGCATAATGGTTCGACGCAATGACACGAGTCCAGTCATACATATAATTAGGCCTGGTGATTTAAAAAAAAATATATAGGAACTATTCAATTTTTTGCTTATCTTTTTGTTCAAACTCTATATACTTCTGGACTAAATATTTGTATAATCTTGAATTTATTGTATGGAAGGTTTTTGGTTTTATACGGTACATCATTTTATTATTTAAACACTTTATATTATAATTTGCTATTGGTTATCTTTATTATTTTATTATTTGGGCACCTGAATACAGTATTTAGCATTTATTTGATTTCGTTATATTTTTACGTGTTCGACGATTATTATTATATTATACTTTATATAGGGTTATAAATTTTATGCGTAATACTTTATACTTACTGCATTTATGACTAAAAGTCTCTCTATTTTTTATCAAAATGTGCCTGGATTGCGAACAAAAACAAATACATTTTTCGGAAGTTTAATTCAGACTAATCACTCTTACGACATTATTTGCCTCAGTGAAACTTGGTTGCATGAAGGTATTTTTAACGCGGAATTGTTTGATCTGAGTTATAACGCGTACAGAACAGATCGAGACTATAACTCGCGTGGAGATAGAATAGGAGGTGGCGTCTTAGTTGCATTGAAATCTAATGTGTCGGTCAAATACCACTCCACCATTCTCTCAGTGAATATGGCTGCAGATATAGTTTAAGTCTCCATTGTCCTTTCGCCTTCCCCTTTATCTAAATTGTTGCATGTTTATTGTTGTTATTTTCCCCACGGCAAGTATCAATTCGAAGCGCTCGCTGAATTCTTTGAATTGATCGCCAATGAGGTACTTAGCCAAACTAATGACCACGTTTTGATTACGGGTGACTTTAATATTTCCTCAGCCTTGTGGGAACATTCAGGTAACGCTATGATTATTAGCAACTTTTTCGAAGATAATGATTTGATAAGTACATTGTATAATTTTTTGAATTTTACTAATCTTAGGCAATTTAACTCTATCCCCAATTTGAATAATATATATCTCGACTTAATAATTAGCAGCGGCAACTGCTCTGTATGTGGTGGTTCCCCTTCAGTTCACGAAGATCCTCATCACCCAGCCTTGTTTATATCACTTAACGTACTTACAAAGGTTTCTTTAATTAATGCTCCCCGTACAGTTCGCTTATTTCACCTAGCAGATTATAATGCTATTAATAATGCTTTGGCTGACGTTGACTGGATAGGTTTACTAAATGACTGCGATATCACTAAGGCCGTTGATGTTTTTTACGAAACCATTAATTCTGTTATTGCTGATTTGGTTCCTGTTAAAACAGTCAAATATGAGAACCAATATCCCTTTTGGTACTCTAAAGCCTTAATTAAAATTGTTGCTGAAAAACTTAAATATCATAAAAGATGGAAGACTTACAAACGATTCTCATATTACGAAACTTTCAATATGTTAAGGGAGCGTCAAAAACAGGCACAAGTTGAATGTTATGATAAATATATTTGTGACTCTGAATTGAAAATCAGACGTAACAGTAGGCATTTCTGGTCTTTTGTTAAATCAAAAAAAACTACCAACAATATACCCAATACTATGTACTTCAAAAATCAAACCGCGTGTGATGGCAAAGAGATTTGTAACCTTTTTAATGATTATTTTAAATCTGTTTTTGAACCAGTAAATTCATCTAGTGTTTCTACTGATAGAATTTCTCATAAATATATTAGCATAGGGTCTGTCGATATCACACATAAAACAGTTATTGAATATTTAAAAAAGCTTGATGTTAATAAAGGCTATGGACCTGATGGTTTACCTCCTATATTTTTACATTCGTGTCGTCAATTTCTTTCTTATCCAATATTTTTATTGTTTCAGAAGTCTTTAAAAACAGGTGATATGCCTTATTTATGGAAACGTTCTTATGTAGTTCCCATTTTTAAATCTGGAGACAAGCATAATATTCAGAATTATAGACCCATTTCCAAATTGTGTGCAGTAGCAAAATTATTCGAAAAAAATATTTATGATAAAATTTTCCCTCTACTGAGAACTATCCTAATCGAACAGCAGCATGGCTTTGTAAATAAAAAATCGACAGAAACGAATCTCTGCGAATTCGTTCATCGATTGATTACATCCATGAATAGAGGGCACCAGGTAGATGTCGTGTATACTGATTACTCCAAAGCCTTTGACAAGATTTCACATACGCTATTAATAAAAAAAATTGAAGGGGTCGGTATACACGGCGATCTTCTTCGTTGGCTGTCTTCTTATCTCCGCAACCGTAGCCAGGCTGTGACGATTAGGGGTTTTTGTTCGTCGTTTATACCTGTAACTTCTGGTGTTCCCCAAGGTTCTCACCTCGGACCACTGCTGTTTAATGTGTTTATCAATGATATCGACGATATTATAAAGCATTCTTCTTTTTTGTTATATGCAGACGATATGAAAATTTTTAGATCGGTCACGTCTTCACTTGACTGCTTATTGTTACAGGAAGATCTTGATCGGCTCTGTATATATTGCAAGGACAACTTTCTTAGTGTAAATGTGTCTAAATGTAGCATTATCACTTTTTCACGAAAATTAAATCCAATCACCTACAATTATTACTTTGATTGTAATTCTTTGAATAGAGTGACTGAGTTGAGGGATCTGGGAATTTATTTAGACAATAGGCTTACTTATAGGTTACATTTAACCCAAATAACAGCTAAAGCCTATCGTATGCTAGGTTTTGTTCTGAGAGTCAGCAAAGATTTTAAATGCAACTCAACGTTTGTTCTTTTATATAATACGTTGGTTCGATCTGTTTTGGAATATGGATCTATTATTTGGAATCCACACTACAATTTATATATTGAGATGTTAGAAAATATTCAAAGAAAATTTATAAAATACCTTAATGTTAAATGTCGTACAACAAATGAAACTTTTACAATTACTCCACTTGCTGATCGTCGAACACTTAGAGATCAATTATTTTTGTTTAAACTAATAAGGAATTACATAGATTCACCCTACCTTCTAAATTGCTTAAGATTCAGGTGTCCTAATATACGAACACGAAATAAGGCTTTGTTTAGTTTGCCCTTATTAAAGTCAAATTATGCACGAAATTCTTTTATATATAGAGGATGTAAGGGGGCGCAAACTACACCTTGGCGCTCCAAGCCAACCTCAACTGCCCGTGGTGCATCCTGCCGATCAGCAAACGAGGCTCTGGCGACCGACTGATGGCGGTATAACCATCAAAAATAGGCGTAACTAAATACCACAGGCCGGTAACGGGCAGCAGCGTCACCGGTGCGAGAAGTTGCGTCCTGCGATCGCCAACCCGCCTGCCCAGCGTGGCGATTATGGGCAATACCTCCAAATGGTAAAAACAGGTAAGCCACGGCCCCCAGTTCCCGGCGGTCCCGCTATTCCTCGTCATGGTGGCGACGGTGGTAACGGCGGGACGAGGGGTGCTAAGAATCACCGGGCTACGGGAGGCCACCACAACCGACTGACCCTGGCGACGTACAACGGACGCACGCTACGGCTTGACTCGCATCTAGCGCAACTCGAGGTGGAACTTGGGAAAATTAGGTGGCACATATTAGGGTTATGTGAAGTCCGTAGAGAGGGAGAGGACACCGTAACCCTCGAATCGGGCCACCTAATGTACTTCCGAGAGGGAGACCAACAATCCCAAGGAGGCGTTGGGTTTCTGGTTAATAAGTCCCTAGCTGACAACGTTACGGAAATCTCCAGTGTGTCGAACAGGGTAGCGTACCTCATTATAAAGCTCACCGAGAGGTACAGCCTCAAGGTGGTGCAAGCGTACGCACCGACCTCGACACACTCGGACGATGAAGTGGAGGAAATGTTCGATGATATATCGAGGGCCCTCCACTCCACCACGAAAACCCACTACAACGTTGTCATGGGGGACTTCAACGCTAAAGTGGGAGTACAGAATTGTAGCGAATCGGTAGTAGGACCCCATGGATTTGGAAGCAGAAATCATAGGGGGCAAATGCTTGTCAACTTCCTCGAACGGGAGGGGCTCTTCTTGATGAACTCCTTCTTCAAGAAGCAGCCCCAAAGGAAGTGGACGTGGCAAAGCCCCGACACTATGACCAAAAATGAGATCGATTTCGTCATGACGGACAAAAGGCACATATTCAGAGACGTCTCAGTGATCAACAGGTTCAATACCGGTAGTGATCACCGACTTGTCCGAGGCTCTCTGAATATCAATTTTAAGGCCGAGCGCGTCCGTCTGATGAAGTCTACACTCCGACCATCCATGCTCCAAACCACTGCGGGATCTGAAACGTTCCAGTCAAACCTGGAGAACCGATTCGCTGCCATGAAAACCACAACAGACGTAAACCAGAACCTCAAAAATGTAGTGAGAATTCTCAGGGAAGAAGGCACGAGATTTTGTAGCATGCAGCGTAAGGGCAGAAAGTCCAAACTTTCGGAAGAGACTTTAGGGCTAATGAAGAAACGACGTGAAAACCCACCTGTCACTTCGTCCGAGAATCGGCAACTAAACCAAGAGATCTGCAAGCGCGTACGACACGACCTCCGGTGCTCCAATACTCTTATGATTGAAAGAGCCATCGAGCAGAATCGGGGGTCTAAGGTGTTCGTACAATCTCTTGGAAGAAGCCACCTGACGAAGTTGACCACAGCAAGTGGAGAAGTCGTTTCTTCCAAGCCGGCAGTTCTTTCGGAAGTAGAGAACTTCTACGGCCGGTTATACCCATCGCATGCATCTCGACCTGATCCCGAAAATGAGGATCCTAGAGCTACATTAACACGCCATTTCACCGAAGACCTGCCAGAAGTCAGTATTGGCGAAATCGAGATTGCTCTTAAACAGCTTAAAAATGGAAAAGCCCCTGGAGAGGACGGCGTTACAACAGAGCTATTGAAAGCAGGAGGTAAACCCGTACTGAGGGAGCTCCAGAACCACATTTTGGTTTCTAGTTTCTTAGATATATTTTTTTAGTGAAATAATAACTGTAAAAAATAGCACAATCGATGAGAAGTTAGCAATTTTTAGAGATCTGGCTGAGTTAATGTTTTCAAATGATAACGAGCAACCATCTGTACAAAGTTCGAATTCATTTTGCTTTCTAGTTTCTTAGATTTTTTTATTTTTTTTTTTATTTATAAACACTTTATTGCACACAAAAGACAAAAGATACAGTGTACATAACATTACAAGAACATATAACAAAAAAGAGAAGCGTGCAAAGGCGGTCTTATTGCTTAAAGCAATCTCTTACAGACAACCCTTTAGAGTAAGAATTTGTCTGTGGGAAACGGGATGGTGCAAACAAGCATGTTTTATTCTTAAACAACTAAAAATTAATCTTTAAATAATACAAATAATATATAACAAAATACATATATATAAGTTTAATAAATACATATGTATTATATATACTAAATAATTATATAAATAAAATTATATATATAGCAGAAAGTTATACTAAACATATAGAATAAAAATAAAACTTACGTACATAAAATATAATACTTAATAAATAAATACTAATAGTATGATAATATAGGAAATAGTATTTACGCAGATTGAATAGATAAATAATACTTATGTAACCTATTTTTAAATATATAAATTGACTCAGATTGACGAATATCGGTAGGTAGCGTATTCCATAGCTTTGCAGCTGTCATCGTAAAGGATTCGCTATAGAAGTGGGTATGAGCGACCGGCAGTGACAGTTTGTTGTCAGAGCGTGACCGCAGTTCATGTGGATAGCTGACGTCAGTACCCACAAAACAGAACCGTTCCTTCAAATACGCGGGAAGAAGAGGATTATAGAGGATAGAGTAAAGAAGAGATAACATGTGCAAGTTGCGACGATGTCGAATAGTAAGCCACTTAAGTTGCGCCCGATATTCGGAGACGTGATCAAATTTCCGTAGACCAAAGATGAATTTGATGCAAACGTTCTGTAACCTTTCTAGCTTATTGAGTTGGTCCTCAGTAATGTTTGTGTAACAACAATCTGCGTAGTCCAAAATAGGAAGTAGAAGAGTTTGACATAACGTGATTTTAGTCTTAATGGGCAGAAAGTGTTTCCAACGTTTTAACAAATGAAATGTGGCGAAAACTTTTCTACTGACTTCAGCAACTTGCACAGTCCAGGATAATGTATTATCGATAAGAAGACCAAGGTTTTTAACGGAACTGCTAAGTGATAAAGACGTATTGTTAAAGATGATCGCAGGTAGGTTGGCGTAATCAACTTTAGTAAGTAGTTTGGAGCTGCCAATAATAATGACCTGCGATTTATCTGGATTTAAAAGAAGCCCGCAACAAATTTTATGCAATTCCTGGTTCAGCCTCTCAATAGCCCCTCCGATACCTGTTAAGGGAGCAGAAACGTAGACCTGCAAGTCGTCAGCATAAAGATGAAAGGAAGACGAGAGGTGATGGGATACAGTATTAATAAAAATGGAAAATAAAAGTGGAGAGAGGACACTGCCTTGAGGAACACCAGATGAGAGAGATTGGAGGCTGGATAATTTATTATTAATCCGTACACATTGCTGACGACCAAACAGGTAGCTACGAAACCACTCACATGCATCGGAAGAGATATTAATCGACCGAAGCACTGCCAGCAGGAGATCTAAATCAACCGTATTGAACGCATTACTGAAGTCCAATAATGCCAGGACACTAACATGTCTGTTGTCCATGTTAAAACGTATATCGTCGCATACTTTAAGTAGGGCAGTAGTAGTACTATGACCTCTCCGAAATCCTGATTGGAAATCAGAGAGTACATTGTACTCTGCTAGATACTTTGTTAATTGAAGATGGACAATACGTTCTAACACTTTAGACAGAAATGGAAGGATAGATATTGGACGAAAGTGAAAGAAAGATATGGGATTTTTGTTTTTGGGAATAGGAAGGATATAAGCTAAACGCCAAGTGGAAGGGAATTCATTATGGTCAAGGGAGAAATTGAAAATGTGAAATAATATAGGGAGAACATAATCTAACACAGCAAGTATCATTCTACGTTTGATTCCATCACATCCCGTGGCATCGGATCTTATTGCAAGGATGTTGGCCTTAACGTCACTAGCAGTAATTGGGGAAAAGTGAAAAGAGGGTCTGTTAGGAATAGGCAAGGATCTAAAATGATTTAAAGTACTAATTATATCACTGTTGTTCATTAGGACAGTACTAGCAAAAAATCCGTTCAGAGCATTGAGATCAACAGTATGAGGGATCCTGGATGCTTGTCGTCCAATACCTAGAGATTGTAGGAATTTCCATGTCTGAGAAGAATTGCTGTTCTCAATCTTATCTTGTATATATTTACGTTGAGCATCTCTACATACTTTACGGCACCGATTACGTAAACTCTTATATTTCACGAGGTTGTCAATAGTTGGGTTTAATTTAAATTTTGATTTAGCTCTGTCACGCTTCTTCATTAACTTCCGAATGTCCTGAGATAACCAAGGTGCAGGTAGGTGTTTGAGCTTGATGGGACGGAAAGGAGCATGTTTATCGAAGAGATCATTTAGAGAGGAGTTAAAAAGTTCAAGTTTCTCATCGATAGTAGAAGCGTTTAAAATTGAGTCCCAATTGATAGCACTAAGATCCTGCATAAATTTTTCGTTGTCAAAATGTTTGAAGCTTCGACGCATGACCACAGTGGGTTTAACTTTCGGCGGACGTACTTTGTACGACAGATATATTAGGTCATGGTACGAAAAGGCTTCAGTTCAGTTCAGGCTTAGTTGTCCGTGAATTTCAACATGCTCCAAGGATGAAACAAAGGATAGGTCAAGTTGGCTTGGGATGCAGTTGGGAAAGTAATGAGTGGCATTGGATGGGAGAAAATTTAAATTGGAGCTATTAATTATGTTCAATAAGCGCTTGGCACGAGCGTCATTTTTGATAAGGCAGATATTGAAGTCGCCCATAATAATAGCATGGTTAACATTAGGCAAGGAATTTTCCAATAGACTTTCGAACGTGTCGAAGTAGTCTATGTGGAGCGAAGGACTGTAAAAAACACCGAGTAGTACCTTAATGTGTCCAAATATGACCTCAATGAGTATGTGCTCGGCGGATTCAGAGTATTGGGAATCGGATTTATTCAGGATAGTGAAAGGAATGTGGTTACGTAAATAAATAGCAACTCCTCCGCCTCCTTTTCCAGTTCGATCATTGCGGATAAGATGAAAGTTAGGTAATGAGAAGGAGGAAGAAGGAAGAGATGGCTTGAGGAATGTTTCGGAGATAAGGATAGCGTGAATATTAGAGTTGCCAAAGGAAGATAAGAGATCAGGATAGTGAGCTGGAATACTCTGCGCATTCAAATGAACAACATTAAAATTTTTTTTTGGGAAAAGAGAGAAGGTTGAATCAAGAGAAGAGGAAAGCGGGATGTAAGTACTATGAAAACTGTCAGCCGAAGAGGAAAGTGATGCAAAAGTGTTATCATCGTCTGAGTCAATATTCAGATCGATATTATTAATACTCATACTAAATAAATATAAATATATATATATAATAAATATATTTAAAAATAATATATATGTATATTTAAACAAATGTATATAACCCGTAAAAGCTAATTTTATCAGACAAAAACTTACACTTACCAGCACTAACACAAGTTGGTCATAGTTAAATGCATGAAATAGAACAAAAACAGTGCAAACAGCAACACCAAAGCATAGCAAAAACATCAAAAAAAAAAAAAAAAAAACATTTAGGCACAAAAATCAATCAAAGGATAGATAATAATTAAATCTCCTCGCTTAGTAGTTAGGTATATTCAGCGAATATTTAAACAATATGACATTTAAACACAATGACAAGTGCTTAAAATGAAAACAAATAGGTATTGATAAAAAACAAATAAATGAAGTTACATTAATTTACAAAATATATATATCTATGTTTTATCAAGAAATAACAGTAGATATATGGTATCCATATTTCTGCTTAAAACGGAACGCTTTTGTTTATGGCTCAATATTTGTTTACTCTGTAATCTCATTTGTCAGTTTGACCTTTGAGTTTGACAATCATTATAATGAATGTCTTATTATATATAGTTTAGAGTACTAACAATTATTTGTAATTTATCCTATTATTAACCCTTAATGTTTGTGTTGTTCTAGGTTACGGATTAACAAGGAAATTACTACTACTATACTTGACTTTAAAATTTAATTGAGTTTGTTATCTCAACCATACCGATCAATCTCATTCGTGTCTTCTCCATCCTACGTGACATTGGCGAAATAATCTGTGCCCTGTGGCACAACTAAAAGCCATTAAACTAAGAATTGAATTGAATGAATGTCGGTATCGGTAAATAAATAAAAGAATTGTGTTCGATAAATTATATCGCGAGTCGAAGTACTGAGATTTAATTATTATTACTCTATAATTCGAATGAGATCTCACAACATGCACACACCGAACAATGTGATTGTGACAAGTAACTAAGATAAATAAATAAAGAGATAAGCGGATAGAATTATTGCAACCGTAATGAAACAGATAAACAAACACCGCAGAAGCAAAATTAATATAAAACTATGACACAAAGATAAGGGATAATTAATAACATAAAACAAAAGAAAAGAAAGTATTACTTTTTGACGGTTCTTTTTGGCCTGATGTTGGAGATTTTCAAGTCTTTTGATGCCAGGGTGCCGCAGCTAGTAGAAGCAGTAGGAGTAGTGTTTACCTCTGTGATGTCGGTGGATGAAGTTAAGGACTTTAATTCAGCCATCGTAGAAATCCTCTTCTTAGTGCCATGTGACTCTAAAACTACCACAGTGCCGTTCCTAGTCCAGCACTTTGTGATCCCGAATCGCTGACGAGCCGCAACAAAAACCTCATGACGTTCTTTAGTGAGGAATTCAGATATAGTAATACCAGTATTCCTCAAATTGGTTTTACTGAACCAGACCTTATTTCTAAGGTCAATATTTCGGAATTTGATAAGAACGGCACGTGGCTTGTCAGAGCTGGAGCGGCCGAGACGGTGACAACGGCTTATATCTTCCACTTTCAATTCGGGGATTTTTAGATGTTCAGAAAGAATCTTAACGGTACCTGACACCAATTTTTCTGATTTGCTTTCCTGAATGCCGTGGACAAGAAGAATTTTTCTACGGGATTTCATTTCTAACTCATCATACTTGCCAGCCAAAAGCCCAAGTTGTAACTGAAGCCCCTCTAGAGCACCCATAACAAAACTTCTGAAGACACTGAATTGAGCCGCAATATTGGAAGTAGGACTTGTGGCCGGGATGGAAGCACTTTGAAGATTTTTTTGAAACTCGGCCATTTTATTATCAAAGTGATCTCTGAGTTCAAATATTGTGTGTTTCAAGGACTCCATTGTTCTGCTGCTGTTGTATTGTTTGAACAATTGGAAGAATTTTATGAAAATTTTTATTGTGAATGCGATAGGCGTTTAGTGTAGACTATAATTGTTGTCATTAAAGGAATGTAATACTGGTAAGTGACAAGACTTTCACAGCATATTTCTCATTAATTTAATTAAATAAAACGAGAGCATTAAAAAACATGAGTTCACTTATTTTACACCTACCCGCCTAGATATATTTTTTTAATGAAATAATAACTGTAAAAAATAGCACAATCGATGAGAAGTTAGCAATTTTTAGAGATCTGGCTGAGTTAATGTTTTCAAATGATAACGAGCAACCATCTGTACAAAGTTCGAATTCAGTTTGGTTTCTAGTTTCTTAAATATTTTCTTTAAATGAAAAAATAACTGTAAAAATAGCATAATCGATGAGAAGTTATCATATTTTGAGAGATCTGGCTGAGTTAATGTTTTCAAATGATAACGAGCAACCATCTGTACAAAGTTCGAATTCATTTTGGTTTCTAGTTTCTTAGATATATTTTTTTAGTGAAATAATAACTGTAAAAAATAGCATAATCGATGAGAAGTTATCATATTTTGAGAGATCTGGCTCAGTTAATGTTTTCAAATGATAACGAGCAACCATCTGTACAAAGTTCGAATTCATTTTGCTTTCTAGTTTCTTAGATATATTTTTTTAGTGAAATAATAACTGTAAAAAATAGCACAATCGATGAGAAGTTAGCAATTTTTAGAGATCTGGCTGAGTTAATGTTTTCAAATGATAACAAGCAACCATCTGTACAAAGTTCGAATTCATTTTGCTTTCTAGTTTCTTAGATATATTCTTTAAATGAAATAATAACTGTAAAAAATAGCACAATCGATGAGAAGTTAGCAATTTTTAGAGATCTGGCTGAGTTAATGTTTTCAAATGATAACGAGCAACCATCTGTACAAAGTTCGAATTCAGTTTGGTTTCTAGTTTCTTAAATATTTTCTTTAAATGAAAAAATAACTGTAAAAATAGCATAATCGATGAGAAGTTATCATATTTTGAGAGATCTGGCTGAGTTAATGTTTTCAAATGATAACGAGCAACCATCTGTACAAAGTTCGAATTCATTTTGGTTTCTAGTTTCTTAGATATATTTTTTTAGTGAAATAATAACTGTAAAAAATAGCATAATCGATGAGAAGTTATCATATTTTGAGAGATCTGGCTCAGTTAATGTTTTCAAATGATAACGAGCAACCATCTGTACAAAGTTCGAATTCATTTTGCTTTCTAGTTTCTTAGATATATTTTTTTAGTGAAATAATAACTGTAAAAAATAGCACAATCGATGAGAAGTTAGCAATTTTTAGAGATCTGGCTGAGTTAATGTTTTCAAATGATAACGAGCAACCATCTGTACAAAGTTCGAATTCATTTTGCTTTCTAGTTTCTTATATATATTTTTTTAATGAAATAATAACTGTAAAAAATAGCACAATCGATGAGAAGTTAGCAATTTTTAGAGATCTGGCTGAGTTAATGTTTTCAAATGATAACGAGCAACCATCTGTACAAAGTTCGAATTCAGTTTGGTTTCTAGTTTCTTAAATATTTTCTTTAAATGAAAAAATAACTGTAAAAAAAGCATAATCGATGAGAAGTTAGCAATTTTTAGAGATCTGGCTGAGTTAATGTTTTCAAATGATAACGAGCAACCATCTGTACAAAGTTCGAATTCATTTTGGTTTCTAGTTTCTTAGATATATTTTTTTAGTGAAGTAATAACTGTAAAAAATAGCACAATCGATGAGAAGTTAGCAATTTTTAGAGATCTGGCTGAGTTAATGTTTTCAAATGATAACGAGCAACCATCTGTACAAAGTTCGAATTCAGTTTGGTTTCTAGTTTCTTAAATATTTTCTTTAAATGAAAAAATAACTGTAAAAAAAGCATAATCGATGAGAAGTTAGCAATTTTTAGAGATCGTGCTCAGTTAATGTTTTCAAATGATAACAAGCAACCACCTGTACAAAGTTCGAATTCATTTTGGTTTCTAGTTTCTTAGATATATTTTTTTAGTGAAATAATAACTGTAAAAAATAGCACAATCGATGAGAAGTTAGCAATTTTTAGAGATCTGGCTGAGTTAATGTTTTCAAATGATAACGAGCAACCATCTGTACAAAGTTCGAATTCAGTTTGGTTTCTAGTTTCTTAAATATTTTCTTTAAATGAAAAAATAACTGTAAAAAAAGCATAATCGATGAGAAGTTAGCAATTTTTAGAGATCGTGCTCAGTTAATGTTTTCAAATGAGAACTAGCAACCATCTGTACAAAGTTCGAATTCATTTTGCTTTCTAGTTTCTTAGATATTTTTTTTAAATGAAATAATAACTGTAAAAAATAGCAGAATCGATGAGAAGTTATCATATTTTGAGAGATCTGGCTCAGTTAATGTTTTCAAATGATAACGAGCAACCATCTGTACAAAGTTCGAATTCATTTTGGTTTCTAGTTTCTTAGATATATTTTTTTAGTGAAATAATAACTGTAAAAAATAGCACAATCGATGAGAAGTTAGCAATTTTTAGAGATCTGGCTGAGTTAATGTTTTCAAATGATAACGAGCAACCATCTGTACAAAGTTCGAATTCAGTTTGGTTTCTAGTTTCTTAGATATATTTTTTTAGTGAAATAATAACTGTAAAAAATAGCATAATCGATGAGAAGTTATCATATTTTGAGAGATCTGGCTCAGTTAATGTTTTCAAATGATAACGAGCAACCATCTGTACAAAGTTCGAATTCATTTTGCTTTCTAGTTTCTTAGATTTTTTTATTTTTTTTTTATTTATAAACACTTTATTGCACACAAAAGACAAAAGATACAGTGTACATAACATTACAAGAACATATAAAAAAAAAAGAGAAGCGTGCAAAGGCGGTCTTATTGCTTAAAGCAGTCTCTTACAGACAACCCTTTAGAGTAAGAATTTGTCTGTGGGAAACGGGATGGTGCAAACAAGCATGTTTTATTCTTAAACAACTAAAAATTAATCTTTAAATAATACAAATAATATATAACAAAATACATATATATAAGTTTAATAAATACATATGTATTATATATACCAAATAATTATATAAATAAAATTATATATATAGCAGAAAGTTATACTAAACATATAGAATAAAAATAAAACTTACGTACATAAAATATAATACTTAATAAATAAATACTAATAGTATGATAATATAGGAAATAGTATTTACGCAGATTGAATAGATAAATAATACTTATGTAACCTATTTTTAAATATATAAATTGACTCAGATTGACGAATATCGGTAGGTAGCGTATTCCATAGCTTTGCAGCTGTCATCGTAAAGGATTCGCTATAGAAGTGGGTATGAGCGACCGGCAGTGACAGTTTGTTGTCAGAGCGTGACCGCAGTTCATGTGGATAGCTGACGTCAGTACCCACAAAACAGAACCGTTCCTTCAAATACGCGGGAAGAAGAGGATTATAGAGGATAGAGTAAAGAAGAGATAACATGTGCAAGTTGCGACGATGTCGAATAGTAAGCCACTTAAGTTGCGCCCGATATTCGGAGACGTGATCAAATTTCCGTAGACCAAAGATGAATTTGATGCAAACGTTCTGTAACCTTTCTAGCTTATTGAGTTGGTCCTCAGTAATGTTTGTGTAACAACAATCTGCGTAGTCCAAAATAGGAAGTAGAAGAGTTTGACATAACGTGATTTTAGTCTTAATGGGCAGAAAGTGT
This sequence comes from Vanessa tameamea, assembly GCF_037043105.1. NCBI lineage: Eukaryota > Metazoa > Arthropoda > Insecta > Lepidoptera > Nymphalidae > Vanessa > Vanessa tameamea. The sequence continues at coordinate 891,339 of NC_087340.1, read as the reverse complement.
TTCCAACGTTTTAACAAATGAAATGTGGCGAAAATTTTTCTACTGACTTCAGCAACTTGCACAGTCCAGGATAATGTATTATCGATAAGAAGACCAAGGTTTTTAACGGAACTGCTAAGTGACAAAGGCGTATTGTTAAAGATGATCGCAGGTAGGTTGGCGTAATCAACTTTAGTAAGTAGTTTGGAGCTGCCAATAATAATAACCTGCGATTTATCTAGATTTACAAGAAGCCCGCACGTCTTGCTCCAAGTACAAATTTTATGCAATTCCTGGTTCAGCCTCTCAATAGCCCCTCCGATACCTGTTAAGGGAGCAGAAACGTAGACCTGCCAGTCGTCAGCATAAAGATGAAAGGAAGACGAGAGGAGATGGGATACAGTATTAATAAAAATGGAAAATAAAAGTGGAGAGAGGACACTGCCTTGAGGAACACCAGATGAGAGAGATTGGAGGCTGGATAATTTATTATTAATCCGTACACATTGCTGACGACCAAACAGGTAGCTACGAAACCACTCACATGCATCGAAAGAGATATTAATCGACCGAAGCACTGCCAGCAGGAGATCTAAATCAACCGTATTGAACGCATTACTGAAGTCCAATAATGCCAGGACACTAACATGTCTGTTGTCCATGTTAAAACGTATATCGTCGCATACTTTAAGTAGGGCAGTAGTAGTACTATGACCTCTCCGAAATCCTGATTGGAAATCAGAGAGTACATTGTACTCTGCTAGATACTTTGTTAATTGAAGATGGACAATACGTTCTAACACTTTAGACAGAAATGGAAGGATAGATATTGGACGAAAGTGAAAGAAAGATATGGGATTTTTGTTTTTGGGAATAGGAAGGATATAAGCTAAACGCCAAGTGGAAGGGAATTCATTATGGTCAAGGGAGAAATTGAAAATGTGAAATAATATAGGGAGAACATAATCTAACACAGCAAGTATCATTCTACGTTTGATTCCATCACATCCCGTGGCATCGGATCTTATTGCAAGGATGTTGGCCTTAACGTCACTAGCAGTAATTGGGGAAAAGTGAAAAGAGGGTCTGTTAGGAATAGGCAAGGATCTAAAATGATTTAAAGTACTAATTATATCACTGTTGTTCATTAGGACAGTACTAGCAAAAAATCCGTTCAGAGCATTGAGATCAACAGTATGAGGGATCCTGGATGCTTGTCGTCCAATACCTAGAGATTGTAGGAATTTCCATGTCTGAGAAGAATTGCTGTTCTCAATCTTATCTTGTATATATTTACGTTGAGCATCTCTACATACTTTACGGCACCGATTACGTAAACTCTTATATTTCACGAGGTTGTCAATAGTTGGGTTTAATTTAAATTTTGATTTAGCTCTGTCACGCTTCTTCATTAACTTCCGAATGTCCTGAGATAACCAAGGTGCAGGTAGGTGTTTGAGCTCGATGGGACGGAAAGGAGCATGTTTATCGAAGAGATCATTTAGAGAGGAGTTAAAAAGTTCAAGTTTCTCATCGATAGTAGAAGCGTTTAAAATTGAGTCCCAATTGATAGCACTAAAATCCTGCATAAATTTTTCGTTGTCAAAATGTTTGAAGCTTCGACGCATGACCACAGTGGGTTTAACTTTCGGCGGACGTACTTTGTACGACAGATATATTAGGTCATGGTACGAAAAGGCTTCAGTTCAGTTCAGGCTTAGTTGTCCGTGAATTTCAACATGCTCCAAGGATGAAACAAAGGATAGGTCAAGTTGGCTTGGGATGCAGTTGGGAAAGTAATGAGTGGCATTGGATGGGAGAAAATTTAAATTGGACCTATTAATTATGTTCAATAAGCGCTTGGCACGAGCGTCATTTTTGATAAGGCAGGTATTGAAGTCGCCCATAATAATAGCATGGTTAACATTAGGCAAGGAATTTTCCAATAGACTTTCGAACGTGTCGAAGTAGTCTATGTGGAGCGAAGGACTGTAAAAAACACCGAGTAGTACCTTAATGTGTCCAAATATAACCTCAATGAGTATGTGCTCGGCGGATTCAGAGTATTGGGAATCGGATTTATTCAGGATAGTGAAAGGAATGTGGTTACGTAAATAAATAGCAACTCCTCCGCCTCCTTTTCCAGTTCGATCATTGCGGATAAGATGAAAGTTAGGTAATGAGAAGGAGGATGAAGGAAGAGATGGCTTGAGGAATGTTTCGGAGATAAGGATAGCGTGAATATTAGAGTTGCCAAAGGAAGATAAGAGATCAGGATAGTGAGCTGGAATACTCTGCGCATTCAAATGAACAACATTAAATTTTTTTGGGAAAAGAGAGAAGGTTGAATCAAGAGAAGAGGAAAGCGGGATGTAAGTACTATGAAAACTGTCAGCCGAAGAGGAAAGTGATACAAAAGTGTTATCATCGTCTGAGTCAATATTCAGATCGATATTATTAATACTCATACTAAATAAATATAAATATATATATATAATAAATATATTTAAAAATAATATATATGTATATTTAAACAAATGTATATAACCCGTAAAAGCTAATTTTATCAGACAAAAACTTACACTTACCAGCACTCTAACACAAGTTGGTCATAGTTAAATGCATGAAATAGAACAAAAACAGTGCAAACAGCAACACCAAAGCATAGCAAAAACATCAAAAAAAAAAAAACATTTAGGCACAAAAATCAATCAAAGGATAGATAATAATTAAATCTCTTCGCTTAGTAGTTAGGTATATTCAGCGAATATTTAAACAATATGACATTTAAACATTTAAACACAATGACAAGTGCTTAAAATGAAAACAAATAGGTATTGATAAAAAACAAATAAATGAAGTTACATTAATTTACAAAATATATATATCTATGTTTTATCAAGAAATAACAGTAGATATATGGTATCCATATTTCTGCTTAAAACGGAACGCTTTTGTTTATGGCTCAATATTTGTTTACTCTGTAATCTCATTTGTCAGTTTGACCTTTGAGTTTGACAATCATTATAATGAATGTCGGTATCGGTAAATAAATAAAAGAATTGTGTTCGATAAATTATATCGCGAGTCGAAGTACTGAGATTTAATTATTATTACTCTATAATTCGAATGAGATCTCACAACATGCACACACCGAACAATGTGATTGTGACAAGTAACTAAGATAAATAAATAAAGAGATAAGCGGATAGAATTATTGCAACCGTAATGAAACAGATAAACAAACACCGCAGAAGCAAAATTAATATAAAACTATTTATTTATTTATTTAATATTTGGGAAACAAACAGATATAAAATATAATCTGATTACATAATACAATTTAAATATCACATTATCCAGCGAAGTTTCCACCGATTGATAAAACATAAAATGCACTCAAATATTTTAACACAATAAGATAAAAAATATTGGACAATATTAAAAGTATATAATTAAGTTAATTTAAGATTGTTACAAATATTATCTTTAAATTTAATCAAAGACAAATTAAATATATCAATGTTCCCAAAATGCTTATTATATTCGCGACAAGCTCTGATTAGAAAACAGTTAGCATTATGTGATGAATGACAAGTGGGAGTATAAAAACATAACGGTTGACGAGCGTTGGATCGTGGGCAGTTCAGAGACAACTTACTAAGTAGAAAAGGGGAGTCAACAATATTATTAATAATTTTATATAAGAAAACTTGGTCTCTCATAGATCGGCGTTTTGAGAGAGCTAATAAATGTTCATGGGTAGAATCGCTAGATTTAAAAGACAAATATTTTAAAAATTTGTTTTGGATCTTCTCAATTTCATTAATATGAATATTGTACTGAGGATTCCATACTGTAGATGCATACTCGAGTATAGAACGGACGTACGCGTTATAAAGCAGGTTAATAGTAGAAGTATTTTTAAATTCAGATCCTGTTCTCATGATGAAACCTAGCAAGCGATAGGCTTTTGTTGAAATACTTCTAATATGAGAACCAAAAGAGAGCTTGCTATCCAGTGTCACGCCTAAGTCTCTCACCTCGTTCTTCCTTGATATGTCGTTATTATTGACAGTATATTTATAAAGCAAAGTTTTACGCTTACGAGAAAAAGAAATTATAGCACATTTGTTTATGTTAAGATGAAGAGAATTTAATTTGCAGTATGTCTCTAACCTGTTTAAGTCAGATTGTAGAGCATGACAATCATCTAAAGATTTAATAGATTTGAAAATTTTTGTGTCATCAGCATATAAAAGAAAATCTGAAGACACAAAAACATTATTTATGTCATTTATAAATATATTGAAAAGTAAAGGACCGAGGTGAGAGCCCTGAGGAACACCTGAACTTATCGGTATAAAAGATGACAAATAGCCTTTAATAGAGACAGCCTGAGTACGGTTGCGAAGATATGAATCCAACCATCTGAGCAGGTCGCCGTGTATACCGAAACTTTCAAGTTTGTAAATAAGTATATTATGAGACACTTTATCAAAGGCTTTACAGTAATCGGTATACACGACATCCACCTGATGTCCTTGATCCATGGAATTAGAAACCTGATGCAAAAATTCGCATAAGTTTGTTTCAGTCGACCTTTTATTGATGAAACCATGTTGCTCATTTATTAAGTGAGGACGTATAATGGGGAATATTGTGTCGTAAATTATTTTTTCAAACAACTTCGCGATGCAGCAAAGTTTGGATATGGGCCTATAATTTTTTATATCATGTTTGCTACCGGATTTTAAAATAGGTACAATGTAAGATTTTTTCCATAAAGTTGGTAAACATCCGGTGTGGAGAGACATGTTAAATAATAAAAATATTGGTAACGCTAATGCATCACGAAATTGTTTAAGAAAACAGGGAGGTAAAGCATCGGGGCCGGTACCTTTGCATGTATCGAGGTTTCTAAGATAATTCTTGACAATTGGAATTGAGAGTTCAATAGAGTGTAGATCCACGAAAAATCGACTCTTCGGTGGCAATGAAAATGAACCTCCTTCCGGTTCAAACACAGATTGAAAATAACTATTAAACATGTTGCTAATCTCCTCGCCATCAGATGACGCTGTGTCCCCAAGAGCCATAATGTTTGGTAAATCGTTAGGACCTTCCTTTTTTGATTTTAAGAAAGACCAGAAATATTTGCTGTTACGCTTAATTTCGCATTCTGCGCGATCAATGTAAGCATTATAACAGTCGATTTCAACTATTCTCTGTCTATCCCTCAGAAGCAAAAATGTGTCGTAATCCTGAAGCCTAGAGTAAGTTTTCCATTTTCTATGATATTTTAATTTTTCATTAATTATTTTTATTAAAGGCTTAGTGTACCAGACAGGATATTTATGTGAGACATTGACTATTCTGGATGGTATATGTTGATCGATAATACTATAAACGATATTATAAAAAGTAGCCGTAGCAGATTCAATATCAAGATTTGAAAAACGAAATTCCCAATCAATTTCATTAAGAGACTTGTTAATTGCCTCATCATTGGCTTTATGAAAAAGACGGATTGAATGGGGAGAGTGACGCATTAATTCGGCATGTACTTGCAATGAAGATATTTCTAGAGCCGGGTGGTATTTGTCTTCATCGAGTAGGGGAAACGGACATTTAGAGACATTACAGGTTCGATTACAAAAAACTAAGTCTAATAAACGATCAGTACAGTTCCAAATAACATTATACTGCTTTAGATTGGAAAAAGACAGAAAATTGTGCAATATAGTTACTAATGAGTCTCCAAGAGAGTCGGACAACTCCATATAATCTTCGACCTGTATCCATTGCCCATTGCTTACATTAAAATCGCCCAGGATTAAATAAATATCGTTAGGTTTATCAAAAAGTAATTTAGAGATTAAATCAAAAAAGTAATTTTCGGACTCTACTTGCTGCGGGCAGTGAGGAAAGTAACAACAGTAAATGTTTAGCAAGCGTGATTGTTTAAGACGAATAGTAACAACTATGGCTTCAGCTGCAAATTGATCAAAAATTACCCTTTCAAAACTGTGTACTTCAAACTCACGACGTAATGCAACTAGCACTCCGCCGCCCATTTTATCACCACGACCCTCATAGTTGCGGTCGCATCGATATACAATATAACGATAGTCAAAAAGTTCAGAACTAAGCACCGAATCCAATAGCCAGGTTTCACTCAAACAGATAATGTCAAAATCGTTAAGAAGCAAGCTTTTATAGAATAAGTTAGTTTTGGTGCGCAACCCACGAACATTTTGATAATAAATTTTTAAATTATTATGATCCAACACGGTGACCGAGGATTATAAGCATAATTAATAAACACAAATTAAAAATAATAAAAATGTTCATACACTTGTCAAGCAAATAAAGTTTGGTAATCATTAGTTTGTTATAAAGTCGCAGTAATAAAGCATTTAAGGAAATTGTATTTAAATAAAATATATTAATTAAGATTGAACATAGAAAAAAGAAACAGCTATTTATGTATGCAATAAGTAAAACAAAAAATGACAATTGAAACATAATAACGCCTATTTGTTTTTTTTTAAATCATTGACATTCGCAATATGAATAACAGGGCTGGTGTCACCTTTTCTAACCATAATTGAGCAATTTTTGACCCAAACATATTTATATTTTTGCTCTTTAGATAAAGTTTTAGCCCGCTGTAAGAGCATTTTATTAAATTTAGTTAAGTGGTCATTAAAATAAATACGAGAGTCATTTTTTGCAAAGCCCAGATCACTACACATTAACTTCAACTTTTTCAGGCAAGCCAAAAAATCGTCTTTTCTATAGCGCGCTTGCAAACGGATAACAATGGGTTTGGGTTTATTGACTTGACTATTAGATGCGACACGTGTGACAAAATCAATATCCGAGGGCTTCAAGTCGAAACCAGCCTTAACAGCAATTTCCTCTGTGAGGCGAAGAAGGTTCTCGCCCTTCTTTTCTGGAATACCACAGATTTCAATGTTAGAGCGTCTCGCCCACTGATCCTTTGTATTTATATCCATTTCTATTTTTTCGGATACAGACTTTAAGTGTTCAACGCTGGTAACTAAAGCATCAAAAGCCTTGAACTTTGTCTCCATTTGAAATATTTTATCATTAATTTTATTGTGTTCGTCGTTGATAAAACCCATAGCTATTTTGATATCCTGTATTTCTTGTCTCAGTGAGGTAATTTCATTAGAGATGCTGCTCAAATCCAGTTTCATTGCACTAAATTCTGATTTAATAATATTCTGTATATCCCGAGATAGGGACTGCCCGATCTGGTCTTGATTCGGCCGAACACGCAGGGTTATATTGTCGTCGGCCGAATCCTCTTTACTATCGCTGACGTCAAGAGCATTGCCACGAACAGGTGTATTATCTATGACACAAAGATAAGGGATAATTAATAACATAAAACAAAAGAAAAGAAAGTATTACTTTTTGACGGTTCTTTTTGGCCTGATGTTGGAGATTTTCAAGTCTTTTGATGCCAGGGTGCCGCAGCTAGTAGAAGCAGTAGGAGTAGTGTTTACCTCTGTGATGTCGGTGGATGAAGTTAAGGACTTTAATTCAGCCATCGTAGAAATCCTCTTCTTAGTGCCATGTGACTCTAAAACTACCACAGTGCCGTTCCTAGTCCAGCACTTTGTGATCCCGAATCGCTGACGAGCCGCAACAAAAACCTCATGACGTTCTTTAGTGAGGAATTCAGATATAGTAATACCAGTATTCCTCAAATTGGTTTTACTGAACCAGACCTTATTTCTAAGGTCAATATTTCGGAATTTGATAAGAACGGCACGTGGCTTGTCAGAGCTGGAGCGGCCGAGACGGTGACAACGGCTTATATCTTCCACTTTCAATTCGGGGATTTTTAGATGTTCAGAAAGAATCTTAACGGTACCTGACACCAATTTTTCTGATTTGCTTTCCTGAATGCCGTGGACAAGAAGAATTTTTCTACGGGATTTCATTTCTAACTCATCATACTTGCCAGCCAAAAGCCCAAGTTGTAACTGAAGCCCCTCTAGAGCACCCATAACAAAACTTCTGAAGACACTGAATTGAGCCGCAATATTGGAAGTAGGACTTGTGGCCGGGATGGAAGCACTTTGAAGATTTTTTTGAAACTCGGCCATTTTATTATCAAAGTGATCTCTGAGTTCAAATATTGTGTGTTTCAAGGACTCCATTGTTCTGCTGCTGTTGTATTGTTTGAACAATTGGAAGAATTTTATGAAAATTTTTATTGTGAATGCGATAGGCGTTTAGTGTAGACTATAATTGTTGTCATTAAAGGAATGTAATACTGGTAAGTGACAAGACTTTCACAGCATATTTCTCATTAATTTAATTAAATAAAACGAGAGCATTAAAAAACATGAGTTCACTTATTTTACACCTACCCGCCTAGATATATTTTTTTAATGAAATAATAACTGTAAAAAATAGCACAATCGATGAGAAGTTAGCAATTTTTAGAGATCTGGCTGAGTTAATGTTTTCAAATGATAACGAGCAACCATCTGTACAAAGTTCGAATTCAGTTTGGTTTCTAGTTTCTTAAATATTTTCTTTAAATGAAAAAATAACTGTAAAAATAGCATAATCGATGAGAAGTTATCATATTTTGAGAGATCTGGCTGAGTTAATGTTTTCAAATGATAACGAGCAACCATCTGTACAAAGTTCGAATTCATTTTGGTTTCTAGTTTCTTAGATATATTTTTTTAGTGAAATAATAACTGTAAAAAATAGCATAATCGATGAGAAGTTATCATATTTTGAGAGATCTGGCTCAGTTAATGTTTTCAAATGATAACGAGCAACCATCTGTACAAAGTTCGAATTCATTTTGCTTTCTAGTTTCTTAGATATATTTTTTTAGTGAAATAATAACTGTAAAAAATAGCACAATCGATGAGAAGTTAGCAATTTTTAGAGATCTGGCTGAGTTAATGTTTTCAAATGATAACGAGCAACCATCTGTACAAAGTTCGAATTCATTTTGCTTTCTAGTTTCTTAGATATATTTTTTTAATGAAATAATAACTGTAAAAAATAGCACAATCGATGAGAAGTTAGCAATTTTTAGAGATCTGGCTGAGTTAATGTTTTCAAATGATAACGAGCAACCATCTGTACAAAGTTCGAATTCAGTTTGGTTTCTAGTTTCTTAAATATTTTCTTTAAATGAAAAAATAACTGTAAAAAAAGCATAATCGATGAGAAGTTAGCAATTTTTAGAGATCTGGCTGAGTTAATGTTTTCAAATGATAACGAGCAACCATCTGTACAAAGTTCGAATTCATTTTGGTTTCTAGTTTCTTAGATATATTTTTTTAGTGAAATAATAACTGTAAAAAATAGCACAATCGATGAGAAGTTAGCAATTTTTAGAGATCTGGCTGAGTTAATGTTTTCAAATGATAACGAGCAACCATCTGTACAAAGTTCGAATTCAGTTTGGTTTCTAGTTTCTTAAATATTTTCTTTAAATGAAAAAATAACTGTAAAAAAAGCATAATCGATGAGAAGTTAGCAATTTTTAGAGATCGTGCTCAGTTAATGTTTTCAAATGATAACAAGCAACCACCTGTACAAAGTTCGAATTCATTTTGGTTTCTAGTTTCTTAGATATATTCTTTAAATGAAATAATAACTGTAAAAAATAGCACAATCGATGAGAAGTTAGCAATTTTTAGAGATCTGGCTGAGTTAATGTTTTCAAATGATAACGAGCAACCATCTGTACAAAGTTCGAATTCAGTTTGGTTTCTAGTTTCTTAAATATTTTCTTTAAATGAAAAAATAACTGTAAAAATAGCATAATCGATGAGAAGTTATCATATTTTGAGAGATCTGGCTGAGTTAATGTTTTCAAATGATAACGAGCAACCATCTGTACAAAGTTCGAATTCATTTTGGTTTCTAGTTTCTTAGATATATTTTTTTAGTGAAATAATAACTGTAAAAAATAGCATAATCGATGAGAAGTTATCATATTTTGAGAGATCTGGCTCAGTTAATGTTTTCAAATGATAACGAGCAACCATCTGTACAAAGTTCGAATTCATTTTGCTTTCTAGTTTCTTAGATATATTTTTTTAGTGAAATAATAACTGTAAAAAATAGCACAATCGATGAGAAGTTAGCAATTTTTAGAGATCTGGCTGAGTTAATGTTTTCAAATGATAACGAGCAACCATCTGTACAAAGTTCGAATTCATTTTGCTTTCTAGTTTCTTAGATATATTTTTTTAATGAAATAATAACTGTAAAAAATAGCACAATCGATGAGAAGTTAGCAATTTTTAGAGATCTGGCTGAGTTAATGTTTTCAAATGATAACGAGCAACCATCTGTACAAAGTTCGAATTCAGTTTGGTTTCTAGTTTCTTAAATATTTTCTTTAAATGACAAAATAACTGTAAAAAAAGCATAATCGATGAGAAGTTAGCAATTTTTAGAGATCTGGCTGAGTTAATGTTTTCAAATGATAACGAGCAACCATCTGTACAAAGTTCGAATTCATTTTGGTTTCTAGTTTCTTAGATATATTTTTTTAGTGAAATAATAACTGTAAAAAATAGCACAATCGATGAGAAGTTAGCAATTTTTAGAGATCTGGCTGAGTTAATGTTTTCAAATGATAACGAGCAACCATCTGTACAAAGTTCGAATTCAGTTTGGTTTCTAGTTTCTTAAATATTTTCTTTAAATGAAAAAATAACTGTAAAAAAAGCATAATCGATGAGAAGTTAGCAATTTTTAGAGATCGTGCTCAGTTAATGTTTTCAAATGATAACAAGCAACCACCTGTACAAAGTTCGAATTCATTTTGGTTTCTAGTTTCTTAGATATATTCTTTAAATGAAATAATAACTGTAAAAAATAGCACAATCGATGAGAAGTTAGCAATTTTTAGAGATCTGGCTGAGTTAATGTTTTCAAATGATAACGAGCAACCATCTGTACAAAGTTCGAATTCAGTTTGGTTTCTAGTTTCTTAAATATTTTCTTTAAATGAAAAAATAACTGTAAAAATAGCATAATCGATGAGAAGTTATCATATTTTGAGAGATCTGGCTGAGTTAATGTTTTCAAATGATAACGAGCAACCATCTGTACAAAGTTCGAATTCATTTTGGTTTCTAGTTTCTTAGATATATTTTTTTAGTGAAATAATAACTGTAAAAAATAGCATAATCGATGAGAAGTTATCATATTTTGAGAGATCTGGCTCAGTTAATGTTTTCAAATGATAACGAGCAACCATCTGTACAAAGTTCGAATTCATTTTGCTTTCTAGTTTCTTAGATATATTTTTTTAGTGAAATAATAACTGTAAAAAATAGCACAATCGATGAGAAGTTAGCAATTTTTAGAGATCTGGCTGAGTTAATGTTTTCAAATGATAACGAGCAACCATCTGTACAAAGTTCGAATTCATTTTGCTTTCTAGTTTCTTAGATATATTTTTTTAATGAAATAATAACTGTAAAAAATAGCACAATCGATGAGAAGTTAGCAATTTTTAGAGATCTGGCTGAGTTAATGTTTTCAAATGATAACGAGCAACCATCTGTACAAAGTTCGAATTCAGTTTGGTTTCTAGTTTCTTAAATATTTTCTTTAAATGACAAAATAACTGTAAAAAAAGCATAATCGATGAGAAGTTAGCAATTTTTAGAGATCTGGCTGAGTTAATGTTTTCAAATGATAACGAGCAACCATCTGTACAAAGTTCGAATTCATTTTGGTTTCTAGTTTCTTAGATATATTTTTTTAGTGAAATAATAACTGTAAAAAATAGCACAATCGATGAGAAGTTAGCAATTTTTAGAGATCTGGCTGAGTTAATGTTTTCAAATGATAACGAGCAACCATCTGTACAAAGTTCGAATTCAGTTTGGTTTCTAGTTTCTTAAATATTTTCTTTAAATGAAAAAATAACTGTAAAAATAGCATAATCGATGAGAAGTTATCATATTTTGAGAGATCTGGCTGAGTTAATGTTTTCAAATGATAACGAGCAACCATCTGTACAAAGTTCGAATTCATTTTGGTTTCTAGTTTCTTAGATATATTTTTTTAGTGAAATAATAACTGTAAAAAATAGCATAATCGATGAGAAGTTATCATATTTTGAGAGATCTGGCTCAGTTAATGTTTTCAAATGATAACGAGCAACCATCTGTACAAAGTTCGAATTCATTTTGCTTTCTAGTTTCTTAGATATATTTTTTTAGTGAAATAATAACTGTAAAAAATAGCACAATCGATGAGAAGTTAGCAATTTTTAGAGATCTGGCTGAGTTAATGTTTTCAAATGATAACGAGCAACCATCTGTACAAAGTTCGAATTCATTTTGCTTTCTAGTTTCTTAGATATATTTTTTTAATGAAATAATAACTGTAAAAAATAGCACAATCGATGAGAAGTTAGCAATTTTTAGAGATCTGGCTGAGTTAATGTTTTCAAATGATAACGAGCAACCATCTGTACAAAGTTCGAATTCAGTTTGGTTTCTAGTTTCTTAAATATTTTCTTTAAATGAAAAAATAACTGTAAAAATAGCATAATCGATGAGAAGTTATCATATTTTGAGAGATCTGGCTGAGTTAATGTTTTCAAATGATAACGAGCAACCATCTGTACAAAGTTCGAATTCATTTTGGTTTCTAGTTTCTTAGATATATTTTTTTAGTGAAATAATAACTGTAAAAAATAGCACAATCGATGAGAAGTTAGCAATTTTTAGAGATCTGGCTGAGTTAATGTTTTCAAATGATAACGAGCAACCATCTGTACAAAGTTCGAATTCATTTTGCTTTCTAGTTTCTTATATATATTTTTTTAATGAAATAATAACTGTAAAAAATAGCACAATCGATGAGAAGTTAGCAATTTTTAGAGATCTGGCTGAGTTAATGTTTTCAAATGATAACGAGCAACCATCTGTACAAAGTTCGAATTCAGTTTGGTTTCTAGTTTCTTAAATATTTTCTTTAAATGAAAAAATAACTGTAAAAAAAGCATAATCGATGAGAAGTTAGCAATTTTTAGAGATCTGGCTGAGTTAATGTTTTCAAATGATAACGAGCAACCATCTGTACAAAGTTCGAATTCATTTTGGTTTCTAGTTTCTTAGATATATTTTTTTAGTGAAGTAATAACTGTAAAAAATAGCACAATCGATGAGAAGTTAGCAATTTTTAGAGATCTGGCTGAGTTAATGTTTTCAAATGATAACGAGCAACCATCTGTACAAAGTTCGAATTCAGTTTGGTTTCTAGTTTCTTAAATATTTTCTTTAAATGAAAAAATAACTGTAAAAAAAGCATAATCGATGAGAAGTTAGCAATTTTTAGAGATCGTGCTCAGTTAATGTTTTCAAATGATAACAAGCAACCACCTGTACAAAGTTCGAATTCATTTTGGTTTCTAGTTTCTTAGATATATTTTTTTAGTGAAATAATAACTGTAAAAAATAGCACAATCGATGAGAAGTTAGCAATTTTTAGAGATCTGGCTGAGTTAATGTTTTCAAATGATAACGAGCAACCATCTGTACAAAGTTCGAATTCAGTTTGGTTTCTAGTTTCTTAAATATTTTCTTTAAATGAAAAAATAACTGTAAAAAAAGCATAATCGATGAGAAGTTAGCAATTTTTAGAGATCGTGCTCAGTTAATGTTTTCAAATGAGAACTAGCAACCATCTGTACAAAGTTCGAATTCATTTTGCTTTCTAGTTTCTTAGATATTTTTTTTAAATGAAATAATAACTGTAAAAAATAGCAGAATCGATGAGAAGTTATCATATTTTGAGAGATCTGGCTCAGTTAATGTTTTCAAATGATAACGAGCAACCATCTGTACAAAGTTCGAATTCATTTTGGTTTCTAGTTTCTTAGATATATTTTTTTAGTGAAATAATAACTGTAAAAAATAGCATAATCGATGAGAAGTTATCATATTTTGAGAGATCTGGCTCAGTTAATGTTTTCAAATGATAACGAGCAACCATCTGTACAAAGTTCGAATTCATTTTGCTTTCTAGTTTCTTAGATATATTTTTTTAGTGAAATAATAACTGTAAAAAATAGCACAATCGATGAGAAGTTAGCAATTTTTAGAGATCTGGCTGAGTTAATGTTTTCAAATGATAACGAGCAACCATCTGTACAAAGTTCGAATTCATTTTGGTTTCTAGTTTCTTAGATATATTTTTTTAGTGAAGTAATAACTGTAAAAAATAGCACAATCGATGAGAAGTTAGCAATTTTTAGAGATCTGGCTGAGTTAATGTTTTCAAATGATAACGAGCAACCATCTGTACAAAGTTCGAATTCAGTTTGGTTTCTAGTTTCTTAAATATTTTCTTTAAATGAAAAAATAACTGTAAAAAAAGCATAATCGATGAGAAGTTAGCAATTTTTAGAGATCGTGCTCAGTTAATGTTTTCAAATGATAACAAGCAACCACCTGTACAAAGTTCGAATTCATTTTGGTTTCTAGTTTCTTAGATATATTTTTTTAGTGAAATAATAACTGTAAAAAATAGCACAATCGATGAGAAGTTAGCAATTTTTAGAGATCTGGCTGAGTTAATGTTTTCAAATGATAACGAGCAACCATCTGTACAAAGTTCGAATTCAGTTTGGTTTCTAGTTTCTTAAATATTTTCTTTAAATGAAAAAATAACTGTAAAAAAAGCATAATCGATGAGAAGTTAGCAATTTTTAGAGATCGTGCTCAGTTAATGTTTTCAAATGAGAACTAGCAACCATCTGTACAAAGTTCGAATTCATTTTGCTTTCTAGTTTCTTAGATATTTTTTTTAAATGAAATAATAACTGTAAAAAATAGCAGAATCGATGAGAAGTTATCATATTTTGAGAGATCTGGCTCAGTTAATGTTTTCAAATGATAACGAGCAACCATCTGTACAAAGTTCGAATTCATTTTGGTTTCTAGTTTCTTAGATATATTTTTTTAGTGAAATAATAACTGTAAAAAATAGCATAATCGATGAGAAGTTATCATATTTTGAGAGATCTGGCTCAGTTAATGTTTTCAAATGATAACGAGCAACCATCTGTACAAAGTTCGAATTCATTTTGCTTTCTAGTTTCTTAGATATATTTTTTTAGTGAAATAATAACTGTAAAAAATAGCACAATCGATGAGAAGTTAGCAATTTTTAGAGATCTGGCTGAGTTCATGTTTTCAAATGATAACGAGCAACCATCTGTACAAAGTTCGAATTCAGTTTGGTTTCTAGTTTCTTAAATATTTTCTTTAAATGAAAAAATAACTGTAAAAATAGCATAATCGATGAGAAGTTATCATATTTTGAGAGATCTGGCTGAGTTAATGTTTTCAAATGATAACGAGCAACCATCTGTACAAAGTTCGAATTCATTTTGGTTTCTAGTTTCTTAGATATATTTTTTTAGTGAAATAATAACTGTAAAAAATAGCATAATCGATGAGAAGTTATCATATTTTGAGAGATCTGGCTCAGTTAATGTTTTCAAATGATAACGAGCAACCATCTGTACAAAGTTCGAATTCATTTTGCTTTCTAGTTTCTTAGATATATTTTTTTAGTGAAATAATAACTGTAAAAAATAGCACAATCGATGAGAAGTTAGCAATTTTTAGAGATCTGGCTGAGTTAATGTTTTCAAATGATAACGAGCAACCATCTGTACAAAGTTCGAATTCATTTTGCTTTCTAGTTTCTTAGATATATTTTTTTAATGAAATAATAACTGTAAAAAATAGCACAATCGATGAGAAGTTAGCAATTTTTAGAGATCTGGCTGAGTTAATGTTTTCAAATGATAACGAGCAACCATCTGTACAAAGTTCGAATTCAGTTTGGTTTCTAGTTTCTTAAATATTTTCTTTAAATGAAAAAATAACTGTAAAAATAGCATAATCGATGAGAAGTTATCATATTTTGAGAGATCTGGCTGAGTTAATGTTTTCAAATGATAACGAGCAACCATCTGTACAAAGTTCGAATTCATTTTGGTTTCTAGTTTCTTAGATATATTTTTTTAGTGAAATAATAACTGTAAAAAATAGCACAATCGATGAGAAGTTAGCAATTTTTAGAGATCTGGCTGAGTTAATGTTTTCAAATGATAACGAGCAACCATCTGTACAAAGTTCGAATTCATTTTGCTTTCTAGTTTCTTATATATATTTTTTTAATGAAATAATAACTGTAAAAAATAGCACAATCGATGAGAAGTTAGCAATTTTTAGAGATCTGGCTGAGTTAATGTTTTCAAATGATAACGAGCAACCATCTGTACAAAGTTCGAATTCAGTTTGGTTTCTAGTTTCTTAAATATTTTCTTTAAATGAAAAAATAACTGTAAAAAAAGCATAATCGATGAGAAGTTAGCAATTTTTAGAGATCTGGCTGAGTTAATGTTTTCAAATGATAACGAGCAACCATCTGTACAAAGTTCGAATTCATTTTGGTTTCTAGTTTCTTAGATATATTTTTTTAGTGAAGTAATAACTGTAAAAAATAGCACAATCGATGAGAAGTTAGCAATTTTTAGAGATCTGGCTGAGTTAATGTTTTCAAATGATAACGAGCAACCATCTGTACAAAGTTCGAATTCAGTTTGGTTTCTAGTTTCTTAAATATTTTCTTTAAATGAAAAAATAACTGTAAAAAAAGCATAATCGATGAGAAGTTAGCAATTTTTAGAGATCGTGCTCAGTTAATGTTTTCAAATGATAACAAGCAACCACCTGTACAAAGTTCGAATTCATTTTGGTTTCTAGTTTCTTAGATATATTTTTTTAGTGAAATAATAACTGTAAAAAATAGCACAATCGATGAGAAGTTAGCAATTTTTAGAGATCTGGCTGAGTTAATGTTTTCAAATGATAACGAGCAACCATCTGTACAAAGTTCGAATTCAGTTTGGTTTCTAGTTTCTTAAATATTTTCTTTAAATGAAAAAATAACTGTAAAAAAAGCATAATCGATGAGAAGTTAGCAATTTTTAGAGATCGTGCTCAGTTAATGTTTTCAAATGAGAACTAGCAACCATCTGTACAAAGTTCGAATTCATTTTGCTTTCTAGTTTCTTAGATATTTTTTTTAAATGAAATAATAACTGTAAAAAATAGCAGAATCGATGAGAAGTTATCATATTTTGAGAGATCTGGCTCAGTTAATGTTTTCAAATGATAACGAGCAACCATCTGTACAAAGTTCGAATTCATTTTGGTTTCTAGTTTCTTAGATATATTTTTTTAGTGAAATAATAACTGTAAAAAATAGCATAATCGATGAGAAGTTATCATATTTTGAGAGATCTGGCTCAGTTAATGTTTTCAAATGATAACGAGCAACCATCTGTACAAAGTTCGAATTCATTTTGCTTTCTAGTTTCTTAGATATATTTTTTTAGTGAAATAATAACTGTAAAAAATAGCACAATCGATGAGAAGTTAGCAATTTTTAGAGATCTGGCTGAGTTCATGTTTTCAAATGATAACGAGCAACCATCTGTACAAAGTTCGAATTCAGTTTGGTTTCTAGTTTCTTAAATATTTTCTTTAAATGAAAAAATAACTGTAAAAATAGCATAATCGATGAGAAGTTAGCAATTTTTAGAGATCGTGCTCAGTTAATGTTTTCAAATGATAACGAGCAACCATCTGTACAAAGTTCGAATTCAGTTTGGTTTCTAGTTTCTTAAATATTTTCTTTAAATGAAAAAATAACTGTAAAAATAGCATAATCGATGAGAAGTTAGCAATTTTTAGAGATCGTGCTCAGTTAATGTTTTCAAATGAGAACTAGCAACCATCTGTACAAAGTTCGAATTCATTTTGCTTTCTAGTTTCTTAGATATTTTTTTTAAATGAAATAATAACTGTAAAAAATAGCAGAATCGATGAGAAGTTAGCAATTTTTAGAGATCGTGCTCAGTTAATGTTTTCAAATGAGAACTAGCAACCATCTGTACAAAGTTCGAATTCAGTTTGGTTTCTAGTTTCTTAGATATATTTTTTTAGTGAAATAATAACTGTAAAAAATAGCACAATCGATGAGAAGTTAGCAATTTTTAGAGATCTGGCTGAGTTAATGTTTTCAAATGATAACGAGCAACCATCTGTACAAAGTTCGAATTCATTTTGCTTTCTAGTTTCTTAGATTTTTTTATTTTTTTTTTATTTATAAACACTTTATTGCACACAAAAGACAAAAGATACAGTGTACATAACATTACAAGAACATATAAAAAAAAAAGAGAAGCGTGCAAAGGCGGTCTTATTGCTTAAAGCAGTCTCTTACAGACAACCCTTTAGAGTAAGAATTTGTCTGTGGGAAACGGGATGGTGCAAACAAGCATGTTTTATTCTTAAACAACTAAAAATTAATCTTTAAATAATACAAATAATATATAACAAAATACATATATATAAGTTTAATAAATACATATGTATTATATATACCAAATAATTATATAAATAAAATTATATATATAGCAGAAAGTTATACTAAACATATAGAATAAAAATAAAACTTACGTACATAAAATATAATACTTAATAAATAAATACTAATAGTATGATAATATAGGAAATAGTATTTACGCAGATTGAATAGATAAATAATACTTATGTAACCTATTTTTAAATATATAAATTGACTCAGATTGACGAATATCGGTAGGTAGCGTATTCCATAGCTTTGCAGCTGTCATCGTAAAGGATTCGCTATAGAAGTGGGTATGAGCGACCGGCAGTGACAGTTTGTTGTCAGAGCGTGACCGCAGTTCATGTGGATAGCTGACGTCAGTACCCACAAAACAGAACCGTTCCTTCAAATACGCGGGAAGAAGAGGATTATAGAGGATAGAGTCATTGATGAGAAGTTAGCAATTTTTAGAGATCGTGCTCAGTTAATGTTTTCAAATGAGAACTAGCAACCATCTGTACAAAGTTCGAATTCATTTTGCTTTCTAGTTTCTTAGATATTTTTTTTAAATGAAATAATAACTGTAAAAAATAGCAGAATCGATGAGAAGTTATCATATTTTGAGAGATCTGGCTCAGTTAATGTTTTCAAATGATAACGAGCAACCATCTGTACAAAGTTCTAATTCATTTTGGTTTCTAGTTTCTTAGATATATTTTTTTAGTGAAATAATAACTGTAAAAAATAGCACAATCGATGAGAAGTTAGCAATTTTCAGAGATCTGGCTGAGTTAATGTTTTCAAATGATAACGAGCAACCATCTGTACAAAGTTCGAATTCATTTTGCTTTCTAGTTTCTTAGATATATTTTTTTAATGAAATAATAACTGTAAAAAATAGCACAATCGATGAGAAGTTAGCAATTTTTAGAGATCTGGCTGAGTTAATGTTTTCAGATGATAACGAGCAACCATCTGTACAAAGTTCGAATTCATTTTGGTTTCTAGTTTCTTAGATATATTTTTTTAGTGAAATAATAACTGTAAAAAATAGCACAATCGATGAGAAGTTAGCAATTTTTAGAGATCTGGCTGAGTTAATGTTTTCAAATGATAACGAGCAACCATCTGTACAAAGTTCGAATTCATTTTGGTTTCTAGTTTCTTAGATATATTTTTTTAATGAAATAATAACTGTAAAAAATAGCACAATCGATGAGAAGTTAGCAATTTTTAGCGATCTGGCTCAGTTAATGTTTTCAAATGAGAACTAGCAACCATCTGTACAAAGTTCGAATTCATTTTGGCTTCTAGTTTCTTAGATATATTTTTTTAGTGAAATAATAACTGTAAAAATAGCACAATCGATGAGAAGTTAGCAATTTTTAGAGATCTGGCTGAGTTAATGTTTTCAAATGAGAACTAGCAACCATCTGTACAAAGTTCGAATTCATTTTGCTTTCTAGTTTCTTAGATATATTTTTTTAGTGAAATAATAACTGTAAAAAATAGCACAATCGATGAGAAGTTAGCAATTTTTAGAGATCTGGCTGAGTTAATGTTTTCAAATGATAACGAGCAACCATTTGTACAAAGTTCGAATTCATTTTGCTTTCTAGTTTCTTAGATATATTTTTTTAATGAAATAATAACTGTAAAAAATAGCACAATCGATGAGAAGTTAGCAATTTTTAGAGATCTGGCTGAGTTAATGTTTTCAAATGATAACGAGCAACCATCTGTACAAAGTTCGAATTCAGTTTGGTTTCTAGTTTCTTAAATATTTTCTTTAAATGAAAAAATAACTGTAAAAAAAGCATAATCGATGAGAAGTTAGCAATTTTTAGAGATCGTGCTCAGTTAATGTTTTCAAATGAGAACTAGCAACCATCTGTACAAAGTTCGAATTCATTTTGCTTTCTAGTTTCTTAGATATTTTTTTTAAATGAAATAATAACTGTAAAAAATAGCATAATCGATGAGAAGTTATCATATTTTGAGAGATCTGGCTCAGTTAATGTTTTCAAATGATAACGAGCAACCATCTGTACAAAGTTCGAATTCAGTTTGGTTTCTAGTTTCTTAAATATTTTCTTTAAATGAAAAAATAACTGTAAAAAAAGCATAATCGATGAGAAGTTAGCAATTTTTAGAGATCGTGCTCAGTTAATGTTTTCAAATGAGAACTAGCAACCATCTGTACAAAGTTCGAATTCATTTTGCTTTCTAGTTTCTTAGATATTTTTTTTAAATGAAATAATAACTGTAAAAAATAGCATAATCGATGAGAAGTTATCATATTTTGAGAGATCTGGCTCAGTTAATGTTTTCAAATGATAACGAGCAACCATCTGTACAAAATTCGAATTCAGTTTGGTTTCTAGTTTCTTAAATATTGTCCTTAAATGAAAAAATAACTGTAAAAATAGCATAATCGATGAGAAGTTATCATATTTTGAGAGATCTGGCTCAGTTAATGTTTTCAAATGATAACGAGCAACCATCTGTACAAAGTTCGAATTCATTTTGGTTTCTAGTTTCTTAAATATTTTCTTTAAATGAAAAAATAACTGTAAAAAAAGCATAATCGATGAGAAGTTAGCAATTTTTAGAGATCGTGCTCAGTTAATGTTTTCAAATGAGAACTAGCAACCATCTGTACAAAGTTCGAATTCATTTTGCTTTCTAGTTTCTTAGATATTTTTTTTAAATGAAATAATAACTGTAAAAAATAGCAGAATCGATGAGAAGTTATCATATTTTGAGAGATCTGGCTCAGTTAATGTTTTCAAATGATAACGAGCAACCATCTGTACAAAGTTCGAATTCAGTTTGGTTTCTAGTTTCTTAGATATATTTTTTTAGTGAAATAATAACTGTAAAAATAGCACAATCGATGAGAAGTTAGCAATTTTTAGAGATCTGGCTGAGTTAATGTTTTCAAATGAGAACTAGCAACCATCTGTACAAAGTTCGAATTCATTTTGCTTTCTAGTTTCTTAGATATATTTTTTTAGTGAAATAATAACTGTAAAAAATAGCACAATCGATGAGAAGTTAGCAATTTTTAGAGATCTGGCTGAGTTAATGTTTTCAAATGATAACGAGCAACCATTTGTACAAAGTTCGAATTCATTTTGCTTTCTAGTTTCTTAGATATATTTTTTTAATGAAATAATAACTGTAAAAAATAGCACAATCGATGAGAAATTAGCAATTTTTAGAGATCTGGCTGAGTTAATGTTTTCAAATGATAACGAGCAACCATCTGTACAAAGTTCGAATTCAGTTTGGTTTCTAGTTTCTTAAATATTTTCTTTAAATGAAAAAATAACTGTAAAAAATAGCATAATCGATGAGAAGTTATCATATTTTGAGAGATCTGGCTCAGTTAATGTTTTCAAATGATAACGAGCAACCATCTGTACAAAGTTCGAATTCAGTTTGGTTTCTAGTTTCTTAAATATTTTCTTTAAATGAAAAAATAACTGTAAAAAAAGCATAATCGATGAGAAGTTAGCAATTTTTAGAGATCGTGCTCAGTTAATGTTTTCAAATGAGAACTAGCAACCATCTGTACAAAGTTCGAATTCATTTTGCTTTCTAGTTTCTTAGATATTTTTTTTAAATGAAATAATAACTGTAAAAAATAGCAGAATCGATGAGAAGTTATCATATTTTGAGAGATCTGGCTCAGTTAATGTTTTCAAATGATAACGAGCAACCATCTGTACAAAGTTCTAATTCATTTTGGTTTCTAGTTTCTTAGATATATTTTTTTAGTGAAATAATAACTGTAAAAAATAGCACAATCGATGAGAAGTTAGCAATTTTCAGAGATCTGGCTGAGTTAATGTTTTCAAATGATAACGAGCAACCATCTGTACAAAGTTCGAATTCATTTTGCTTTCTAGTTTCTTAGATATATTTTTTTAATGAAATAATAACTGTAAAAAATAGCACAATCGATGAGAAGTTAGCAATTTTTAGAGATCTGGCTGAGTTAATGTTTTCAGATGATAACGAGCAACCATCTGTACAAAGTTCGAATTCATTTTGGTTTCTAGTTTCTTAGATATATTTTTTTAGTGAAATAATAACTGTAAAAAATAGCATAATCGATGAGAAGTTATCATATTTTGAGAGATCTGGCTCAGTTAATGTTTTCAAATGATAACGAGCAACCATCTGTACAAAATTCGAATTCAGTTTGGTTTCTAGTTTCTTAAATATTGTCCTTAAATGAAAAAATAACTGTAAAAATAGCATAATCGATGAGAAGTTATCATATTTTGAGAGATCTGGCTCAGTTAATGTTTTCAAATGATAACGAGCAACCATCTGTACAAAGTTCGAATTCATTTTGGTTTCTAGTTTCTTAAATATTTTCTTTAAATGAAAAAATAACTGTAAAAAAAGCATAATCGATGAGAAGTTAGCAATTTTTAGAGATCGTGCTCAGTTAATGTTTTCAAATGAGAACTAGCAACCATCTGTACAAAGTTCGAATTCATTTTGCTTTCTAGTTTCTTAGATATTTTTTTTAAATGAAATAATAACTGTAAAAAATAGCAGAATCGATGAGAAGTTATCATATTTTGAGAGATCTGGCTCAGTTAATGTTTTCAAATGATAACGAGCAACCATCTGTACAAAGTTCGAATTCAGTTTGGTTTCTAGTTTCTTAGATATATTTTTTTAGTGAAATAATAACTGTAAAAATAGCACAATCGATGAGAAGTTAGCAATTTTTAGAGATCTGGCTGAGTTAATGTTTTCAAATGAGAACTAGCAACCATCTGTACAAAGTTCGAATTCATTTTGCTTTCTAGTTTCTTAGATATATTTTTTTAGTGAAATAATAACTGTAAAAAATAGCACAATCGATGAGAAGTTAGCAATTTTTAGAGATCTGGCTGAGTTAATGTTTTCAAATGATAACGAGCAACCATTTGTACAAAGTTCGAATTCATTTTGCTTTCTAGTTTCTTAGATATATTTTTTTAATGAAATAATAACTGTAAAAAATAGCACAATCGATGAGAAATTAGCAATTTTTAGAGATCTGGCTGAGTTAATGTTTTCAAATGATAACGAGCAACCATCTGTACAAAGTTCGAATTCAGTTTGGTTTCTAGTTTCTTAAATATTTTCTTTAAATGAAAAAATAACTGTAAAAAATAGCATAATCGATGAGAAGTTATCATATTTTGAGAGATCTGGCTCAGTTAATGTTTTCAAATGATAACGAGCAACCATCTGTACAAAGTTCGAATTCAGTTTGGTTTCTAGTTTCTTAAATATTTTCTTTAAATGAAAAAATAACTGTAAAAAAAGCATAATCGATGAGAAGTTAGCAATTTTTAGAGATCGTGCTCAGTTAATGTTTTCAAATGAGAACTAGCAACCATCTGTACAAAGTTCGAATTCATTTTGCTTTCTAGTTTCTTAGATATTTTTTTTAAATGAAATAATAACTGTAAAAAATAGCAGAATCGATGAGAAGTTATCATATTTTGAGAGATCTGGCTCAGTTAATGTTTTCAAATGATAACGAGCAACCATCTGTACAAAGTTCTAATTCATTTTGGTTTCTAGTTTCTTAGATATATTTTTTTAGTGAAATAATAACTGTAAAAAATAGCACAATCGATGAGAAGTTAGCAATTTTCAGAGATCTGGCTGAGTTAATGTTTTCAAATGATAACGAGCAACCATCTGTACAAAGTTCGAATTGATTTTGCTTTCTAGTTTCTTAGATATATTTTTTTAATGAAATAATAACTGTAAAAAATAGCACAATCGATGAGAAGTTAGCAATTTTTAGAGATCTGGCTGAGTTAATGTTTTCAGATGATAACGAGCAACCATCTGTACAAAGTTCGAATTCATTTTGGTTTCTAGTTTCTTAGATATATTTTTTTAGTGAAATAATAACTGTAAAAAATAGCATAATCGATGAGAAGTTATCATATTTTGAGAGATCTGGCTCAGTTAATGTTTTCAAATGATAACGAGCAACCATCTGTACAAAGTTCGAATTCATTTTGCTTTCTAGTTTCTTAGATATATTTTTTTAGTGAAATAATAACTGTAAAAAATAGCACAATCGATGAGAAGTTAGCAATTTTTAGAGATCTGGCTGAGTTCATGTTTTCAAATGATAACGAGCAACCATCTGTACAAAGTTCGAATTCAGTTTGGTTTCTAGTTTCTTAAATATTTTCTTTAAATGAAAAAATAACTGTAAAAATAGCATAATCGATGAGAAGTTAGCAATTTTTAGAGATCGTGCTCAGTTAATGTTTTCAAATGATAACGAGCAACCATCTGTACAAAGTTCGAATTCAGTTTGGTTTCTAGTTTCTTAAATATTTTCTTTAAATGAAAAAATAACTGTAAAAATAGCATAATCGATGAGAAGTTAGCAATTTTTAGAGATCGTGCTCAGTTAATGTTTTCAAATGAGAACTAGCAACCATCTGTACAAAGTTCGAATTCATTTTGCTTTCTAGTTTCTTAGATATTTTTTTTAAATGAAATAATAACTGTAAAAAATAGCAGAATCGATGAGAAGTTAGCAATTTTTAGAGATCGTGCTCAGTTAATGTTTTCAAATGAGAACTAGCAACCATCTGTACAAAGTTCGAATTCAGTTTGGTTTCTAGTTTCTTAGATATATTTTTTTAGTGAAATAATAACTGTAAAAAATAGCACAATCGATGAGAAGTTAGCAATTTTTAGAGATCTGGCTGAGTTAATGTTTTCAAATGATAACGAGCAACCATCTGTACAAAGTTCGAATTCATTTTGCTTTCTAGTTTCTTAGATTTTTTTATTTTTTTTTTATTTATAAACACTTTATTGCACACAAAAGACAAAAGATACAGTGTACATAACATTACAAGAACATATAAAAAAAAAAGAGAAGCGTGCAAAGGCGGTCTTATTGCTTAAAGCAGTCTCTTACAGACAACCCTTTAGAGTAAGAATTTGTCTGTGGGAAACGGGATGGTGCAAACAAGCATGTTTTATTCTTAAACAACTAAAAATTAATCTTTAAATAATACAAATAATATATAACAAAATACATATATATAAGTTTAATAAATACATATGTATTATATATACCAAATAATTATATAAATAAAATTATATATATAGCAGAAAGTTATACTAAACATATAGAATAAAAATAAAACTTACGTACATAAAATATAATACTTAATAAATAAATACTAATAGTATGATAATATAGGAAATAGTATTTACGCAGATTGAATAGATAAATAATACTTATGTAACCTATTTTTAAATATATAAATTGACTCAGATTGACGAATATCGGTAGGTAGCGTATTCCATAGCTTTGCAGCTGTCATCGTAAAGGATTCGCTATAGAAGTGGGTATGAGCGACCGGCAGTGACAGTTTGTTGTCAGAGCGTGACCGCAGTTCATGTGGATAGCTGACGTCAGTACCCACAAAACAGAACCGTTCCTTCAAATACGCGGGAAGAAGAGGATTATAGAGGATAGAGTCATTGATGAGAAGTTAGCAATTTTTAGAGATCGTGCTCAGTTAATGTTTTCAAATGAGAACTAGCAACCATCTGTACAAAGTTCGAATTCATTTTGCTTTCTAGTTTCTTAGATATTTTTTTTAAATGAAATAATAACTGTAAAAAATAGCAGAATCGATGAGAAGTTATCATATTTTGAGAGATCTGGCTCAGTTAATGTTTTCAAATGATAACGAGCAACCATCTGTACAAAGTTCTAATTCATTTTGGTTTCTAGTTTCTTAGATATATTTTTTTAGTGAAATAATAACTGTAAAAAATAGCACAATCGATGAGAAGTTAGCAATTTTCAGAGATCTGGCTGAGTTAATGTTTTCAAATGATAACGAGCAACCATCTGTACAAAGTTCGAATTCATTTTGCTTTCTAGTTTCTTAGATATATTTTTTTAATGAAATAATAACTGTAAAAAATAGCACAATCGATGAGAAGTTAGCAATTTTTAGAGATCTGGCTGAGTTAATGTTTTCAGATGATAACGAGCAACCATCTGTACAAAGTTCGAATTCATTTTGGTTTCTAGTTTCTTAGATATATTTTTTTAGTGAAATAATAACTGTAAAAAATAGCACAATCGATGAGAAGTTAGCAATTTTTAGAGATCTGGCTGAGTTAATGTTTTCAAATGATAACGAGCAACCATCTGTACAAAGTTCGAATTCATTTTGGTTTCTAGTTTCTTAGATATATTTTTTTAATGAAATAATAACTGTAAAAAATAGCACAATCGATGAGAAGTTAGCAATTTTTAGCGATCTGGCTCAGTTAATGTTTTCAAATGAGAACTAGCAACCATCTGTACAAAGTTCGAATTCATTTTGGCTTCTAGTTTCTTAGATATATTTTTTTAGTGAAATAATAACTGTAAAAATAGCACAATCGATGAGAAGTTAGCAATTTTTAGAGATCTGGCTGAGTTAATGTTTTCAAATGAGAACTAGCAACCATCTGTACAAAGTTCGAATTCATTTTGCTTTCTAGTTTCTTAGATATATTTTTTTAGTGAAATAATAACTGTAAAAAATAGCACAATCGATGAGAAGTTAGCAATTTTTAGAGATCTGGCTGAGTTAATGTTTTCAAATGATAACGAGCAACCATTTGTACAAAGTTCGAATTCATTTTGCTTTCTAGTTTCTTAGATATATTTTTTTAATGAAATAATAACTGTAAAAAATAGCACAATCGATGAGAAGTTAGCAATTTTTAGAGATCTGGCTGAGTTAATGTTTTCAAATGATAACGAGCAACCATCTGTACAAAGTTCGAATTCAGTTTGGTTTCTAGTTTCTTAAATATTTTCTTTAAATGAAAAAATAACTGTAAAAAAAGCATAATCGATGAGAAGTTAGCAATTTTTAGAGATCGTGCTCAGTTAATGTTTTCAAATGAGAACTAGCAACCATCTGTACAAAGTTCGAATTCATTTTGCTTTCTAGTTTCTTAGATATTTTTTTTAAATGAAATAATAACTGTAAAAAATAGCATAATCGATGAGAAGTTATCATATTTTGAGAGATCTGGCTCAGTTAATGTTTTCAAATGATAACGAGCAACCATCTGTACAAAGTTCGAATTCAGTTTGGTTTCTAGTTTCTTAAATATTTTCTTTAAATGAAAAAATAACTGTAAAAAAAGCATAATCGATGAGAAGTTAGCAATTTTTAGAGATCGTGCTCAGTTAATGTTTTCAAATGAGAACTAGCAACCATCTGTACAAAGTTCGAATTCATTTTGCTTTCTAGTTTCTTAGATATTTTTTTTAAATGAAATAATAACTGTAAAAAATAGCATAATCGATGAGAAGTTATCATATTTTGAGAGATCTGGCTCAGTTAATGTTTTCAAATGATAACGAGCAACCATCTGTACAAAATTCGAATTCAGTTTGGTTTCTAGTTTCTTAAATATTGTCCTTAAATGAAAAAATAACTGTAAAAATAGCATAATCGATGAGAAGTTATCATATTTTGAGAGATCTGGCTCAGTTAATGTTTTCAAATGATAACGAGCAACCATCTGTACAAAGTTCGAATTCATTTTGGTTTCTAGTTTCTTAAATATTTTCTTTAAATGAAAAAATAACTGTAAAAAAAGCATAATCGATGAGAAGTTAGCAATTTTTAGAGATCGTGCTCAGTTAATGTTTTCAAATGAGAACTAGCAACCATCTGTACAAAGTTCGAATTCATTTTGCTTTCTAGTTTCTTAGATATTTTTTTTAAATGAAATAATAACTGTAAAAAATAGCAGAATCGATGAGAAGTTATCATATTTTGAGAGATCTGGCTCAGTTAATGTTTTCAAATGATAACGAGCAACCATCTGTACAAAGTTCGAATTCAGTTTGGTTTCTAGTTTCTTAGATATATTTTTTTAGTGAAATAATAACTGTAAAAATAGCACAATCGATGAGAAGTTAGCAATTTTTAGAGATCTGGCTGAGTTAATGTTTTCAAATGAGAACTAGCAACCATCTGTACAAAGTTCGAATTCATTTTGCTTTCTAGTTTCTTAGATATATTTTTTTAGTGAAATAATAACTGTAAAAAATAGCACAATCGATGAGAAGTTAGCAATTTTTAGAGATCTGGCTGAGTTAATGTTTTCAAATGATAACGAGCAACCATTTGTACAAAGTTCGAATTCATTTTGCTTTCTAGTTTCTTAGATATATTTTTTTAATGAAATAATAACTGTAAAAAATAGCACAATCGATGAGAAATTAGCAATTTTTAGAGATCTGGCTGAGTTAATGTTTTCAAATGATAACGAGCAACCATCTGTACAAAGTTCGAATTCAGTTTGGTTTCTAGTTTCTTAAATATTTTCTTTAAATGAAAAAATAACTGTAAAAAATAGCATAATCGATGAGAAGTTATCATATTTTGAGAGATCTGGCTCAGTTAATGTTTTCAAATGATAACGAGCAACCATCTGTACAAAGTTCGAATTCAGTTTGGTTTCTAGTTTCTTAAATATTTTCTTTAAATGAAAAAATAACTGTAAAAAAAGCATAATCGATGAGAAGTTAGCAATTTTTAGAGATCGTGCTCAGTTAATGTTTTCAAATGAGAACTAGCAACCATCTGTACAAAGTTCGAATTCATTTTGCTTTCTAGTTTCTTAGATATTTTTTTTAAATGAAATAATAACTGTAAAAAATAGCAGAATCGATGAGAAGTTATCATATTTTGAGAGATCTGGCTCAGTTAATGTTTTCAAATGATAACGAGCAACCATCTGTACAAAGTTCTAATTCATTTTGGTTTCTAGTTTCTTAGATATATTTTTTTAGTGAAATAATAACTGTAAAAAATAGCACAATCGATGAGAAGTTAGCAATTTTCAGAGATCTGGCTGAGTTAATGTTTTCAAATGATAACGAGCAACCATCTGTACAAAGTTCGAATTCATTTTGCTTTCTAGTTTCTTAGATATATTTTTTTAATGAAATAATAACTGTAAAAAATAGCACAATCGATGAGAAGTTAGCAATTTTTAGAGATCTGGCTGAGTTAATGTTTTCAGATGATAACGAGCAACCATCTGTACAAAGTTCGAATTCATTTTGGTTTCTAGTTTCTTAGATATATTTTTTTAGTGAAATAATAACTGTAAAAAATAGCATAATCGATGAGAAGTTATCATATTTTGAGAGATCTGGCTCAGTTAATGTTTTCAAATGATAACGAGCAACCATCTGTACAAAATTCGAATTCAGTTTGGTTTCTAGTTTCTTAAATATTGTCCTTAAATGAAAAAATAACTGTAAAAATAGCATAATCGATGAGAAGTTATCATATTTTGAGAGATCTGGCTCAGTTAATGTTTTCAAATGATAACGAGCAACCATCTGTACAAAGTTCGAATTCATTTTGGTTTCTAGTTTCTTAAATATTTTCTTTAAATGAAAAAATAACTGTAAAAAAAGCATAATCGATGAGAAGTTAGCAATTTTTAGAGATCGTGCTCAGTTAATGTTTTCAAATGAGAACTAGCAACCATCTGTACAAAGTTCGAATTCATTTTGCTTTCTAGTTTCTTAGATATTTTTTTTAAATGAAATAATAACTGTAAAAAATAGCAGAATCGATGAGAAGTTATCATATTTTGAGAGATCTGGCTCAGTTAATGTTTTCAAATGATAACGAGCAACCATCTGTACAAAGTTCGAATTCAGTTTGGTTTCTAGTTTCTTAGATATATTTTTTTAGTGAAATAATAACTGTAAAAATAGCACAATCGATGAGAAGTTAGCAATTTTTAGAGATCTGGCTGAGTTAATGTTTTCAAATGAGAACTAGCAACCATCTGTACAAAGTTCGAATTCATTTTGCTTTCTAGTTTCTTAGATATATTTTTTTAGTGAAATAATAACTGTAAAAAATAGCACAATCGATGAGAAGTTAGCAATTTTTAGAGATCTGGCTGAGTTAATGTTTTCAAATGATAACGAGCAACCATTTGTACAAAGTTCGAATTCATTTTGCTTTCTAGTTTCTTAGATATATTTTTTTAATGAAATAATAACTGTAAAAAATAGCACAATCGATGAGAAATTAGCAATTTTTAGAGATCTGGCTGAGTTAATGTTTTCAAATGATAACGAGCAACCATCTGTACAAAGTTCGAATTCAGTTTGGTTTCTAGTTTCTTAAATATTTTCTTTAAATGAAAAAATAACTGTAAAAAATAGCATAATCGATGAGAAGTTATCATATTTTGAGAGATCTGGCTCAGTTAATGTTTTCAAATGATAACGAGCAACCATCTGTACAAAGTTCGAATTCAGTTTGGTTTCTAGTTTCTTAAATATTTTCTTTAAATGAAAAAATAACTGTAAAAAAAGCATAATCGATGAGAAGTTAGCAATTTTTAGAGATCGTGCTCAGTTAATGTTTTCAAATGAGAACTAGCAACCATCTGTACAAAGTTCGAATTCATTTTGCTTTCTAGTTTCTTAGATATTTTTTTTAAATGAAATAATAACTGTAAAAAATAGCAGAATCGATGAGAAGTTATCATATTTTGAGAGATCTGGCTCAGTTAATGTTTTCAAATGATAACGAGCAACCATCTGTACAAAGTTCTAATTCATTTTGGTTTCTAGTTTCTTAGATATATTTTTTTAGTGAAATAATAACTGTAAAAAATAGCACAATCGATGAGAAGTTAGCAATTTTCAGAGATCTGGCTGAGTTAATGTTTTCAAATGATAACGAGCAACCATCTGTACAAAGTTCGAATTCATTTTGCTTTCTAGTTTCTTAGATATATTTTTTTAATGAAATAATAACTGTAAAAAATAGCACAATCGATGAGAAGTTAGCAATTTTTAGAGATCTGGCTGAGTTAATGTTTTCAGATGATAACGAGCAACCATCTGTACAAAGTTCGAATTCATTTTGGTTTCTAGTTTCTTAGATATATTTTTTTAGTGAAATAATAACTGTAAAAAATAGCACAATCGATGAGAAGTTAGCAATTTTTAGAGATCTGGCTGAGTTAATGTTTTCAAATGATAACGAGCAACCATCTGTACAAAGTTCGAATTCATTTTGGTTTCTAGTTTCTTAGATATATTTTTTTAATGAAATAATAACTGTAAAAAATAGCACAATCGATGAGAAGTTAGCAATTTTTAGCGATCTGGCTCAGTTAATGTTTTCAAATGAGAACTAGCAACCATCTGTACAAAGTTCGAATTCATTTTGGCTTCTAGTTTCTTAGATATATTTTTTTAGTGAAATAATAACTGTAAAAATAGCACAATCGATGAGAAGTTAGCAATTTTTAGAGATCTGGCTGAGTTAATGTTTTCAAATGAGAACTAGCAACCATCTGTACAAAGTTCGAATTCATTTTGCTTTCTAGTTTCTTAGATATATTTTTTAGTGAAATAATAACTGTAAAAAATAGCACAATCGATGAGAAGTTAGCAATTTTTAGAGATCTGGCTGAGTTAATGTTTTCAAATGATAACGAGCAACCATCTGTACAAAGTTCGAATTCAGTTTGGTTTCTAGTTTCTTAAATATTTTCTTTAAATGAAAAAATAACTGTAAAAAAAGCATAATCGATGAGAAGTTAGCAATTTTTAGAGATCGTGCTCAGTTAATGTTTTCAAATGAGAACTAGCAACCATCTGTACAAAGTTCGAATTCATTTTGCTTTCTAGTTTCTTAGATATTTTTTTTAAATGAAATAATAACTGTAAAAAATAGCATAATCGATGAGAAGTTATCATATTTTGAGAGATCTGGCTCAGTTAATGTTTTCAAATGATAACGAGCAACCATCTGTACAAAGTTCGAATTCAGTTTGGTTTCTAGTTTCTTAAATATTTTCTTTAAATGAAAAAATAACTGTAAAAAAGCATAATCGATGAGAAGTTAGCAATTTTTAGAGATCGTGCTCAGTTAATGTTTTCAAATGAGAACTAGCAACCATCTGTACAAAGTTCGAATTCATTTTGCTTTCTAGTTTCTTAGATATTTTTTTTAAATGAAATAATAACTGTAAAAAATAGCATAATCGATGAGAAGTTATCATATTTTGAGAGATCTGGCTCAGTTAATGTTTTCAAATGATAACGAGCAACCATCTGTACAAAATTCGAATTCAGTTTGGTTTCTAGTTTCTTAAATATTGTCCTTAAATGAAAAAATAACTGTAAAAATAGCATAATCGATGAGAAGTTATCATATTTTGAGAGATCTGGCTCAGTTAATGTTTTCAAATGATAACGAGCAACCATCTGTACAAAGTTCGAATTCATTTTGGTTTCTAGTTTCTTAAATATTTTCTTTAAATGAAAAAATAACTGTAAAAAAAGCATAATCGATGAGAAGTTAGCAATTTTTAGAGATCGTGCTCAGTTAATGTTTTCAAATGAGAACTAGCAACCATCTGTACAAAGTTCGAATTCATTTTGCTTTCTAGTTTCTTAGATATTTTTTTTAAATGAAATAATAACTGTAAAAAATAGCAGAATCGATGAGAAGTTATCATATTTTGAGAGATCTGGCTCAGTTAATGTTTTCAAATGATAACGAGCAACCATCTGTACAAAGTTCGAATTCAGTTTGGTTTCTAGTTTCTTAGATATATTTTTTTAGTGAAATAATAACTGTAAAAATAGCACAATCGATGAGAAGTTAGCAATTTTTAGAGATCTGGCTGAGTTAATGTTTTCAAATGATAACGAGCAACCATCTGTACAAAGTTCGAATTCAGTTTGGTTTCTAGTTTCTTAAATATTTTCTTTAAATGAAAAAATAACTGTAAAAATAGCATAATCGATGAGAAGTTATCATATTTTGAGAGATCTGGCTGAGTTAATGTTTTCAAATGATAACGAGCAACCATCTGTACAAAGTTCGAATTCATTTTGGTTTCTAGTTTCTTAGATATATTTTTTTAGTGAAATAATAACTGTAAAAAATAGCACAATCGATGAGAAGTTAGCAATTTTTAGAGATCTGGCTGAGTTAATGTTTTCAAATGATAACGAGCAACCATCTGTACAAAGTTCGAATTCATTTTGCTTTCTAGTTTCTTATATATATTTTTTTAATGAAATAATAACTGTAAAAAATAGCACAATCGATGAGAAGTTAGCAATTTTTAGAGATCTGGCTGAGTTAATGTTTTCAAATGATAACGAGCAACCATCTGTACAAAGTTCGAATTCAGTTTGGTTTCTAGTTTCTTAAATATTTTCTTTAAATGAAAAAATAACTGTAAAAAAAGCATAATCGATGAGAAGTTAGCAATTTTTAGAGATCTGGCTGAGTTAATGTTTTCAAATGATAACGAGCAACCATCTGTACAAAGTTCGAATTCATTTTGGTTTCTAGTTTCTTAGATATATTTTTTTAGTGAAGTAATAACTGTAAAAAATAGCACAATCGATGAGAAGTTAGCAATTTTTAGAGATCTGGCTGAGTTAATGTTTTCAAATGATAACGAGCAACCATCTGTACAAAGTTCGAATTCAGTTTGGTTTCTAGTTTCTTAAATATTTTCTTTAAATGAAAAAATAACTGTAAAAAAAGCATAATCGATGAGAAGTTAGCAATTTTTAGAGATCGTGCTCAGTTAATGTTTTCAAATGATAACAAGCAACCACCTGTACAAAGTTCGAATTCATTTTGGTTTCTAGTTTCTTAGATATATTTTTTTAATGAAATAATAACTGTAAAAAATAGCACAATCGATGAGAAGTTAGCAATTTTTAGAGATCTGGCTGAGTTAATGTTTTCAAATGATAACGAGCAACCATCTGTACAAAGTTCGAATTCAGTTTGGTTTCTAGTTTCTTAAATATTTTCTTTAAATGAAAAAATAACTGTAAAAAAAGCATAATCGATGAGAAGTTAGCAATTTTTAGAGATCGTGCTCAGTTAATGTTTTCAAATGAGAACTAGCAACCATCTGTACAAAGTTCGAATTCATTTTGCTTTCTAGTTTCTTAGATATTTTTTTTAAATGAAATAATAACTGTAAAAAATAGCAGAATCGATGAGAAGTTATCATATTTTGAGAGATCTGGCTCAGTTAATGTTTTCAAATGATAACGAGCAACCATCTGTACAAAGTTCGAATTCATTTTGGTTTCTAGTTTCTTAGATATATTTTTTTAGTGAAATAATAACTGTAAAAAATAGCATAATCGATGAGAAGTTATCATATTTTGAGAGATCTGGCTCAGTTAATGTTTTCAAATGATAACGAGCAACCATCTGTACAAAGTTCGAATTCATTTTGCTTTCTAGTTTCTTAGATATATTTTTTTAGTGAAATAATAACTGTAAAAAATAGCACAATCGATGAGAAGTTAGCAATTTTTAGAGATCTGGCTGAGTTCATGTTTTCAAATGATAACGAGCAACCATCTGTACAAAGTTCGAATTCAGTTTGGTTTCTAGTTTCTTAAATATTTTCTTTAAATGAAAAAATAACTGTAAAAATAGCATAATCGATGAGAAGTTAGCAATTTTTAGAGATCGTGCTCAGTTAATGTTTTCAAATGATAACGAGCAACCATCTGTACAAAGTTCGAATTCAGTTTGGTTTCTAGTTTCTTAAATATTTTCTTTAAATGAAAAAATAACTGTAAAAATAGCATAATCGATGAGAAGTTAGCAATTTTTAGAGATCGTGCTCAGTTAATGTTTTCAAATGAGAACTAGCAACCATCTGTACAAAGTTCGAATTCATTTTGCTTTCTAGTTTCTTAGATATTTTTTTTAAATGAAATAATAACTGTAAAAAATAGCAGAATCGATGAGAAGTTAGCAATTTTTAGAGATCGTGCTCAGTTAATGTTTTCAAATGAGAACTAGCAACCATCTGTACAAAGTTCGAATTCAGTTTGGTTTCTAGTTTCTTAGATATATTTTTTTAGTGAAATAATAACTGTAAAAAATAGCACAATCGATGAGAAGTTAGCAATTTTTAGAGATCTGGCTGAGTTAATGTTTTCAAATGATAACGAGCAACCATCTGTACAAAGTTCGAATTCATTTTGCTTTCTAGTTTCTTAGATTTTTTTATTTTTTTTTTATTTATAAACACTTTATTGCACACAAAAGACAAAAGATACAGTGTACATAACATTACAAGAACATATAAAAAAAAAAGAGAAGCGTGCAAAGGCGGTCTTATTGCTTAAAGCAGTCTCTTACAGACAACCCTTTAGAGTAAGAATTTGTCTGTGGGAAACGGGATGGTGCAAACAAGCATGTTTTATTCTTAAACAACTAAAAATTAATCTTTAAATAATACAAATAATATATAACAAAATACATATATATAAGTTTAATAAATACATATGTATTATATATACCAAATAATTATATAAATAAAATTATATATATAGCAGAAAGTTATACTAAACATATAGAATAAAAATAAAACTTACGTACATAAAATATAATACTTAATAAATAAATACTAATAGTATGATAATATAGGAAATAGTATTTACGCAGATTGAATAGATAAATAATACTTATGTAACCTATTTTTAAATATATAAATTGACTCAGATTGACGAATATCGGTAGGTAGCGTATTCCATAGCTTTGCAGCTGTCATCGTAAAGGATTCGCTATAGAAGTGGGTATGAGCGACCGGCAGTGACAGTTTGTTGTCAGAGCGTGACCGCAGTTCATGTGGATAGCTGACGTCAGTACCCACAAAACAGAACCGTTCCTTCAAATACGCGGGAAGAAGAGGATTATAGAGGATAGAGTCATTGATGAGAAGTTAGCAATTTTTAGAGATCGTGCTCAGTTAATGTTTTCAAATGAGAACTAGCAACCATCTGTACAAAGTTCGAATTCATTTTGCTTTCTAGTTTCTTAGATATTTTTTTTAAATGAAATAATAACTGTAAAAAATAGCAGAATCGATGAGAAGTTATCATATTTTGAGAGATCTGGCTCAGTTAATGTTTTCAAATGATAACGAGCAACCATCTGTACAAAGTTCTAATTCATTTTGGTTTCTAGTTTCTTAGATATATTTTTTTAGTGAAATAATAACTGTAAAAAATAGCACAATCGATGAGAAGTTAGCAATTTTCAGAGATCTGGCTGAGTTAATGTTTTCAAATGATAACGAGCAACCATCTGTACAAAGTTCGAATTCATTTTGCTTTCTAGTTTCTTAGATATATTTTTTTAATGAAATAATAACTGTAAAAAATAGCACAATCGATGAGAAGTTAGCAATTTTTAGAGATCTGGCTGAGTTAATGTTTTCAGATGATAACGAGCAACCATCTGTACAAAGTTCGAATTCATTTTGGTTTCTAGTTTCTTAGATATATTTTTTTAGTGAAATAATAACTGTAAAAAATAGCACAATCGATGAGAAGTTAGCAATTTTTAGAGATCTGGCTGAGTTAATGTTTTCAAATGATAACGAGCAACCATCTGTACAAAGTTCGAATTCATTTTGGTTTCTAGTTTCTTAGATATATTTTTTTAATGAAATAATAACTGTAAAAAATAGCACAATCGATGAGAAGTTAGCAATTTTTAGCGATCTGGCTCAGTTAATGTTTTCAAATGAGAACTAGCAACCATCTGTACAAAGTTCGAATTCATTTTGGCTTCTAGTTTCTTAGATATATTTTTTTAGTGAAATAATAACTGTAAAAATAGCACAATCGATGAGAAGTTAGCAATTTTTAGAGATCTGGCTGAGTTAATGTTTTCAAATGAGAACTAGCAACCATCTGTACAAAGTTCGAATTCATTTTGCTTTCTAGTTTCTTAGATATATTTTTTTAGTGAAATAATAACTGTAAAAAATAGCACAATCGATGAGAAGTTAGCAATTTTTAGAGATCTGGCTGAGTTAATGTTTTCAAATGATAACGAGCAACCATTTGTACAAAGTTCGAATTCATTTTGCTTTCTAGTTTCTTAGATATATTTTTTTAATGAAATAATAACTGTAAAAAATAGCACAATCGATGAGAAGTTAGCAATTTTTAGAGATCTGGCTGAGTTAATGTTTTCAAATGATAACGAGCAACCATCTGTACAAAGTTCGAATTCAGTTTGGTTTCTAGTTTCTTAAATATTTTCTTTAAATGAAAAAATAACTGTAAAAAAAGCATAATCGATGAGAAGTTAGCAATTTTTAGAGATCGTGCTCAGTTAATGTTTTCAAATGAGAACTAGCAACCATCTGTACAAAGTTCGAATTCATTTTGCTTTCTAGTTTCTTAGATATTTTTTTTAAATGAAATAATAACTGTAAAAAATAGCATAATCGATGAGAAGTTATCATATTTTGAGAGATCTGGCTCAGTTAATGTTTTCAAATGATAACGAGCAACCATCTGTACAAAGTTCGAATTCAGTTTGGTTTCTAGTTTCTTAAATATTTTCTTTAAATGAAAAAATAACTGTAAAAAAAGCATAATCGATGAGAAGTTAGCAATTTTTAGAGATCGTGCTCAGTTAATGTTTTCAAATGAGAACTAGCAACCATCTGTACAAAGTTCGAATTCATTTTGCTTTCTAGTTTCTTAGATATTTTTTTTAAATGAAATAATAACTGTAAAAAATAGCATAATCGATGAGAAGTTATCATATTTTGAGAGATCTGGCTCAGTTAATGTTTTCAAATGATAACGAGCAACCATCTGTACAAAATTCGAATTCAGTTTGGTTTCTAGTTTCTTAAATATTGTCCTTAAATGAAAAAATAACTGTAAAAATAGCATAATCGATGAGAAGTTATCATATTTTGAGAGATCTGGCTCAGTTAATGTTTTCAAATGATAACGAGCAACCATCTGTACAAAGTTCGAATTCATTTTGGTTTCTAGTTTCTTAAATATTTTCTTTAAATGAAAAAATAACTGTAAAAAAAGCATAATCG
The DNA here is from genome assembly GCF_037043105.1 of Vanessa tameamea. Lineage (NCBI taxonomy): Eukaryota > Metazoa > Arthropoda > Insecta > Lepidoptera > Nymphalidae > Vanessa > Vanessa tameamea. Next base: position 852,897 of record NC_087340.1, on the reverse strand, counting down.
ATGAGAAGTTAGCAATTTTTAGAGATCGTGCTCAGTTAATGTTTTCAAATGAGAACTAGCAACCATCTGTACAAAGTTCGAATTCATTTTGCTTTCTAGTTTCTTAGATATTTTTTTTAAATGAAATAATAACTGTAAAAAATAGCAGAATCGATGAGAAGTTATCATATTTTGAGAGATCTGGCTCAGTTAATGTTTTCAAATGATAACGAGCAACCATCTGTACAAAGTTCGAATTCAGTTTGGTTTCTAGTTTCTTAGATATATTTTTTTAGTGAAATAATAACTGTAAAAATAGCACAATCGATGAGAAGTTAGCAATTTTTAGAGATCTGGCTGAGTTAATGTTTTCAAATGAGAACTAGCAACCATCTGTACAAAGTTCGAATTCATTTTGCTTTCTAGTTTCTTAGATATATTTTTTTAGTGAAATAATAACTGTAAAAAATAGCACAATCGATGAGAAGTTAGCAATTTTTAGAGATCTGGCTGAGTTAATGTTTTCAAATGATAACAAGCAACCATTTGTACAAAGTTCGAATTCATTTTGCTTTCTAGTTTCTTAGATATATTTTTTTAATGAAATAATAACTGTAAAAAATAGCACAATCGATGAGAAATTAGCAATTTTTAGAGATCTGGCTGAGTTAATGTTTTCAAATGATAACGAGCAACCATCTGTACAAAGTTCGAATTCAGTTTGGTTTCTAGTTTCTTAAATATTTTCTTTAAATGAAAAAATAACTGTAAAAAATAGCATAATCGATGAGAAGTTATCATATTTTGAGAGATCTGGCTCAGTTAATGTTTTCAAATGATAACGAGCAACCATCTGTACAAAGTTCGAATTCAGTTTGGTTTCTAGTTTCTTAAATATTTTCTTTAAATGAAAAAATAACTGTAAAAAAAGCATAATCGATGAGAAGTTAGCAATTTTTAGAGATCGTGCTCAGTTAATGTTTTCAAATGAGAACTAGCAACCATCTGTACAAAGTTCGAATTCATTTTGCTTTCTAGTTTCTTAGATATTTTTTTTAAATGAAATAATAACTGTAAAAAATAGCAGAATCGATGAGAAGTTATCATATTTTGAGAGATCTGGCTCAGTTAATGTTTTCAAATGATAACGAGCAACCATCTGTACAAAGTTCTAATTCATTTTGGTTTCTAGTTTCTTAGATATATTTTTTTAGTGAAATAATAACTGTAAAAAATAGCACAATCGATGAGAAGTTAGCAATTTTCAGAGATCTGGCTGAGTTAATGTTTTCAAATGATAACGAGCAACCATCTGTACAAAGTTCGAATTCATTTTGCTTTCTAGTTTCTTAGATATATTTTTTTAATGAAATAATAACTGTAAAAAATAGCACAATCGATGAGAAGTTAGCAATTTTTAGAGATCTGGCTGAGTTAATGTTTTCAGATGATAACGAGCAACCATCTGTACAAAGTTCGAATTCATTTTGGTTTCTAGTTTCTTAGATATATTTTTTTAGTGAAATAATAACTGTAAAAAATAGCATAATCGATGAGAAGTTATCATATTTTGAGAGATCTGGCTCAGTTAATGTTTTCAAATGATAACGAGCAACCATCTGTACAAAATTCGAATTCAGTTTGGTTTCTAGTTTCTTAAATATTGTCCTTAAATGAAAAAATAACTGTAAAAATAGCATAATCGATGAGAAGTTATCATATTTTGAGAGATCTGGCTCAGTTAATGTTTTCAAATGATAACGAGCAACCATCTGTACAAAGTTCGAATTCATTTTGGTTTCTAGTTTCTTAAATATTTTCTTTAAATGAAAAAATAACTGTAAAAAAAGCATAATCGATGAGAAGTTAGCAATTTTTAGAGATCGTGCTCAGTTAATGTTTTCAAATGAGAACTAGCAACCATCTGTACAAAGTTCGAATTCATTTTGCTTTCTAGTTTCTTAGATATTTTTTTTAAATGAAATAATAACTGTAAAAAATAGCAGAATCGATGAGAAGTTATCATATTTTGAGAGATCTGGCTCAGTTAATGTTTTCAAATGATAACGAGCAACCATCTGTACAAAGTTCGAATTCAGTTTGGTTTCTAGTTTCTTAGATATATTTTTTTAGTGAAATAATAACTGTAAAAATAGCACAATCGATGAGAAGTTAGCAATTTTTAGAGATCTGGCTGAGTTAATGTTTTCAAATGAGAACTAGCAACCATCTGTACAAAGTTCGAATTCATTTTGCTTTCTAGTTTCTTAGATATATTTTTTTAGTGAAATAATAACTGTAAAAAATAGCACAATCGATGAGAAGTTAGCAATTTTTAGAGATCTGGCTGAGTTAATGTTTTCAAATGATAACGAGCAACCATTTGTACAAAGTTCGAATTCATTTTGCTTTCTAGTTTCTTAGATATATTTTTTTAATGAAATAATAACTGTAAAAAATAGCACAATCGATGAGAAATTAGCAATTTTTAGAGATCTGGCTGAGTTAATGTTTTCAAATGATAACGAGCAACCATCTGTACAAAGTTCGAATTCAGTTTGGTTTCTAGTTTCTTAAATATTTTCTTTAAATGAAAAAATAACTGTAAAAAATAGCATAATCGATGAGAAGTTATCATATTTTGAGAGATCTGGCTCAGTTAATGTTTTCAAATGATAACGAGCAACCATCTGTACAAAGTTCGAATTCAGTTTGGTTTCTAGTTTCTTAAATATTTTCTTTAAATGAAAAAATAACTGTAAAAAAAGCATAATCGATGAGAAGTTAGCAATTTTTAGAGATCGTGCTCAGTTAATGTTTTCAAATGAGAACTAGCAACCATCTGTACAAAGTTCGAATTCATTTTGCTTTCTAGTTTCTTAGATATTTTTTTTAAATGAAATAATAACTGTAAAAAATAGCAGAATCGATGAGAAGTTATCATATTTTGAGAGATCTGGCTCAGTTAATGTTTTCAAATGATAACGAGCAACCATCTGTACAAAGTTCTAATTCATTTTGGTTTCTAGTTTCTTAGATATTTTTTTTTAGTGAAATAATAACTGTAAAAAATAGCACAATCGATGAGAAGTTAGCAATTTTCAGAGATCTGGCTGAGTTAATGTTTTCAAATGATAACGAGCAACCATCTGTACAAAGTTCGAATTCATTTTGCTTTCTAGTTTCTTAGATATATTTTTTTAATGAAATAATAACTGTAAAAAATAGCACAATCGATGAGAAGTTAGCAATTTTTAGAGATCTGGCTGAGTTAATGTTTTCAGATGATAACGAGCAACCATCTGTACAAAGTTCGAATTCATTTTGGTTTCTAGTTTCTTAGATATATTTTTTTAGTGAAATAATAACTGTAAAAAATAGCACAATCGATGAGAAGTTAGCAATTTTCAGAGATCTGGCTGAGTTAATGTTTTCAAATGATAACGAGCAACCATCTGTACAAAGTTCGAATTCATTTTGCTTTCTAGTTTCTTAGATATATTTTTTTAATGAAATAATAACTGTAAAAAATAGCACAATCGATGAGAAGTTAGCAATTTTTAGAGATCTGGCTGAGTTAATGTTTTCAGATGATAACGAGCAACCATCTGTACAAAGTTCGAATTCATTTTGGTTTCTAGTTTCTTAGATATATTTTTTTAGTGAAATAATAACTGTAAAAAATAGCATAATCGATGAGAAGTTATCATATTTTGAGAGATCTGGCTCAGTTAATGTTTTCAAATGATAACGAGCAACCATCTGTACAAAATTCGAATTCAGTTTGGTTTCTAGTTTCTTAAATATTGTCCTTAAATGAAAAAATAACTGTAAAAATAGCATAATCGATGAGAAGTTATCATATTTTGAGAGATCTGGCTCAGTTAATGTTTTCAAATGATAACGAGCAACCATCTGTACAAAGTTCGAATTCATTTTGGTTTCTAGTTTCTTAAATATTTTCTTTAAATGAAAAAATAACTGTAAAAAAAGCATAATCGATGAGAAGTTAGCAATTTTTAGAGATCGTGCTCAGTTAATGTTTTCAAATGAGAACTAGCAACCATCTGTACAAAGTTCGAATTCATTTTGCTTTCTAGTTTCTTAGATATTTTTTTTAAATGAAATAATAACTGTAAAAAATAGCAGAATCGATGAGAAGTTATCATATTTTGAGAGATCTGGCTCAGTTAATGTTTTCAAATGATAACGAGCAACCATCTGTACAAAGTTCGAATTCAGTTTGGTTTCTAGTTTCTTAGATATATTTTTTTAGTGAAATAATAACTGTAAAAATAGCACAATCGATGAGAAGTTAGCAATTTTTAGAGATCTGGCTGAGTTAATGTTTTCAAATGAGAACTAGCAACCATCTGTACAAAGTTCGAATTCATTTTGCTTTCTAGTTTCTTAGATATATTTTTTTAGTGAAATAATAACTGTAAAAAATAGCACAATCGATGAGAAGTTAGCAATTTTTAGAGATCTGGCTGAGTTAATGTTTTCAAATGATAACGAGCAACCATTTGTACAAAGTTCGAATTCATTTTGCTTTCTAGTTTCTTAGATATATTTTTTTAATGAAATAATAACTGTAAAAAATAGCACAATCGATGAGAAATTAGCAATTTTTAGAGATCTGGCTGAGTTAATGTTTTCAAATGATAACGAGCAACCATCTGTACAAAGTTCGAATTCAGTTTGGTTTCTAGTTTCTTAAATATTTTCTTTAAATGAAAAAATAACTGTAAAAAATAGCATAATCGATGAGAAGTTATCATATTTTGAGAGATCTGGCTCAGTTAATGTTTTCAAATGATAACGAGCAACCATCTGTACAAAGTTCGAATTCAGTTTGGTTTCTAGTTTCTTAAATATTTTCTTTAAATGAAAAAATAACTGTAAAAAAAGCATAATCGATGAGAAGTTAGCAATTTTTAGAGATCGTGCTCAGTTAATGTTTTCAAATGAGAACTAGCAACCATCTGTACAAAGTTCGAATTCATTTTGCTTTCTAGTTTCTTAGATATTTTTTTTAAATGAAATAATAACTGTAAAAAATAGCAGAATCGATGAGAAGTTATCATATTTTGAGAGATCTGGCTCAGTTAATGTTTTCAAATGATAACGAGCAACCATCTGTACAAAGTTCTAATTCATTTTGGTTTCTAGTTTCTTAGATATTTTTTTTTAGTGAAATAATAACTGTAAAAAATAGCACAATCGATGAGAAGTTAGCAATTTTCAGAGATCTGGCTGAGTTAATGTTTTCAAATGATAACGAGCAACCATCTGTACAAAGTTCGAATTCATTTTGCTTTCTAGTTTCTTAGATATATTTTTTTAATGAAATAATAACTGTAAAAAATAGCACAATCGATGAGAAGTTAGCAATTTTTAGAGATCTGGCTGAGTTAATGTTTTCAGATGATAACGAGCAACCATCTGTACAAAGTTCGAATTCATTTTGGTTTCTAGTTTCTTAGATATATTTTTTTAGTGAAATAATAACTGTAAAAAATAGCACAATCGATGAGAAGTTAGCAATTTTTAGAGATCTGGCTGAGTTAATGTTTTCAAATGATAACGAGCAACCATCTGTACAAAGTTCGAATTCATTTTGGTTTCTAGTTTCTTAGATATATTTTTTTAATGAAATAATAACTGTAAAAAATAGCACAATCGATGAGAAGTTAGCAATTTTTAGCGATCTGGCTCAGTTAATGTTTTCAAATGAGAACTAGCAACCATCTGTACAAAGTTCGAATTCATTTTGGCTTCTAGTTTCTTAGATATATTTTTTTAGTGAAATAATAACTGTAAAAATAGCACAATCGATGAGAAGTTAGCAATTTTTAGAGATCTGGCTGAGTTAATGTTTTCAAATGAGAACTAGCAACCATCTGTACAAAGTTCGAATTCATTTTGCTTTCTAGTTTCTTAGATATATTTTTTTAGTGAAATAATAACTGTAAAAAATAGCACAATCGATGAGAAGTTAGCAATTTTTAGAGATCTGGCTGAGTTAATGTTTTCAAATGATAACGAGCAACCATCTGTACAAAGTTCGAATTCAGTTTGGTTTCTAGTTTCTTAAATATTTTCTTTAAATGAAAAAATAACTGTAAAAAAAGCATAATCGATGAGAAGTTAGCAATTTTTAGAGATCGTGCTCAGTTAATGTTTTCAAATGAGAACTAGCAACCATCTGTACAAAGTTCGAATTCATTTTGCTTTCTAGTTTCTTAGATATTTTTTTTAAATGAAATAATAACTGTAAAAAATAGCATAATCGATGAGAAGTTATCATATTTTGAGAGATCTGGCTCAGTTAATGTTTTCAAATGATAACGAGCAACCATCTGTACAAAGTTCGAATTCAGTTTGGTTTCTAGTTTCTTAAATATTTTCTTTAAATGAAAAAATAACTGTAAAAAAAGCATAATCGATGAGAAGTTAGCAATTTTTAGAGATCGTGCTCAGTTAATGTTTTCAAATGAGAACTAGCAACCATCTGTACAAAGTTCGAATTCATTTTGCTTTCTAGTTTCTTAGATATTTTTTTTAAATGAAATAATAACTGTAAAAAATAGCATAATCGATGAGAAGTTATCATATTTTGAGAGATCTGGCTCAGTTAATGTTTTCAAATGATAACGAGCAACCATCTGTACAAAATTCGAATTCAGTTTGGTTTCTAGTTTCTTAAATATTGTCCTTAAATGAAAAAATAACTGTAAAAATAGCATAATCGATGAGAAGTTATCATATTTTGAGAGATCTGGCTCAGTTAATGTTTTCAAATGATAACGAGCAACCATCTGTACAAAGTTCGAATTCATTTTGGTTTCTAGTTTCTTAAATATTTTCTTTAAATGAAAAAATAACTGTAAAAAAAGCATAATCGATGAGAAGTTAGCAATTTTTAGAGATCGTGCTCAGTTAATGTTTTCAAATGAGAACTAGCAACCATCTGTACAAAGTTCGAATTCATTTTGCTTTCTAGTTTCTTAGATATTTTTTTTAAATGAAATAATAACTGTAAAAAATAGCAGAATCGATGAGAAGTTATCATATTTTGAGAGATCTGGCTCAGTTAATGTTTTCAAATGATAACGAGCAACCATCTGTACAAAGTTCGAATTCAGTTTGGTTTCTAGTTTCTTAGATATATTTTTTTAGTGAAATAATAACTGTAAAAATAGCACAATCGATGAGAAGTTAGCAATTTTTAGAGATCTGGCTGAGTTAATGTTTTCAAATGAGAACTAGCAACCATCTGTACAAAGTTCGAATTCATTTTGCTTTCTAGTTTCTTAGATATATTTTTTTAGTGAAATAATAACTGTAAAAAATAGCACAATCGATGAGAAGTTAGCAATTTTTAGAGATCTGGCTGAGTTAATGTTTTCAAATGATAACGAGCAACCATTTGTACAAAGTTCGAATTCATTTTGCTTTCTAGTTTCTTAGATATATTTTTTTAATGAAATAATAACTGTAAAAAATAGCACAATCGATGAGAAATTAGCAATTTTTAGAGATCTGGCTGAGTTAATGTTTTCAAATGATAACGAGCAACCATCTGTACAAAGTTCGAATTCAGTTTGGTTTCTAGTTTCTTAAATATTTTCTTTAAATGAAAAAATAACTGTAAAAAATAGCATAATCGATGAGAAGTTATCATATTTTGAGAGATCTGGCTCAGTTAATGTTTTCAAATGATAACGAGCAACCATCTGTACAAAGTTCGAATTCAGTTTGGTTTCTAGTTTCTTAAATATTTTCTTTAAATGAAAAAATAACTGTAAAAAAAGCATAATCGATGAGAAGTTAGCAATTTTTAGAGATCGTGCTCAGTTAATGTTTTCAAATGAGAACTAGCAACCATCTGTACAAAGTTCGAATTCATTTTGCTTTCTAGTTTCTTAGATATTTTTTTTAAATGAAATAATAACTGTAAAAAATAGCAGAATCGATGAGAAGTTATCATATTTTGAGAGATCTGGCTCAGTTAATGTTTTCAAATGATAACGAGCAACCATCTGTACAAAGTTCTAATTCATTTTGGTTTCTAGTTTCTTAGATATATTTTTTTAGTGAAATAATAACTGTAAAAAATAGTACAATCGATGAGAAGTTAGCAATTTTCAGAGATCTGGCTGAGTTAATGTTTTCAAATGATAACGAGCAACCATCTGTACAAAGTTCGAATTCATTTTGCTTTCTAGTTTCTTAGATATATTTTTTTAATGAAATAATAACTGTAAAAAATAGCAGAATCGATGAGAAGTTATCATATTTTGAGAGATCTGGCTCAGTTAATGTTTTCAAATGATAACGAGCAACCATCTGTACAAAGTTCTAATTCATTTTGGTTTCTAGTTTCTTAGATATTTTTTTTTAGTGAAATAATAACTGTAAAAAATAGCACAATCGATGAGAAGTTAGCAATTTTCAGAGATCTGGCTGAGTTAATGTTTTCAAATGATAACGAGCAACCATCTGTACAAAGTTCGAATTCATTTTGCTTTCTAGTTTCTTAGATATATTTTTTTAATGAAATAATAACTGTAAAAAATAGCACAATCGATGAGAAGTTAGCAATTTTTAGAGATCTGGCTGAGTTAATGTTTTCAGATGATAACGAGCAACCATCTGTACAAAGTTCGAATTCATTTTGGTTTCTAGTTTCTTAGATATATTTTTTTAGTGAAATAATAACTGTAAAAAATAGCACAATCGATGAGAAGTTAGCAATTTTCAGAGATCTGGCTGAGTTAATGTTTTCAAATGATAACGAGCAACCATCTGTACAAAGTTCGAATTCATTTTGCTTTCTAGTTTCTTAGATATATTTTTTTAATGAAATAATAACTGTAAAAAATAGCACAATCGATGAGAAGTTAGCAATTTTTAGAGATCTGGCTGAGTTAATGTTTTCAGATGATAACGAGCAACCATCTGTACAAAGTTCGAATTCATTTTGGTTTCTAGTTTCTTAGATATATTTTTTTAGTGAAATAATAACTGTAAAAAATAGCATAATCGATGAGAAGTTATCATATTTTGAGAGATCTGGCTCAGTTAATGTTTTCAAATGATAACGAGCAACCATCTGTACAAAATTCGAATTCAGTTTGGTTTCTAGTTTCTTAAATATTGTCCTTAAATGAAAAAATAACTGTAAAAATAGCATAATCGATGAGAAGTTATCATATTTTGAGAGATCTGGCTCAGTTAATGTTTTCAAATGATAACGAGCAACCATCTGTACAAAGTTCGAATTCATTTTGGTTTCTAGTTTCTTAAATATTTTCTTTAAATGAAAAAATAACTGTAAAAAAAGCATAATCGATGAGAAGTTAGCAATTTTTAGAGATCGTGCTCAGTTAATGTTTTCAAATGAGAACTAGCAACCATCTGTACAAAGTTCGAATTCATTTTGCTTTCTAGTTTCTTAGATATTTTTTTTAAATGAAATAATAACTGTAAAAAATAGCAGAATCGATGAGAAGTTATCATATTTTGAGAGATCTGGCTCAGTTAATGTTTTCAAATGATAACGAGCAACCATCTGTACAAAGTTCGAATTCAGTTTGGTTTCTAGTTTCTTAGATATATTTTTTTAGTGAAATAATAACTGTAAAAATAGCACAATCGATGAGAAGTTAGCAATTTTTAGAGATCTGGCTGAGTTAATGTTTTCAAATGAGAACTAGCAACCATCTGTACAAAGTTCGAATTCATTTTGCTTTCTAGTTTCTTAGATATATTTTTTTAGTGAAATAATAACTGTAAAAAATAGCACAATCGATGAGAAGTTAGCAATTTTTAGAGATCTGGCTGAGTTAATGTTTTCAAATGATAACGAGCAACCATTTGTACAAAGTTCGAATTCATTTTGCTTTCTAGTTTCTTAGATATATTTTTTTAATGAAATAATAACTGTAAAAAATAGCACAATCGATGAGAAATTAGCAATTTTTAGAGATCTGGCTGAGTTAATGTTTTCAAATGATAACGAGCAACCATCTGTACAAAGTTCGAATTCAGTTTGGTTTCTAGTTTCTTAAATATTTTCTTTAAATGAAAAAATAACTGTAAAAAATAGCATAATCGATGAGAAGTTATCATATTTTGAGAGATCTGGCTCAGTTAATGTTTTCAAATGATAACGAGCAACCATCTGTACAAAGTTCGAATTCAGTTTGGTTTCTAGTTTCTTAAATATTTTCTTTAAATGAAAAAATAACTGTAAAAAAAGCATAATCGATGAGAAGTTAGCAATTTTTAGAGATCGTGCTCAGTTAATGTTTTCAAATGAGAACTAGCAACCATCTGTACAAAGTTCGAATTCATTTTGCTTTCTAGTTTCTTAGATATTTTTTTTAAATGAAATAATAACTGTAAAAAATAGCAGAATCGATGAGAAGTTATCATATTTTGAGAGATCTGGCTCAGTTAATGTTTTCAAATGATAACGAGCAACCATCTGTACAAAGTTCTAATTCATTTTGGTTTCTAGTTTCTTAGATATTTTTTTTTAGTGAAATAATAACTGTAAAAAATAGCACAATCGATGAGAAGTTAGCAATTTTCAGAGATCTGGCTGAGTTAATGTTTTCAAATGATAACGAGCAACCATCTGTACAAAGTTCGAATTCATTTTGCTTTCTAGTTTCTTAGATATATTTTTTTAATGAAATAATAACTGTAAAAAATAGCACAATCGATGAGAAGTTAGCAATTTTTAGAGATCTGGCTGAGTTAATGTTTTCAGATGATAACGAGCAACCATCTGTACAAAGTTCGAATTCATTTTGGTTTCTAGTTTCTTAGATATATTTTTTTAGTGAAATAATAACTGTAAAAAATAGCACAATCGATGAGAAGTTAGCAATTTTTAGAGATCTGGCTGAGTTAATGTTTTCAAATGATAACGAGCAACCATCTGTACAAAGTTCGAATTCATTTTGGTTTCTAGTTTCTTAGATATATTTTTTTAATGAAATAATAACTGTAAAAAATAGCACAATCGATGAGAAGTTAGCAATTTTTAGCGATCTGGCTCAGTTAATGTTTTCAAATGAGAACTAGCAACCATCTGTACAAAGTTCGAATTCATTTTGGCTTCTAGTTTCTTAGATATATTTTTTTAGTGAAATAATAACTGTAAAAATAGCACAATCGATGAGAAGTTAGCAATTTTTAGAGATCTGGCTGAGTTAATGTTTTCAAATGAGAACTAGCAACCATCTGTACAAAGTTCGAATTCATTTTGCTTTCTAGTTTCTTAGATATATTTTTTTAGTGAAATAATAACTGTAAAAAATAGCACAATCGATGAGAAGTTAGCAATTTTTAGAGATCTGGCTGAGTTAATGTTTTCAAATGATAACGAGCAACCATCTGTACAAAGTTCGAATTCAGTTTGGTTTCTAGTTTCTTAAATATTTTCTTTAAATGAAAAAATAACTGTAAAAAAAGCATAATCGATGAGAAGTTAGCAATTTTTAGAGATCGTGCTCAGTTAATGTTTTCAAATGAGAACTAGCAACCATCTGTACAAAGTTCGAATTCATTTTGCTTTCTAGTTTCTTAGATATTTTTTTTAAATGAAATAATAACTGTAAAAAATAGCATAATCGATGAGAAGTTATCATATTTTGAGAGATCTGGCTCAGTTAATGTTTTCAAATGATAACGAGCAACCATCTGTACAAAGTTCGAATTCAGTTTGGTTTCTAGTTTCTTAAATATTTTCTTTAAATGAAAAAATAACTGTAAAAAAAGCATAATCGATGAGAAGTTAGCAATTTTTAGAGATCGTGCTCAGTTAATGTTTTCAAATGAGAACTAGCAACCATCTGTACAAAGTTCGAATTCATTTTGCTTTCTAGTTTCTTAGATATTTTTTTTAAATGAAATAATAACTGTAAAAAATAGCATAATCGATGAGAAGTTATCATATTTTGAGAGATCTGGCTCAGTTAATGTTTTCAAATGATAACGAGCAACCATCTGTACAAAATTCGAATTCAGTTTGGTTTCTAGTTTCTTAAATATTGTCCTTAAATGAAAAAATAACTGTAAAAATAGCATAATCGATGAGAAGTTATCATATTTTGAGAGATCTGGCTCAGTTAATGTTTTCAAATGATAACGAGCAACCATCTGTACAAAGTTCGAATTCATTTTGGTTTCTAGTTTCTTAAATATTTTCTTTAAATGAAAAAATAACTGTAAAAAAAGCATAATCGATGAGAAGTTAGCAATTTTTAGAGATCGTGCTCAGTTAATGTTTTCAAATGAGAACTAGCAACCATCTGTACAAAGTTCGAATTCATTTTGCTTTCTAGTTTCTTAGATATTTTTTTTAAATGAAATAATAACTGTAAAAAATAGCAGAATCGATGAGAAGTTATCATATTTTGAGAGATCTGGCTCAGTTAATGTTTTCAAATGATAACGAGCAACCATCTGTACAAAGTTCGAATTCAGTTTGGTTTCTAGTTTCTTAGATATATTTTTTTAGTGAAATAATAACTGTAAAAATAGCACAATCGATGAGAAGTTAGCAATTTTTAGAGATCTGGCTGAGTTAATGTTTTCAAATGAGAACTAGCAACCATCTGTACAAAGTTCGAATTCATTTTGCTTTCTAGTTTCTTAGATATATTTTTTTAGTGAAATAATAACTGTAAAAAATAGCACAATCGATGAGAAGTTAGCAATTTTTAGAGATCTGGCTGAGTTAATGTTTTCAAATGATAACGAGCAACCATTTGTACAAAGTTCGAATTCATTTTGCTTTCTAGTTTCTTAGATATATTTTTTTAATGAAATAATAACTGTAAAAAATAGCACAATCGATGAGAAATTAGCAATTTTTAGAGATCTGGCTGAGTTAATGTTTTCAAATGATAACGAGCAACCATCTGTACAAAGTTCGAATTCAGTTTGGTTTCTAGTTTCTTAAATATTTTCTTTAAATGAAAAAATAACTGTAAAAAATAGCATAATCGATGAGAAGTTATCATATTTTGAGAGATCTGGCTCAGTTAATGTTTTCAAATGATAACGAGCAACCATCTGTACAAAGTTCGAATTCAGTTTGGTTTCTAGTTTCTTAAATATTTTCTTTAAATGAAAAAATAACTGTAAAAAAAGCATAATCGATGAGAAGTTAGCAATTTTTAGAGATCGTGCTCAGTTAATGTTTTCAAATGAGAACTAGCAACCATCTGTACAAAGTTCGAATTCATTTTGCTTTCTAGTTTCTTAGATATTTTTTTTAAATGAAATAATAACTGTAAAAAATAGCAGAATCGATGAGAAGTTATCATATTTTGAGAGATCTGGCTCAGTTAATGTTTTCAAATGATAACGAGCAACCATCTGTACAAAGTTCTAATTCATTTTGGTTTCTAGTTTCTTAGATATATTTTTTTAGTGAAATAATAACTGTAAAAAATAGTACAATCGATGAGAAGTTAGCAATTTTCAGAGATCTGGCTGAGTTAATGTTTTCAAATGATAACGAGCAACCATCTGTACAAAGTTCGAATTCATTTTGCTTTCTAGTTTCTTAGATATATTTTTTTAATGAAATAATAACTGTAAAAAATAGCAGAATCGATGAGAAGTTATCATATTTTGAGAGATCTGGCTCAGTTAATGTTTTCAAATGATAACGAGCAACCATCTGTACAAAGTTCTAATTCATTTTGGTTTCTAGTTTCTTAGATATATTTTTTTAGTGAAATAATAACTGTAAAAAATAGTACAATCGATGAGAAGTTAGCAATTTTCAGAGATCTGGCTGAGTTAATGTTTTCAAATGATAACGAGCAACCATCTGTACAAAATTCGAATTCAGTTTGGTTTCTAGTTTCTTAAATATTGTCCTTAAATGAAAAAATAACTGTAAAAATAGCATAATCGATGAGAAGTTATCATATTTTGAGAGATCTGGCTCAGTTAATGTTTTCAAATGATAACGAGCAACCATCTGTACAAAGTTCGAATTCATTTTGGTTTCTAGTTTCTTAAATATTTTCTTTAAATGAAAAAATAACTGTAAAAAAAGCATAATCGATGAGAAGTTAGCAATTTTTAGAGATCGTGCTCAGTTAATGTTTTCAAATGAGAACTAGCAACCATCTGTACAAAGTTCGAATTCATTTTGCTTTCTAGTTTCTTAGATATTTTTTTTAAATGAAATAATAACTGTAAAAAATAGCAGAATCGATGAGAAGTTATCATATTTTGAGAGATCTGGCTCAGTTAATGTTTTCAAATGATAACGAGCAACCATCTGTACAAAGTTCGAATTCAGTTTGGTTTCTAGTTTCTTAGATATATTTTTTTAGTGAAATAATAACTGTAAAAATAGCACAATCGATGAGAAGTTAGCAATTTTTAGAGATCTGGCTGAGTTAATGTTTTCAAATGAGAACTAGCAACCATCTGTACAAAGTTCGAATTCATTTTGCTTTCTAGTTTCTTAGATATATTTTTTTAGTGAAATAATAACTGTAAAAAATAGCACAATCGATGAGAAGTTAGCAATTTTTAGAGATCTGGCTGAGTTAATGTTTTCAAATGATAACGAGCAACCATTTGTACAAAGTTCGAATTCATTTTGCTTTCTAGTTTCTTAGATATATTTTTTTAATGAAATAATAACTGTAAAAAATAGCACAATCGATGAGAAATTAGCAATTTTTAGAGATCTGGCTGAGTTAATGTTTTCAAATGATAACGAGCAACCATCTGTACAAAGTTCGAATTCAGTTTGGTTTCTAGTTTCTTAAATATTTTCTTTAAATGAAAAAATAACTGTAAAAAATAGCATAATCGATGAGAAGTTATCATATTTTGAGAGATCTGGCTCAGTTAATGTTTTCAAATGATAACGAGCAACCATCTGTACAAAGTTCGAATTCAGTTTGGTTTCTAGTTTCTTAAATATTTTCTTTAAATGAAAAAATAACTGTAAAAAAAGCATAATCGATGAGAAGTTATCATATTTTGAGAGATCTGGCTCAGTTAATGTTTTCAAATGATAACGAGCAACCATCTGTACAAAGTTCTAATTCATTTTGGTTTCTAGTTTCTTAGATATATTTTTTTAGTGAAATAATAACTGTAAAAAATAGTACAATCGATGAGAAGTTAGCAATTTTCAGAGATCTGGCTGAGTTAATGTTTTCAAATGATAACGAGCAACCATCTGTACAAAGTTCGAATTCATTTTGCTTTCTAGTTTCTTAGATATATTTTTTTAATGAAATAATAACTGTAAAAAATAGCACAATCGATGAGAAGTTAGCAATTTTTAGAGATCTGGCTGAGTTAATGTTTTCAGATGATAACGAGCAACCATCTGTACAAAGTTCGAATTCATTTTGGTTTCTAGTTTCTTAGATATATTTTTTTAGTGAAATAATAACTGTAAAAAATAGCATAATCGATGAGAAGTTATCATATTTTGAGAGATCTGGCTCAGTTAATGTTTTCAAATGATAACGAGCAACCATCTGTACAAAATTCGAATTCAGTTTGGTTTCTAGTTTCTTAAATATTGTCCTTAAATGAAAAAATTACTGTAAAAATAGCATAATCGATGAGAAGTTATCATATTTTGAGAGATCTGGCTCAGTTAATGTTTTCAAATGATAACGAGCAACCATCTGTACAAAGTTCGAATTCATTTTGGTTTCTAGTTTCTTAAATATTTTCTTTAAATGAAAAAATAACTGTAAAAAAAGCATAATCGATGAGAAGTTAGCAATTTTTAGAGATCGTGCTCAGTTAATGTTTTCAAATGAGAACTAGCAACCATCTGTACAAAGTTCGAATTCATTTTGCTTTCTAGTTTCTTAGATATTTTTTTTAAATGAAATAATAACTGTAAAAAATAGCAGAATCGATGAGAAGTTATCATATTTTGAGAGATCTGGCTCAGTTAATGTTTTCAAATGATAACGAGCAACCATCTGTACAAAGTTCGAATTCAGTTTGGTTTCTAGTTTCTTAGATATATTTTTTTAGTGAAATAATAACTGTAAAAATAGCACAATCGATGAGAAGTTAGCAATTTTTAGAGATCTGGCTGAGTTAATGTTTTCAAATGAGAACTAGCAACCATCTGTACAAAGTTCGAATTCATTTTGCTTTCTAGTTTCTTAGATATATTTTTTTAGTGAAATAATAACTGTAAAAAATAGCACAATCGATGAGAAGTTAGCAATTTTTAGAGATCTGGCTGAGTTAATGTTTTCAAATGATAACGAGCAACCATTTGTACAAAGTTCGAATTCATTTTGCTTTCTAGTTTCTTAGATATATTTTTTTAATGAAATAATAACTGTAAAAAATAGCACAATCGATGAGAAATTAGCAATTTTTAGAGATCTGGCTGAGTTAATGTTTTCAAATGATAACGAGCAACCATCTGTACAAAGTTCGAATTCAGTTTGGTTTCTAGTTTCTTAAATATTTTCTTTAAATGAAAAAATAACTGTAAAAAATAGCATAATCGATGAGAAGTTATCATATTTTGAGAGATCTGGCTCAGTTAATGTTTTCAAATGATAACGAGCAACCATCTGTACAAAGTTCGAATTCAGTTTGGTTTCTAGTTTCTTAAATATTTTCTTTAAATGAAAAAATAACTGTAAAAAAAGCATAATCGATGAGAAGTTAGCAATTTTTAGAGATCGTGCTCAGTTAATGTTTTCAAATGAGAACTAGCAACCATCTGTACAAAGTTCGAATTCATTTTGCTTTCTAGTTTCTTAGATATTTTTTTTAAATGAAATAATAACTGTAAAAAATAGCAGAATCGATGAGAAGTTATCATATTTTGAGAGATCTGGCTCAGTTAATGTTTTCAAATGATAACGAGCAACCATCTGTACAAAGTTCTAATTCATTTTGGTTTCTAGTTTCTTAGATATATTTTTTTAGTGAAATAATAACTGTAAAAAATAGCACAATCGATGAGAAGTTAGCAATTTTCAGAGATCTGGCTGAGTTAATGTTTTCAAATGATAACGAGCAACCATCTGTACAAAGTTCGAATTCATTTTGCTTTCTAGTTTCTTAGATATATTTTTTTAATGAAATAATAACTGTAAAAAATAGCACAATCGATGAGAAGTTAGCAATTTTTAGAGATCTGGCTGAGTTAATGTTTTCAGATGATAACGAGCAACCATCTGTACAAAGTTCGAATTCATTTTGGTTTCTAGTTTCTTAGATATATTTTTTTAGTGAAATAATAACTGTAAAAAATAGCACAATCGATGAGAAGTTAGCAATTTTTAGAGATCTGGCTGAGTTAATGTTTTCAAATGATAACGAGCAACCATCTGTACAAAGTTCGAATTCATTTTGGTTTCTAGTTTCTTAGATATATTTTTTTAATGAAATAATAACTGTAAAAAATAGCACAATCGATGAGAAGTTAGCAATTTTTAGCGATCTGGCTCAGTTAATGTTTTCAAATGAGAACTAGCAACCATCTGTACAAAGTTCGAATTCATTTTGGCTTCTAGTTTCTTAGATATATTTTTTTAGTGAAATAATAACTGTAAAAATAGCACAATCGATGAGAAGTTAGCAATTTTTAGAGATCTGGCTGAGTTAATGTTTTCAAATGAGAACTAGCAACCATCTGTACAAAGTTCGAATTCATTTTGCTTTCTAGTTTCTTAGATATATTTTTTTAGTGAAATAATAACTGTAAAAAATAGCACAATCGATGAGAAGTTAGCAATTTTTAGAGATCTGGCTGAGTTAATGTTTTCAAATGATAACGAGCAACCATCTGTACAAAGTTCGAATTCAGTTTGGTTTCTAGTTTCTTAAATATTTTCTTTAAATGAAAAAATAACTGTAAAAAAAGCATAATCGATGAGAAGTTAGCAATTTTTAGAGATCGTGCTCAGTTAATGTTTTCAAATGAGAATTAGCAACCATCTGTACAAAGTTCGAATTCATTTTGCTTTCTAGTTTCTTAGATATTTTTTTTAAATGAAATAATAACTGTAAAAAATAGCATAATCGATGAGAAGTTATCATATTTTGAGAGATCTGGCTCAGTTAATGTTTTCAAATGATAACGAGCAACCATCTGTACAAAGTTCGAATTCAGTTTGGTTTCTAGTTTCTTAAATATTTTCTTTAAATGAAAAAATAACTGTAAAAAAAGCATAATCGATGAGAAGTTAGCAATTTTTAGAGATCGTGCTCAGTTAATGTTTTCAAATGAGAACTAGCAACCATCTGTACAAAGTTCGAATTCATTTTGCTTTCTAGTTTCTTAGATATTTTTTTTAAATGAAATAATAACTGTAAAAAATAGCATAATCGATGAGAAGTTATCATATTTTGAGAGATCTGGCTCAGTTAATGTTTTCAAATGATAACGAGCAACCATCTGTACAAAATTCGAATTCAGTTTGGTTTCTAGTTTCTTAAATATTGTCCTTAAATGAAAAAATAACTGTAAAAATAGCATAATCGATGAGAAGTTATCATATTTTGAGAGATCTGGCTCAGTTAATGTTTTCAAATGATAACGAGCAACCATCTGTACAAAGTTCGAATTCATTTTGGTTTCTAGTTTCTTAAATATTTTCTTTAAATGAAAAAATAACTGTAAAAAAAGCATAATCGATGAGAAGTTAGCAATTTTTAGAGATCGTGCTCAGTTAATGTTTTCAAATGAGAACTAGCAACCATCTGTACAAAGTTCGAATTCATTTTGCTTTCTAGTTTCTTAGATATTTTTTTTAAATGAAATAATAACTGTAAAAAATAGCATAATCGATGAGAAGTTATCATATTTTGAGAGATCTGGCTCAGTTAATGTTTTCAAATGATAACGAGCAACCATCTGTACAAAATTCGAATTCAGTTTGGTTTCTAGTTTCTTAAATATTGTCCTTAAATGAAAAAATAACTGTAAAAATAGCATAATCGATGAGAAGTTATCATATTTTGAGAGATCTGGCTCAGTTAATGTTTTCAAATGATAACGAGCAACCATCTGTACAAAGTTCGAATTCATTTTGGTTTCTAGTTTCTTAAATATTTTCTTTAAATGAAAAAATAACTGTAAAAAAAGCATAATCGATGAGAAGTTAGCAATTTTTAGAGATCGTGCTCAGTTAATGTTTTCAAATGAGAACTAGCAACCATCTGTACAAAGTTCGAATTCATTTTGCTTTCTAGTTTCTTAGATATTTTTTTTAAATGAAATAATAACTGTAAAAAATAGCAGAATCGATGAGAAGTTATCATATTTTGAGAGATCTGGCTCAGTTAATGTTTTCAAATGATAACGAGCAACCATCTGTACAAAGTTCGAATTCAGTTTGGTTTCTAGTTTCTTAGATATATTTTTTTAGTGAAATAATAACTGTAAAAATAGCACAATCGATGAGAAGTTAGCAATTTTTAGAGATCTGGCTGAGTTAATGTTTTCAAATGAGAACTAGCAACCATCTGTACAAAGTTCGAATTCATTTTGCTTTCTAGTTTCTTAGATATATTTTTTTAGTGAAATAATAACTGTAAAAAATAGCACAATCGATGAGAAGTTAGCAATTTTTAGAGATCTGGCTGAGTTAATGTTTTCAAATGATAACGAGCAACCATTTGTACAAAGTTCGAATTCATTTTGCTTTCTAGTTTCTTAGATATATTTTTTTAATGAAATAATAACTGTAAAAAATAGCACAATCGATGAGAAATTAGCAATTTTTAGAGATCTGGCTGAGTTAATGTTTTCAAATGATAACGAGCAACCATCTGTACAAAGTTCGAATTCAGTTTGGTTTCTAGTTTCTTAAATATTTTCTTTAAATGAAAAAATAACTGTAAAAAATAGCATAATCGATGAGAAGTTATCATATTTTGAGAGATCTGGCTCAGTTAATGTTTTCAAATGATAACGAGCAACCATCTGTACAAAGTTGGAATTCAGTTTGGTTTCTAGTTTCTTAAATATTTTCTTTAAATGAAAAAATAACTGTAAAAAAAGCATAATCGATGAGAAGTTAGCAATTTTTAGAGATCGTGCTCAGTTAATGTTTTCAAATGAGAACTAGCAACCATCTGTACAAAGTTCGAATTCATTTTGCTTTCTAGTTTCTTAGATATATTTTTTTAGTGAAATAATAACTGTAAAAAATAGCACAATCGATGAGAAGTTAGCAATTTTTAGAGATCTGGCTGAGTTAATGTTTTCAAATGATAACGAGCAACCATTTGTACAAAGTTCGAATTCATTTTGCTTTCTAGTTTCTTAGATATATTTTTTTAATGAAATAATAACTGTAAAAAATAGCACAATCGATGAGAAATTAGCAATTTTTAGAGATCTGGCTGAGTTAATGTTTTCAAATGATAACGAGCAACCATCTGTACAAAGTTCGAATTCAGTTTGGTTTCTAGTTTCTTAAATATTTTCTTTAAATGAAAAAATAACTGTAAAAAATAGCATAATCGATGAGAAGTTATCATATTTTGAGAGATCTGGCTCAGTTAATGTTTTCAAATGATAACGAGCAACCATCTGTACAAAGTTGGAATTCAGTTTGGTTTCTAGTTTCTTAAATATTTTCTTTAAATGAAAAAATAACTGTAAAAAAAGCATAATCGATGAGAAGTTAGCAATTTTTAGAGATCGTGCTCAGTTAATGTTTTCAAATGAGAACTAGCAACCATCTGTACAAAGTTCGAATTCATTTTGCTTTCTAGTTTCTTAGATATTTTTTTTAAATGAAATAATAACTGTAAAAAATAGCATAATCGATGAGAAGTTATCATATTTTGAGAGATCTGGCTCAGTTAATGTTTTCAAATGATAACGAGCAACCATTTGTACAAAGTTCGAATTCATTTTGTTTTCTAGTTTCTTAGATATATTTTTTTAATGAAATAATAACTGTAAAAAATAGCACAATCGATGAGAAGTTAGCAATTTTTAGAGATCGTGCTCAGTTAATGTTTTCAAATGAGAACTAGCAACCATCTGTACAAAGTTCGAATTCATTTTGCTTTCTAGTTTCTTAGATATTTTTTTTAAATGAAATAATAACTGTAAAAAATAGCATAATCGATGAGAAGTTATCATATTTTGAGAGATCTGGCTCAGTTAATGTTTTCAAATGATAACGAGCAACCATCTGTACAAAGTTCGAATTCAGTTTGGTTTCTAGTTTCTTAAATATTTTCTTTAAATGAAAAAATAACTGTAAAAAAAGCATAATCGATGAGAAGTTAGCAATTTTTAGAGATCGTGCTCAGTTAATGTTTTCAAATGAGAACTAGCAACCATCTGTACAAAGTTCGAATTCATTTTGCTTTCTAGTTTCTTAGATATTTTTTTTAAATGAAATAATAACTGTAAAAAATAGCATAATCGATGAGAAGTTATCATATTTTGAGAGATCTGGCTCAGTTAATGTTTTCAAATGATAACGAGCAACCATCTGTACAAAATTCGAATTCAGTTTGGTTTCTAGTTTCTTAAATATTGTCCTTAAATGAAAAAATAACTGTAAAAATAGCATAATCGATGAGAAGTTATCATATTTTGAGAGATCTGGCTCAGTTAATGTTTTCAAATGATAACGAGCAACCATCTGTACAAAGTTCGAATTCATTTTGGTTTCTAGTTTCTTAAATATTTTCTTTAAATGAAAAAATAACTGTAAAAAAAGCATAATCGATGAGAAGTTAGCAATTTTTAGAGATCGTGCTCAGTTAATGTTTTCAAATGAGAACTAGCAACCATCTGTACAAAGTTCGAATTCATTTTGCTTTCTAGTTTCTTAGATATTTTTTTTAAATGAAATAATAACTGTAAAAAATAGCAGAATCGATGAGAAGTTATCATATTTTGAGAGATCTGGCTCAGTTAATGTTTTCAAATGATAACGAGCAACCATCTGTACAAAGTTCGAATTCAGTTTGGTTTCTAGTTTCTTAGATATATTTTTTTAGTGAAATAATAACTGTAAAAATAGCACAATCGATGAGAAGTTAGCAATTTTTAGAGATCTGGCTGAGTTAATGTTTTCAAATGAGAACTAGCAACCATCTGTACAAAGTTCGAATTCATTTTGCTTTCTAGTTTCTTAGATATATTTTTTTAGTGAAATAATAACTGTAAAAAATAGCACAATCGATGAGAAGTTAGCAATTTTTAGAGATCTGGCTGAGTTAATGTTTTCAAATGATAACGAGCAACCATTTGTACAAAGTTCGAATTCATTTTGCTTTCTAGTTTCTTAGATATATTTTTTTAATGAAATAATAACTGTAAAAAATAGCACAATCGATGAGAAATTAGCAATTTTTAGAGATCTGGCTGAGTTAATGTTTTCAAATGATAACGAGCAACCATCTGTACAAAGTTCGAATTCAGTTTGGTTTCTAGTTTCTTAAATATTTTCTTTAAATGAAAAAATAACTGTAAAAAATAGCATAATCGATGAGAAGTTATCATATTTTGAGAGATCTGGCTCAGTTAATGTTTTCAAATGATAACGAGCAACCATCTGTACAAAGTTGGAATTCAGTTTGGTTTCTAGTTTCTTAAATATTTTCTTTAAATGAAAAAATAACTGTAAAAAAAGCATAATCGATGAGAAGTTAGCAATTTTTAGAGATCGTGCTCAGTTAATGTTTTCAAATGAGAACTAGCAACCATCTGTACAAAGTTCGAATTCATTTTGCTTTCTAGTTTCTTAGATATTTTTTTTAAATGAAATAATAACTGTAAAAAATAGCATAATCGATGAGAAGTTATCATATTTTGAGAGATCTGGCTCAGTTAATGTTTTCAAATGATAACGAGCAACCATTTGTACAAAGTTCGAATTCATTTTGTTTTCTAGTTTCTTAGATATATTTTTTTAATGAAATAATAACTGTAAAAAATAGCACAATCGATGAGAAGTTAGCAATTTTTAGAGATCGTGCTCAGTTAATGTTTTCAAATGAGAACTAGCAACCATCTGTACAAAGTTCGAATTCATTTTGCTTTCTAGTTTCTTAGATATTTTTTTTAAATGAAATAATAACTGTAAAAAATAGCATAATCGATGAGAAGTTATCATATTTTGAGAGATCTGGCTCAGTTAATGTTTTCAAATGATAACGAGCAACCATCTGTACAAAGTTCGAATTCAGTTTGGTTTCTAGTTTCTTAAATATTTTCTTTAAATGAAAAAATAACTGTAAAAAAAGCATAATCGATGAGAAGTTAGCAATTTTTAGAGATCGTGCTCAGTTAATGTTTTCAAATGAGAACTAGCAACCATCTGTACAAAGTTCGAATTCATTTTGCTTTCTAGTTTCTTAGATATTTTTTTTAAATGAAATAATAACTGTAAAAAATAGCATAATCGATGAGAAGTTATCATATTTTGAGAGATCTGGCTCAGTTAATGTTTTCAAATGATAACGAGCAACCATCTGTACAAAGTTCGAATTCAGTTTGGTTTCTAGTTTCTTAAATATTTTCTTTAAATGAAAAAATAACTGTAAAAAAAGCATAATCGATGAGAAGTTAGCAATTTTTAGAGATCGTGCTCAGTTAATGTTTTCAAATGAGAACTAGCAACCATCTGTACAAAGTTCGAATTCATTTTGCTTTCTAGTTTCTTAGATATTTTTTTTAAATGAAATAATAACTGTAAAAAATAGCATAATCGATGAGAAGTTATCATATTTTGAGAGATCTGGCTCAGTTAATGTTTTCAAATGATAACGAGCAACCATCTGTACAAAATTCGAATTCAGTTTGGTTTCTAGTTTCTTAAATATTGTCCTTAAATGAAAAAATAACTGTAAAAATAGCATAATCGATGAGAAGTTATCATATTTTGAGAGATCTGGCTCAGTTAATGTTTTCAAATGATAACGAGCAACCATCTGTACAAAGTTCGAATTCATTTTGGTTTCTAGTTTCTTAAATATTTTCTTTAAATGAAAAAATAACTGTAAAAAAAGCATAATCGATGAGAAGTTAGCAATTTTTAGAGATCGTGCTCAGTTAATGTTTTCAAATGAGAACTAGCAACCATCTGTACAAAGTTCGAATTCATTTTGCTTTCTAGTTTCTTAGATATTTTTTTTAAATGAAATAATAACTGTAAAAAATAGCAGAATCGATGAGAAGTTATCATATTTTGAGAGATCTGGCTCAGTTAATGTTTTCAAATGATAACGAGCAACCATCTGTACAAAGTTCGAATTCAGTTTGGTTTCTAGTTTCTTAGATATATTTTTTTAGTGAAATAATAACTGTAAAAATAGCACAATCGATGAGAAGTTAGCAATTTTTAGAGATCTGGCTGAGTTAATGTTTTCAAATGAGAACTAGCAACCATCTGTACAAAGTTCGAATTCATTTTGCTTTCTAGTTTCTTAGATATATTTTTTTAGTGAAATAATAACTGTAAAAAATAGCACAATCGATGAGAAGTTAGCAATTTTTAGAGATCTGGCTGAGTTAATGTTTTCAAATGATAACGAGCAACCATTTGTACAAAGTTCGAATTCATTTTGCTTTCTAGTTTCTTAGATATATTTTTTTAATGAAATAATAACTGTAAAAAATAGCACAATCGATGAGAAGTTAGCAATTTTTAGAGATCTGGCTGAGTTAATGTTTTCAAATGATAACGAGCAACCATCTGTACAAAGTTCGAATTCAGTTTGGTTTCTAGTTTCTTAAATATTTTCTTTAAATGAAAAAATAACTGTAAAAAAAGCATAATCGATGAGAAGTTAGCAATTTTTAGAGATCGTGCTCAGTTAATGTTTTCAAATGAGAACTAGCAACCATCTGTACAAAGTTCGAATTCATTTTGCTTTCTAGTTTCTTAGATATTTTTTTTAAATGAAATAATAACTGTAAAAAATAGCATAATCGATGAGAAGTTATCATATTTTGAGAGATCTGGCTCAGTTAATGTTTTCAAATGATAACGAGCAACCATCTGTACAAAGTTCGAATTCAGTTTGGTTTCTAGTTTCTTAAATATTTTCTTTAAATGAAAAAATAACTGTAAAAAAAGCATAATCGATGAGAAGTTAGCAATTTTTAGAGATCGTGCTCAGTTAATGTTTTCAAATGAGAACTAGCAACCATCTGTACAAAGTTCGAATTCATTTTGCTTTCTAGTTTCTTAGATATTTTTTTTAAATGAAATAATAACTGTAAAAAATAGCATAATCGATGAGAAGTTATCATATTTTGAGAGATCTGGCTCAGTTAATGTTTTCAAATGATAACGAGCAACCATCTGTACAAAATTCGAATTCAGTTTGGTTTCTAGTTTCTTAAATATTGTCCTTAAATGAAAAAATAACTGTAAAAATAGCATAATCGATGAGAAGTTATCATATTTTGAGAGATCTGGCTCAGTTAATGTTTTCAAATGATAACGAGCAACCATCTGTACAAAGTTCGAATTCATTTTGGTTTCTAGTTTCTTAAATATTTTCTTTAAATGAAAAAATAACTGTAAAAAAAGCATAATCGATGAGAAGTTATCATATTTTGAGAGATCTGGCTCAGTTAATGTTTTCAAATGATAACGAGCAACCATCTGTACAAAGTTCTAATTCATTTTGGTTTCTAGTTTCTTAGATATATTTTTTTAGTGAAATAATAACTGTAAAAAATAGCACAATCGATGAGAAGTTAGCAATTTTTAGAGATCTGGCTGAGTTAATGTTTTCAAATGATAACGAGCAACCATCTGTACAAAGTTCGAATTCATTTTGCTTTCTAGTTTCTTAGATATATTTTTTTAATGAAATAATAACTGTAAAAAATAGCACAATCGATGAGAAGTTAGCAATTTTTAGAGATCTGGCTGAGTTAATGTTTTCAAATGATAACGAGCAACCATCTGTACAAAGTTCGAATTCAGTTTGGTTTCTAGTTTCTTAAATATTTTCTTTAAATGAAAAAATAACTGTAAAAAAAGCATAATCGATGAGAAGTTAGCAATTTTTAGAGATCGTGCTCAGTTAATGTTTTCAAATGAGAACTAGCAACCATCTGTACAAAGTTCGAATTCATTTTGCTTTCTAGTTTCTTAGATATTTTTTTTAAATGAAATAATAACTGTAAAAAATAGCAGAATCGATGAGAAGTTATCATATTTTGAGAGATCTGGCTCAGTTAATGTTTTCAAATGATAACGAGCAACCATCTGTACAAAGTTCGAATTCATTTTGGTTTCTAGTTTCTTAGATATATTTTTTTAGTGAAATAATAACTGTAAAAAATAGCACAATCGATGAGAAGTTAGCAATTTTTAGAGATCTGGCTGAGTTAATGTTTTCAAATGATAACGAGCAACCATCTGTACAAAGTTCGAATTCAGTTTGGTTTCTAGTTTCTTAAATATTTTCTTTAAATGAAAAAATAACTGTAAAAATAGCATAATCGATGAGAAGTTAGCAATTTTTAGAGATCGTGCTCAGTTAATGTTTTCAAATGAGAACTAGCAACCATCTGTACAAAGTTCGAATTCATGTTGCTTTCTAGTTTCTTAGATATTTTTTTTAAATGAAATAATAACTGTAAAAAATTGCATAATCGATGAGAAGTTATCATATTTTGAGAGATCTGGCTCAGTTAATGTTTTCAAATGATAACGAGCAACCATCTGTACAAAGTTCGAATTCATTTTGGTTTCTAGTTTCTTAGATATATTTTTTTAGTGAAATAATAACTGTAAAAAATAGCACAATCGATGAGAAGTTAGCAATTTTCAGAGATCTGGCTGAGTTAATGTTTTCAAATGATAACGAGCCACCATCTGTACAAAGTTCGAATTCATTTTGCTTTCTAGTTTCTTAGATATATTTTTTTAATGAAATAATAACTGTAAAAAATAGCACAATCGATGAGAAGTTAGCAATTTTTAGAGATCTGGCTGAGTTAATGTTTTCAAATGATAACGAGCAACCATCTGTACAAAGTTCGAATTCAGTTTGGTTTCTAGTTTCTTAAATATTTTCTTTAAATGAAAATATAACTGTAAAAAAAGCATAATCGATGAGAAGTTAGCAATTTTTAGAGATCGTGCTCAGTTAATCTTTTCAAATGATAACGAGCAACCACCTGTACAAAGTTCGAATTCATTTTGGTTTCTAGTTTCTTAGATATATTTTTTTAGTGAAATAATAACTGTAAAAAATAGCACAATCGATGAGAAGTTAGCAATTTTTAGAGATCTGGCTGAGTTAATGTTTTCAAATGATAACGAGCAACCATCTGTACAAAGTTCGAATTCATTTTGCTTTCTAGTTTCTTAGATATATTTTTTTAATGAAAAAATAACTGTAAAAAAAGCATAATCGATGAGAAGTTAGCAATTTTTAGAGATCGTGCTCAGTTAATGTTTTCAAATGAGAACTAGCAACCATCTGTACAAAGTTCGAATTCATTTTGCTTTCTAGTTTCTTAGATATTTTTTTTAAATGAAATAATAACTGTAAAAAATAGCATAATCGATGAGAAGTTATCATATTTTGAGAGATCTGGCTCAGTTAATGTTTTCAAATGATAACGAGCAACCATCTGTACAAAGTTCGAATTCAGTTTGGTTTCTAGTTTCTTAAATATTTTCTTTAAATGAAAAAATAACTGTAAAAAAAGCATAATCGATGAGAAGTTAGCAATTTTTAGAGATCGTGCTCAGTTAATGTTTTCAAATGAGAACTAGCAACCATCTGTACAAAGTTCGAATTCATTTTGCTTTCTAGTTTCTTAGATATTTTTTTTAAATGAAATAATAACTGTAAAAAATAGCATAATCGATGAGAAGTTATCATATTTTGAGAGATCTGGCTCAGTTAATGTTTTCAAATGATAACGAGCAACCATCTGTACAAAATTCGAATTCAGTTTGGTTTCTAGTTTCTTAAATATTGTCCTTAAATGAAAAAATAACTGTAAAAATAGCATAATCGATGAGAAGTTATCATATTTTGAGAGATCTGGCTCAGTTAATGTTTTCAAATGATAACGAGCAACCATCTGTACAAAGTTCGAATTCATTTTGGTTTCTAGTTTCTTAAATATTTTCTTTAAATGAAAAAATAACTGTAAAAAAAGCATAATCGATGAGAAGTTATCATATTTTGAGAGATCTGGCTCAGTTAATGTTTTCAAATGATAACGAGCAACCATCTGTACAAAGTTCTAATTCATTTTGGTTTCTAGTTTCTTAGATATATTTTTTTAGTGAAATAATAACTGTAAAAAATAGCACAATCGATGAGAAGTTAGCAATTTTTAGAGATCTGGCTGAGTTAATGTTTTCAAATGATAACGAGCAACCATCTGTACAAAGTTCGAATTCATTTTGCTTTCTAGTTTCTTAGATATATTTTTTTAATGAAATAATAACTGTAAAAAATAGCACAATCGATGAGAAGTTAGCAATTTTTAGAGATCTGGCTGAGTTAATGTTTTCAAATGATAACGAGCAACCATCTGTACAAAGTTCGAATTCAGTTTGGTTTCTAGTTTCTTAAATATTTTCTTTAAATGAAAATATAACTGTAAAAAAAGCATAATCGATGAGAAGTTAGCAATTTTTAGAGATCGTGCTCAGTTAATCTTTTCAAATGATAACGAGCAACCACCTGTACAAAGTTCGAATTCATTTTGGTTTCTAGTTTCTTAGATATATTTTTTTAGTGAAATAATAACTGTAAAAAATAGCACAATCGATGAGAAGTTAGCAATTTTTAGAGATCTGGCTGAGTTAATGTTTTCAAATGATAACGAGCCACCATCTGTACAAAGTTCGAATTCATTTTGCTTTCTAGTTTCTTAGATATATTTTTTTAATGAAATAATAACTGTAAAAAATAGCACAATCGATGAGAAGTTAGCAATTTTTAGAGATCTGGCTGAGTTAATGTTTTCAAATGATAACGAGCAACCATCTGTACAAAGTTCGAATTCAGTTTGGTTTCTAGTTTCTTAAATATTTTCTTTAAATGAAAATATAACTGTAAAAAAAGCATAATCGATGAGAAGTTAGCAATTTTTAGAGATCGTGCTCAGTTAATCTTTTCAAATGATAACGAGCAACCACCTGTACAAAGTTCGAATTCAGTTTGGTTTCTAGTTTCTTAAATATTTTCTTTAAATGAAAATATAACTGTAAAAAAAGCATAATCGATGAGAAGTTAGCAATTTTTAGAGATCGTGCTCAGTTAATCTTTTCAAATGATAACGAGCAACCACCTGTACAAAGTTCGAATTCATTTTGGTTTCTAGTTTCTTAGATATATTTTTTTAGTGAAATAATAACTGTAAAAAATAGCACAATCGATGAGAAGTTAGCAATTTTTAGAGATCTGGCTGAGTTAATGTTTTCAAATGATAACGAGCAACCATCTGTACAAAGTTCGAATTCAGTTTGGTTTCTAGTTTCTTAAATATTTTCTTTAAATGAAAAAATAACTGTAAAAATAGCATAATCGATGAGAAGTTAGCAATTTTTAGAGATCGTGCTCAGTTAATGTTTTCAAATGAGAACTAGCAACCATCTGTACAAAGTTCGAATTCATGTTGCTTTCTAGTTTCTTAGATATTTTTTTTAAATGAAATAATAACTGTAAAAAATTGCATAATCGATGAGAAGTTATCATATTTTGAGAGATCTGGCTCAGTTAATGTTTTCAAATGATAACGAGCAACCATCTGTACAAAGTTCGAATTCATTTTGGTTTATAGTTTCTTAGATATATTTTTTTAGTGAAATAATAACTGTAAAAAATAGCACAATCGATGAGAAGTTAGCAATTTTCAGAGATCTGGCTGAGTTAATGTTTTCAAATGATAACGAGCCACCATCTGTACAAAGTTCGAATTCATTTTGCTTTCTAGTTTCTTAGATATATTTTTTTAATGAAATAATAACTGTAAAAAATAGCACAATCGATGAGAAGTTAGCAATTTTTAGAGATCTGGCTGAGTTAATGTTTTCAAATGATAACGAGCAACCATCTGTACAAAGTTCGAATTCAGTTTGGTTTCTAGTTTCTTAAATATTTTCTTTAAATGAAAATATAACTGTAAAAAAAGCATAATCGATGAGAAGTTAGCAATTTTTAGAGATCGTGCTCAGTTAATCTTTTCAAATGATAACGAGCAACCACCTGTACAAAGTTCGAATTCATTTTGGTTTCTAGTTTCTTAGATATATTTTTTTAGTGAAATAATAACTGTAAAAAATAGCAGAATCGATGAGAAGTTATCATATTTTGAGAGATCTGGCTCAGTTAATGTTTTCAAATGATAACGAGCAACCATCTGTACAAAGTTCGAATTCAGTTTGGTTTCTAGTTTCTTAAATATTTTCTTTAAATGAAAAAATAACTGTAAAAAAAGCATAATCGATGAGAAGTTAGCAATTTTTAGAGATCGTGCTCAGTTAATGTTTTCAAATGAGAACTAGCAACCATCTGTACAAAGTTCGAATTCATTTTGCTTTCTAGTTTCTTAGATATTTTTTTTAAATGAAATAATAACTGTAAAAAATAGCAGAATCGATGAGAAGTTATCATATTTTGAGAGATCTGGCTCAGTTAATGTTTTCAAATGATAACGAGCAACCATCTGTACAAAGTTCGAATTCAGTTTGGTTTCTAGTTTCTTAGATATATTTTTTTAGTGAAATAATAACTGTAAAAATAGCACAATCGATGAGAAGTTAGCAATTTTTAGAGATCTGGCTGAGTTAATGTTTGCAAATGAGAACTAGCAACCATCTGTACAAAGTTCGAATTCATTTTGCTTTCTAGTTTCTTAGATATATTTTTTTAGTGAAATAATAACTGTAAAAAATAGCACAATCGATGAGAAGTTAGCAATTTTTAGAGATCTGGCTGAGTTAATGTTTTCAAATGATAACGAGCAACCATTTGTACAAAGTTCGAATTCATTTTGCTTTCTAGTTTCTTAGATATATTTTTTTAATGAAATAATAACTGTAAAAAATAGCACAATCGATGAGAAGTTAGCAATTTTTAGAGATCTGGCTGAGTTAATGTTTTCAAATGATAACGAGCAACCATCTGTACAAAGTTCGAATTCAGTTTGGTTTCTAGTTTCTTAAATATTTTCTTTAAATGAAAAAATAACTGTAAAAAAAGCATAATCGATGAGAAGTTAGCAATTTTTAGAGATCGTGCTCAGTTAATGTTTTCAAATGAGAACTAGCAACCATCTGTACAAAGTTCGAATTCATTTTGCTTTCTAGTTTCTTAGATATTTTTTTTAAATGAAATAATAACTGTAAAAAATAGCATAATCGATGAGAAGTTATCATATTTTGAGAGATCTGGCTCAGTTAATGTTTTCAAATGATAACGAGCAACCATCTGTACAAAGTTCGAATTCAGTTTGGTTTCTAGTTTCTTAAATATTTTCTTTAAATGAAAAAATAACTGTAAAAAAAGCATAATCGATGAGAAGTTAGCAATTTTTAGAGATCGTGCTCAGTTAATGTTTTCAAATGAGAACTAGCAACCATCTGTACAAAGTTCGAATTCATTTTGCTTTCTAGTTTCTTAGATATTTTTTTTAAATGAAATAATAACTGTAAAAAATAGCATAATCGATGAGAAGTTATCATATTTTGAGAGATCTGGCTCAGTTAATGTTTTCAAATGATAACGAGCAACCATCTGTACAAAATTCGAATTCAGTTTGGTTTCTAGTTTCTTAAATATTGTCCTTAAATGAAAAAATAACTGTAAAAATAGCATAATCGATGAGAAGTTATCATATTTTGAGAGATCTGGCTCAGTTAATGTTTTCAAATGATAACGAGCAACCATCTGTACAAAGTTCGAATTCATTTTGGTTTCTAGTTTCTTAAATATTTTCTTTAAATGAAAAAATAACTGTAAAAAAAGCATAATCGATGAGAAGTTATCATATTTTGAGAGATCTGGCTCAGTTAATGTTTTCAAATGATAACGAGCAACCATCTGTACAAAGTTCTAATTCATTTTGGTTTCTAGTTTCTTAGATATATTTTTTTAGTGAAATAATAACTGTAAAAAATAGCACAATCGATGAGAAGTTAGCAATTTTTAGAGATCTGGCTGAGTTAATGTTTTCAAATGATAACGAGCAACCATCTGTACAAAGTTCGAATTCATTTTGCTTTCTAGTTTCTTAGATATATTTTTTTAATGAAATAATAACTGTAAAAAATAGCACAATCGATGAGAAGTTAGCAATTT
This sequence comes from Vanessa tameamea, assembly GCF_037043105.1. Classification (NCBI taxonomy): domain Eukaryota; kingdom Metazoa; phylum Arthropoda; class Insecta; order Lepidoptera; family Nymphalidae; genus Vanessa; species Vanessa tameamea. Next base: position 820,596 of record NC_087340.1, on the reverse strand, counting down.
TTAGAGATCTGGCTGAGTTAATGTTTTCAAATGATAACGAGCAACCATCTGTACAAAGTTCGAATTCAGTTTGGTTTCTAGTTTCTTAAATATTTTCTTTAAATGAAAAAATAACTGTAAAAAAAGCATAATCGATGAGAAGTTAGCAATTTTTAGAGATCGTGCTCAGTTAATGTTTTCAAATGAGAACTAGCAACCATCTGTACAAAGTTCGAATTCATTTTGCTTTCTAGTTTCTTAGATATTTTTTTTAAATGAAATAATAACTGTAAAAAATAGCAGAATCGATGAGAAGTTATCATATTTTGAGAGATCTGGCTCAGTTAATGTTTTCAAATGATAACGAGCAACCATCTGTACAAAGTTCGAATTCATTTTGGTTTCTAGTTTCTTAGATATATTTTTTTAGTGAAATAATAACTGTAAAAAATAGCACAATCGATGAGAAGTTAGCAATTTTTAGAGATCTGGCTGAGTTAATGTTTTCAAATGATAACGAGCAACCATCTGTACAAAGTTCGAATTCAGTTTGGTTTCTAGTTTCTTAAATATTTTCTTTAAATGAAAAAATAACTGTAAAAATAGCATAATCGATGAGAAGTTAGCAATTTTTAGAGATCGTGCTCAGTTAATGTTTTCAAATGAGAACTAGCAACCATCTGTACAAAGTTCGAATTCATGTTGCTTTCTAGTTTCTTAGATATTTTTTTTAAATGAAATAATAACTGTAAAAAATTGCATAATCGATGAGAAGTTATCATATTTTGAGAGATCTGGCTCAGTTAATGTTTTCAAATGATAACGAGCAACCATCTGTACAAAGTTCGAATTCATTTTGGTTTATAGTTTCTTAGATATATTTTTTTAGTGAAATAATAACTGTAAAAAATAGCACAATCGATGAGAAGTTAGCAATTTTCAGAGATCTGGCTGAGTTAATGTTTTCAAATGATAACGAGCCACCATCTGTACAAAGTTCGAATTCATTTTGCTTTCTAGTTTCTTAGATATATTTTTTTAATGAAATAATAACTGTAAAAAATAGCACAATCGATGAGAAGTTAGCAATTTTTAGAGATCTGGCTGAGTTAATGTTTTCAAATGATAACGAGCAACCATCTGTACAAAGTTCGAATTCAGTTTGGTTTCTAGTTTCTTAAATATTTTCTTTAAATGAAAATATAACTGTAAAAAAAGCATAATCGATGAGAAGTTAGCAATTTTTAGAGATCGTGCTCAGTTAATCTTTTCAAATGATAACGAGCAACCACCTGTACAAAGTTCGAATTCATTTTGGTTTCTAGTTTCTTAGATATATTTTTTTAGTGAAATAATAACTGTAAAAAATAGCAGAATCGATGAGAAGTTATCATATTTTGAGAGATCTGGCTCAGTTAATGTTTTCAAATGATAACGAGCAACCATCTGTACAAAGTTCGAATTCAGTTTGGTTTCTAGTTTCTTAAATATTTTCTTTAAATGAAAAAATAACTGTAAAAAAAGCATAATCGATGAGAAGTTAGCAATTTTTAGAGATCGTGCTCAGTTAATGTTTTCAAATGAGAACTAGCAACCATCTGTACAAAGTTCGAATTCATTTTGCTTTCTAGTTTCTTAGATATTTTTTTTAAATGAAATAATAACTGTAAAAAATAGCAGAATCGATGAGAAGTTATCATATTTTGAGAGATCTGGCTCAGTTAATGTTTTCAAATGATAACGAGCAACCATCTGTACAAAGTTCGAATTCAGTTTGGTTTCTAGTTTCTTAGATATATTTTTTTAGTGAAATAATAACTGTAAAAATAGCACAATCGATGAGAAGTTAGCAATTTTTAGAGATCTGGCTGAGTTAATGTTTGCAAATGAGAACTAGCAACCATCTGTACAAAGTTCGAATTCATTTTGCTTTCTAGTTTCTTAGATATATTTTTTTAGTGAAATAATAACTGTAAAAAATAGCACAATCGATGAGAAGTTAGCAATTTTTAGAGATCTGGCTGAGTTAATGTTTTCAAATGATAACGAGCAACCATTTGTACAAAGTTCGAATTCATTTTGCTTTCTAGTTTCTTAGATATATTTTTTTAATGAAATAATAACTGTAAAAAATAGCACAATCGATGAGAAGTTAGCAATTTTTAGAGATCTGGCTGAGTTAATGTTTTCAAATGATAACGAGCAACCATCTGTACAAAGTTCGAATTCAGTTTGGTTTCTAGTTTCTTAAATATTTTCTTTAAATGAAAAAATAACTGTAAAAAAAGCATAATCGATGAGAAGTTAGCAATTTTTAGAGATCGTGCTCAGTTAATGTTTTCAAATGAGAACTAGCAACCATCTGTACAAAGTTCGAATTCATTTTGCTTTCTAGTTTCTTAGATATTTTTTTTAAATGAAATAATAACTGTAAAAAATAGCATAATCGATGAGAAGTTATCATATTTTGAGAGATCTGGCTCAGTTAATGTTTTCAAATGATAACGAGCAACCATCTGTACAAAGTTCGAATTCAGTTTGGTTTCTAGTTTCTTAAATATTTTCTTTAAATGAAAAAATAACTGTAAAAAAAGCATAATCGATGAGAAGTTAGCAATTTTTAGAGATCGTGCTCAGTTAATGTTTTCAAATGAGAACTAGCAACCATCTGTACAAAGTTCGAATTCATTTTGCTTTCTAGTTTCTTAGATATTTTTTTTAAATGAAATAATAACTGTAAAAAATAGCATAATCGATGAGAAGTTATCATATTTTGAGAGATCTGGCTCAGTTAATGTTTTCAAATGATAACGAGCAACCATCTGTACAAAATTCGAATTCAGTTTGGTTTCTAGTTTCTTAAATATTGTCCTTAAATGAAAAAATAACTGTAAAAATAGCATAATCGATGAGAAGTTATCATATTTTGAGAGATCTGGCTCAGTTAATGTTTTCAAATGATAACGAGCAACCATCTGTACAAAGTTCGAATTCATTTTGGTTTCTAGTTTCTTAAATATTTTCTTTAAATGAAAAAATAACTGTAAAAAAAGCATAATCGATGAGAAGTTATCATATTTTGAGAGATCTGGCTCAGTTAATGTTTTCAAATGATAACGAGCAACCATCTGTACAAAGTTCTAATTCATTTTGGTTTCTAGTTTCTTAGATATATTTTTTTAGTGAAATAATAACTGTAAAAAATAGCACAATCGATGAGAAGTTAGCAATTTTTAGAGATCTGGCTGAGTTAATGTTTTCAAATGATAACGAGCAACCATCTGTACAAAGTTCGAATTCATTTTGCTTTCTAGTTTCTTAGATATATTTTTTTAATGAAATAATAACTGTAAAAAATAGCACAATCGATGAGAAGTTAGCAATTTTTAGAGATCTGGCTGAGTTAATGTTTTCAAATGATAACGAGCAACCATCTGTACAAAGTTCGAATTCAGTTTGGTTTCTAGTTTCTTAAATATTTTCTTTAAATGAAAAAATAACTGTAAAAAAAGCATAATCGATGAGAAGTTAGCAATTTTTAGAGATCGTGCTCAGTTAATGTTTTCAAATGAGAACTAGCAACCATCTGTACAAAGTTCGAATTCATTTTGCTTTCTAGTTTCTTAGATATTTTTTTTAAATGAAATAATAACTGTAAAAAATAGCAGAATCGATGAGAAGTTATCATATTTTGAGAGATCTGGCTCAGTTAATGTTTTCAAATGATAACGAGCAACCATCTGTACAAAGTTCGAATTCATTTTGGTTTCTAGTTTCTTAGATATATTTTTTTAGTGAAATAATAACTGTAAAAAATAGCACAATCGATGAGAAGTTAGCAATTTTTAGAGATCTGGCTGAGTTAATGTTTTCAAATGATAACGAGCAACCATCTGTACAAAGTTCGAATTCAGTTTGGTTTCTAGTTTCTTAAATATTTTCTTTAAATGAAAAAATAACTGTAAAAATAGCATAATCGATGAGAAGTTAGCAATTTTTAGAGATCGTGCTCAGTTAATGTTTTCAAATGAGAACTAGCAACCATCTGTACAAAGTTCGAATTCATGTTGCTTTCTAGTTTCTTAGATATTTTTTTTAAATGAAATAATAACTGTAAAAAATTGCATAATCGATGAGAAGTTATCATATTTTGAGAGATCTGGCTCAGTTAATGTTTTCAAATGATAACGAGCAACCATCTGTACAAAGTTCGAATTCATTTTGGTTTATAGTTTCTTAGATATATTTTTTTAGTGAAATAATAACTGTAAAAAATAGCACAATCGATGAGAAGTTAGCAATTTTCAGAGATCTGGCTGAGTTAATGTTTTCAAATGATAACGAGCCACCATCTGTACAAAGTTCGAATTCATTTTGCTTTCTAGTTTCTTAGATATATTTTTTTAATGAAATAATAACTGTAAAAAATAGCACAATCGATGAGAAGTTAGCAATTTTTAGAGATCTGGCTGAGTTAATGTTTTCAAATGATAACGAGCAACCATCTGTACAAAGTTCGAATTCAGTTTGGTTTCTAGTTTCTTAAATATTTTCTTTAAATGAAAATATAACTGTAAAAAAAGCATAATCGATGAGAAGTTAGCAATTTTTAGAGATCGTGCTCAGTTAATCTTTTCAAATGATAACGAGCAACCACCTGTACAAAGTTCGAATTCATTTTGGTTTCTAGTTTCTTAGATATATTTTTTTAGTGAAATAATAACTGTAAAAAATAGCACAATCGATGAGAAGTTAGCAATTTTTAGAGATCTGGCTGAGTTAATGTTTTCAAATGATAACGAGCAACCATCTGTACAAAGTTCGAATTCATTTTGCTTTCTAGTTTCTTAGATATATTTTTTTAATGAAAAAATAACTGTAAAAAAAGCATAATCGATGAGAAGTTAGCAATTTTTAGAGATCGTGCTCAGTTAATGTTTTCAAATGAGAACTAGCAACCATCTGTACAAAGTTCGAATTCATTTTGCTTTCTAGTTTCTTAGATATTTTTTTTAAATGAAATAATAACTGTAAAAAATAGCATAATCGATGAGAAGTTATCATATTTTGAGAGATCTGGCTCAGTTAATGTTTTCAAATGATAACGAGCAACCATCTGTACAAAGTTCGAATTCAGTTTGGTTTCTAGTTTCTTAAATATTTTCTTTAAATGAAAAAATAACTGTAAAAAAAGCATAATCGATGAGAAGTTAGCAATTTTTAGAGATCGTGCTCAGTTAATGTTTTCAAATGAGAACTAGCAACCATCTGTACAAAGTTCGAATTCATTTTGCTTTCTAGTTTCTTAGATATTTTTTTTAAATGAAATAATAACTGTAAAAAATAGCATAATCGATGAGAAGTTATCATATTTTGAGAGATCTGGCTCAGTTAATGTTTTCAAATGATAACGAGCAACCATCTGTACAAAATTCGAATTCAGTTTGGTTTCTAGTTTCTTAAATATTGTCCTTAAATGAAAAAACAACTGTAAAAATAGCATAATCGATGAGAAGTTATCATATTTTGAGAGATCTGGCTCAGTTAATGTTTTCAAATGATAACGAGCAACCATCTGTACAAAGTTCGAATTCATTTTGGTTTCTAGTTTCTTAAATATTTTCTTTAAATGAAAAAATAACTGTAAAAAAAGCATAATCGATGAGAAGTTATCATATTTTGAGAGATCTGGCTCAGTTAATGTTTTCAAATGATAACGAGCAACCATCTGTACAAAGTTCTAATTCATTTTGGTTTCTAGTTTCTTAGATATATTTTTTTAGTGAAATAATAACTGTAAAAAATAGCACAATCGATGAGAAGTTAGCAATTTTTAGAGATCTGGCTGAGTTAATGTTTTCAAATGATAACGAGCAACCATCTGTACAAAGTTCGAATTCATTTTGCTTTCTAGTTTCTTAGATATATTTTTTTAATGAAATAATAACTGTAAAAAATAGCACAATCGATGAGAAGTTAGCAATTTTTAGAGATCTGGCTGAGTTAATGTTTTCAAATGATAACGAGCAACCATCTGTACAAAGTTCGAATTCAGTTTGGTTTCTAGTTTCTTAAATATTTTCTTTAAATGAAAATATAACTGTAAAAAAAGCATAATCGATGAGAAGTTAGCAATTTTTAGAGATCGTGCTCAGTTAATCTTTTCAAATGATAACGAGCAACCACCTGTACAAAGTTCGAATTCATTTTGGTTTCTAGTTTCTTAGATATATTTTTTTAGTGAAATAATAACTGTAAAAAATAGCACAATCGATGAGAAGTTAGCAATTTTTAGAGATCTGGCTGAGTTAATGTTTTCAAATGATAACGAGCCACCATCTGTACAAAGTTCGAATTCATTTTGCTTTCTAGTTTCTTAGATATATTTTTTTAATGAAATAATAACTGTAAAAAATAGCACAATCGATGAGAAGTTAGCAATTTTTAGAGATCTGGCTGAGTTAATGTTTTCAAATGATAACGAGCAACCATCTGTACAAAGTTCGAATTCAGTTTGGTTTCTAGTTTCTTAAATATTTTCTTTAAATGAAAATATAACTGTAAAAAAAGCATAATCGATGAGAAGTTAGCAATTTTTAGAGATCGTGCTCAGTTAATCTTTTCAAATGATAACGAGCAACCACCTGTACAAAGTTCGAATTCATTTTGGTTTCTAGTTTCTTAGATATATTTTTTTAGTGAAATAATAACTGTAAAAAATAGCACAATCGATGAGAAGTTAGCAATTTTTAGAGATCTGGCTGAGTTAATGTTTTCAAATGATAACGAGCAACCATCTGTACAAAGTTCGAATTCATTTTGCTTTCTAGTTTCTTAGATATATTTTTTTAATGAAAAAATAACTGTAAAAAAAGCATAATCGATGAGAAGTTAGCAATTTTTAGAGATCGTGCTCAGTTAATGTTTTCAAATGAGAACTAGCAACCATCTGTACAAAGTTCGAATTCATTTTGCTTTCTAGTTTCTTAGATATTTTTTTTAAATGAAATAATAACTGTAAAAAATAGCAGAATCGATGAGAAGTTATCATATTTTGAGAGATCTGGCTCAGTTAATGTTTTCAAATGATAACGAGCAACCATCTGTACAAAGTTCTAATTCATTTTGGTTTCTAGTTTCTTAGATATATTTTTTTAGTGAAATAATAACTGTAAAAAATAGCACAATCGATGAGAAGTTAGCAATTTTCAGAGATCTGGCTGAGTTAATGTTTTCAAATGATAACGAGCAACCATCTGTACAAAGTTCGAATTCATTTTGCTTTCTAGTTTCTTAGATATATTTTTTTAATGAAATAATAACTGTAAAAAATAGCACAATCGATGAGAAGTTAGCAATTTTTAGAGATCTGGCTGAGTTAATGTTTTCAGATGATAACGAGCAACCATCTGTACAAAGTTCGAATTCATTTTGGTTTCTAGTTTCTTAGATATATTTTTTTAGTGAAATAATAACTGTAAAAAATAGCACAATCGATGAGAAGTTAGCAATTTTTAGAGATCTGGCTGAGTTAATGTTTTCAAATGATAACGAGCAACCATCTGTACAAAGTTCGAATTCATTTTGGTTTCTAGTTTCTTAGATATATTTTTTTAATGAAATAATAACTGTAAAAAATAGCACAATCGATGAGAAGTTAGCAATTTTTAGCGATCTGGCTCAGTTAATGTTTTCAAATGAGAACTAGCAACCATCTGTACAAAGTTCGAATTCATTTTGGCTTCTAGTTTCTTAGATATATTTTTTTAGTGAAATAATAACTGTAAAAATAGCACAATCGATGAGAAGTTAGCAATTTTTAGAGATCTGGCTGAGTTAATGTTTTCAAATGAGAACTAGCAACCATCTGTACAAAGTTCGAATTCATTTTGCTTTCTAGTTTCTTAGATATATTTTTTTAGTGAAATAATAACTGTAAAAAATAGCACAATCGATGAGAAGTTAGCAATTTTTAGAGATCTGGCTGAGTTAATGTTTTCAAATGATAACGAGCAACCATTTGTACAAAGTTCGAATTCATTTTGCTTTCTAGTTTCTTAGATATATTTTTTTAATGAAATAATAACTGTAAAAAATAGCACAATCGATGAGAAGTTAGCAATTTTTAGAGATCTGGCTGAGTTAATGTTTTCAAATGATAACGAGCAACCATCTGTACAAAGTTCGAATTCAGTTTGGTTTCTAGTTTCTTAAATATTTTCTTTAAATGAAAAAATAACTGTAAAAAAAGCATAATCGATGAGAAGTTAGCAATTTTTAGAGATCGTGCTCAGTTAATGTTTTCAAATGAGAACTAGCAACCATCTGTACAAAGTTCGAATTCATTTTGCTTTCTAGTTTCTTAGATATTTTTTTTAAATGAAATAATAACCGTAAAAAATAGCACAATCGATGAGAAGTTAGCAATTTTTAGAGATCTGGCTGAGTTAATGTTTTCAAATGATAACGAGCAACCATTTGTACAAAGTTCGAATTCATTTTGCTTTCTAGTTTCTTAGATATATTTTTTTAATGAAATAATAACTGTAAAAAATAGCACAATCGATGAGAAGTTAGCAATTTTTAGAGATCTGGCTGAGTTAATGTTTTCAAATGATAACGAGCAACCATCTGTACAAAGTTCGAATTTAGTTTGGTTTCTAGTTTCTTAAATATTTTCTTTAAATGAAAAAATAACTGTAAAAAAAGCATAATCGATGAGAAGTTAGCAATTTTTAGAGATCGTGCTCAGTTAATGTTTTCAAATGAGAACTAGCAACCATCTGTACAAAGTTCGAATTCATTTTGCTTTCTAGTTTCTTAGATATTTTTTTTAAATGAAATAATTACTGTAAAAAATAGCATAATCGATGAGAAGTTATCATATTTTGAGAGATCTGGCTCAGTTAATGTTTTCAAATGATAACGAGCAACCATCTGTACAAAGTTCGAATTCAGTTTGGTTTCTAGTTTCTTAAATATTTTCTTTAAATGAAAAAATAACTGTAAAAAAAGCATAATCGATGAGAAGTTAGCAATTTTTAGAGATCGTGCTCAGTTAATGTTTTCAAATGAGAACTAGCAACCATCTGTACAAAGTTCGAATTCATTTTGCTTTCTAGTTTCTTAGATATTTTTTTTAAATGAAATAATAACTGTAAAAAATAGCATAATCGATGAGAAGTTATCATATTTTGAGAGATCTGGCTCAGTTAATGTTTTCAAATGATAACGAGCAACCATCTGTACAAAATTCGAATTCAGTTTGGTTTCTAGTTTCTTAAATATTGTCCTTAAATGAAAAAATAACTGTAAAAATAGCATAATCGATGAGAAGTTATCATATTTTGAGAGATCTGGCTCAGTTAATGTTTTCAAATGATAACGAGCAACCATCTGTACAAAGTTCGAATTCATTTTGGTTTCTAGTTTCTTAAATATTTTCTTTAAATGAAAAAATAACTGTAAAAAAAGCATAATCGATGAGAAGTTAGCAATTTTTAGAGATCGTGCTCAGTTAATGTTTTCAAATGAGAACTAGCAACCATCTGTACAAAGTTCGAATTCATTTTGCTTTCTAGTTTCTTAGATATTTTTTTTAAATGAAATAATAACTGTAAAAAATAGCAGAATCGATGAGAAGTTATCATATTTTGAGAGATCTGGCTCAGTTAATGTTTTCAAATGATAACGAGCAACCATCTGTACAAAGTTCTAATTCATTTTGGTTTCTAGTTTCTTAGATATATTTTTTTAGTGAAATAATAACTGTAAAAAATAGCACAATCGATGAGAAGTTAGCAATTTTCAGAGATCTGGCTGAGTTAATGTTTTCAAATGATAACGAGCAACCATCTGTACAAAGTTCGAATTCATTTAGCTTTCTAGTTTCTTAGATATATTTTTTTAATGAAATAATAACTGTAAAAAATAGCACAATCGATGAGAAGTTAGCAATTTTTAGAGATCGTGCTCAGTTAATGTTTTCAAATGAGAACTAGCAACCATCTGTACAAAGTTCGAATTCATTTTGCTTTCTAGTTTCTTAGATATATTTTTTTAGTGAAATAATAACTGTAAAAAATAGCACAATCGATGAGAAGTTAGCAATTTTTAGAGATCTGGCTGAGTTAATGTTTTCAAATGATAACGAGCAACCATTTGTACAAAGTTCGAATTCATTTTGCTTTCTAGTTTCTTAGATATATTTTTTTAATGAAATAATAACTGTAAAAAATAGCACAATCGATGAGAAGTTAGCAATTTTTAGAGATCTGGCTGAGTTAATGTTTTCAAATGATAACGAGCAACCATCTGTACAAAGTTCGAATTCAGTTTGGTTTCTAGTTTCTTAAATATTTTCTTTAAATGAAAAAATAACTGTAAAAAAAGCATAATCGATGAGAAGTTAGCAATTTTTAGAGATCGTGCTCAGTTAATGTTTTCAAATGAGAACTAGCAACCATCTGTACAAAGTTCGAATTCATTTTGCTTTCTAGTTTCTTAGATATTTTTTTTAAATGAAATAATAACTGTAAAAAATAGCATAATCGATGAGAAGTTATCATATTTTGAGAGATCTGGCTCAGTTAATGTTTTCAAATGATAACGAGCAACCATCTGTACAAAATTCGAATTCAGTTTGGTTTCTAGTTTCTTAAATATTGTCCTTAAATGAAAAAATAACTGTAAAAATAGCATAATCGATGAGAAGTTATCATATTTTGAGAGATCTGGCTCAGTTAATGTTTTCAAATGATAACGAGCAACCATCTGTACAAAGTTCGAATTCATTTTGGTTTCTAGTTTCTTAAATATTTTCTTTAAATGAAAAAATAACTGTAAAAAAAGCATAATCGATGAGAAGTTAGCAATTTTTAGAGATCGTGCTCAGTTAATGTTTTCAAATGAGAACTAGCAACCATCTGTACAAAGTTCGAATTCATTTTGCTTTCTAGTTTCTTAGATATTTTTTTTAAATGAAATAATAACTGTAAAAAATAGCAGAATCGATGAGAAGTTATCATATTTTGAGAGATCTGGCTCAGTTAATGTTTTCAAATGATAACGAGCAACCATCTGTACAAAGTTCTAATTCATTTTGGTTTCTAGTTTCTTAGATATATTTTTTTAGTGAAATAATAACTGTAAAAAATAGCACAATCGATGAGAAGTTAGCAATTTTCAGAGATCTGGCTGAGTTAATGTTTTCAAATGATAACGAGCAACCATCTGTACAAAGTTCGAATTCATTTAGCTTTCTAGTTTCTTAGATATTTTTTTTAAATGAAATAATAACTGTAAAAAATAGCATAATCGATGAGAAGTTATCATATTTTGAGAGATCTGGCTCAGTTAATGTTTTCAAATGATAACGAGCAACCATCTGTACAAAATTCGAATTCAGTTTGGTTTCTAGTTTCTTAAATATTGTCCTTAAATGAAAAAATAACTGTAAAAATAGCATAATCGATGAGAAGTTATCATATTTTGAGAGATCTGGCTCAGTTAATGTTTTTAAATGATAACGAGCAACCATCTGTACAAAGTTCGAATTCATTTTGGTTTCTAGTTTCTTAAATATTTTCTTTAAATGAAAAAATAACTGTAAAAAAAGCATAATCGATGAGAAGTTAGCAATTTTTAGAGATCGTGCTCAGTTAATGTTTTCAAATGAGAACTAGCAACCATCTGTACAAAGTTCGAATTCATTTTGCTTTCTAGTTTCTTAGATATTTTTTTTAAATGAAATAATAACTGTAAAAAATAGCAGAATCGATGAGAAGTTATCATATTTTGAGAGATCTGGCTCAGTTAATGTTTTCAAATGATAACGAGCAACCATCTGTACAAAGTTCGAATTCATTTTGGTTTCTAGTTTCTTAGATATATTTTTTTAGTGAAATAATAACTGTAAAAAATAGCACAATCGATGAGAAGTTAGCAATTTTTAGAGATCTGGCTGAGTTAATGTTTTCAAATGATAACGAGCAACCATCTGTACAAAGTTCGAATTCAGTTTGGTTTCTAGTTTCTTAAATATTTTCTTTAAATGAAAAAATAACTGTAAAAATAGCATAATCGATGAGAAGTTAGCAATTTTTAGAGATCGTGCTCAGTTAATGTTTTCAAATGAGAACTAGCAACCATCTGTACAAAGTTCGAATTCATGTTGCTTTCTAGTTTCTTAGATATTTTTTTTAAATGAAATAATAACTGTAAAAAATTGCATAATCGATGAGAAGTTATCATATTTTGAGAGATCTGGCTCAGTTAATGTTTTCAAATGATAACGAGCAACCATTTGTACAAAGTTCGAATTCATTTTGCTTTCTAGTTTCTTAGATATATTTTTTTAATGAAATAATAACTGTAAAAAATAGCACAATCGATGAGAAGTTAGCAATTTTTAGAGATCTGGCTGAGTTAATGTTTTCAAATGATAACGAGCAACCATCTGTACAAAGTTCGAATTCAGTTTGGTTTCTAGTTTCTTAAATATTTTCTTTAAATGAAAAAATAACTGTAAAAAAAGCATAATCGATGAGAAGTTAGCAATTTTTAGAGATCGTGCTCAGTTAATGTTTTCAAATGAGAACTAGCAACCATCTGTACAAAGTTCGAATTCATTTTGCTTTCTAGTTTCTTAGATATTTTTTTTAAATGAAATAATTACTGTAAAAAATAGCATAATCGATGAGAAGTTATCATATTTTGAGAGATCTGGCTCAGTTAATGTTTTCAAATGATAACGAGCAACCATCTGTACAAAGTTCGAATTCAGTTTGGTTTCTAGTTTCTTAAATATTTTCTTTAAATGAAAAAATAACTGTAAAAAAAGCATAATCGATGAGAAGTTAGCAATTTTTAGAGATCGTGCTCAGTTAATGTTTTCAAATGAGAACTAGCAACCATCTGTACAAAGTTCGAATTCATTTTGCTTTCTAGTTTCTTAGATATTTTTTTTAAATGAAATAATAACTGTAAAAAATAGCATAATCGATGAGAAGTTATCATATTTTGAGAGATCTGGCTCAGTTAATGTTTTCAAATGATAACGAGCAACCATCTGTACAAAATTCGAATTCAGTTTGGTTTCTAGTTTCTTAAATATTGTCCTTAAATGAAAAAATAACTGTAAAAATAGCATAATCGATGAGAAGTTATCATATTTTGAGAGATCTGGCTCAGTTAATGTTTTCAAATGATAACGAGCAACCATCTGTACAAAGTTCGAATTCATTTTGGTTTCTAGTTTCTTAAATATTTTCTTTAAATGAAAAAATAACTGTAAAAAAAGCATAATCGATGAGAAGTTAGCAATTTTTAGAGATCGTGCTCAGTTAATGTTTTCAAATGAGAACTAGCAACCATCTGTACAAAGTTCGAATTCATTTTGCTTTCTAGTTTCTTAGATATTTTTTTTAAATGAAATAATAACTGTAAAAAATAGCAGAATCGATGAGAAGTTATCATATTTTGAGAGATCTGGCTCAGTTAATGTTTTCAAATGATAACGAGCAACCATCTGTACAAAGTTCTAATTCATTTTGGTTTCTAGTTTCTTAGATATATTTTTTTAGTGAAATAATAACTGTAAAAAATAGCACAATCGATGAGAAGTTAGCAATTTTCAGAGATCTGGCTGAGTTAATGTTTTCAAATGATAACGAGCAACCATCTGTACAAAGTTCGAATTCATTTAGCTTTCTAGTTTCTTAGATATTTTTTTTAAATGAAATAATAACTGTAAAAAATAGCATAATCGATGAGAAGTTATCATATTTTGAGAGATCTGGCTCAGTTAATGTTTTCAAATGATAACGAGCAACCATCTGTACAAAATTCGAATTCAGTTTGGTTTCTAGTTTCTTAAATATTGTCCTTAAATGAAAAAATAACTGTAAAAATAGCATAATCGATGAGAAGTTATCATATTTTGAGAGATCTGGCTCAGTTAATGTTTTTAAATGATAACGAGCAACCATCTGTACAAAGTTCGAATTCATTTTGGTTTCTAGTTTCTTAAATATTTTCTTTAAATGAAAAAATAACTGTAAAAAAAGCATAATCGATGAGAAGTTAGCAATTTTTAGAGATCGTGCTCAGTTAATGTTTTCAAATGAGAACTAGCAACCATCTGTACAAAGTTCGAATTCATTTTGCTTTCTAGTTTCTTAGATATTTTTTTTAAATGAAATAATAACTGTAAAAAATAGCAGAATCGATGAGAAGTTATCATATTTTGAGAGATCTGGCTCAGTTAATGTTTTCAAATGATAACGAGCAACCATCTGTACAAAGTTCGAATTCATTTTGGTTTCTAGTTTCTTAGATATATTTTTTTAGTGAAATAATAACTGTAAAAAATAGCACAATCGATGAGAAGTTAGCAATTTTTAGAGATCTGGCTGAGTTAATGTTTTCAAATGATAACGAGCAACCATCTGTACAAAGTTCGAATTCAGTTTGGTTTCTAGTTTCTTAAATATTTTCTTTAAATGAAAAAATAACTGTAAAAATAGCATAATCGATGAGAAGTTAGCAATTTTTAGAGATCGTGCTCAGTTAATGTTTTCAAATGAGAACTAGCAACCATCTGTACAAAGTTCGAATTCATGTTGCTTTCTAGTTTCTTAGATATTTTTTTTAAATGAAATAATAACTGTAAAAAATTGCATAATCGATGAGAAGTTATCATATTTTGAGAGATCTGGCTCAGTTAATGTTTTCAAATGATAACGAGCAACCATCTGTACAAAGTTCGAATTCAGTTTGGTTTCTAGTTTCTTAAATATTTTCTTTAAATGAAAAAATAACTGTAAAAAAAGCATAATCGATGAGAAGTTAGCAATTTTTAGAGATCGTGCTCAGTTAATGTTTTCAAATGAGAACTAGCAACCATCTGTACAAAGTTCGAATTCATTTTGCTTTCTAGTTTCTTAGATATTTTTTTTAAATGAAATAATAACTGTAAAAAATAGCATAATCGATGAGAAGTTATCATATTTTGAGAGATCTGGCTCAGTTAATGTTTTCAAATGATAACGAGCAACCATCTGTACAAAATTCGAATTCAGTTTGGTTTCTAGTTTCTTAAATATTGTCCTTAAATGAAAAAATAACTGTAAAAATAGCATAATCGATGAGAAGTTATCATATTTTGAGAGATCTGGCTCAGTTAATGTTTTCAAATGATAACGAGCAACCATCTGTACAAAGTTCGAATTCATTTTGGTTTCTAGTTTCTTAAATATTTTCTTTAAATGAAAAAATAACTGTAAAAAAAGCATAATCGATGAGAAGTTATCATATTTTGAGAGATCTGGCTCAGTTAATGTTTTCAAATGATAACGAGCAACCATCTGTACAAAGTTCTAATTCATTTTGGTTTCTAGTTTCTTAGATATATTTTTTTAGTGAAATAATAACTGTAAAAAATAGCACAATCGATGAGAAGTTAGCAATTTTTAGAGATCTGGCTGAGTTAATGTTTTCAAATGATAACGAGCAACCATCTGTACAAAGTTCGAATTCATTTTGCTTTCTAGTTTCTTAGATATATTTTTTTAATGAAATAATAACTGTAAAAAATAGCACAATCGATGAGAAGTTAGCAATTTTTAGAGATCTGGCTGAGTTAATGTTTTCAAATGATAACGAGCAACCATCTGTACAAAGTTCGAATTCAGTTTGGTTTCTAGTTTCTTAAATATTTTCTTTAAATGAAAAAATAACTGTAAAAAAAGCATAATCGATGAGAAGTTAGCAATTTTTAGAGATCGTGCTCAGTTAATGTTTTCAAATGAGAACTAGCAACCATCTGTACAAAGTTCGAATTCATTTTGCTTTCTAGTTTCTTAGATATTTTTTTTAAATGAAATAATAACTGTAAAAAATAGCAGAATCGATGAGAAGTTATCATATTTTGAGAGATCTGGCTCAGTTAATGTTTTCAAATGATAACGAGCAACCATCTGTACAAAGTTCGAATTCATTTTGGTTTCTAGTTTCTTAGATATATTTTTTTAGTGAAATAATAACTGTAAAAAATAGCACAATCGATGAGAAGTTAGCAATTTTTAGAGATCTGGCTGAGTTAATGTTTTCAAATGATAACGAGCAACCATCTGTACAAAGTTCGAATTCAGTTTGGTTTCTAGTTTCTTAAATATTGTCCTTAAATGAAAAAATAACTGTAAAAATAGCATAATCGATGAGAAGTTATCATATTTTGAGAGATCTGGCTCAGTTAATGTTTTCAAATGATAACGAGCAACCATCTGTACAAAGTTCGAATTCATTTTGGTTTCTAGTTTCTTAAATATTTTCTTTAAATGAAAAAATAACTGTAAAAAAAGCATAATCGATGAGAAGTTAGCAATTTTTAGAGATCGTGCTCAGTTAATGTTTTCAAATGAGAACTAGCAACCATCTGTACAAAGTTCGAATTCATTTTGCTTTCTAGTTTCTTAGATATTTTTTTTAAATGAAATAATAACTGTAAAAAATAGCAGAATCGATGAGAAGTTATCATATTTTGAGAGATCTGGCTCAGTTAATGTTTTCAAATGATAACGAGCAACCATCTGTACAAAGTTCTAATTCATTTTGGTTTCTAGTTTCTTAGATATATTTTTTTAGTGAAATAATAACTGTAAAAAATAGCACAATCGATGAGAAGTTAGCAATTTTCAGAGATCTGGCTGAGTTAATGTTTTCAAATGATAACGAGCAACCATCTGTACAAAGTTCGAATTCATTTAGCTTTCTAGTTTCTTAGATATATTTTTTTAATGAAATAATAACTGTAAAAAATAGCACAATCGATGAGAAGTTAGCAATTTTTAGAGATCGTGCTCAGTTAATGTTTTCAAATGAGAACTAGCAACCATCTGTACAAAGTTCGAATTCATTTTGCTTTCTAGTTTCTTAGATATTTTTTTTAAATGAAATAATAACTGTAAAAAATAGCATAATCGATGAGAAGTTATCATATTTTGAGAGATCTGGCTCAGTTAATGTTTTCAAATGATAACGAGCAACCATCTGTACAAAATTCGAATTCAGTTTGGTTTCTAGTTTCTTAAATATTGTCCTTAAATGAAAAAATAACTGTAAAAATAGCATAATCGATGAGAAGTTATCATATTTTGAGAGATCTGGCTCAGTTAATGTTTTTAAATGATAACGAGCAACCATCTGTACAAAGTTCGAATTCATTTTGGTTTCTAGTTTCTTAAATATTTTCTTTAAATGAAAAAATAACTGTAAAAAAAGCATAATCGATGAGAAGTTAGCAATTTTTAGAGATCGTGCTCAGTTAATGTTTTCAAATGAGAACTAGCAACCATCTGTACAAAGTTCGAATTCATGTTGCTTTCTAGTTTCTTAGATATTTTTTTTAAATGAAATAATAACTGTAAAAAATTGCATAATCGATGAGAAGTTATCATATTTTGAGAGATCTGGCTCAGTTAATGTTTTCAAATGATAACGAGCAACCATCTGTACAAAGTTCGAATTCAGTTTGGTTTCTAGTTTCTTAAATATTTTCTTTAAATGAAAAAATAACTGTAAAAAAAGCATAATCGATGAGAAGTTAGCAATTTTTAGAGATCGTGCTCAGTTAATGTTTTCAAATGAGAACTAGCAACCATCTGTACAAAGTTCGAATTCATTTTGCTTTCTAGTTTCTTAGATATTTTTTTTAAATGAAATAATAACTGTAAAAAATAGCATAATCGATGAGAAGTTATCATATTTTGAGAGATCTGGCTCAGTTAATGTTTTCAAATGATAACGAGCAACCATCTGTACAAAGTTCGAATTCATTTTGGTTTCTAGTTTCTTAGATATATTTTTTTAGTGAAATAATAACTGTAAAAAATAGCACAATCGATGAGAAGTTAGCAATTTTCAGAGATCTGGCTGAGTTAATGTTTTCAAATGATAACGAGCAACCATCTGTACAAAGTTCGAATTCATTTAGCTTTCTAGTTTCTTAGATATATTTTTTTAATGAAATAATAACTGTAAAAAATAGCACAATCGATGAGAAGTTAGCAATTTTTAGAGATCGTGCTCAGTTAATGTTTTCAAATGAGAACTAGCAACCATCTGTACAAAGTTCGAATTCATTTTGCTTTCTAGTTTCTTAGATATTTTTTTTAAATGAAATAATAACTGTAAAAAATAGCATAATCGATGAGAAGTTATCATATTTTGAGAGATCTGGCTCAGTTAATGTTTTCAAATGATAACGTGCAACCATCTGTACAAAATTCGAATTCAGTTTGGTTTCTAGTTTCTTAAATATTGTCCTTAAATGAAAAAATAACTGTAAAAATAGCATAATCGATGAGAAGTTATCATATTTTGAGAGATCTGGCTCAGTTAATGTTTTTAAATGATAACGAGCAACCATCTGTACAAAGTTCGAATTCATTTTGGTTTCTAGTTTCTTAAATATTTTCTTTAAATGAAAAAATAACTGTAAAAAAAGCATAATCGATGAGAAGTTAGCAATTTTTAGAGATCGTGCTCAGTTAATGTTTTCAAATGAGAACTAGCAACCATCTGTACAAAGTTCGAATTCATGTTGCTTTCTAGTTTCTTAGATATTTTTTTTAAATGAAATAATAACTGTAAAAAATTGCATAATCGATGAGAAGTTATCATATTTTGAGAGATCTGGCTCAGTTAATGTTTTCAAATGATAACGAGCAACCATCTGTACAAAGTTCGAATTCATTTTGGTTTCTAGTTTCTTAGATATATTTTTTTAGTGAAATAATAACTGTAAAAAATAGCACAATCGATGAGAAGTTAGCAATTTTCAGAGATCTGGCTGAGTTAATGTTTTCAAATGATAACGAGCAACCATCTGTACAAAGTTCGAATTCATTTTGCTTTCTAGTTTCTTAGATATATTTTTTTAATGAAATAATAACTGTAAAAAATAGCACAATCGATGAGAAGTTAGCAATTTTTAGAGATTTGGCTGAGTTAATGTTTTCAAATGATAACGAGCAACCATCTGTACAAAGTTCGAATTCAGTTTGGTTTCTAGTTTCTTAAATATTTTCTTTAAATGAAAAAATAACTGTAAAAAAAGCATAATCGATGAGAAGTTAGCAATTTTTAGAGATCGTGCTCAGTTAATCTTTTCAAATGATAACGAGCAACCATCTGTACAAAGTTCGAATTCATTTTGCTTTCTAGTTTCTTAGATATTTTTTTTAAATGAAATAATTACTGTAAAAAATAGCATAATCGATGAGAAGTTATCATATTTTGAGAGATCTGGCTCAGTTAATGTTTTCAAATGATAACGAGCAACCATCTGTACAAAGTTCGAATTCAGTTTGGTTTCTAGTTTCTTAAATATTTTCTTTAAATGAAAAAATAACTGTAAAAAAAGCATAATCGATGAGAAGTTAGCAATTTTTAGAGATCGTGCTCAGTTAATGTTTTCAAATGAGAACTAGCAACCATCTGTACAAAGTTCGAATTCATTTTGCTTTCTAGTTTCTTAGATATTTTTTTTAAATGAAATAATAACTGTAAAAAATAGCATAATCGATGAGAAGTTATCATATTTTGAGAGATCTGGCTCAGTTAATGTTTTCAAATGATAACGAGCAACCATCTGTACAAAATTCGAATTCAGTTTGGTTTCTAGTTTCTTAAATATTGTCCTTAAATGAAAAAATAACTGTAAAAATAGCATAATCGATGAGAAGTTATCATATTTTGAGAGATCTGGCTCAGTTAATGTTTTCAAATGATAACGAGCAACCATCTGTACAAAGTTCGAATTCATTTTGGTTTCTAGTTTCTTAAATATTTTCTTTAAATGAAAAAATAACTGTAAAAAAAGCATAATCGATGAGAAGTTAGCAATTTTTAGAGATCGTGCTCAGTTAATGTTTTCAAATGAGAACTAGCAACCATCTGTACAAAGTTCGAATTCATTTTGCTTTCTAGTTTCTTAGATATTTTTTTTAAATGAAATAATAACTGTAAAAAATAGCAGAATCGATGAGAAGTTATCATATTTTGAGAGATCTGGCTCAGTTAATGTTTTCAAATGATAACGAGCAACCATCTGTACAAAGTTCGAATTCAGTTTGGTTTCTAGTTTCTTAAATATTTTCTTTAAATGAAAAAATAACTGTAAAAAAAGCATAATCGATGAGAAGTTAGCAATTTTTAGAGATCGTGCTCAGTTAATGTTTTCAAATGAGAACTAGCAACCATCTGTACAAAGTTCGAATTCATTTTGCTTTCTAGTTTCTTAGATATTTTTTTTAAATGAAATAATAACTGTAAAAAATAGCATAATCGATGAGAAGTTATCATATTTTGAGAGATCTGGCTCAGTTAATGTTTTCAAATGATAACGAGCAACCATCTGTACAAAATTCGAATTCAGTTTGGTTTCTAGTTTCTTAAATATTGTCCTTAAATGAAAAAATAACTGTAAAAATAGCATAATCGATGAGAAGTTATCATATTTTGAGAGATCTGGCTCAGTTAATGTTTTCAAATGATAACGAGCAACCATCTGTACAAAGTTCGAATTCATTTTGGTTTCTAGTTTCTTAAATATTTTATTTAAATGAAAAAATAACTGTAAAAAAAGCATAATCGATGAGAAGTTAGCAATTTTTAGAGATCGTGCTCAGTTAATGTTTTCAAATGAGAACTAGCAACCATCTGTACAAAGTTCGAATTCATTTTGCTTTCTAGTTTCTTAGATATTTTTTTTAAATGAAATAATAACTGTAAAAAATAGCAGAATCGATGAGAAGTTATCATATTTTGAGAGATCTGGCTCAGTTAATGTTTTCAAATGATAACGAGCAACCATCTGTACAAAGTTCTAATTCATTTTGGTTTCTAGTTTCTTAGATATATTTTTTTAGTGAAATAATAACTGTAAAAAATAGCACAATCGATGAGAAGTTAGCAATTTTCAGAGATCTGGCTGAGTTAATGTTTTCAAATGATAACGAGCAACCATCTGTACAAAGTTCGAATTCATTTAGCTTTCTAGTTTCTTAGATATATTTTTTTAATGAAATAATAACTGTAAAAAATAGCACAATCGATGAGAAGTTAGCAATTTTTAGAGATCGTGCTCTGTTAATGTTTTCAAATGAGAACTAGCAACCATCTGTACAAAGTTCGAATTCATTTTGCTTTCTAGTTTCTTAGATATTTTTTTTAAATGAAATAATAACTGTAAAAAATAGCATAATCGATGAGAAGTTATCATATTTTGAGAGATCTGGCTCAGTTAATGTTTTCAAATGATAACGAGCAACCATCTGTACAAAATTCGAATTCAGTTTGGTTTCTAGTTTCTTAAATATTGTCCTTAAATGAAAAAATAACTGTAAAAATAGCATAATCGATGAGAAGTTATCATATTTTGAGAGATCTGGCTCAGTTAATGTTTTTAAATGATAACGAGCAACCATCTGTACAAAGTTCGAATTCATTTTGGTTTCTAGTTTCTTAAATATTTTCTTTAAATGAAAAAATAACTGTAAAAAAAGCATAATCGATGAGAAGTTAGCAATTTTTAGAGATCGTGCTCAGTTAATGTTTTCAAATGAGAACTAGCAACCATCTGTACAAAGTTCGAATTCATGTTGCTTTCTAGTTTCTTAGATATTTTTTTTAAATGAAATAATAACTGTAAAAAATTGCATAATCGATGAGAAGTTATCATATTTTGAGAGATCTGGCTCAGTTAATGTTTTCAAATGATAACGAGCAACCATCTGTACAAAGTTCGAATTCAGTTTGGTTTCTAGTTTCTTAAATATTTTCTTTAAATGAAAAAATAACTGTAAAAAAAGCATAATCGATGAGAAGTTAGCAATTTTTAGAGATCGTGCTCAGTTAATGTTTTCAAATGAGAACTAGCAACCATCTGTACAAAGTTCGAATTCATTTTGCTTTCTAGTTTCTTAGATATTTTTTTTAAATGAAATAATAACTGTAAAAAATAGCATAATCGATGAGAAGTTATCATATTTTGAGAGATCTGGCTCAGTTAATGTTTTCAAATGATAACGAGCAACCATCTGTACAAAGTTCGAATTCATTTTGGTTTCTAGTTTCTTAGATATATTTTTTTAGTGAAATAATAACTGTAAAAAATAGCACAATCGATGAGAAGTTAGCAATTTTCAGAGATCTGGCTGAGTTAATGTTTTCAAATGATAACGAGCAACCATCTGTACAAAGTTCGAATTCATTTAGCTTTCTAGTTTCTTAGATATATTTTTTTAATGAAATAATAACTGTAAAAAATAGCACAATCGATGAGAAGTTAGCAATTTTTAGAGATCGTGCTCAGTTAATGTTTTCAAATGAGAACTAGCAACCATCTGTACAAAGTTCGAATTCATTTTGCTTTCTAGTTTCTTAGATATTTTTTTTAAATGAAATAATAACTGTAAAAAATAGCATAATCGATGAGAAGTTATCATATTTTGAGAGATCTGGCTCAGTTAATGTTTTCAAATGATAACGTGCAACCATCTGTACAAAATTCGAATTCAGTTTGGTTTCTAGTTTCTTAAATATTGTCCTTAAATGAAAAAATAACTGTAAAAATAGCATAATCGATGAGAAGTTATCATATTTTGAGAGATCTGGCTCAGTTAATGTTTTTAAATGATAACGAGCAACCATCTGTACAAAGTTCGAATTCATTTTGGTTTCTAGTTTCTTAAATATTTTCTTTAAATGAAAAAATAACTGTAAAAAAAGCATAATCGATGAGAAGTTAGCAATTTTTAGAGATCGTGCTCAGTTAATGTTTTCAAATGAGAACTAGCAACCATCTGTACAAAGTTCGAATTCATGTTGCTTTCTAGTTTCTTAGATATTTTTTTTAAATGAAATAATAACTGTAAAAAATTGCATAATCGATGAGAAGTTATCATATTTTGAGAGATCTGGCTCAGTTAATGTTTTCAAATGATAACGAGCAACCATCTGTACAAAGTTCGAATTCATTTTGGTTTCTAGTTTCTTAGATATATTTTTTTAGTGAAATAATAACTGTAAAAAATAGCACAATCGATGAGAAGTTAGCAATTTTCAGAGATCTGGCTGAGTTAATGTTTTCAAATGATAACGAGCAACCATCTGTACAAAGTTCGAATTCATTTTGCTTTCTAGTTTCTTAGATATATTTTTTTAATGAAATAATAACTGTAAAAAATAGCACAATCGATGAGAAGTTAGCAATTTTTAGAGATTTGGCTGAGTTAATGTTTTCAAATGATAACGAGCAACCATCTGTACAAAGTTCGAATTCAGTTTGGTTTCTAGTTTCTTAAATATTTTCTTTAAATGAAAAAATAACTGTAAAAAAAGCATAATCGATGAGAAGTTAGCAATTTTTAGAGATCGTGCTCAGTTAATCTTTTCAAATGATAACGAGCAACCATCTGTACAAAGTTCGAATTCATTTTGCTTTCTAGTTTCTTAGATATTTTTTTTAAATGAAATAATTACTGTAAAAAATAGCATAATCGATGAGAAGTTATCATATTTTGAGAGATCTGGCTCAGTTAATGTTTTCAAATGATAACGAGCAACCATCTGTACAAAGTTCGAATTCAGTTTGGTTTCTAGTTTCTTAAATATTTTCTTTAAATGAAAAAATAACTGTAAAAAAAGCATAATCGATGAGAAGTTAGCAATTTTTAGAGATCGTGCTCAGTTAATGTTTTCAAATGAGAACTAGCAACCATCTGTACAAAGTTCGAATTCATTTTGCTTTCTAGTTTCTTAGATATTTTTTTTAAATGAAATAATAACTGTAAAAAATAGCATAATCGATGAGAAGTTATCATATTTTGAGAGATCTGGCTCAGTTAATGTTTTCAAATGATAACGAGCAACCATCTGTACAAAATTCGAATTCAGTTTGGTTTCTAGTTTCTTAAATATTGTCCTTAAATGAAAAAATAACTGTAAAAATAGCATAATCGATGAGAAGTTATCATATTTTGAGAGATCTGGCTCAGTTAATGTTTTCAAATGATAACGAGCAACCATCTGTACAAAGTTCGAATTCATTTTGGTTTCTAGTTTCTTAAATATTTTCTTTAAATGAAAAAATAACTGTAAAAAAAGCATAATCGATGAGAAGTTAGCAATTTTTAGAGATCGTGCTCAGTTAATGTTTTCAAATGAGAACTAGCAACCATCTGTACAAAGTTCGAATTCATTTTGCTTTCTAGTTTCTTAGATATTTTTTTTAAATGAAATAATAACTGTAAAAAATAGCAGAATCGATGAGAAGTTATCATATTTTGAGAGATCTGGCTCAGTTAATGTTTTCAAATGATAACGAGCAACCATCTGTACAAAGTTCGAATTCAGTTTGGTTTCTAGTTTCTTAAATATTTTCTTTAAATGAAAAAATAACTGTAAAAAAAGCATAATCGATGAGAAGTTAGCAATTTTTAGAGATCGTGCTCAGTTAATGTTTTCAAATGAGAACTAGCAACCATCTGTACAAAGTTCGAATTCATTTTGCTTTCTAGTTTCTTAGATATTTTTTTTAAATGAAATAATAACTGTAAAAAATAGCATAATCGATGAGAAGTTATCATATTTTGAGAGATCTGGCTCAGTTAATGTTTTCAAATGATAACGAGCAACCATCTGTACAAAATTCGAATTCAGTTTGGTTTCTAGTTTCTTAAATATTGTCCTTAAATGAAAAAATAACTGTAAAAATAGCATAATCGATGAGAAGTTATCATATTTTGAGAGATCTGGCTCAGTTAATGTTTTCAAATGATAACGAGCAACCATCTGTACAAAGTTCGAATTCATTTTGGTTTCTAGTTTCTTAAATATTTTCTTTAAATGAAAAAATAACTGTAAAAAAAGCATAATCGATGAGAAGTTAGCAATTTTTAGAGATCGTGCTCAGTTAATGTTTTCAAATGAGAACTAGCAACCATCTGTACAAAGTTCGAATTCATTTTGCTTTCTAGTTTCTTAGATATTTTTTTTAAATGAAATAATAACTGTAAAAAATAGCAGAATCGATGAGAAGTTATCATATTTTGAGAGATCTGGCTCAGTTAATGTTTTCAAATGATAACGAGCAACCATCTGTACAAAGTTCTAATTCATTTTGGTTTCTAGTTTCTTAGATATATTTTTTTAGTGAAATAATAACTGTAAAAAATAGCACAATCGATGAGAAGTTAGCAATTTTCAGAGATCTGGCTGAGTTAATGTTTTCAAATGATAACGAGCAACCATCTGTACAAAGTTCGAATTCATTTAGCTTTCTAGTTTCTTAGATATATTTTTTTAATGAAATAATAACTGTAAAAAATAGCACAATCGATGAGAAGTTAGCAATTTTTAGAGATCGTGCTCAGTTAATGTTTTCAAATGAGAACTAGCAACCATCTGTACAAAGTTCGAATTCATTTTGCTTTCTAGTTTCTTAGATATTTTTTTTAAATGAAATAATAACTGTAAAAAATAGCATAATCGATGAGAAGTTATCATATTTTGAGAGATCTGGCTCAGTTAATGTTTTCAAATGATAACGAGCAACCATCTGTACAAAATTCGAATTCAGTTTGGTTTCTAGTTTCTTAAATATTGTCCTTAAATGAAAAAATAACTGTAAAAATAGCATAATCGATGAGAAGTTATCATATTTTGAGAGATCTGGCTCAGTTAATGTTTTTAAATGATAACGAGCAACCATCTGTACAAAGTTCGAATTCATTTTGGTTTCTAGTTTCTTAAATATTTTCTTTAAATGAAAAAATAACTGTAAAAAAAGCATAATCGATGAGAAGTTAGCAATTTTTAGAGATCGTGCTCAGTTAATGTTTTCAAATGAGAACTAGCAACCATCTGTACAAAGTTCGAATTCATTTTGCTTTCTAGTTTCTTAGATATTTTTTTTAAATGAAATAATAACTGTAAAAAATAGCAGAATCGATGAGAAGTTATCATATTTTGAGAGATCTGGCTCAGTTAATGTTTTCAAATGATAACGAGCAACCATCTGTACAAAGTTCGAATTCATTTTGGTTTCTAGTTTCTTAGATATATTTTTTTAGTGAAATAATAACTGTAAAAAATAGCACAATCGATGAGAAGTTAGCAATTTTTAGAGATCTGGCTGAGTTAATGTTTTCAAATGATAACGAGCAACCATCTGTACAAAGTTCGAATTCAGTTTGGTTTCTAGTTTCTTAAATATTTTCTTTAAATGAAAAAATAACTGTAAAAATAGCATAATCGATGAGAAGTTAGCAATTTTTAGAGATCGTGCTCAGTTAATGTTTTCAAATGAGAACTAGCAACCATCTGTACAAAGTTCGAATTCATGTTGCTTTCTAGTTTCTTAGATATTTTTTTTAAATGAAATAATAACTGTAAAAAATTGCATAATCGATGAGAAGTTATCATATTTTGAGAGATCTGGCTCAGTTAATGTTTTCAAATGATAACGAGCAACCATCTGTACAAAGTTCGAATTCAGTTTGGTTTCTAGTTTCTTAAATATTTTCTTTAAATGAAAAAATAACTGTAAAAAAAGCATAATCGATGAGAAGTTAGCAATTTTTAGAGATCGTGCTCAGTTAATGTTTTCAAATGAGAACTAGCAACCATCTGTACAAAGTTCGAATTCATTTTGCTTTCTAGTTTCTTAGATATTTTTTTTAAATGAAATAATAACTGTAAAAAATAGCATAATCGATGAGAAGTTATCATATTTTGAGAGATCTGGCTCAGTTAATGTTTTCAAATGATAACGAGCAACCATCTGTACAAAATTCGAATTCAGTTTGGTTTCTAGTTTCTTAAATATTGTCCTTAAATGAAAAAATAACTGTAAAAATAGCATAATCGATGAGAAGTTATCATATTTTGAGAGATCTGGCTCAGTTAATGTTTTCAAATGATAACGAGCAACCATCTGTACAAAGTTCGAATTCATTTTGGTTTCTAGTTTCTTAAATATTTTCTTTAAATGAAAAAATAACTGTAAAAAAAGCATAATCGATGAGAAGTTATCATATTTTGAGAGATCTGGCTCAGTTAATATTTTCAAATGATAACGAGCAACCATCTGTACAAAGTTCTAATTCATTTTGGTTTCTAGTTTCTTAGATATATTTTTTTAGTGAAATAATAACTGTAAAAAATAGCACAATCGATGAGAAGTTAGCAATTTTTAGAGATCTGGCTGAGTTAATGTTTTCAAATGATAACGAGCAACCATCTGTACAAAGTTCGAATTCAGTTTGGTTTCTAGTTTCTTAAATATTTTCTTTAAATGAAAAAATAACTGTAAAAAAAGCATAATCGATGAGAAGTTAGCAATTTTTAGAGATCGTGCTCAGTTAATGTTTTCAAATGAGAACTAGCAACCATCTGTACAAAGTTCGAATTCAGTTTGGTTTCTAGTTTCTTAAATATTTTCTTTAAATGAAAAAATAACTGTAAAAATAGCATAATCGATGAGAAGTTAGCAATTTTTAGAGATCGTGCTCAGTTAATGTTTTCAAATGAGAACTAGCAACCATCTGTACAAAGTTCGAATTCATGTTGCTTTCTAGTTTCTTAGATATTTTTTTTAAATGAAATAATAACTGTAAAAAATTGCATAATCGATGAGAAGTTATCATATTTTGAGAGATCTGGCTCAGTTAATGTTTTCAAATGATAACGAGCAACCATCTGTACAAAGTTCGAATTCAGTTTGGTTTCTAGTTTCTTAAATATTTTCTTTAAATGAAAAAATAACTGTAAAAAAAGCATAATCGATGAGAAGTTAGCAATTTTTAGAGATCGTGCTCAGTTAATGTTTTCAAATGAGAACTAGCAACCATCTGTACAAAGTTCGAATTCATTTTGCTTTCTAGTTTCTTAGATATTTTTTTTAAATGAAATAATAACTGTAAAAAATAGCATAATCGATGAGAAGTTATCATATTTTGAGAGATCTGGCTCAGTTAATGTTTTCAAATGATAACGAGCAACCATCTGTACAAAATTCGAATTCAGTTTGGTTTCTAGTTTCTTAAATATTGTCCTTAAATGAAAAAATAACTGTAAAAATAGCATAATCGATGAGAAGTTATCATATTTTGAGAGATCTGGCTCAGTTAATGTTTTCAAATGATAACGAGCAACCATCTGTACAAAGTTCGAATTCATTTTGGTTTCTAGTTTCTTAAATATTTTCTTTAAATGAAAAAATAACTGTAAAAAAAGCATAATCGATGAGAAGTTACCATATTTTGAGAGATCTGGCTCAGTTAATGTTTTCAAATGATAACGAGCAACCATCTGTACAAAGTTCTAATTCATTTTGGTTTCTAGTTTCTTAGATATATTTTTTTAGTGAAATAATAACTGTAAAAAATAGCACAATCGATGAGAAGTTAGCAATTTTTAGAGATCTGGCTGAGTTAATGTTTTCAAATGATAACGAGCAACCATCTGTACAAAGTTCGAATTCATTTTGCTTTCTAGTTTCTTAGATATATTTTTTTAATGAAATAATAACTGTAAAAAATAGCACAATCGATGAGAAGTTAGCAATTTTTAGAGATCTGGCTGAGTTAATGTTTTCAAATGATAACGAGCAACCATCTGTACAAAGTTCGAATTCAGTTTGGTTTCTAGTTTCTTAAATATTTTCTTTAAATGAAAAAATAACTGTAAAAAAAGCATAATCGATGAGAAGTTAGCAATTTTTAGAGATCGTGCTCAGTTAATGTTTTCAAATGAGAACTAGCAACCATCTGTACAAAGTTCGAATTCATTTTGCTTTCTAGTTTCTTAGATATTTTTTTTAAATGAAATAATAACTGTAAAAAATAGCAGAATCGATGAGAAGTTATCATATTTTGAGAGATCTGGCTCAGTTAATGTTTTCAAATGATAACGAGCAACCATCTGTACAAAGTTCGAATTCATTTTGGTTTCTAGTTTCTTAGATATATTTTTTTAGTGAAATAATAACTGTAAAAAATAGCACAATCGATGAGAAGTTAGCAATTTTTAGAGATCTGGCTGAGTTAATGTTTTCAAATGATAACGAGCAACCATCTGTACAAAGTTCGAATTCAGTTTGGTTTCTAGTTTCTTAAATATTTTCTTTAAATGAAAAAATAACTGTAAAAATAGCATAATCGATGAGAAGTTAGCAATTTTTAGAGATCGTGCTCAGTTAATGTTTTCAAATGAGAACTAGCAACCATCTGTACAAAGTTCGAATTCATGTTGCTTTCTAGTTTCTTAGATATTTTTTTTAAATGAAATAATAACTGTAAAAAATTGCATAATCGATGAGAAGTTATCATATTTTGAGAGATCTGGCTCAGTTAATGTTTTCAAATGATAACGAGCAACCATCTGTACAAAGTTCGAATTCATTTTGGTTTCTAGTTTCTTAGATATATTTTTTTAGTGAAATAATAACTGTAAAAAATAGCACAATCGATGAGAAGTTAGCAATTTTCAGAGATCTGGCTGAGTTAATGTTTTCAAATGATAACGAGCAACCATCTGTACAAAGTTCGAATTCATTTTGCTTTCTAGTTTCTTAGATATATTTTTTTAATGAAATAATAACTGTAAAAAATAGCACAATCGATGAGAAGTTAGCAATTTTTAGAGATCTGGCTGAGTTAATGTTTTCAAATGATAACGAGCAACCATCTGTACAAAGTTCGAATTCAGTTTGGTTTCTAGTTTCTTAAATATTTTCTTTAAATGAAAATATAACTGTAAAAAAAGCATAATCGATGAGAAGTTAGCAATTTTTAGAGATCGTGCTCAGTTAATCTTTTCAAATGATAACGAGCAACCACCTGTACAAAGTTCGAATTCATTTTGGTTTCTAGTTTCTTAGATATATTTTTTTAGTGAAATAATAACTGTAAAAAATAGCACAATCGATGAGAAGTTAGCAATTTTTAGAGATCTGGCTGAGTTAATGTTTTCAAATGATAACGAGCAACCATCTGTACAAAGTTCGAATTCATTTTGCTTTCTAGTTTCTTAGATATATTTTTTTAATGAAAAAATAACTGTAAAAAAAGCATAATCGATGAGAAGTTAGCAATTTTTAGAGATCGTGCTCAGTTAATGTTTTCAAATGAGAACTAGCAACCATCTGTACAAAGTTCGAATTCATTTTGCTTTCTAGTTTCTTAGATATTTTTTTTAAATGAAATAATAACTGTAAAAAATAGCAGAATCGATGAGAAGTTATCATATTTTGAGAGATCTGGCTCAGTTAATGTTTTCAAATGTTAACGAGCAACCATCTGTACAAAGTTCTAATTCATTTTGGTTTCTAGTTTCTTAGATATATTTTTTTAGTGAAATAATAACTGTAAAAAATAGCACAATCGATGAGAAGTTAGCAATTTTCAGAGATCTGGCTGAGTTAATGTTTTCAAATGATAACGAGCAACCATCTGTACAAAGTTCGAATTCATTTTGCTTTCTAGTTTCTTAGATATATTTTTTTAATGAAATAATAACTGTAAAAAATAGCACAATCGATGAGAAGTTAGCAATTTTTAGAGATCTGGCTGAGTTAATGTTTTCAGATGATAACGAGCAACCATCTGTACAAAGTTCGAATTCATTTTGGTTTCTAGTTTCTTAGATATATTTTTTTAGTGAAATAATAACTGTAAAAAATAGCACAATCGATGAGAAGTTAGCAATTTTTAGAGATCTGGCTGAGTTAATGTTTTCAAATGATAACGAGCAACCATCTGTACAAAGTTCGAATTCATTTTGCTTTCTAGTTTCTTAGATATATTTTTTTAATGAAATAATAACTGTAAAAAATAGCACAATCGATGAGAAGTTAGCAATTTTTAGCGATCTGGCTCAGTTAATGTTTTCAAATGAGAACTAGCAACCATCTGTACAAAGTTCGAATTCATTTTGGCTTCTAGTTTCTTAGATATATTTTTTTAGTGAAATAATAACTGTAAAAATAGCACAATCGATGAGAAGTTAGCAATTTTTAGAGATCTGGCTGAGTTAATGTTTTCAAATGAGAACTAGCAACCATCTGTACAAAGTTCGAATTCATTTTGCTTTCTAGTTTCTTAGATATATTTTTTTAGTGAAATAATAACTGTAAAAAATAGCACAATTGATGAGAAGTTAGCAATTTTTAGAGATCTGGCTGAGTTAATGTTTTCAAATGATAACGAGCAACCATTTGTACAAAGTTCGAATTCATTTTGCTTTCTAGTTTCTTAGATATATTTTTTTAATGAAATAATAACTGTAAAAAATAGCACAATCGATGAGAAGTTAGCAATTTTTAGAGATCTGGCTGAGTTAATGTTTTCAAATGATAACGAGCAACCATCTGTACAAAGTTCGAATTCAGTTTGGTTTCTAGTTTCTTAAATATTTTCTTTAAATGAAAAAATAACTGTAAAAAAAGCATAATCGATGAGAAGTTAGCAATTTTTAGAGATCGTGCTCAGTTTATGTTTTCAAATGAGAACTAGCAACCATCTGTACAAAGTTCGAATTCATTTTGCTTTCTAGTTTCTTAGATATTTTTTTTAAATGAAATAATTACTGTAAAAAATAGCATAATCGATGAGAAGTTATCATATTTTGAGAGATCTGGCTCAGTTAATGTTTTCAAATGATAACGAGCAACCATCTGTACAAAGTTCGAATTCAGTTTGGTTTCTAGTTTCTTAAATATTTTCTTTAAATGAAAAAATAACTGTAAAAAAAGCATAATCGATGAGAAGTTAGCAATTTTTAGAGATCGTGCTCAGTTAATGTTTTCAAATGAGAACTAGCAACCATCTGTACAAAGTTCGAATTCATTTTGCTTTCTAGTTTCTTAGATATTTTTTTTAAATGAAATAATAACTGTAAAAAATAGCATAATCGATGAGAAGTTATCATATTTTGAGAGATCTGGCTCAGTTAATGTTTTCAAATGATAACGAGCAACCATCTGTACAAAATTCGAATTCAGTTTAGTTTCTAGTTTCTTAAATATTGTCCTTAAATGAAAAAATAACTGTAAAAATAGCATAATCGATGAGAAGTTATCATATTTTGAGAGATCTGGCTCAGTTAATGTTTTCAAATGATAACGAGCAACCATCTGTACAAAGTTCGAATTCATTTTGGTTTCTAGTTTCTTAAATATTTTCTTTAAATGAAAAAATAACTGTAAAAAAAGCATAATCGATGAGAAGTTAGCAATTTTTAGAGATCGTGCTCAGTTAATGTTTTCAAATGAGAACTAGCAACCATCTGTACAAAGTTCGAATTCATTTTGCTTTCTAGTTTCTTAGATATTTTTTTTAAATGAAATAATAACTGTAAAAAATAGCAGAATCGATGAGAAGTTATCATATTTTGAGAGATCTGGCTCAGTTAATGTTTTCAAATGATAACGAGCAACCATCTGTACAAAGTTCTAATTCATTTTGGTTTCTAGTTTCTTAGATATATTTTTTTAGTGAAATAATAACTGTAAAAAATAGCACAATCGATGAGAAGTTAGCAATTTTCAGAGATCTGGCTGAGTTAATGTTTTCAAATGATAACGAGCAACCATCTGTACAAAGTTCGAATTCATTTAGCTTTCTAGTTTCTTAGATATATTTTTTTAATGAAATAATAACTGTAAAAAATAGCACAATCGATGAGAAGTTAGCAATTTTTAGAGATCGTGCTCAGTTAATGTTTTCAAATGAGAACTAGCAACCATCTGTACAAAGTTCGAATTCATTTTGCTTTCTAGTTTCTTAGATATTTTTTTTAAATGAAATAATAACTGTAAAAAATAGCATAATCGATGAGAAGTTATCATATTTTGAGAGATCTGGCTCAGTTAATGTTTTCAAATGATAACGAGCAACCATCTGTACAAAATTCGAATTCAGTTTGGTTTCTAGTTTCTTAAATATTGTCCTTAAATGAAAAAATAACTGTAAAAATAGCATAATCGATGAGAAGTTATCATATTTTGAGAGATCTGGCTCAGTTAATGTTTTTAAATGATAACGAGCAACCATCTGTACAAAGTTCGAATTCATTTTGGTTTCTAGTTTCTTAAATATTTTCTTTAAATGAAAAAATAACTGTAAAAAAAGCATAATCGATGAGAAGTTAGCAATTTTTAGAGATCGTGCTCAGTTAATGTTTTCAAATGAGAACTAGCAACGATCTGTACAAAGTTCGAATTCATTTTGCTTTCTAGTTTCTTAGATATTTTTTTTAAATGAAATAATAACTGTAAAAAATAGCAGAATCGATGAGAAGTTATCATATTTTGAGAGATCTGGCTCAGTTAATGTTTTCAAATGATAACGAGCAACCATCTGTACGAAGTTCGAATTCATTTTGGTTTCTAGTTTCTTAGATATATTTTTTTAGTGAAATAATAACTGTAAAAAATAGCACAATCGATGAGAAGTTAGCAATTTTTAGAGATCTGGCTGAGTTAATGTTTTCAAATGATAACGAGCAACCATCTGTACAAAGTTCGAATTCAGTTTGGTTTCTAGTTTCTTAAATATTTTCTTTAAATGAAAAAATAACTGTAAAAATAGCATAATCGATGAGAAGTTAGCAATTTTTAGAGATCGTGCTCAGTTAATGTTTTCAAATGAGAACTAGCAACCATCTGTACAAAGTTCGAATTCATGTTGCTTTCTAGTTTCTTAGATATTTTTTTTAAATGAAATAATAACTGTAAAAAATTGCATAATCGATGAGAAGTTATCATATTTTGAGAGATCTGGCTCAGTTAATGTTTTCAAATGATAACGAGCAACCATCTGTACAAAGTTCGAATTCATTTTGGTTTCTAGTTTCTTAGATATTTTCTTTAAATGAAAAAATAACTGTAAAAATAGCATAATCGATGAGAAGTTAGCAATTTTTAGAGATCGTGCTCAGTTAATGTTTTCAAATGATAACGAGCAACCATTTGTACAAAGTTCGAATTCATTTTGCTTTCTAGTTTCTTAGATATATTTTTTTAATGAAATAATAACTGTAAAAAATAGCACAATCGATGAGAAGTTAGCAATTTTTAGAGATCTGGCTGAGTTAATGTTTTCAAATGATAACGAGCAACCATCTGTACAAAGTTCGAATTCAGTTTGGTTTCTAGTTTCTTAAATATTTTCTTTAAATGAAAAAATAACTGTAAAAAAAGCATAATCGATGAGAAGTTAGCAATTTTTAGAGATCGTGCTCAGTTAATGTTTTCAAATGAGAACTAGCAACCATCTGTACAAAGTTCGAATTCATTTTGCTTTCTAGTTTCTTAGATATTTTTTTTAAATGAAATAATAACTGTAAAAAATAGCAGAATCGATGAGAAGTTATCATATTTTGAGAGATCTGGCTCAGTTAATGTTTTCAAATGATAACGAGCAACCATCTGTACAAAGTTCGAATTCATTTTGGTTTCTAGTTTCTTAGATATATTTTTTTAGTAAAATAATAACTGTAAAAAATAGCACAATCGATGAGAAGTTAGCAATTTTTAGAGATCTGGCTGAGTTAATGTTTTCAAATGATAACGAGCAACCATCTGTACAAAGTTCGAATTCAGTTTGGTTTCTAGTTTCTTAAATATTTTCTTTAAATGAAAATATAACTGTAAAAAAAGCATAATCGATGAGAAGTTAGCAATTTTTAGAGATCGTGCTCAGTTAATCTTTTCAAATGATAACGAGCAACCACCTGTACAAAGTTCGAATTCATTTTGGTTTCTAGTTTCTTAGATATATTTTTTTAGTGAAATAATAACTGTAAAAAATAGCACAATCGATGAGAAGTTAGCAATTTTTAGAGATCTGGCTGAGTTAATGTTTTCAAATGATAACGAGCAACCATCTGTACAAAGTTCGAATTCATTTTGCTTTCTAGTTTCTTAGATATATTTTTTTAATGAAAAAATAACTGTAAAAAAAGCATAATCGATGAGAAGTTAGCAATTTTTAGAGATCGTGCTCAGTTAATGTTTTCAAATGAGAACTAGCAACCATCTGTACAAAGTTCGAATTCATTTTGCTTTCTAGTTTCTTAGATATTTTTTTTAAATGAAATAATAACTGTAAAAAATAGCAGAATCGATGAGAAGTTATCATATTTTGAGAGATCTGGCTCAGTTAATGTTTTCAAATGTTAACGAGCAACCATCTGTACAAAGTTCTAATTCATTTTGGTTTCTAGTTTCTTAGATATATTTTTTTAGTGAAATAATAACTGTAAAAAATAGCACAATCGATGAGAAGTTAGCAATTTTCAGAGATCTGGCTGAGTTAATGTTTTCAAATGATAACGAGCAACCATCTGTACAAAGTTCGAATTCATTTTGCTTTCTAGTTTCTTAGATATATTTTTTTAATGAAATAATAACTGTAAAAAATAGCACAATCGATGAGAAGTTAGCAATTTTTAGAGATCTGGCTGAGTTAATGTTTTCAGATGATAACGAGCAACCATCTGTACAAAGTTCGAATTCATTTTGGTTTCTAGTTTCTTAGATATATTTTTTTAGTGAAATAATAACTGTAAAAAATAGCACAATCGATGAGAAGTTAGCAATTTTTAGAGATCTGGCTGAGTTAATGTTTTCAAATGATAACGAGCAACCATCTGTACAAAGTTCGAATTCATTTTGGTTTCTAGTTTCTTAGATATATTTTTTTAATGAAATAATAACTGTAAAAAATAGCACAATCGATGAGAAGTTAGCAATTTTTAGCGATCTGGCTCAGTTAATGTTTTCAAATGAGAACTAGCAACCATCTGTACAAAGTTCGAATTCATTTTGGCTTCTAGTTTCTTAGATATATTTTTTTAGTGAAATAATAACTGTAAAAATAGCACAATCGATGAGAAGTTAGCAATTTTTAGAGATCTGGCTGAGTTAATGTTTTCAAATGAGAACTAGCAACCATCTGTACAAAGTTCGAATTCATTTTGGTTTCTAGTTTCTTAGATATATTTTTTTAGTAAAATAATAACTGTAAAAAATAGCATAATCGATGAGAAGTTATCATATTTTGAGAGATCTGGCTCAGTTAATGTTTTCAAATGATAACGAGCAACCATCTGTACAAAATTCGAATTCAGTTTGGTTTCTAGTTGCTTAAATATTGTCCTTAAATGAAAAAATAACTGTAAAAATAGCATAATCGATGAGAAGTTATCATATTTTGAGAGATCTGGCTCAGTTAATGTTTTCAAATGATAACGAGCAACCATCTGTACAAAGTTCGAATTCATTTTGGTTTCTAGTTTCTTAAATATTTTCTTTAAATGAAAAAATAACTGTAAAAAAAGCATAATCGATGAGAAGTTAGCAATTTTTAGAGATCGTGCTCAGTTAATGTTTTCAAATGAGAACTAGCAACCATCTGTACAAAGTTCGAATTCATTTTGCTTTCTAGTTTCTTAGATATTTTTTTTAAATGAAATAATAACTGTAAAAAATAGCAGAATCGATGAGAAGTTATCATATTTTGAGAGATCTGGCTCAGTTAATGTTTTCAAATGATAACGAGCAACCATCTGTACAAAGTTCGAATTCATTTAGCTTTCTAGTTTCTTAGATATATTTTTTTAATGAAATAATAACTGTAAAAAATAGCACAATCGATGAGAAGTTAGCAATTTTTAGAGATCGTGCTCAGTTAATGTTTTCAAATGAGAACTAGCAACCATCTGTACAAAGTTCGAATTCATTTTGCTTTCTAGTTTCTTAGATATTTTTTTTAAATGAAATAATAACTGTAAAAAATAGCATAATCGATGAGAAGTTATCATATTTTGAGAGATCTGGCTCAGTTAATGTTTTCAAATGATAACGAGCAACCATCTGTACAAAATTCGATTTCAGTTTGGTTTCTAGTTTCTTAAATATTGTCCTTAAATGAAAAAATAACTGTAAAAATAGCATAATCGATGAGAAGTTATCATATTTTGAGAGATCTGGCTCAGTTAATGTTTTTAAATGATAACGAGCAACCATCTGTACAAAGTTCGAATTCATTTTGGTTTCTAGTTTCTTAAATATTTTCTTTAAATGAAAAAATAACTGTAAAAAAAGCATAATCGATGAGAAGTTAGCAATTTTTAGAGATCGTGCTCAGTTAATGTTTTCAAATGAGAACTAGCAACCATCTGTACAAAGTTCGAATTCATTTTGCTTTCTAGTTTCTTAGATATTTTTTTTAAATGAAATAATAACTGTAAAAAATAGCAGAATCGATGAGAAGTTATCATATTTTGAGAGATCTGGCTCAGTTAATGTTTTCAAATGATAACGAGCAACCATCTGTACAAAGTTCGAATTCATTTTGGTTTCTAGTTTCTTAGATATATTTTTTTAGTGAAATAATAACTGTAAAAAATAGCACAATCGATGAGAAGTTAGCAATTTTTAGAGATCTGGCTGAGTTAATGTTTTCAAATGATAACGAGCAACCATCTGTACAAAGTTCGAATTCAGTTTGGTTTCTAGTTTCTTAAATATTTTCTTTAAATGAAAATATAACTGTAAAAAAAGCATAATCGATGAGAAGTTAGCAATTTTTAGAGATCGTGCTCAGTTAATCTTTTCAAATGATAACGAGCAACCACCTGTACAAAGTTCGAATTCATTTTGGTTTCTAGTTTCTTAGATATATTTTTTTAGTGAAATAATAACTGTAAAAAATAGCACAATCGATGAGAAGTTAGCAATTTTTAGAGATCTGGCTGAGTTAATGTTTTCAAATGATAACGAGCAACCATCTGTACAAAGTTCGAATTCATTTTGCTTTCTAGTTTCTTAGATATATTTTTTTAATGAAAAAATAACTGTAAAAAAAGCATAATCGATGAGAAGTTAGCAATTTTTAGAGATCGTGCTCAGTTAATGTTTTCAAATGAGAACTAGCAACCATCTGTACAAAGTTCGAATTCATTTTGCTTTCTAGTTTCTTAGATATTTTTTTTAAATGAAATAATAACTGTAAAAAATAGCAGAATCGATGAGAAGTTATCATATTTTGAGAGATCTGGCTCAGTTAATGTTTTCAAATGTTAACGAGCAACCATCTGTACAAAGTTCTAATTCATTTTGGTTTCTAGTTTCTTAGATATATTTTTTTAGTGAAATAATAACTGTAAAAAATAGCACAATCGATGAGAAGTTAGCAATTTTCAGAGATCTGGCTGAGTTAATGTTTTCAAATGATAACGAGCAACCATCTGTACAAAGTTCGAATTCATTTTGCTTTCTAGTTTCTTAGATATATTTTTTTAATGAAATAATAACTGTAAAAAATAGCACAATCGATGAGAAGTTAGCAATTTTTAGAGATCTGGCTGAGTTAATGTTTTCAGATGATAACGAGCAACCATCTGTACAAAGTTCGAATTCATTTTGGTTTCTAGTTTCTTAGATATATTTTTTTAGTGAAATAATAACTGTAAAAAATAGCACAATCGATGAGAAGTTAGCAATTTTTAGAGATCTGGCTGAGTTAATGTTTTCAAATGATAACGAGCAACCATCTGTACAAAGTTCGAATTCATTTTGGTTTCTAGTTTCTTAGATATATTTTTTTAATGAAATAATAACTGTAAAAAATAGCACAATCGATGAGAAGTTAGCAATTTTTAGCGATCTGGCTCAGTTAATGTTTTCAAATGAGAACTAGCAACCATCTGTACAAAGTTCGAATTCATTTTGGCTTCTAGTTTCTTAGATATATTTTTTTAGTGAAATAATAACTGTAAAAATAGCACAATCGATGAGAAGTTAGCAATTTTTAGAGATCTGGCTGAGTTAATGTTTTCAAATGAGAACTAGCAACCATCTGTACAAAGTTCGAATTCATTTTGCTTTCTAGTTTCTTAGATATATTTTTTTAGTGAAATAATAACTGTAAAAAATAGCACAATTGATGAGAAGTTAGCAATTTTTAGAGATCTGGCTGAGTTAATGTTTTCAAATGATAACGAGCAACCATTTGTACAAAGTTCGAATTCATTTTGCTTTCTAGTTTCTTAGATATATTTTTTTAATGAAATAATAACTGTAAAAAATAGCACAATCGATGAGAAGTTAGCAATTTTTAGAGATCTGGCTGAGTTAATGTTTTCAAATGATAACGAGCAACCATCTGTACAAAGTTCGAATTCAGTTTGGTTTCTAGTTTCTTAAATATTTTCTTTAAATGAAAAAATAACTGTAAAAAAAGCATAATCGATGAGAAGTTAGCAATTTTTAGAGATCTGGCTGAGTTAATGTTTTCAAATGAGAACTAGCAACCATCTGTACAAAGTTCGAATTCATTTTGCTTTCTAGTTTCTTAGATATATTTTTTTAGTGAAATAATAACTGTAAAAAATAGCACAATTGATGAGAAGTTAGCAATTTTTAGAGATCTGGCTGAGTTAATGTTTTCAAATGATAACGAGCAACCATTTGTACAAAGTTCGAATTCATTTTGCTTTCTAGTTTCTTAGATATATTTTTTTAATGAAATAATAACTGTAAAAAATAGCACAATCGATGAGAAGTTAGCAATTTTTAGAGATCTGGCTGAGTTAATGTTTTCAAATGATAACGAGCAACCATCTGTACAAAGTTCGAATTCAGTTTGGTTTCTAGTTTCTTAAATATTTTCTTTAAATGAAAAAATAACTGTAAAAAAAGCATAAT
The DNA here is from genome assembly GCF_037043105.1 of Vanessa tameamea. Classification (NCBI taxonomy): domain Eukaryota; kingdom Metazoa; phylum Arthropoda; class Insecta; order Lepidoptera; family Nymphalidae; genus Vanessa; species Vanessa tameamea. The sequence continues at coordinate 780,842 of NC_087340.1, read as the reverse complement.
CGATGAGAAGTTAGCAATTTTTAGAGATCGTGCTCAGTTAATGTTTTCAAATGAGAACTAGCAACCATCTGTACAAAGTTCGAATTCATTTTGCTTTCTAGTTTCTTAGATATTTTTTTTAAATGAAATAATTACTGTAAAAAATAGCATAATCGATGAGAAGTTATCATATTTTGAGAGATCTGGCTCAGTTAATGTTTTCAAATGATAACGAGCAACCATCTGTACAAAGTTCGAATTCAGTTTGGTTTCTAGTTTCTTAAATATTTTCTTTAAATGAAAAAATAACTGTAAAAAAAGCATAATCGATGAGAAGTTAGCAATTTTTAGAGATCGTGCTCAGTTAATGTTTTCAAATGAGAACTAGCAACCATCTGTACAAAGTTCGAATTCATTTTGCTTTCTAGTTTCTTAGATATTTTTTTTAAATGAAATAATAACTGTAAAAAATAGCACAATTGATGAGAAGTTAGCAATTTTTAGAGATCTGGCTGAGTTAATGTTTTCAAATGATAACGAGCAACCATTTGTACAAAGTTCGAATTCATTTTGCTTTCTAGTTTCTTAGATATATTTTTTTAATGAAATAATAACTGTAAAAAATAGCACAATCGATGAGAAGTTAGCAATTTTTAGAGATCTGGCTGAGTTAATGTTTTCAAATGATAACGAGCAACCATCTGTACAAAGTTCGAATTCAGTTTGGTTTCTAGTTTCTTAAATATTTTCTTTAAATGAAAAAATAACTGTAAAAAAAGCATAATCGATGAGAAGTTAGCAATTTTTAGAGATCGTGCTCAGTTAATGTTTTCAAATGAGAACTAGCAACCATCTGTACAAAGTTCGAATTCATTTTGCTTTCTAGTTTCTTAGATATTTTTTTTAAATGAAATAATAACTGTAAAAAATAGCAGAATCGATGAGAAGTTATCATATTTTGAGAGATCTGGCTCAGTTAATGTTTTCAAATGATAACGAGCAACCATCTGTACAAAGTTCTAATTCATTTTGGTTTCTAGTTTCTTAGATATATTTTTTTAGTGAAATAATAACTGTAAAAAATAGCACAATCGATGAGAAGTTAGCAATTTTCAGAGATCTGGCTGAGTTAATGTTTTCAAATGATAACGAGCAACCATCTGTACAAAGTTCGAATTCATTTAGCTTTCTAGTTTCTTAGATATATTTTTTTAATGAAATAATAACTGTAAAAAATAGCACAATCGATGAGAAGTTAGCAATTTTTAGAGATCGTGCTCAGTTAATGTTTTCAAATGAGAACTAGCAACCATCTGTACAAAGTTCGAATTCATTTTGCTTTCTAGTTTCTTAGATATTTTTTTTAAATGAAATAATAACTGTAAAAAATAGCAGAATCGATGAGAAGTTATCATATTTTGAGAGATCTGGCTCAGTTAATGTTTTCAAATGTTAACGAGCAACCATCTGTACAAAGTTCTAATTCATTTTGGTTTCTAGTTTCTTAGATATATTTTTTTAGTGAAATAATAACTGTAAAAAATAGCACAATCGATGAGAAGTTAGCAATTTTCAGAGATCTGGCTGAGTTAATGTTTTCAAATGATAACGAGCAACCATCTGTACAAAGTTCGAATTCATTTTGCTTTCTAGTTTCTTAGATATATTTTTTTAATGAAATAATAACTGTAAAAAATAGCACAATCGATGAGAAGTTAGCAATTTTTAGAGATCTGGCTGAGTTAATGTTTTCAGATGATAACGAGCAACCATCTGTACAAAGTTCGAATTCATTTTGGTTTCTAGTTTCTTAGATATATTTTTTTAGTGAAATAATAACTGTAAAAAATAGCACAATCGATGAGAAGTTAGCAATTTTTAGAGATCTGGCTGAGTTAATGTTTTCAAATGATAACGAGCAACCATCTGTACAAAGTTCGAATTCATTTTGGTTTCTAGTTTCTTAGATATATTTTTTTAATGAAATAATAACTGTAAAAAATAGCACAATCGATGAGAAGTTAGCAATTTTTAGCGATCTGGCTCAGTTAATGTTTTCAAATGAGAACTAGCAACCATCTGTACAAAGTTCGAATTCATTTTGGCTTCTAGTTTCTTAGATATATTTTTTTAGTGAAATAATAACTGTAAAAATAGCACAATCGATGAGAAGTTAGCAATTTTTAGAGATCTGGCTGAGTTAATGTTTTCAAATGAGAACTAGCAACCATCTGTACAAAGTTCGAATTCATTTTGCTTTCTAGTTTCTTAGATATATTTTTTTAGTGAAATAATAACTGTAAAAAATAGCACAATTGATGAGAAGTTAGCAATTTTTAGAGATCTGGCTGAGTTAATGTTTTCAAATGATAACGAGCAACCATTTGTACAAAGTTCGAATTCATTTTGCTTTCTAGTTTCTTAGATATATTTTTTTAATGAAATAATAACTGTAAAAAATAGCACAATCGATGAGAAGTTAGCAATTTTTAGAGATCTGGCTGAGTTAATGTTTTCAAATGATAACGAGCAACCATCTGTACAAAGTTCGAATTCAGTTTGGTTTCTAGTTTCTTAAATATTTTCTTTAAATGAAAAAATAACTGTAAAAAAAGCATAATCGATGAGAAGTTAGCAATTTTTAGAGATCGTGCTCAGTTAATGTTTTCAAATGAGAACTAGCAACCATCTGTACAAAGTTCGAATTCATTTTGCTTTCTAGTTTCTTAGATATTTTTTTTAAATGAAATAATTACTGTAAAAAATAGCATAATCGATGAGAAGTTATCATATTTTGAGAGATCTGGCTCAGTTAATGTTTTCAAATGATAACGAGCAACCATCTGTACAAAGTTCGAATTCAGTTTGGTTTCTAGTTTCTTAAATATTTTCTTTAAATGAAAAAATAACTGTAAAAAAAGCATAATCGATGAGAAGTTAGCAATTTTTAGAGATCTGGCTGAGTTAATGTTTTCAAATGAGAACTAGCAACCATCTGTACAAAGTTCGAATTCATTTTGCTTTCTAGTTTCTTAGATATATTTTTTTAGTGAAATAATAACTGTAAAAAATAGCACAATTGATGAGAAGTTAGCAATTTTTAGAGATCTGGCTGAGTTAATGTTTTCAAATGATAACGAGCAACCATTTGTACAAAGTTCGAATTCATTTTGCTTTCTAGTTTCTTAGATATATTTTTTTAATGAAATAATAACTGTAAAAAATAGCACAATCGATGAGAAGTTAGCAATTTTTAGAGATCTGGCTGAGTTAATGTTTTCAAATGATAACGAGCAACCATCTGTACAAAGTTCGAATTCAGTTTGGTTTCTAGTTTCTTAAATATTTTCTTTAAATGAAAAAATAACTGTAAAAAAAGCATAATCGATGAGAAGTTAGCAATTTTTAGAGATCGTGCTCAGTTAATGTTTTCAAATGAGAACTAGCAACCATCTGTACAAAGTTCGAATTCATTTTGCTTTCTAGTTTCTTAGATATTTTTTTTAAATGAAATAATTACTGTAAAAAATAGCATAATCGATGAGAAGTTATCATATTTTGAGAGATCTGGCTCAGTTAATGTTTTCAAATGATAACGAGCAACCATCTGTACAAAGTTCGAATTCAGTTTGGTTTCTAGTTTCTTAAATATTTTCTTTAAATGAAAAAATAACTGTAAAAAAAGCATAATCGATGAGAAGTTAGCAATTTTTAGAGATCGTGCTCAGTTAATGTTTTCAAATGAGAACTAGCAACCATCTGTACAAAGTTCGAATTCATTTTGCTTTCTAGTTTCTTAGATATTTTTTTTAAATGAAATAATAACTGTAAAAAATAGCACAATTGATGAGAAGTTAGCAATTTTTAGAGATCTGGCTGAGTTAATGTTTTCAAATGATAACGAGCAACCATTTGTACAAAGTTCGAATTCATTTTGCTTTCTAGTTTCTTAGATATATTTTTTTAATGAAATAATAACTGTAAAAAATAGCACAATCGATGAGAAGTTAGCAATTTTTAGAGATCTGGCTGAGTTAATGTTTTCAAATGATAACGAGCAACCATCTGTACAAAGTTCGAATTCAGTTTGGTTTCTAGTTTCTTAAATATTTTCTTTAAATGAAAAAATAACTGTAAAAAAAGCATAATCGATGAGAAGTTAGCAATTTTTAGAGATCGTGCTCAGTTAATGTTTTCAAATGAGAACTAGCAACCATCTGTACAAAGTTCGAATTCATTTTGCTTTCTAGTTTCTTAGATATTTTTTTTAAATGAAATAATAACTGTAAAAAATAGCAGAATCGATGAGAAGTTATCATATTTTGAGAGATCTGGCTCAGTTAATGTTTTCAAATGATAACGAGCAACCATCTGTACAAAGTTCTAATTCATTTTGGTTTCTAGTTTCTTAGATATATTTTTTTAGTGAAATAATAACTGTAAAAAATAGCACAATCGATGAGAAGTTAGCAATTTTCAGAGATCTGGCTGAGTTAATGTTTTCAAATGATAACGAGCAACCATCTGTACAAAGTTCGAATTCATTTAGCTTTCTAGTTTCTTAGATATATTTTTTTAATGAAATAATAACTGTAAAAAATAGCACAATCGATGAGAAGTTAGCAATTTTTAGAGATCGTGCTCAGTTAATGTTTTCAAATGAGAACTAGCAACCATCTGTACAAAGTTCGAATTCATTTTGCTTTCTAGTTTCTTAGATATTTTTTTTAAATGAAATAATAACTGTAAAAAATAGCATAATCGATGAGAAGTTATCATATTTTGAGAGATCTGGCTCAGTTAATGTTTTCAAATGATAACGAGCAACCATCTGTACAAAGTTCGAATTCAGTTTGGTTTCTAGTTTCTTAGATATATTTTTTTAGTGAAATAATAACTGTAAAAAATAGCACAATCGATGAGAAGTTAGCAATTTTTAGAGATCTGGCTGAGTTAATGTTTTCAAATGATAACGAGCAACCATCTGTACAAAGTTCGAATTCATTTTGCTTTCTAGTTTCTTAGATTTTTTTTTTTTTTTTTATTTATAAACACTTTATTGCACACAAAAGACAAAAGATACAGTGTACATAACATTACAAGAACATATAACAAAAAAGAGAAGCGTGCAAAGGCGGTCTTATTGCTTAAAGCAATCTCTTACAGACAACCCTTTAGAGTAAGAATTTGTCTGTGGGAAACGGGATGGTGCAAACAAGCATGTTTTATTCTTAAACAACTAAAAATTAATCTTTAAATAATACAAATAATATATAACAAAATACATATATATAAGTTTAATAAATACATATGTATTATATATACCAAATAATTATATAAATAAAATTATATATATAGCAGAAAGTTATACTAAACATATAGAATAAAAATAAAACTTACGTACATAAAATATAATACTTAATAAATAAATACTAATAGTATGATAATATAGGAAATAGTATTTACGCAGATTGAATAGATAAATAATACTTATGTAACCTATTTTTAAATATATAAATTGACTCAGATTGACGAATATCGGTAGGGAGCGTATTCCATAGCTTTGCAGCTGTCATCGTAAAGGATTCGCTATAGAAGTGGGTATGAGCGACCGGCAGTGACAGTTTGTTGTCAGAGCGTGACCGCAGTTCACGTGGATAGCTGACGTCAGTACCCACAAAACAGAACCGTTCCTTCAAATACGCGGGAAGAAGAGGATTATAGAGGATAGAGTAAAGAAGAGATAACATGTGCAAGTTGCGACGATGTCGAATAGTAAGCCACTTAAGTTGCGCCCGATATTCGGAGACGTGATCAAATTTCCGTAGACCAAAGATGAATTTGATGCAAACGTTCTGTAACCTTTCTAGCTTATTGAGTTGGTCCTCAGTAATGTTTGTGTAACAACAATCTGCGTAGTCCAAAATAGGAAGTAGAAGAGTTTGACATAACGTGATTTTAGTCTTAATGGGCAGAAAGTGTTTCCAACGTTTTAACAAATGAAATGTGGCGAAAACTTTTCTACTGACTTCAGCAACTTGCACAGTCCAGGATAATGTATTATCGATAAGAAGACCAAGGTTTTTAACGGAACTGCTAAGTGACAAAGGCGTATTGTTAAAGATGATCGCAGGTAGGTTGGCGTAATCAACTTTAGTAAGTAGTTTGGAGCTGCCAATAATAATGACCTGCGATTTATCTGGATTTACAAGAAGCCCGCACGTCTTGCTCCAAGTACAAATTTTATGCAATTCCTGGTTCAGCCTCTCAATAGCCCCTCCGATACCTGTTAAGGGAGCAGAAACGTAGACCTGCAAGTCGTCAGCATAAAGATGAAAGGAAGACGAGAGGAGATGGGATACAGTATTAATAAAAATGGAAAATAAAAGTGGAGAGAGGACACTGCCTTGAGGAACACCAGATGAGAGAGATTGGAGGCTGGATAATTTATTATTAATCCGTACACATTGCTGACGACCAAACAGGTAGCTACGAAACCACTCACATGCATCGGAAGAGATATTAATCGACCGAAGCACTGCCAGCAGGAGATCTAAATCAACCGTATTGAACGCATTACTGAAGTCCAATAATGCCAGGATACTAACATGTCTGTTGTCCATGTTAAAACGTATATCGTCGCATACTTTAAGTAGGGCAGTAGTAGTACTATGACCTCTCCGAAATCCTGATTGGAAATCAGAGAGTACATTGTACTCTGCTAGATACTTTGTTAATTGAAGATGGACAATACGTTCTAACACTTTAGACAGAAATGGAAGGATAGATATTGGACGAAAGTGAAAGAAAGATATGGGATTTTTGTTTTTGGGAATAGGAAGGATATAAGCTAAACGCCAAGTGGAAGGGAATTCATTATGGTCAAGGGAGAAATTGAAAATGTGAAATAATATAGGGAGAACATAATCTAACACAGCAAGTATCATTCTACGTTTGATTCCATCACATCCCGTGGCATCGGATCTTATTGCAAGGATGTTGGCCTTAACGTCACTAGCAGTAATTGGGGAAAAGTGAAAAGAGGGTCTGTTAGGAATAGGCAAGGATCTAAAATGATTTAAAGTACTAATTATATCACTGTTGTTCATTAGGACAGTACTAGCAAAAAATCCGTTCAGAGCATTGAGATCAACAGTATGAGGGATCCTGGATGCTTGTCGTCCAATACCTAGAGATTGTAGGAATTTCCATGTCTGAGAAGAATTGCTGTTCTCAATCTTATCTTGTATATATTTACGTTGAGCATCTCTACATACTTTACGGCACCGATTACGTAAACTCTTATATTTCACGAGGTTGTCAATAGTTGGGTTTAATTTAAATTTTGATTTAGCTCTGTCACGCTTCTTCATTAACTTCCGAATGTCCTGAGATAACCAAGGTGCAGGTAGGTGTTTGAGCTTGATGGGACGGAAAGGAGCATGTTTATCGAAGAGATCATTTAGAGAGGAGTTAAAAAGTTCAAGTTTCTCATCGATAGTAGAAGCGTTTAAAATTGAGTCCCAATTGATAGCACTAAGATCCTGCATAAATTTTTCGTTGTCAAAATGTTTGAAGCTTCGACGCATGACCACAGTGGGTTTAACTTTCGGCGGACGTACTTTGTACGACAGATATATTAGGTCATGGTACGAAAAGGCTTCAGTTCAGTTCAGGCTTAGTTGTCCGTGAATTTCAACATGCTCCAAGGATGAAACAAAGGATAGGTCAAGTTGGCTTGGGATGCAGTTGGGAAAGTAATGAGTGGCATTGGATGGGAGAAAATTTAAATTGGAGCTATTAATTATGTTCAATAAGCGCTTGGCACGAGCGTCATTTTTGATAAGGCAGGTATTGAAGTCGCCCATAATAATAGCATGGTTAACATTAGGCAAGGAATTTTCCAATAGACTTTCGAACGTGTCGAATTAGTCTATGTGGAGCGAAGGACTGTAAAAAACACCGAGTAGTACCTTAATGTGTCCAAATATAACCTCAATGAGTATGTGCTCGGCGGATTCAGAGTATTGGGAATCGGATTTATTCAGGATAGTGAAAGGAATGTGGTTACGTAAATAAATAGCAACTCCTCCGCCTCCTTTTCCAGTTCGATCATTGCGGATAAGATGAAAGTTAGGTAATGAGAAGGAGGAAGAAGGAAGAGATGGCTCGAGGAATGTTTCGGAGATAAGGATAGCGTGAATATTAGAGTTGCCAAAGGAAGATAAGAGATCAGGATAGTGAGCTGGAATACTCTGCGCATTCAAATGAACAACATTAAATTTTTTTGGGAAAAGAGAGAAGGTTGAATCAAGAGAAGAGGAAAGCGGGATGTAAGTACTATGAAAACTGTCAGCCGAAGAGGAAAGTGATACAAAAGTGTTATCATCGTCTGAGTCAATATTCAGATCAATATTATTAATACTCATACTAAATAAATATAAATATATATATATAATAAATATATTTAAAAATAATATATATGTATATTTAAACAAATGTATATAACCCGTAAAAGCTAATTTTATCAGACAAAAACTTACACTTACCAGCACTAACACAAGTTGGTCATAGTTAAATGCATGAAATAGAACAAAAACAGTGCAAACAGCAACACCAAAGCATAGCAAAAACATAAAAAAAAAAAAAAACATTTAGGCACAAAAATCAATCAAAGGATAGATAATAATGAAATCTCCTCGCTTAGTAGTTAGGTATATTCAGCGAATATTTAAACAATATGACATTTAAACATTTAAACACATGACAAGTGCTTAAAATGAAAACAAATAGGTATTGATAAAAAACAAATAAATTAAGTTACATTAATTTACAAAATATATATCTATGTTTTATCAAGAAATAACAGTAGATATATGGTATCCATATTTCTGTTTACAACGGAACGCTTTTGTTTATGGCTCAATATTTGTTTACTCTGTAATCTCATTTGTCAGTTTGACCTTTGAGTTTGACAATCATTATAATGAATGTCGGTATCGGTAAATAAATAAAGATATTTGGTCAGTGGTATTGTTTACTACACGTGCGCGATTTCTAAATTAGGTTTTTTGTACTAATATTGCTTAGTTTAAGTTAAGAGCCGAGATGGCCCAGTGGTTAGAACGCGTGCATCTTAACCGATGATTTCGGGTTCAAACCCAGGCAGGCACCACTGAATTTTCATGTGCTTAATTTGTGTTTATAATTCATCTCGTGCTCGGCGGTGAAGGCAAACATCGTGAGGAAACCTGCATGTGTCTAATTTCAACGAAATTCTGCCACATGTGTATTCCACCAACCCGCATTGGAGCAGCGTGGTGGAATATGCTCCATACCTTCTCCTCAAACGGGAGAGGAGGCCTTAGCCCAGCAGTGGGAAATTTACAGGCTGATTATGTTTATGTTATGTTATTGCTTAGTTTCACTAATATTTGTGTTGTCCTGCGTTATTACTTGTTGTGAGGTAAGTGTTTTTTTTAATAATTTAGTAGTTGGTGATGGAATCTGAGGAGCCCCCGGATGGGGGCGGAGGTGACTCCATAAGTCATGATTTTGTGATGTCTAGTGAATCTATAATCAGAGAAGACTCCAAAAAAGTTCTGAAGGCTGCCAAACGCTCTCAAACCGCTACAGAGAGTATTCTAAACAAACGGGATGCTTCCTCTCCCCCTAGCGCTTCGATTCAACATACATTCACACTCCCCGAATTTAGCGGTACTAAATTGAAGTATAACGACTCCGATCAAGGCCCTTTTATTGTCCACGCCTCAAGAGTGGAACCCGACCCATCAGCTGGTTATACAATTAATTTACTTAAATTTGCTCAAATTATTTACAGAAATAAGGTCTCTGGTGTTATCAAGGGAGGAATTAAATCAGCAGGACGTAACCGTGTTGTTGTTGAATTTGAGAATGCTTCTTCTGCCAATAAATTCATTGACAGTCCATTGTTCCAGGAGCATAATTATAAAATAATTATCCCAGCTTTTCACATTACCCGAATGGGTATTGTGAAGCAAATTCCCATCGACTGGTCTATGGAGGAGTTTCTGAGTAGTATAGAATGCTCCACCCCAGGTTGCCGGGCTATAAAAGCAAGAAGGTTGAACCGAAAATCTGTTACTGACGATAAAACTGAATGGTTACCTACTCAAACAGTTGTTGTGACTTTTTTAGGTCAAACCTTGCCTGAGAGAATCTTTTGTTGTTACACTTCTCTTCCAGTAATCCTTTACTCCCTTCCCACTATCCAATGCAACAATTGCTGCCGCTTTGGGCACACTCAAGATAAATGCAGGTCCAAACCAAGGTGCTTTGTGTGTGCTCAACCTCATCATGGACGTTCCTGTAAAGTACCCCGTTGTGAGGCTACATGTCTGTCTTGCTCAGGTCCACATCTGGCTACTGACCTCAATTGCCCAGAACATATGAGACAGAAACAGATAAAAATTGTGATGTCAGAGGAAAATATCCCATACAATGAAGCCTCTCTCCGTTTTCGCCCTACCCGTCGCTCTTTTGCTGACTCCGCACGCTCTTCTCCGAACTCTATGTCCACTCCCACTCGCCCTACGATGAGCCCTCTCACTCCAATATATGAAATCTCCAGTCCTTTAATCCCTCCTGTTTCATCCCAACGGAAAACTGTTCTTCTCAACCAACGACCTCGCCCTCCCCTTAGTAAGGGATTCGATAAAGAAGCTCACTCTGCCCTAATTAGTTCTCCAAAATCTTCCCAACCTAATGGTTGTGCTCTTATAACTTCAGATAATAATTCTAAACAAAATCTTGATTTATCCAATATTATCCAACTTTTGCTTTCTTTAATCGATATTATTACCAAACATAATATCAGTTTACCGTACATTGTCACTGAAAAACTTAATCAGTTCATTCCTAATTCTCTTAATAAAAATGGCGACAATTCTCCAATGGAATTGCAAGAGCATTAGACATAAAAAACATGAAATAATCTCTCTAATTACCTCCTACCATCCTCATATTTTGGCCATCTCGGAGACATGGTTAAAGCCGGGTTCTCGTTTTCGGATTCCTGGATATTCATGTCTCCGCGATGATCATGTTAGTGGATGGGATGGAAGTGCCCTTCTTCTTAAACAATCCCTTATCCATTCATTGATTCCTCTCCCTCACCACTCTCCCTCTTTTAATATTGTAGCCGTCAGGGCTATAAATACAACCTTCGTGTCAATTTATATTCCTTCTCCTAATTCTTCCATTATCTCTGAATTAAGCTCTATCCTCTTAACTCTTCCTATCCCTTTAGTTGTTGTAGGTGACTTCAACTGCCATCATACTATGTGGGGTTCCCTTCAGTGTGAGTACCCTTCTGCTCACCTCATTGATTTCTTTGATAATAATAACCTTTGCTTATTAAATGATGGCTCGCCTACTAGAAGAACTCCTCCATCTCAGAATCCCAGTTGTGTTGACTTGTCCTTAACGTCTCCCAATCTGGCCTCTCAGTGTAACTGGAAGGTATTATCCTGCTCATATGGTAGTGATCATCTCCCCATTCTTATCTCCTTATCCCATACTGTTCCTGTCTCGCCTATGCCATTTCCTCCTCTCTTAAAGTTTCGTATCTCGAAGGCTAAGTGGGCAGAATTTCAGCAATGCGTTACAAGCCAGACAGACCAATTTCCTGTAACAACTGTTGAAAACTTTTTACAAACTTATAATGATTTTATTTCTGCTTTATTAACTTCGGCCAATCAATTCATCCCAATTAAAAAGTCTCCTAAAGATTTCATACCTTCGCCCCCTTGGTGGGATTATGAATGCACGGAAATCATCCGCAAACGGGATGAGATGGAAGAGGTCTTTATGGAGTTTCCGTCTTTAGAAAACTACTTAAATTTTCAAAGTACAAATGCCAAATCAAAAAGGGAATTATCCTTGAAGAAACGTAACGGCTGGTTTCGTTTCTGTGAGAGTCTTTCTCCCCGAACCCCTTTTTCACTTGTTTGGAAAAAAATTAAAAACTTCCGAGGTTCTTTCAGTGATAGTAATCCTGTTTCTAACGACCCTTCTGTCTGGCTCTATGATTTTTTGGATAGGCTGGCTCCACCTTTTGTTCCTCCTGAAAATTGTTTTCCTTCATCTTCCCCTTCTCCTCCTTCCTATGATCGAATGGATGATCCTTTTACATGTGATGAGCTTTGCTCTGTTTTAGACAATCTCCACGACTCCTCCCCTGGTATTGATGGTATTCCTTATTCCTTTTTAAAGAAATGTTCTGACTGTTCAAAATTAATTTTACTCTCTATTCTTAACAAAATTTATGAAACTGGGTTTGTTCCTGAGTCATGGAAACATCAAATCATCATTCCTATCCTTAAACCCCATAAAGATCCTAAAGACCCCTCCTCCTATCGTCCTATTGCCTTATCGTCAGTTCTGGCTAAAATTATGGAACACTTAATAAAAAATAGATTAGAATGGATTCTTGAAAACAGGAATATCTTGCCAAAATCGCAGTTTGGGTTTAGAAAAGGTATGGGCACGATGGATAGCCTGAGCGTGTTCTCTTCGGAAATTCGCCTGGCCCTCTCAAGGGGTCACCATCTTGTTGGTGTCTTTCTTGACGTCACTTCAGCCTATGATAATGTTCTCCTCCCGCTACTCAGGCAGAAAATGCTCCAGCTGAGTCTTCCCGCGAGGATGATTAATATTATATGTAACCTTTTCATGCAACGTTATATTTCTGTTCGAGTCCAAGGTACTATGCATCCCCCAAGAATAGTATGGAAGGGGTTACCTCAGGGCTCAGTTTTAAGTCCCATTCTCTATAATTTATATACTTCTGAACTTGACTCTTCTTGTTCATCCGATTGTAACATATTACAATACGCAGATGATATAGCTCTATATTATGCCTCAGAATCTATCGACGATTGCTCTGTTCGCCTTAATTCTGCTATACAAAATCTTTATATCTGGCTAGATGATCATGGCTTATCTCTGTCTGGTCTCAAAAGCTCTGCAGTGGTGTTTTCCAGAAAAAGATTGATACCGGATGTTAATATTATTCTGGAAAATGAGACCATCCAAGTAAAAAATAACGTAAAATTTTTGGGGGTATACTTTGACTCTCGAATGACTGGCACGGTACATCTTAACTACATTAAGGAAAAATGTGAGCTTGGTGTAAATGTTTTGAGGTCTCTTTCGGGTGTGTGGTGGGGTGCTCATCCCTACACTCAGAAACTCCTTTATAACGCCATTGTTCGGAGTCATTTTGATTACGGGTCATTCTTGCTTGAACCATGTAATAAATCTGCTTTAGCCGAATGGGACAAAATTCAAGCTAAGTGTCTCCGCATCATTTGTGGTGCCATGAAGTCCTCTCCCATAAAAGCTCTCCAAGTAGAATGTCTCGACCCTCCCTTATTTCTTCGTAGACAATATCTTTGTGATAGATTCCTCTACAAAGCTGTTCAAAATTCTTGCCACCCATTACTTACTTCTCTTTGTCAACTTTCAAATTTTATTCCATCTTCAACTTATTGGACTCATAAAGAAGCTCCTTGTCTTTTCAAAAGTTATGAAAAATTTATTGCAGCATCTCCTCTTTTTCAATTTCCTGGTAATCCTTTGTTTGCTGTTCCTTTTGATGCACTTGTTTTTAGGCCCAATGTAATTACATATTTTGGTATTAATAAAGAAGATCCTGGAGCCAACGTTCGATTTAAAAACCTCTTAAATGAGCAGTTTCCCGGATGGCGAACTATGTTTACAGACGCCTCTAAACTATCTGCAGACGACCCTGTGGGTTCAGCGGTGTGGGTTCCTGTCATGAAGCTGACCCTAAGTTTTAAATGCTCTCCCAGGATATCTATTTTTTCTGGAGAAACAATAGCTATTTATGAAGCTGTATCCCTGGTAGAATCCCACAACCTTAATAAAACCATAATTTTCACTGATAGTCGCAGTTGTTTAGAGGATATTTTAAAATTTCCCTTACGTTCTAGAGATGTTCACCCAATTAACCTCAAAACTCGGGAAGTTCTTTATAAGTGTCACTGTGCTGGAATTGAAGTAGCCCTTGCATGGATTCCTGGCCACTCCGGGATTTCCGGCAATGAACAGGCTGATATATGTGCTAAGTGGTCTATTCGCAATGGTACGGAGACTTATGCTAACTGTTTTGCCCAAGATTTACGTTCTCTCGCTAAAATTGATCTGAATAAGCGCTGGAATGATGTATGGAACTTTACCCGTCATGTAAAAGGTAAATTTTATGGCAGTTTACAACCTGATATTCCATTAAAACCCTGGTTTTTTGAGTTTCGTAACTACTCTAAATTTTCTACTTCGACAATAATTCGATTGCGTCTTGGCCATAACTGCAGCCCTCATTTTCTATCAAAAATCAGCGTTCAGGACCACTCTTTGTGTGAATGTGGCCTTGATGAGGGTACCGTTGAACATATTTTCTTTGATTGCACCAGATTCCCTGTTTCACTGTATGATGTTCTTCCTCCTACTTTCCCTCGCCCTTTCAACATGTCCTGTATTTTGTCTTCTTCAGAAATCTCTATTATAACTATTTTATTTAAGTATATTGAAAGATATAACATTAAACTTTAAATAAGTTTAAGTACATATTATTTATATAAGTATATTTATGTAGGTAGTTTTATTATTTTATATCTTAGTTGGTGTTTGTGTTGATATACTGTGATGTCCTATTTGTTTTAGATCGTGATACTGGTCATTTGGCAGAACGAAAAAGTGCTGTTTTAAGCAACCACGTGTATTTTTCAACCCTGACACTGGCAGAATTGTCAACCTATTGACAGAAGCCATAAGCTTAATAAATAATAATAAATAAATAAAAGAATTGTGTTCGATAAATTATATCGCGAGTCGAAGTACTGAGATTTAATTATTATTACTCTATAATTCGAATGAGATCTCACAACATGCACACACCGAACAATGTGATTGTGACAAGTAACTAAGATAAATAAATAAAGAGATAAGCGGATAGAATTATTGCAACCGTAATGAAACAGATAAACAAACACCGCTGAAGCAAAATTAATATAAAACTATGACACAAAGATAAGGGATAATTAATAACATAAAACAAAAGAAAAGAAAGTATTACTTTTTGACGGTTCTTTTTGGCCTGATGTTGGAGATTTTCAAGTCTTTTGATGCCAGGGTGCCGCAGCTAGTAGAAGCAGTAGGAGTAGTGTTTACCTCTGTGATGTCGGTGGATGAAGTTAAGGACTTTAATTCAGCCATCGTAGAAATCCTCTTCTTAGTGCCATGTGACTCTAAAACTACCACAGTGCCGTTCCTAGTCCAGCACTTTGTGATCCCGAATCGCTGACGAGCCGCAACAGAAACCTCATGACGTTCTTTAGTGAGGAATTCAGATATAGTAATACCAGTATTCCTCAAATTGGTTTTACTGAACCAGACCTTATTTCTAAGGTCAATATCTCGGAATTTGATAAGAACGGCACGTGGCTTGTCAGAGCTGGAGCGGCCGAGACGGTGACAACGGCTTATATCTTCCACTTTCAATTCGGGGATTTTTAGATGTTCAGAAAGAATCTTAACGGTACCTGACACCAATTTTTCTGATTTGCTTTCCTGAATGCCGTGGACAAGAAGAATTTTTCTACGGGATTTCATTTCTAACTCATCATACTTGCCAGCCAAAAGCCCAAGTTGTAACTGAAGCCCCTCTAGAGCACCCATAACAAAACTTCTGAAGACACTGAATTGAGCCGCAATATTGGAAGTAGGACTTGTGGCCGGGATGGAAGCACTTTGAAGATTTTTTTGAAACTCGGCCATTTTATTATCAAAGTGATCTCTGAGTTCAAATATTGTGTGTTTCAAGGACTCCATTGTTCTGCTGCTGTTGTATTGTTTGAACAATTGGAAGAATTTTATGAAAATTTTTATTGTGAATGCGATAGGCGTTTAGTGTAGGCTATAATTGTTGTCATTAAAGGAATGTAATACTGGTAAGTGACAAGACTTTCACAGCATATTTCTCATTAATTTAATTAAATAAAACGAGAGCATTAAATAACATGAGTTCACTTATTTTACACCTACCCGCCTAGATATATTTTTTTAATGAAATAATAACTGTAAAAAATAGCACAATCGATGAGAAGTTAGAAATTTTTAGAGATCTGGCTGAGTTAATGTTTTCAAATGATAACGAGCAACCATCTGTTCAAAGTTCGAATTCATTTTGGTTTCTAGTTTCTTAGATATATTTTTTTAGTGAAATAATAACTGTAAAAAATAGCACAATCGATGAGAAGTTAGCAATTTTTAGAGATCTGGCTGAGTTAATGTTTTCAAATGAGAACTAGCAACCATCTGTACAAAGTTCGAATTCATTTTGGTTTCTAGTTTCTTAGATATATTTTTTTAGTGAAATAATAACTGTAAAAAATAGCACAATCGATGAGAAGTTAGCAATTTTTAGAGATCTGGCTGAGTTAATGTTTTCAAATGATAACGAGCAACCATCTGTACAAAGTTCGAATTCATTTTGGTTTCTAGTTTCTTAGATATATTTTTTTAATGAAATAATAACTGTAAAAAATAGCACAATCGATGAGAAGTTAGTAATTTTTAGAGATCTGGCTGAGTTAATGTTTTCAAATGATAACGAGCAACCATCTGTACAAAGTTCGAATTCATTTTGGTTTCTAGTTTCTTAGATATATTTTTTTAATGAAATAATAACTGTAAAAAATAGCACAATCGATGAGAAGTTAGCAATTTTTAGAGATCTGGCTCAGTTAATGTTTTCAAATGAGAACTAGCAACCATCTGTACAAAGTTCGAATTCATTTTGGTTTCTAGTTTCTTAGATATATTTTTTTAGTAAAATAATAACTGTAAAAAATAGCACAATCGATGAGAAGTTAGCAATTTTTAGAGATCTTGCTCAGTTAATGTTTTCAAATGAGAACTAGCAACCATCTGTACAAAGTTCGAATTCATTTTGCTTTCTAGTTTCTTAGATATTTTTTTTAAATGAAATAATAACTGTAAAAAATAGCATAATCGATGAGCAGTTATCATATTTTGAGAGATCTGGCTCAGTTAATGTTTTCAAATGATAACTAGCAACCATCTGTACAAAGTTCGAATTCATTTTGGTTTCTAGTTTCTTAGATATATTTTTTTAGTGAAATAATAACTGTAAAAAATAGCACAATCGATGAGAAGTTAGCTATTTTTAGAGATCTGGCTGAGTTAATGTTTTCAAATGATAACGAGCAACCATCTGTACAAAGTTCGAATTCATTTTGGTTTCTAGTTTCTTAGATATATTTTTTTAGTGAAATAATAACTGTAAAAAATAGCACAATCGATGAGAAGTTAGCAATTTTTAGAGATCTGGCTGAGTTAATGTTTTCAAATGATAACGAGCAACCATCTGTACAAAGTTCGAATTCATTTTGCTTTCTAGTTTCTTAGATTTTTTTATTTTTTTTTATTTATAAACACTTTATTGCACACAAAAGACAAAAGATACAGTGTACATAACATTACAAGA
This sequence comes from Vanessa tameamea, assembly GCF_037043105.1. Lineage (NCBI taxonomy): Eukaryota > Metazoa > Arthropoda > Insecta > Lepidoptera > Nymphalidae > Vanessa > Vanessa tameamea. Next base: position 763,291 of record NC_087340.1, on the reverse strand, counting down.
ACATATAACAAAAAAGAGAAGCGTGCAAAGGCGGTCTTATTGCTTAAAGCAATCTCTTACAGACAACCCTTTAGAGTAAGAATTTGTCTGTGGGAAACGGGATGGTGCAAACAAGCATGTTTTATTCTTAAACAACTAAAAATTAATCTTTAAATAATACAAATAATATATAACAAAATACATATATATAAGTTTAATAAATACATATGTATTATATATACCAAATAATTATATAAATAAAATTATATATATAGCAGAAAGTTATACTAAACATATAGAATAAAAATAAAACTTACGTACATAAAATATAATACTTAATAAATAAATACTAATAGTATGATAATATAGGAAATAGTATTTACGCAGATTGAATAGATAAATAATACTTATGTAACCTATTTTTAAATATATAAATTGACTCAGATTGACGAATATCGGTAGGGAGCGTATTCCATAGCTTTGCAGCTGTCATCGTAAAGGATTCGCTATAGAAGTGGGTATGAGCGACCGGCAGTGACAGTTTGTTGTCAGAGCGTGACCGCAGTTCACGTGGATAGCTGACGTCAGTACCCACAAAACAGAACCGTTCCTTCAAATACGCGGGAAGAAGAGGATTATAGAGGATAGAGTAAAGAAGAGATAACATGTGCAAGTTGCGACGATGTCGAATAGTAAGCCACTTAAGTTGCGCCCGATATTCGGAGACGTGATCAAATTTCCGTAGACCAAAGATGAATTTGATGCAAACGTTCTGTAACCTTTCTAGCTTATTGAGTTGGTCCTCAGTAATGTTTGTGTAACAACAATCTGCGTAGTCCAAAATAGGAAGTAGAAGAGTTTGACATAACGTGATTTTAGTCTTAATGGGCAGAAAGTGTTTCCAACGTTTTAACAAATGAAATGTGGCGAAAACTTTTCTACTGACTTCAGCAACTTGCACAGTCCAGGATAATGTATTATCGATAAGAAGACCAAGGTTTTTAACGGAACTGCTAAGTGACAAAGGCGTATTGTTAAAGATGATCGCAGGTAGGTTGGCGTAATCAACTTTAGTAAGTAGTTTGGAGCTGCCAATAATAATGACCTGCGATTTATCTGGATTTACAAGAAGCCCGCACGTCTTGCTCCAAGTACAAATTTTATGCAATTCCTGGTTCAGCCTCTCAATAGCCCCTCCGATACCTGTTAAGGGAGCAGAAACGTAGACCTGCAAGTCGTCAGCATAAAGATGAAAGGAAGACGAGAGGAGATGGGATACAGTATTAATAAAAATGGAAAATAAAAGTGGAGAGAGGACACTGCCTTGAGGAACACCAGATGAGAGAGATTGGAGGCTGGATAATTTATTATTAATCCGTACACATTGCTGACGACCAAACAGGTAGCTACGAAACCACTCACATGCATCGGAAGAGATATTAATCGACCGAAGCACTGCCAGCAGGAGATCTAAATCAACCGTATTGAACGCATTACTGAAGTCCAATAATGCCAGGATACTAACATGTCTGTTGTCCATGTTAAAACGTATATCGTCGCATACTTTAAGTAGGGCAGTAGTAGTACTATGACCTCTCCGAAATCCTGATTGGAAATCAGAGAGTACATTGTACTCTGCTAGATACTTTGTTAATTTAAGATGGACAATACGTTCTAACACTTTAGACAGAAATGGAAGGATAGATATTGGACGAAAGTGAAAGAAAGATATGGGATTTTTGTTTTTGGGAATAGGAAGGATATAAGCTAAACGCCAAGTGGAAGGGAATTCATTATGGTCAAGGGAGAAATTGAAAATGTGAAATAATATAGGGAGAACATAATCTAACACAGCAAGTATCATTCTACGTTTGATTCCATCACATCCCGTGGCATCGGATCTTATTGCAAGGATGTTGGCCTTAACGTCACTAGCAGTAATTGGGGAAAAGTGAAAAGAGGGTCTGTTAGGAATAGGCAAGGATCTAAAATGATTTAAAGTACTAATTATATCACTGTTGTTCATTAGGACAGTACTAGCAAAAAATCCGTTCAGAGCATTGAGATCAACAGTATGAGGGATCCTGGATGCTTGTCGTCCAATACCTAGAGATTGTAGGAATTTCCATGTCTGAGAAGAATTGCTGTTCTCAATCTTATCTTGTATATATTTACGTTGAGCATCTCTACATACTTTACGGCACCGATTACGTAAACTCTTATATTTCACGAGGTTGTCAATAGTTGGGTTTAATTTAAATTTTGATTTAGCTCTGTCACGCTTCTTCATTAACTTCCGAATGTCCTGAGATAACCAAGGTGCAGGTAGGTGTTTGAGCTTGATGGGACGGAAAGGAGCATGTTTATCGAAGAGATCATTTAGAGAGGAGTTAAAAAGTTCAAGTTTCTCATCGATAGTAGAAGCGTTTAAAATTGAGTCCCAATTGATAGCACTAAGATCCTGCATAAATTTTTCGTTGTCAAAATGTTTGAAGCTTCGACGCATGACCACAGTGGGTTTAACTTTCGGCGGACGTACTTTGTACGACAGATATATTAGGTCATGGTACGAAAAGGCTTCAGTTCAGTTCAGGCTTAGTTGTCCGTGAATTTCAACATGCTCCAAGGATGAAACAAAGGATAGGTCAAGTTGGCTTGGGATGCAGTTGGGAAAGTAATGAGTGGCATTGGATGGGAGAAAATTTAAATTGGAGCTATTAATTATGTTCAATAAGCGCTTGGCACGAGCGTCATTTTTGATAAGGCAGGTATTGAAGTCGCCCATAATAATAGCATGGTTAACATTAGGCAAGGAATTTTCCAATAGACTTTCGAACGTGTCGAAGTAGTCTATGTGGAGCGAAGGACTGTAAAAAACACCGAGTAGTACCTTAATGTGTCCAAATATAACCTCAATGAGTATGTGCTCGGCGGATTCAGAGTATTGGGAATCGGATTTATTCAGGATAGTGAAAGGAATGTGGTTACGTAAATAAATAGCAACTCCTCCGCCTCCTTTTCCAGTTCGATCATTGCGGATAAGATGAAAGTTAGGTAATGAGAAGGAGGAAGAAGGAAGAGATGGCTCGAGGAATGTTTCGGAGATAAGGATAGCGTGAATATTAGAGTTGCCAAAGGAAGATAAGAGATCAGGATAGTGAGCTGGAATACTCTGCGCATTCAAATGAACAACATTAAAAATTTTTGGGAAAAGAGAGAAGGTTGAATCAAGAGAAGAGGAAAGCGGGATGTAAGTACTATGAAAACTGTCAGCCGAAGAGGAAAGTGATACAAAAGTGTTATCATCGTCTGAGTCAATATTCAGATCGATATTATTAATACTCATACTAAATAAATATAAATATATATATATAATAAATATATTTAAAAATAATATATATTTATATTTAAACAAATGTATATAACCCGTAAAAGCTAATTTTATCAGACAAAAACTTACACTTACCAGCACTAACACAAGTTGGTCATAGTTAAATGCATGAAATAGAACAAAAACAGTGCAAACAGCAACACCAAAGCATAGCAAAAACATCAAAAAAAAAAAAAAAAACATTTAGGCACAAAAATCAATCAAAGGATAGATAATAATGAAATCTCCTCGCTTAGTAGTTAGGTATATTCAGCGAATATTTAAACAATATGACATTTAAACATTTAAACACAATGACAAGTGCTTAAAATGAAAACAAATAGGTATTGATAAAAAACAAATAAATTAAGTTACATTAATTTACAAAATATATATCTATGTTTTATCAAGAAATAACAGTAGATATATGGTATCCATATTTCTGTTTAAAGCGGAACGCTTTTGTTTATGGCTCAATATTTGTTTACTCTGTAATCTCATTTGTCAGTTTGACCTTTGAGTTTGACAATCATTATAATGAATGTCGGTATCGGTAAATAAATAAAAGAATTGTGTTCGATAAATTATATCGCGAGTCGAAGTACTGAGATTTAATTATTATTACTCTATAATTCGAATGAGATCTCACAACATGCACACACCGAACAATGTGATTGTGACAAGTAACTAAGATAAATAAATAAAGAGATAAGCGGATAGAATTATTGCAACCGTAATGAAACAGATAAACAAACACCGCAGAAGCAAAATTAATATAAAACTATGACACAAAGATAAGGGATAATTAATAACATAAAACAAAAGAAAAGAAAGTATTACTTTTTGACGGTTCTTTTTGGCCTGATGTTGGAGATTTTCAAGTCTTTTGATGCCAGGGTGCCGCAGCTAGTAGAAGCAGTAGGAGTAGTGTTTACCTCTGTGATGTCGGTGGATGAAGTTAAGGACTTTAATTCAGCCATCGTAGAAATCCTCTTCTTAGTGCCATGTGACTCTAAAACTACCACAGTGCCGTTCCTAGTCCAGCACTTTGTGATCCCGAATCGCTGACGAGCCGCAACAGAAACCTCATGACGTTCTTTAATGAGGAATTCAGATATAGTAATACCAGTATTCCTCAAATTGGTTTTACTGAACCAGACCTTATTTCTAAGGTCAATATCTCGGAATTTGATAAGAACGGCACGTGGCTTGTCAGAGCTGGAGCGGCCGAGACGGTGACAACGGCTTATATCTTCCACTTTCAATTCGGGGATTTTTAGATGTTCAGAAAGAATCTTAACGGTACCTGACACCAATTTTTCTGATTTGCTTTCCTGAATGCCGTGGACAAGAAGAATTTTTCTACGGGATTTCATTTCTAACTCATCATACTTGCCAGCCAAAAGCCCAAGTTGTAACTGAAGCCCCTCTAGAGCACCCATAACAAAACTTCTGAAGACACTGAATTGAGCCGCAATATTGGAAGTAGGACTTGTGGCCGGGATGGAAGCACTTTGAAGATTTTTTTGAAACTCGGCCATTTTATTATCAAAGTGATCTCTGAGTTCAAATATTGTGTGTTTCAAGGACTCCATTGTTCTGCTGCTGTTGTATTGTTTGAACAATTGGAAGAATTTTATGAAAATTTTTATTGTGAATGCGATAGGCGTTTAGTGTAGGCTATAATTGTTGTCATTAAAGGAATGTAATACTGGTAAGTGACAAGACTTTCACAGCATATTTCTCATTAATTTAATTAAATAAAACGAGAGCATTAAAAAACATGAGTTCACTTATTTTACACCTACCCGCCTAGATATATTTTTTTAATGAAATAATAACTGTAAAAAATAGCACAATCGATGAGAAGTTAGAAATTTTTAGAGATCTGGCTGAGTTAATGTTTTCAAATGATAACGAGCAACCATCTGTTCAAAGTTCGAATTCATTTTGGTTTCTAGTTTCTTAGATATATTTTTTTAGTGAAATAATAACTGTAAAAAATAGCACAATCGATGAGAAGTTAGCAATTTTTAGAGATCTGGCTGAGTTAATGTTTTCAAATGAGAACTAGCAACCATCTGTACAAAGTTCGAATTCATTTTGGTTTCTAGTTTCTTAGATATATTTTTTTAGTGAAATAATAACTGTAAAAAATAGCACAATCGATGAGAAGTTAGCAATTTTTAGAGATCTGGCTGAGTTAATGTTTTCAAATGATAACGAGCAACCATCTGTACAAAGTTCGAATTCATTTTGGTTTCTAGTTTCTTAGATATATTTTTTTAATGAAATAATAACTGTAAAAAATAGCACAATCGATGAGAAGTTAGTAATTTTTAGAGATCTGGCTGAGTTAATGTTTTCAAATGATAACGAGCAACCATCTGTACAAAGTTCGAATTCATTTTGGTTTCTAGTTTCTTAGATATATTTTTTTAATGAAATAATAACTGTAAAAAATAGCACAATCGATGAGAAGTTAGCAATTTTTAGAGATCTGGCTCAGTTAATGTTTTCAAATGAGAACTAGCAACCATCTGTACAAAGTTCGAATTCATTTTGGTTTCTAGTTTCTTAGATATATTTTTTTAGTAAAATAATAACTGTAAAAAATAGCACAATCGATGAGAAGTTAGCAATTTTTAGAGATCTTGCTCAGTTAATGTTTTCAAATGAGAACTAGCAACCATCTGTACAAAGTTCGAATTCATTTTGCTTTCTAGTTTCTTAGATATTTTTTTTAAATGAAATAATAACTGTAAAAAATAGCATAATCGATGAGCAGTTATCATATTTTGAGAGATCTGGCTCAGTTAATGTTTTCAAATGATAACTAGCAACCATCTGTACAAAGTTCGAATTCATTTTGGTTTCTAGTTTCTTAGATATATTTTTTTAGTGAAATAATAACTGTAAAAAATAGCACAATCGATGAGAAGTTAGCTATTTTTAGAGATCTGGCTGAGTTAATGTTTTCAAATGATAACGAGCAACCATCTGTACAAAGTTCGAATTCATTTTGGTTTCTAGTTTCTTAGATATATTTTTTTAGTGAAATAATAACTGTAAAAAATAGCACAATCGATGAGAAGTTAGCTATTTTTAGAGATCTGGCTGAGTTAATGTTTTCAAATGATAACGAGCAACCATCTGTACAAAGTTCGAATTCATTTTGGTTTCTAGTTTCTTAGATATATTTTTTTAGTGAAATAATAACTGTAAAAAATAGCACAATCGATGAGAAGTTAGCAATTTTTAGAGATCTGGCTGAGTTAATGTTTTCAAATGATAACGAGCAACCATCTGTACAAAGTTCGAATTCATTTTGCTTTCTAGTTTCTTAGATTTTTTTATTTTTTTTTATTTATAAACACTTTATTGCACACAAAAGACAAAAGATACAGTGTACATAACATTACAAGAACATATAACAAAAAAGAGAAGCGTGCAAAGGCGGTCTTATTGCTTAAAGCAATCTCTTACAGACAACCCTTTAGAGTAAGAATTTGTCTGTGGGAAACGGGATGGTGCAAACAAGCATGTTTTATTCTTAAACAACTAAAAATTAATCTTTAAATAATACAAATAATATATAACAAAATACATATATATAAGTTTAATAAATACATATGTATTATATATACCAAATAATTATATAAATAAAATTATATATATAGCAGAAAGTTATACTAAACATATAGAATAAAAATAAAACTTACGTACATAAAATATAATACTTAATAAATAAATACTAATAGTATGATAATATAGGAAATAGTATTTACGCAGATTGAATAGATAAATAATACTTATGTAACCTATTTTTAAATATATAAATTGACTCAGATTGACGAATATCGGTAGGGAGCGTATTCCATAGCTTTGCAGCTGTCATCGTAAAGGATTCGCTATAGAAGTGGGTATGAGCGACCGGCAGTGACAGTTTGTTGTCAGAGCGTGACCGCAGTTCACGTGGATAGCTGACGTCAGTACCCACAAAACAGAACCGTTCCTTCAAATACGCGGGAAGAAGAGGATTATAGAGGATAGAGTAAAGAAGAGATAACATGTGCAAGTTGCGACGATGTCGAATAATAAGCCACTTAAGTTGCGCCCGATATTCGGAGACGTGATCAAATTTCCGTAGACCAAAGATGAATTTGATGCAAACGTTCTGTAACCTTTCTAGCTTATTGAGTTGGTCCTCAGTAATGTTTGTGTAACAACAATCTGCGTAGTCCAAAATAGGAAGTAGAAGAGTTTGACATAACGTGATTTTAGTCTTAATGGGCAGAAAGTGTTTCCAACGTTTTAACAAATGAAATGTGGCGAAAACTTTTCTACTGACTTCAGCAACTTGCACAGTCCAGGATAATGTATTATCGATAAGAAGACCAAGGTTTTTAACGGAACTGCTAAGTGACAAAGGCGTATTGTTAAAGATGATCGCAGGTAGGTTGGCGTAATCAACTTTAGTAAGTAGTTTGGAGCTGCCAATAATAATGACCTGCGATTTATCTGGATTTACAAGAAGCCCGCACGTCTTGCTCCAAGTACAAATTTTATGCAATTCCTGGTTCAGCCTCTCAACAGCCCCTCCGATACCTGTTAAGGGAGCAGAAACGTAGACCTGCAAGTCGTCAGCATAAAGATGAAAGGAAGACGAGAGGAGATGGGATACAGTATTAATAAAAATGGAAAATAAAAGTGGAGAGAGGACACTGCCTTGAGGAACACCAGATGAGAGAGATTGGAGGCTGGATAATTTATTATTAATCCGTACACATTGCTGACGACCAAACAGGTTGCTACGAAACCACTCACATGCATCGGAAGAGATATTAATCGACCGAAGCACTGCCAGCAGGAGATCTAAATCAACCGTATTGAACGCATTACTGAAGTCCAATAATGCCAGGATACTAACATGTCTGTTGTCCATGTTAAAACGTATATCGTCGCATACTTTAAGTAGGGCAGTAGTAGTACTATGACCTCTCCGAAATCCTGATTGGAAATCAGAGAGTACATTGTACTCTGCTAGATACTTTGTTAATTGAAGATGGACAATACGTTCTAACACTTTAGACAGAAATGGAAGGATAGATATTGGACGAAAGTGAAAGAAAGATATGGGATTTTTGTTTTTGGGAATAGGAAGGATATAAGCTAAACGCCAAGTGGAAGGGAATTCATTATGGTCAAGGTAGAAATTGAAAATGTGAAATAATATAGGGAGAACATAATCTAACACAGCAAGTATCATTCTACGGTTGATTCCATCACATCCCGTGGCATCGGATCTTATTGCAAGGATGTTGGCCTTAACGTCACTAGCAGTAATTGGGGAAAAGTGAAAAGAGGGTCTGTTAGGAATAGGCAAGGATCTAAAATGATTTAAAGTACTAATTATATCACTGTTGTTCATTAGGACAGTACTAGCAAAAAATCCGTTCAGAGCATTGAGATCAACAGTATGAGGGATCCTGGATGCTTGTCGTCCAATACCTAGAGATTGTAGGAATTTCCATGTCTGAGAAGAATTGCTGTTCTCAATCTTATCTTGTATATATTTACGTTGAGCATCTCTACATACTTTACGGCACCGATTACGTAAACTCTTATATTTCACGAGGTTGTCAATAGTTGGGTTTAATTTAAATTTTGATTTAGCTCTGTCACGCTTCTTCATTAACTTCCGAATGTCCTGAGATAACCAAGGTGCAGGTAGGTGTTTGAGCTTGATGGGACGGAAAGGAGCATGTTTATCGAAGAGATCATTTAGAGAGGAGTTAAAAAGTTCAAGTTTCTCATCGATAGTAGAAGCGTTTAAAATTGAGTCCCAATTGATAGCACTAAGATCCTGCATAAATTTTTCGTTGTCAAAATGTTTGAAGCTTCGACGCATGACCACAGTGGGTTTAACTTTCGGCGGACGTACTTTGTACGACAGATATATTAGGTCATGGTACGAAAAGGCTTCAGTTCAGTTCAGGCTTAGTTGTCCGTGAATTTCAACATGCTCCAAGGATGAAACAAAGGATAGGTCAAGTTGGCTTGGGATGCAGTTGGGAAAGTAATGAGTGGCATTGGATGGGAGAAAATTTAAATTGGAGCTATTAATTATGTTCAATAAGCGCTTGGCACGAGCGTCATTTTTGATAAGGCAGGTATTGAAGTCGCCCATAATAATAGCATGGTTAACATTAGGCAAGGAATTTTCCAATAGACTTTCGAACGTGTCGAAGTAGTCTATGTGGAGCGAAGGACTGTAAAAAACACCGAGTAGTACCTTAATGTGTCCAAATATAACCTCAATGAGTATGTGCTCGGCGGATTCAGAGTATTGGGAATCGGATTTATTCAGGATAGTGAAAGGAATGTGGTTACGTAAATAAATAGCAACTCCTCCGCCTCCTTTTCCAGTTCGATCATTGCGGATAAGATGAAAGTTAGGTAATGAGAAGGAGGAAGAAGGAAGAGATGGCTCGAGGAATGTTTCGGAGATAAGGATAGCGTGAATATTAGAGTTGCCAAAGGAAGATAAGAGATCAGGATAGTGAGCTGGAATACTCTGCGCATTCAAATGAACAACATTAAAATTTTTTGGGAAAAGAGAGAAGGTTGAATCAAGAGAAGAGGAAAGCGGGATGTAAGTACTATGAAAACTGTCAGCCGAAGAGGAAAGTGATACAAAAGTGTTATCATCGTCTGAGTCAATATTCAGATCGATATTATTAATACTCATACTAAATAAATATAAATATATATATATATATAATAAATATATTTAAAAATAATATATATGTATATTTAAACAAATGTATATAACCCGTAAAAGCTAATTTTATCAGACAAAAACTTACACTTACCAGCACTAACACAAGTTGGTCATAGTTAAATGCATGAAATAGAACAAAAACAGTGCAAACAGCAACACCAAAGCATAGCAAAAACATAAAAAAAAAAAAAAAAAACATTTAGGCACAAAAATCAATCAAAGGATAGATAATAATGAAATCTCCTCGCTTAGTAGTTAGGTATATTCAGCGAATATTTAAACAATATGACATTTAAACATTTAAACACATGACAAGTGCTTAAAATGAAAACAAATAGGTATTGATAAAAAACAAATAAATTAAGTTACATTAATTTACAAAATATATATCTATGTTTTATCAAGAAATAACAGTAGATATATGGTATCCATATTTCTGTTTACAACGGAACGCTTTTGTTTATGGCTCAATATTTGTTTACTCTGTAATCTCATTTGTGAGTTTGACCTTTGAGTTTGACAATCATTATAATGAATGTCGGTATCGGTAAATAAATAAAAGAATTGTGTTCGATAAATTATATCGCGCTTTTTTCGCTTGCGTTAGCGTTGGTTAACACACGTGTTAAGAGATTTTGAGTGTTTTCGTTTTGTTTTGTAGTATATTTTATTGTTAATAGTGCTTTAGTTGGTAGTTGGGTTAAGTGGTGTTAGTAATATTTGTAAATGTTGTGAGTATTTAACGTGTTTTAATATTTTTTAGCTTCTAAGTTTTATAATGGAGGTTGATCCTCCTCCTGATCCCCCTGATCCAGGTGGCTCAATAGAGCCTGTTCCCGATACTCTATCTCCTCCCTCTGTACCTGTTTCCCGAAAACGCCTCGGTAATGATTCCATTAATTCCGATTCCAATGTCAAAAAAACCATAATTAATCCTAGTTCAGCAAATCCCTCAATACAAACGATTTACACTCATCCATCCTTCTCTGAAGGCCCTAAAATGTATTCCGACGATGACAAGGGTCCTTTCATCGTTCATGTGTCCCGGGAAGTATCTGACCCAGCTTCAGGAACTACTATACGGGCAATTAAATTCGGACAATTCCTGCACACTCATAAAATTAAGAGTATTATTAACGATGGTGTTAAGAACATAGGCCGTAACAAAATTTCAATTGAATTTTCAACAGCTCAAGCAGCAAACACCTTTCTAGTTAATCCTATTGTTGAAATGTGCAAGTATAAAGCTACTGTACCGACTTTTAATGTAACTAGAATGGGATTGATTAAGGGTATTCCCGTGGACTGGTCGATGGAAGAACTGGCAATGTCACTTGAGCTTCCCACTGGATGTGGTGAAGTTATGAAAATAAGACGCCTGAATAGAAAGACAATTGCTGACAGTGTAACTACATGGGTTCCTACCCAATCTGTTGTAATTACATTGAGAGGTCAAATACTTCCTTCAAAAGTGTATTCCTACCATACGTCCCTTCCAGTAGAAACTTATAAACTTCCCACTATCCAATGCCTTAATTGCTGCCGTTATGGTCATATTAAAACTCAGTGTCGATCTCAACCTAGGTGTTTTAAGTGCTCCAAATCCCACACAGGTGAGTCTTGTAGTGTAAGTAAGGATAACGCCACTTGCTTACATTGCTCTGGTAACCATTTTACAACAGACAAGGATTGTCCAGAGTTTTCTCGCCAACAATCGATCAAAATTGTTATGTCTCAGGACAACATTTCATACATTGAAGCATCCTCTCGGTTCCCTCCTGTACGTAGATCATATGCAGAGATTGCAAAGGAGATGTTTACCCCTCCCACATATTCTCCAATTCTCCCTAGTCAACCTATCCCTTCAACTACCAGGTCCTATCGGAAGACTGTTATCAGTACTCCTCGCCCAAGATCACCTCTTGGGAAAGGGTATGATAAACAGGCCCATCAATCGATCGTTAGTAATTGTCCCTCTACTGCTCCTAATGGTTGTGCTCTCAACCAAAACACTCCTAACCCTCTTAATAACAATCCCAACTTCTTAGAAATGCTAACTAAGATACTTCTTAGTATTATCTCAACATGTAATGATATCCCCTTACCGTCCAACGTTGCTCAAGACTTATGTCAGTTATTCTCCATCCTTCACAATGGCCCCAATCAGCTTCCTTCAATGGAACTGCAAAAGCGTCCGGCCTAAAAAACATGAACTCCTCTCTCTAATAAACCTCCATAAACCTGTCATTATTGCCATCTCTGAAACATGGTTGATCCCTGGATCCCGATTCCGGGTCCCAGGCTTCTCCTGTTTGAGGGATGACAGAAGTGATGGTTATGCTGGGAGTGCCATTTTCGTTCGGCACTCCCTTCCCTTCTCCCAAATTCCTTTATCCCTTCCCAGCCAGCATGTTAATGCTGTTGCTGTTAGAGCCCTTAACATCTCTTTTCTTTCCCTGTATATTCCTCATCCCAATCCAGCTTTAATTCCTGATATATCTGCCATCATTTCCTCTCTCCCTAGTCCTATCCTAGTCATGGGGGATTTTAACGCCCATCACACCGCCTGGGGTTCACATTTCTGTGACCCATTTGCTCTCTTGTTGATGGACATATTTGATGATGCAAACCTCTGCATCCTCAATAATGGCTCACCAACATTACGCCTTAATTCTGTTGACCCTTCCTCAAATACTCCTTCTGAGTGGCTTAACAATTTCGCTGATAAGCTTGCCCCCCCATTTGTCCCTTATGAGGACAGTTTTCTAAATTCTACGCCAGCATCCACATCCACTTTGGATGAAATGGATGCCCCCTTTTCTTTTTCCAAACTTCAATGTGCGTTAAATGGTTTATCTGATTCTACTCCTGGGGAAGACGGCGTTCCTTACTCTTTTATTTGTAAAAAAAATGTTTTTTAAACATAATTAACTCGGTTTTTATCAAAGGAATCGTCCCGCAATCTTGGAAGACACAAATTGTTATCCCGATCCTTAAACCGGGTAAGAACCCTTCGGATTGCAACTCATATAGACCGATAGCTTTATCATCAACTTTGGCAAAGATCACTGAACATCTGTTGAAGAACCGCCTGGAATGGTTAATGGAAAGCAGAAATATACTTGCTCCCTCCCAATTTGGCTTTCGGAAGGGGTTGAGCACCATTGATAATCTAAGCATACTCACAACAGACATTCGAATTGCCTTTGCTAAAGGAGAGTACCTTGTGGGAATCTTTCTAGATATATCTTCTGCATATGATAATGTACTTCTTCCGTTACTCAGGCAGAAAATGCAACAGCTGAGTATTCCACCGAGGATAGTTCATCTCATATGTAATCTGTTAACTTGCAGATCAATAACGGTTAGACACCAACATCTCTCTCTTCCCCCCAGACTTGTCTGGAAAGGTCTTCCTCAAGGCTCAGTACTCAGTCCTCTGCTTTACAGCATATACACCTATGATCTCGATTTGTCTGTTAACAATTTTTGTAACATTCTCCAGTATGCTGATGACACTGTTTTGTATTATAGATCTAGCTCCATTGAAAATTTAACATTTCGATTAAACTCTGCTTTGCATTACCTATCCCAATGGCTCTCTGACCATGGCTTATCGCTATCGATAGCCAAAAGTCAAGCAGTGGTATTTACTAAAAAAAGACGTATACCTACCTTTAATTTGTTTTATGAGGGTCAGCGCATTAACTTTGTAGACAAAACAAAATTTCTTGGTATTATTCTCGATCACCGACTGAACGGAATTTCACACTCTGACTATTTAGCCAAGAAATGTGAAAAATCAATTAATGCCCTTAGAGCAGTATCTGGAGTTTGGTGGGGAGCTCACCCTTATACATTGAAGCTGATCTATAACGCAATAGTTCGTAGTCATTTGGACTATGGACTGTTTGTTCTAGATCCATTCAATAAATCAGCTTCAGAAAAATTAAACAAAATTCAATTTAAATGTTTGCGCATAATCTTGGGTGCGATGAAATCCACTCCTACTAATGCTCTGCAGGTTGAGTGTGTTGACCCTCCTCTACATATAAGGAGGCAATACTTATGTGACCGCTTTATCATCAAATTGTTACAGCTATTTTCCCATCCTCTATTGGCCCGATTAAACAAATTATCCCACCTTTACAACCCAGACAGACCGAAATCTTCATTCCTATTAAACAGTTTCCTCAAGTATACCAACCTCCCTCATCCCCTTACCACTTTTCCCTCTAATCCTCTTTTTTCCACCTCCTTTAAAGCTCTTATTTATAATACCCCCGTTATTACAAACCTTGGTCTTATAAAAGGTTCCCCTGATACTAGTGTCCAATTTCAAAAAATGTTTCATCAAAATTGGCCAAATCACCTCCCTATATATACTGATGCCTCTAAACTCTCACCGACCGGCTGCGTTGGCGCAGCTTGTTGGATACCGAAATATAAAATAGCCCTTTTATTTAAATGCCCCCCTGAAACCTCTATATTTTCCGGTGAGGCCATTGCTTTACTGGAAGCTATTATGTATGCCCAGTCACACAACATACAACAATCAGTTATTTTATGTGACTCATTAAGCTGTCTGTTGGCCATTAAAGAAAATCCTTTTCGTAGCAAATTAAGACTTTCTATCGTTTTTAAGATCAGAGAGGCTCTGTTGTCCTGTCACCAACAAGGCCTTCAGGTTTAGCTGGTCTGGATTCCAAGTCATTCCGGTATTATTGGAAATGAGATGGCTGACTCATATGCTAAGATTGCTATCCAATCTGGTTCATCTGAGCATTTTGTCAATTCCTCTCGAGACCTGCTCACTCTTGCGAAAGCTCAAATGGTTAAATCCTGGAATGCTTTTTGGATTTCATCAAAATCGGTTAAAGGTAAGTATTATTCGGCGTTACAACCTGAAATTCCGAGGCGACCTTGGTTTTCACTTCACAGGCACGCTGACCGTTGGGTCACATCCACTATCTGTCGGTTACGCCTCGGCCATTCTTGCACACCTACCCACCTAGCAAAGATAAGAGTTCGAGATCACTCGCTGTGTGAATGTGGCCTAGACGAAGGTTCCGCTACCCACATCCTGTTCCTTTGTCCTAAACTTCTTCATCCCATTTACGACGTTCTCCCTCCTAAAGTTCCTCGTCCTATAAATGTTGAATGTTTGTTGACGTTTGTGTTTAGTCCATTTTGTTCTTTTTTGTGTAAATATATTAAATGTAATAAAATTAAGTTGTGAATAGTCCAATTGAGTGATATATCTTATTATATATAGTTTAGAATACTAACAATTATTTGTAATTTATCCTATTATTAACCCTTAATGTTTGTGTTGTTCTAGGTTACGGATTAACAAGGAAATTACTACTACTATACTTGGCTTTAAAATTTAATTGAGTTTGTTATCTCACCCATACCGATCAATCTCATTCGTGTCTTTTCCATCCTACGTGACATTGGCGAAATAATCTGTGCCCTGTCGGCACAACTAAAAGCCATTAAACTAAGAATTGAATTGAATAACATAAAACAAAATAAAAGAAAGTATTACTTTTTGACGGTTCTTTTTGGCCTGATGTTGGAGATTTTCAAGTCTTTTGATGCCAGAGTGCCGCAGCTAGTAGAAGCAGTAGGAGTAGTGTTTACCTCTGTGATGTCGGTGGATGAAGTTAAGGACTTTAATTCAGCCATCGTAGAAATCCTCTTCTTAGTGCCATGTGACTCTAAAACTACCACAGTGCCGTTCCTAGTCCAGCACTTTGTGATCCCGAATCGCTGACGAGCCGCAACAGAAACCTCATGACGTTCTTTAGTGAGGAATTCAGATATAGTAATACCAGTATTCCTCAAATTGGTTTTACTGAACCAGACCTTATTTCTAAGGTCAATATCTCGGAATTTGATAAGAACGGCACGTGGCTTGTCAGAGCTGGAGCGGCCGAGACGGTGACAACGGCTTATATCTTCCACTTTCAATTCGGGGATTTTTAGATGTTCAGAAAGAATCTTAACGGTACCTGACACCAATTTTTCTGATTTGCTTTCCTGAATGCCGTGGACAAGAAGAATTTTTCTACGGGATTTCATTTCTAACTCATCATACTTGCCAGCCAAAAGCCCAAGTTGTAACTGAAGCCCCTCTAGAGCACCCATAACAAAACTTCTGAAGACACTGAATTGAGCCGCAATATTGGAAGTAGGACTTGTGGCCGGGATGGAAGCACTTTGAAGATTTTTTTGAAACTCGGCCATTTTATTATCAAAGTGATCTCTGAGTTCAAATATTGTGTGTTTCAAGGACTCCATTGTTCTGCTGCTGTTGTATTGTTTGAACAATTGGAAGAATTTTATGAAAATTTTTATTGTGAATGCGATAGGCGTTTAGTGTAGACTATAATTGTTGTCATTAAAGGAATGTAATACTGGTAAGTGACAAGACTTTCACAGCATATTTCTCATTAATTTAATTAAATAAAACGAGAGCATTAAAAAACATGAGTTCACTTATTTTACACCTACCCGCCTAGATATATTTTTTTAATGAAATAATAACTGTAAAAAATAGCACAATCGATGAGAAGTTAGCAATTTTTAGAGATCTGGCTGAGTTAATGTTTTCAGATGATAACGAGCAACCATCTGTACAAAGTTCGAATTCATTTTGGTTTCTAGTTTCTTAGATATATTTTTTTAGTGAAATAATAACTGTAAAAAATAGCACAATCGATGAGAAGTTAGCAATTTTTAGAGATCTGGCTGAGTTAATGTTTTCAAATGATAACGAGCAACCATCTGTACAAAGTTCGAATTCATTTTGGTTTCTAGTTTCTTAGATATATTTTTTTAATGAAATAATAACTGTAAAAAATAGCACAATCGATGAGAAGTTAGCAATTTTTAGCGATCTGGCTCAGTTAATGTTTTCAAATGAGAACTAGCAACCATCTGTACAAAGTTCGAATTCATTTTGGCTTCTAGTTTCTTAGATATATTTTTTTAGTGAAATAATAACTGTAAAAATAGCACAATCGATGAGAAGTTAGCAATTTTTAGAGATCTGGCTGAGTTAATGTTTTCAAATGAGAACTAGCAACCATCTGTACAAAGTTCGAATTCATTTTGCTTTCTAGTTTCTTAGATATATTTTTTTAGTGAAATAATAACTAAAAAATAGCACAATCGATGAGAAGTTAGCAATTTTTAGAGATCTGGCTGAGTTAATGTTTTCAAATGATAACGAGCAACCATTTGTACAAAGTTCGAATTCATTTTGCTTTCTAGTTTCTTAGATATATTTTTTTAATGAAATAATAACTGTAAAAAATAGCACAATCGATGAGAAGTTAGCAATTTTTAGAGATCTGGCTGAGTTAATGTTTTCAAATGATAACGAGCAACCATCTGTACAAAGTTCGAATTCAGTTTGGTTTCTAGTTTCTTAAATATTTTCTTTAAATGAAAAAATAACTGTAAAAAAAGCATAATCGATGAGAAGTTAGCAATTTTTAGAGATCGTGCTCAGTTAATGTTTTCAAATGAGAACTAGCAACCATCTGTACAAAGTTCGAATTCATTTTGGTTTCTAGTTTCTTAGATATATTTTTTTAGTGAAATAATAACTGTAAAAAATAGCACAATCGATGAGAAGTTAGCAATTTTTAGAGATCTGGCTGAGTTAATGTTTTCAAATGATAACGAGCAACCATCTGTACAAAGTTCGAATTCATTTTGGTTTCTAGTTTCTTAGATATATTTTTTTAATGAAATAATAACTGTAAAAAATAGCACAATCGATGAGAAGTTAGCAATTTTTAGCGATCTGGCT
Source organism: Vanessa tameamea (assembly GCF_037043105.1). Classification (NCBI taxonomy): domain Eukaryota; kingdom Metazoa; phylum Arthropoda; class Insecta; order Lepidoptera; family Nymphalidae; genus Vanessa; species Vanessa tameamea. The sequence goes on along the minus strand of NC_087340.1, from coordinate 745,333 downwards.
CAGTTAATGTTTTCAAATGAGAACTAGCAACCATCTGTACAAAGTTCGAATTCATTTTGGCTTCTAGTTTCTTAGATATATTTTTTTAGTGAAATAATAACTGTAAAAATAGCACAATCGATGAGAAGTTAGCAATTTTTAGAGATCTGGCTGAGTTAATGTTTTCAAATGAGAACTAGCAACCATCTGTACAAAGTTCGAATTCATTTTGCTTTCTAGTTTCTTAGATATATTTTTTTAGTGAAATAATAACTAAAAAATAGCACAATCGATGAGAAGTTAGCAATTTTTAGAGATCTGGCTGAGTTAATGTTTTCAAATGATAACGAGCAACCATTTGTACAAAGTTCGAATTCATTTTGCTTTCTAGTTTCTTAGATATATTTTTTTAATGAAATAATAACTGTAAAAAATAGCACAATCGATGAGAAGTTAGCAATTTTTAGAGATCTGGCTGAGTTAATGTTTTCAAATGATAACGAGCAACCATCTGTACAAAGTTCGAATTCAGTTTGGTTTCTAGTTTCTTAAATATTTTCTTTAAATGAAAAAATAACTGTAAAAAAAGCATAATCGATGAGAAGTTAGCAATTTTTAGAGATCGTGCTCAGTTAATGTTTTCAAATGAGAACTAGCAACCATCTGTACAAAGTTCGAATTCATTTTGCTTTCTAGTTTCTTAGATATTTTTTTTAAATGAAATAATAACTGTAAAAAATAGCATAATCGATGAGAAGTTATCATATTTTGAGAGATCTGGCTCAGTTAATGTTTTCAAATGATAACGAGCAACCATCTGTACAAAGTTCGAATTCAGTTTGGTTTCTAGTTTCTTAGATATATTTTTTTAGTGAAATAATAACTGTAAAAATAGCACAATCGATGAGAAGTTAGCAATTTTTAGAGATCTGGCTGAGTTAATGTTTTCAAATGAGAACTAGCAACCATCTGTACAAAGTTCGAATTCATTTTGCTTTCTAGTTTCTTAGATATATTTTTTTAGTGAAATAATAACTGTAAAAAATAGCACAATCGATGAGAAGTTAGCAATTTTTAGAGATCTGGCTGAGTTAATGTTTTCAAATGATAACGAGCAACCATTTGTACAAAGTTCGAATTCATTTTGCTTTCTAGTTTCTTAGATATATTTTTTTAATGAAATAATAACTGTAAAAAATAGCACAATCGATGAGAAGTTAGCAATTTTTAGAGATCTGGCTGAGTTAATGTTTTCAAATGATAACGAGCAACCATCTGTACAAAGTTCGAATTCAGTTTGGTTTCTAGTTTCTTAAATATTTTCTTTAAATGAAAAAATAACTGTAAAAAAAGCATAATCGATGAGAAGTTAGCAATTTTTAGAGATCGTGCTCAGTTAATGTTTTCAAATGAGAACTAGCAACCATCTGTACAAAGTTCGAATTCATTTTGCTTTCTAGTTTCTTAGATATTTTTTTTAAATGAAATAATAACTGTAAAAAATAGCATAATCGATGAGAAGTTATCATATTTTGAGAGATCTGGCTCAGTTAATGTTTTCAAATAATAACGAGCAACCATCTGTACAAAGTTCGAATTCAGTTTGGTTTCTAGTTTCTTAAATATTTTCTTTAAATGAAAAAATAACTGTAAAAAAAGCATAATCGATGAGAAGTTAGCAATTTTTAGAGATCGTGCTCAGTTAATGTTTTCAAATGAGAACTAGCAACCATCTGTACAAAGTTCGAATTCATTTTGCTTTCTAGTTTCTTAGATATTTTTTTTAAATGAAATAATAACTGTAAAAAATAGCATAATCGATGAGAAGTTATCATATTTTGAGAGATCTGGCTCAGTTAATGTTTTCAAATGATAACGAGCAACCATCTGTACAAAATTCGAATTCAGTTTGGTTTCTAGTTTCTTAAATATTGTCCTTAAATGAAAAAATAACTGTAAAAATAGCATAATCGATGAGAAGTTATCATATTTTGAGAGATCTGGCTCAGTTAATGTTTTCAAATGATAACGAGCAACCATCTGTACAAAGTTCGAATTCATTTTGGTTTCTAGTTTCTTAAATATTTTCTTTAAATGAAAAAATAACTGTAAAAAATAGCACAATCGATGAGAAGTTAGCAATTTTTAGAGATCTGGCTGAGTTAATGTTTTCAAATGATAACGAGCAACCATCTGTACAAAGTTCGAATTCAGTTTGGTTTCTAGTTTCTTAAATATTTTCTTTAAATGAAAAAATAACTGTAAAAAAAGCATAATCGATGAGAAGTTAGCAATTTTTAGAGATCGTGCTCAGTTAATGTTTTCAAATGAGAACTAGCAACCATCTGTACAAAGTTCGAATTCATTTTGCTTTCTAGTTTCTTAGATATATTTTTTTAGTGAAATAATAACTAAAAAATAGCACAATCGATGAGAAGTTAGCAATTTTTAGAGATCTGGCTGAGTTAATGTTTTCAAATGATAACGAGCAACCATCTGTACAAAGTTCGAATTCATTTTGGTTTCTAGTTTCTTAGATATATTTTTTTAATGAAATAATAACTGTAAAAAATAGCACAATCGATGAGAAGTTAGCAATTTTTAGCGATCTGGCTCAGTTAATGTTTTCAAATGAGAACTAGCAACCATCTGTACAAAGTTCGAATTCATTTTGGCTTCTAGTTTCTTAGATATATTTTTTTAGTGAAATAATAACTGTAAAAATAGCACAATCGATGAGAAGTTAGCAATTTTTAGAGATCTGGCTGAGTTAATGTTTTCAAATGAGAACTAGCAACCATCTGTACAAAGTTCGAATTCATTTTGCTTTCTAGTTTCTTAGATATATTTTTTTAGTGAAATAATAACTAAAAAATAGCACAATCGATGAGAAGTTAGCAATTTTTAGAGATCTGGCTGAGTTAATGTTTTCAAATGATAACGAGCAACCATTTGTACAAAGTTCGAATTCATTTTGCTTTCTAGTTTCTTAGATATATTTTTTTAATGAAATAATAACTGTAAAAAATAGCACAATCGATGAGAAGTTAGCAATTTTTAGAGATCTGGCTGAGTTAATGTTTTCAAATGAGAACTAGCAACCATCTGTACAAAGTTCGAATTCATTTTGCTTTCTAGTTTCTTAGATATATTTTTTTAGTGAAATAATAACTAAAAAATAGCACAATCGATGAGAAGTTAGCAATTTTTAGAGATCTGGCTGAGTTAATGTTTTCAAATGATAACGAGCAACCATTTGTACAAAGTTCGAATTCATTTTGCTTTCTAGTTTCTTAGATATATTTTTTTAATGAAATAATAACTGTAAAAAATAGCACAATCGATGAGAAGTTAGCAATTTTTAGAGATCTGGCTGAGTTAATGTTTTCAAATGATAACGAGCAACCATCTGTACAAAGTTCGAATTCAGTTTGGTTTCTAGTTTCTTAAATATTTTCTTTAAATGAAAAAATAACTGTAAAAAAAGCATAATCGATGAGAAGTTAGCAATTTTTAGAGATCGTGCTCAGTTAATGTTTTCAAATGAGAACTAGCAACCATCTGTACAAAGTTCGAATTCATTTTGCTTTCTAGTTTCTTAGATATTTTTTTTAAATGAAATAATAACTGTAAAAAATAGCATAATCGATGAGAAGTTATCATATTTTGAGAGATCTGGCTCAGTTAATGTTTTCAAATGATAACGAGCAACCATCTGTACAAAGTTCGAATTCAGTTTGGTTTCTAGTTTCTTAGATATATTTTTTTAGTGAAATAATAACTGTAAAAATAGCACAATCGATGAGAAGTTAGCAATTTTTAGAGATCTGGCTGAGTTAATGTTTTCAAATGAGAACTAGCAACCATCTGTACAAAGTTCGAATTCATTTTGCTTTCTAGTTTCTTAGATATATTTTTTTAGTGAAATAATAACTGTAAAAAATAGCACAATCGATGAGAAGTTAGCAATTTTTAGAGATCTGGCTGAGTTAATGTTTTCAAATGATAACGAGCAACCATTTGTACAAAGTTCGAATTCATTTTGCTTTCTAGTTTCTTAGATATATTTTTTTAATGAAATAATAACTGTAAAAAATAGCACAATCGATGAGAAGTTAGCAATTTTTAGAGATCTGGCTGAGTTAATGTTTTCAAATGATAACGAGCAACCATCTGTACAAAGTTCGAATTCAGTTTGGTTTCTAGTTTCTTAAATATTTTCTTTAAATGAAAAAATAACTGTAAAAAAAGCATAATCGATGAGAAGTTAGCAATTTTTAGAGATCGTGCTCAGTTAATGTTTTCAAATGAGAACTAGCAACCATCTGTACAAAGTTCGAATTCATTTTGCTTTCTAGTTTCTTAGATATTTTTTTTAAATGAAATAATAACTGTAAAAAATAGCATAATCGATGAGAAGTTATCATATTTTGAGAGATCTGGCTCAGTTAATGTTTTCAAATAATAACGAGCAACCATCTGTACAAAGTTCGAATTCAGTTTGGTTTCTAGTTTCTTAAATATTTTCTTTAAATGAAAAAATAACTGTAAAAAAAGCATAATCGATGAGAAGTTAGCAATTTTTAGAGATCGTGCTCAGTTAATGTTTTCAAATGAGAACTAGCAACCATCTGTACAAAGTTCGAATTCATTTTGCTTTCTAGTTTCTTAGATATTTTTTTTAAATGAAATAATAACTGTAAAAAATAGCATAATCGATGAGAAGTTATCATATTTTGAGAGATCTGGCTCAGTTAATGTTTTCAAATGATAACGAGCAACCATCTGTACAAAGTTCGAATTCAGTTTGGTTTCTAGTTTCTTAAATATTTTCTTTAAATGAAAAAATAACTGTAAAAATAGCATAATCGATGAGAAGTTAGCAATTTTTAGAGATCGTGCTCAGTTAATGTTTTCAAATGAGAACTAGCAACCATCTGTACAAAGTTCGAATTCATGTTGCTTTCTAGTTTCTTAGATATTTTTTTTAAATGAAATAATAACTGTAAAAAATTGCATAATCGATGAGAAGTTATCATATTTTGAGAGATCTGGCTCAGTTAATGTTTTCAAATGATAACGAGCAACCATCTGTACAAAGTTCGAATTCATTTTGGTTTCTAGTTTCTTAGATATATTTTTTTAGTGAAATAATAACTGTAAAAAATAGCACAATCGATGAGAAGTTAGCAATTTTCAGAGATCTGGCTGAGTTAATGTTTTCAAATGATAACGAGCCACCATCTGTACAAAGTTCGAATTCATTTTGCTTTCTAGTTTCTTAGATATATTTTTTTAATGAAATAATAACTGTAAAAAATAGCACAATCGATGAGAAGTTAGCAATTTTTAGAGATCTGGCTGAGTTAATGTTTTCAAATGATAACGAGCAACCATCTGTACAAAGTTCGAATTCAGTTTGGTTTCTAGTTTCTTAAATATTTTCTTTAAATGAAAATATAACTGTAAAAAAAGCATAATCGATGAGAAGTTAGCAATTTTTAGAGATCGTGCTCAGTTAATCTTTTCAAATGATAACGAGCAACCACCTGTACAAAGTTCGAATTCATTTTGGTTTCTAGTTTCTTAGATATATTTTTTTAGTGAAATAATAACTGTAAAAAATAGCACAATCGATGAGAAGTTAGCAATTTTTAGAGATCTGGCTGAGTTAATGTTTTCAAATGATAACGAGCAACCATCTGTACAAAGTTCGAATTCATTTTGCTTTCTAGTTTCTTAAATATTTTCTTTAAATGAAAAAATAACTGTAAAAAAAGCATAATCGATGAGAAGTTAGCAATTTTTAGAGATCGTGCTCAGTTAATGTTTTCAAATGAGAACTAGCAACCATCTGTACAAAGTTCGAATTCATTTTGCTTTCTAGTTTCTTAGATATTTTTTTTAAATGAAATAATAACTGTAAAAAATAGCATAATCGATGAGAAGTTATCATATTTTGAGAGATCTGGCTCAGTTAATGTTTTCAAATGATAACGAGCAACCATCTGTACAAAATTCGAATTCAGTTTGGTTTCTAGTTTCTTAAATATTGTCCTTAAATGAAAAAATAACTGTAAAAATAGCATAATCGATGAGAAGTTATCATATTTTGAGAGATCTGGCTCAGTTAATGTTTTCAAATGATAACGAGCAACCATCTGTACAAAGTTCGAATTCATTTTGGTTTCTAGTTTCTTAAATATTTTCTTTAAATGAAAAAATAACTGTAAAAAATAGCACAATCGATGAGAAGTTAGCAATTTTTAGAGATCTGGCTGAGTTAATGTTTTCAAATGATAACGAGCAACCATCTGTACAAAGTTCGAATTCAGTTTGGTTTCTAGTTTCTTAAATATTTTCTTTAAATGAAAAAATAACTGTAAAAAAAGCATAATCGATGAGAAGTTAGCAATTTTTAGAGATCGTGCTCAGTTAATGTTTTCAAATGAGAACTAGCAACCATCTGTACAAAGTTCGAATTCATTTTGCTTTCTAGTTTCTTAGATATATTTTTTTAGTGAAATAATAACTAAAAAATAGCACAATCGATGAGAAGTTAGCAATTTTTAGAGATCTGGCTGAGTTAATGTTTTCAAATGATAACGAGCAACCATCTGTACAAAGTTCGAATTCATTTTGGTTTCTAGTTTCTTAGATATATTTTTTTAATGAAATAATAACTGTAAAAAATAGCACAATCGATGAGAAGTTAGCAATTTTTAGCGATCTGGCTCAGTTAATGTTTTCAAATGAGAACTAGCAACCATCTGTACAAAGTTCGAATTCATTTTGGCTTCTAGTTTCTTAGATATATTTTTTTAGTGAAATAATAACTGTAAAAATAGCACAATCGATGAGAAGTTAGCAATTTTTAGAGATCTGGCTGAGTTAATGTTTTCAAATGAGAACTAGCAACCATCTGTACAAAGTTCGAATTCATTTTGCTTTCTAGTTTCTTAGATATATTTTTTTAGTGAAATAATAACTAAAAAATAGCACAATCGATGAGAAGTTAGCAATTTTTAGAGATCTGGCTGAGTTAATGTTTTCAAATGATAACGAGCAACCATTTGTACAAAGTTCGAATTCATTTTGCTTTCTAGTTTCTTAGATATATTTTTTTAATGAAATAATAACTGTAAAAAATAGCACAATCGATGAGAAGTTAGCAATTTTTAGAGATCTGGCTGAGTTAATGTTTTCAAATGATAACGAGCAACCATCTGTACAAAGTTCGAATTCAGTTTGGTTTCTAGTTTCTTAAATATTTTCTTTAAATGAAAAAATAACTGTAAAAAAAGCATAATCGATGAGAAGTTAGCAATTGTTAGAGATCGTGCTCAGTTAATGTTTTCAAATGAGAACTAGCAACCATCTGTACAAAGTTCGAATTCATTTTGCTTTCTAGTTTCTTAGATATATTTTTTTAGTGAAATAATAACTGTAAAAAATAGCACAATCGATGAGAAGTTAGCAATTTTTAGAGATCTGGCTGAGTTAATGTTTTCAAATGATAACGAGCAACCATCTGTACAAAGTTCGAATTCAGTTTGGTTTCTAGTTTCTTAAATATTTTCTTTAAATGAAAAAATAACTGTAAAAAAAGCATAATCGATGAGAAGTTAGCAATTTTTAGAGACCGTGCTCAGTTAATGTTTTCAAATGAGAACTAGCAACCATCTGTACAAAGTTCGAATTCATTTTGCTTTCTAGTTTCTTAGATATTTTTTTTAAATGAAATAATAACTGTAAAAAATAGCATAATCGATGAGAAGTTATCATATTTTGAGAGATCTGGCTCAGTTAATGTTTTCAAATAATAACGAGCAACCATCTGTACAAAGTTCGAATTCAGTTTGGTTTCTAGTTTCTTAAATATTTTCTTTAAATGAAAAAATAACTGTAAAAAAAGCATAATCGATGAGAAGTTAGCAATTTTTAGAGATCGTGCTCAGTTAATGTTTTCAAATGAGAACTAGCAACCATCTGTACAAAGTTCGAATTCATTTTGCTTTCTAGTTTCTTAGATATTTTTTTTAAATGAAATAATAACTGTAAAAAATAGCATAATCGATGAGAAGTTATCATATTTTGAGAGATCTGGCTCAGTTAATGTTTTCAAATGATAACGAGCAACCATCTGTACAAAGTTCGAATTCAGTTTGGTTTCTAGTTTCTTAAATATTTTCTTTAAATGAAAAAATAACTGTAAAAAAAGCATAATCGATGAGAAGTTAGCAATTTTTAGAGATCGTGCTCAGTTAATGTTTTCAAATGAGAACTAGCAACCATCTGTACAAAGTTCGAATTCATTTTGCTTTCTAGTTTCTTAGATATTTTTTTTAAATGAAATAATAACTGTAAAAAATAGCATAATCGATGAGAAGTTATCATATTTTGAGAGATCTGGCTCAGTTAATGTTTTCAAATAATAACGAGCAACCATCTGTACAAAGTTCGAATTCAGTTTGGTTTCTAGTTTCTTAAATATTTTCTTTAAATGAAAAAATAACTGTAAAAAAAGCATAATCGATGAGAAGTTAGCAATTTTTAGAGATCGTGCTCAGTTAATGTTTTCAAATGAGAACTAGCAACCATCTGTACAAAGTTCGAATTCATTTTGCTTTCTAGTTTCTTAGATATTTTTTTTAAATGAAATAATAACTGTAAAAAATAGCATAATCGATGAGAAGTTATCATATTTTGAGAGATCTGGCTCAGTTAATGTTTTCAAATAATAACGAGCAACCATCTGTACAAAGTTCGAATTCAGTTTGGTTTCTAGTTTCTTAAATATTTTCTTTAAATGAAAAAATAACTGTAAAAAAAGCATAATCGATGAGAAGTTAGCAATTTTTAGAGATCGTGCTCAGTTAATGTTTTCAAATGAGAACTAGCAACCATCTGTACAAAGTTCGAATTCATTTTGCTTTCTAGTTTCTTAGATATTTTTTTTAAATGAAATAATAACTGTAAAAAATAGCATAATCGATGAGAAGTTATCATATTTTGAGAGATCTGGCTCAGTTAATGTTTTCAAATGATAACGAGCAACCATCTGTACAAAATTCGAATTCAGTTTGGTTTCTAGTTTCTTAAATATTGTCCTTAAATGAAAAAATAACTGTAAAAATAGCATAATCGATGAGAAGTTATCATATTTTGAGAGATCTGGCTCAGTTAATGTTTTCAAATGATAACGAGCAACCATCTGTACAAAGTTCGAATTCATTTTGGTTTCTAGTTTCTTAAATATTTTCTTTAAATGAAAAAATAACTGTAAAAAATAGCACAATCGATGAGAAGTTAGCAATTTTTAGAGATCTGGCTGAGTTAATGTTTTCAAATGATAACGAGCAACCATCTGTACAAAGTTCGAATTCAGTTTGGTTTCTAGTTTCTTAAATATTTTCTTTAAATGAAAAAATAACTGTAAAAAAAGCATAATCGATGAGAAGTTAGCAATTTTTAGAGATCGTGCTCAGTTAATGTTTTCAAATGAGAACTAGCAACCATCTGTACAAAGTTCGAATTCATTTTGCTTTCTAGTTTCTTAGATATATTTTTTTAGTGAAATAATAACTAAAAAATAGCACAATCGATGAGAAGTTAGCAATTTTTAGAGATCTGGCTGAGTTAATGTTTTCAAATGATAACGAGCAACCATCTGTACAAAGTTCGAATTCATTTTGGTTTCTAGTTTCTTAGATATATTTTTTTAATGAAATAATAACTGTAAAAAATAGCACAATCGATGAGAAGTTAGCAATTTTTAGCGATCTGGCTCAGTTAATGTTTTCAAATGAGAACTAGCAACCATCTGTACAAAGTTCGAATTCATTTTGGCTTCTAGTTTCTTAGATATATTTTTTTAGTGAAATAATAACTGTAAAAATAGCACAATCGATGAGAAGTTAGCAATTTTTAGAGATCTGGCTGAGTTAATGTTTTCAAATGAGAACTAGCAACCATCTGTACAAAGTTCGAATTCATTTTGCTTTCTAGTTTCTTAGATATATTTTTTTAGTGAAATAATAACTAAAAAATAGCACAATCGATGAGAAGTTAGCAATTTTTAGAGATCTGGCTGAGTTAATGTTTTCAAATGATAACGAGCAACCATTTGTACAAAGTTCGAATTCATTTTGCTTTCTAGTTTCTTAGATATATTTTTTTAATGAAATAATAACTGTAAAAAATAGCACAATCGATGAGAAGTTAGCAATTTTTAGAGATCTGGCTGAGTTAATGTTTTCAAATGAGAACTAGCAACCATCTGTACAAAGTTCGAATTCATTTTGCTTTCTAGTTTCTTAGATATATTTTTTTAGTGAAATAATAACTAAAAAATAGCACAATCGATGAGAAGTTAGCAATTTTTAGAGATCTGGCTGAGTTAATGTTTTCAAATGATAACGAGCAACCATTTGTACAAAGTTCGAATTCATTTTGCTTTCTAGTTTCTTAGATATATTTTTTTAATGAAATAATAACTGTAAAAAATAGCACAATCGATGAGAAGTTAGCAATTTTTAGAGATCTGGCTGAGTTAATGTTTTCAAATGATAACGAGCAACCATCTGTACAAAGTTCGAATTCAGTTTGGTTTCTAGTTTCTTAAATATTTTCTTTAAATGAAAAAATAACTGTAAAAAAAGCATAATCGATGAGAAGTTAGCAATTTTTAGAGATCGTGCTCAGTTAATGTTTTCAAATGAGAACTAGCAACCATCTGTACAAAGTTCGAATTCATTTTGCTTTCTAGTTTCTTAGATATTTTTTTTAAATGAAATAATAACTGTAAAAAATAGCATAATCGATGAGAAGTTATCATATTTTGAGAGATCTGGCTCAGTTAATGTTTTCAAATGATAACGAGCAACCATCTGTACAAAGTTCGAATTCAGTTTGGTTTCTAGTTTCTTAGATATATTTTTTTAGTGAAATAATAACTGTAAAAATAGCACAATCGATGAGAAGTTAGCAATTTTTAGAGATCTGGCTGAGTTAATGTTTTCAAATGAGAACTAGCAACCATCTGTACAAAGTTCGAATTCATTTTGCTTTCTAGTTTCTTAGATATATTTTTTTAGTGAAATAATAACTGTAAAAAATAGCACAATCGATGAGAAGTTAGCAATTTTTAGAGATCTGGCTGAGTTAATGTTTTCAAATGATAACGAGCAACCATCTGTACAAAGTTCGAATTCAGTTTGGTTTCTAGTTTCTTAAATATTTTCTTTAAATGAAAAAATAACTGTAAAAAAAGCATAATCGATGAGAAGTTAGCAATTGTTAGAGATCGTGCTCAGTTAATGTTTTCAAATGAGAACTAGCAACCATTTGTACAAAGTTCGAATTCATTTTGCTTTCTAGTTTCTTAGATATATTTTTTTAATGAAATAATAACTGTAAAAAATAGCACAATCGATGAGAAGTTAGCAATTTTTAGAGATCTGGCTGAGTTAATGTTTTCAAATGATAACGAGCAACCATCTGTACAAAGTTCGAATTCAGTTTGGTTTCTAGTTTCTTAAATATTTTCTTTAAATGAAAAAATAACTGTAAAAAAAGCATAATCGATGAGAAGTTAGCAATTTTTAGAGATCGTGCTCAGTTAATGTTTTCAAATGAGAACTAGCAACCATCTGTACAAAGTTCGAATTCATTTTGCTTTCTAGTTTCTTAGATATTTTTTTTAAATGAAATAATAACTGTAAAAAATAGCATAATCGATGAGAAGTTATCATATTTTGAGAGATCTGGCTCAGTTAATGTTTTCAAATAATAACGAGCAACCATCTGTACAAAGTTCGAATTCAGTTTGGTTTCTAGTTTCTTAAATATTTTCTTTAAATGAAAAAATAACTGTAAAAAAAGCATAATCGATGAGAAGTTAGCAATTTTTAGAGATCGTGCTCAGTTAATGTTTTCAAATGAGAACTAGCAACCATCTGTACAAAGTTCGAATTCATTTTGCTTTCTAGTTTCTTAGATATTTTTTTTAAATGAAATAATAACTGTAAAAAATAGCATAATCGATGAGAAGTTATCATATTTTGAGAGATCTGGCTCAGTTAATGTTTTCAAATGATAACGAGCAACCATCTGTACAAAGTTCGAATTCAGTTTGGTTTCTAGTTTCTTAAATATTTTCTTTAAATGAAAAAATAACTGTAAAAATAGCATAATCGATGAGAAGTTAGCAATTTTTAGAGATCGTGCTCAGTTAATGTTTTCAAATGAGAACTAGCAACCATCTGTACAAAGTTCGAATTCATGTTGCTTTCTAGTTTCTTAGATATTTTTTTTAAATGAAATAATAACTGTAAAAAATTGCATAATCGATGAGAAGTTATCATATTTTGAGAGATCTGGCTCAGTTAATGTTTTCAAATGATAACGAGCAACCATCTGTACAAAGTTCGAATTCATTTTGGTTTCTAGTTTCTTAGATATATTTTTTTAGTGAAATAATAACTGTAAAAAATAGCACAATCGATGAGAAGTTAGCAATTTTCAGAGATCTGGCTGAGTTAATGTTTTCAAATGATAACGAGCCACCATCTGTACAAAGTTCGAATTCATTTTGCTTTCTAGTTTCTTAGATATATTTTTTTAATGAAATAATAACTGTAAAAAATAGCACAATCGATGAGAAGTTAGCAATTTTTAGAGATCTGGCTGAGTTAATGTTTTCAAATGATAACGAGCAACCATCTGTACAAAGTTCGAATTCAGTTTGGTTTCTAGTTTCTTAAATATTTTCTTTAAATGAAAATATAACTGTAAAAAAAGCATAATCGATGAGAAGTTAGCAATTTTTAGAGATCGTGCTCAGTTAATCTTTTCAAATGATAACGAGCAACCACCTGTACAAAGTTCGAATTCATTTTGGTTTCTAGTTTCTTAGATATATTTTTTTAGTGAAATAATAACTGTAAAAAATAGCACAATCGATGAGAAGTTAGCAATTTTTAGAGATCTGGCTGAGTTAATGTTTTCAAATGATAACGAGCAACCATCTGTACAAAGTTCGAATTCATTTTGCTTTCTAGTTTCTTAGATATATTTTTTTAATGAAAAAATAACTGTAAAAAAAGCATAATCGATGAGAAGTTAGCAATTTTTAGAGATCGTGCTCAGTTAATGTTTTCAAATGAGAACTAGCAACCATCTGTACAAAGTTCGAATTCATTTTGCTTTCTAGTTTCTTAGATATTTTTTTTAAATGAAATAATAACTGTAAAAAATAGCATAATCGATGAGAAGTTATCATATTTTGAGAGATCTGGCTCAGTTAATGTTTTCAAATGATAACGAGCAACCATCTGTACAAAATTCGAATTCAGTTTGGTTTCTAGTTTCTTAAATATTGTCCTTAAATGAAAAAATAACTGTAAAAATAGCATAATCGATGAGAAGTTATCATATTTTGAGAGATCTGGCTCAGTTAATGTTTTCAAATGATAACGAGCAACCATCTGTACAAAGTTCGAATTCATTTTGGTTTCTAGTTTCTTAAATATTTTCTTTAAATGAAAAAATAACTGTAAAAAATAGCACAATCGATGAGAAGTTAGCAATTTTTAGAGATCTGGCTGAGTTAATGTTTTCAAATGATAACGAGCAACCATCTGTACAAAGTTCGAATTCAGTTTGGTTTCTAGTTTCTTAAATATTTTCTTTAAATGAAAAAATAACTGTAAAAAAAGCATAATCGATGAGAAGTTAGCAATTTTTAGAGATCGTGCTCAGTTAATGTTTTCAAATGAGAACTAGCAACCATCTGTACAAAGTTCGAATTCATTTTGCTTTCTAGTTTCTTAGATATATTTTTTTAGTGAAATAATAACTAAAAAATAGCACAATCGATGAGAAGTTAGCAATTTTTAGAGATCTGGCTGAGTTAATGTTTTCAAATGATAACGAGCAACCATCTGTACAAAGTTCGAATTCATTTTGGTTTCTAGTTTCTTAGATATATTTTTTTAATGAAATAATAACTGTAAAAAATAGCACAATCGATGAGAAGTTAGCAATTTTTAGCGATCTGGCTCAGTTAATGTTTTCAAATGAGAACTAGCAACCATCTGTACAAAGTTCGAATTCATTTTGGCTTCTAGTTTCTTAGATATATTTTTTTAGTGAAATAATAACTGTAAAAATAGCACAATCGATGAGAAGTTAGCAATTTTTAGAGATCTGGCTGAGTTAATGTTTTCAAATGAGAACTAGCAACCATCTGTACAAAGTTCGAATTCATTTTGCTTTCTAGTTTCTTAGATATATTTTTTTAGTGAAATAATAACTAAAAAATAGCACAATCGATGAGAAGTTAGCAATTTTTAGAGATCTGGCTGAGTTAATGTTTTCAAATGATAACGAGCAACCATTTGTACAAAGTTCGAATTCATTTTGCTTTCTAGTTTCTTAGATATATTTTTTTAATGAAATAATAACTGTAAAAAATAGCACAATCGATGAGAAGTTAGCAATTTTTAGAGATCTGGCTGAGTTAATGTTTTCAAATGATAACGAGCAACCATCTGTACAAAGTTCGAATTCAGTTTGGTTTCTAGTTTCTTAAATATTTTCTTTAAATGAAAATATAACTGTAAAAAAAGCATAATCGATGAGAAGTTAGCAATTTTTAGAGATCGTGCTCAGTTAATCTTTTCAAATGATAACGAGCAACCACCTGTACAAAGTTCGAATTCATTTTGGTTTCTAGTTTCTTAGATATATTTTTTTAGTGAAATAATAACTGTAAAAAATAGCACAATCGATGAGAAGTTAGCAATTTTTAGAGATCTGGCTGAGTTAATGTTTTCAAATGATAACGAGCAACCATCTGTACAAAGTTCGAATTCATTTTGCTTTCTAGTTTCTTAGATATATTTTTTTAATGAAAAAATAACTGTAAAAAAAGCATAATCGATGAGAAGTTAGCAATTTTTAGAGATCGTGCTCAGTTAATGTTTTCAAATGAGAACTAGCAACCATCTGTACAAAGTTCGAATTCATTTTGCTTTCTAGTTTCTTAGATATTTTTTTTAAATGAAATAATAACTGTAAAAAATAGCATAATCGATGAGAAGTTATCATATTTTGAGAGATCTGGCTCAGTTAATGTTTTCAAATGATAACGAGCAACCATCTGTACAAAATTCGAATTCAGTTTGGTTTCTAGTTTCTTAAATATTGTCCTTAAATGAAAAAATAACTGTAAAAATAGCATAATCGATGAGAAGTTATCATATTTTGAGAGATCTGGCTCAGTTAATGTTTTCAAATGATAACGAGCAACCATCTGTACAAAGTTCGAATTCATTTTGGTTTCTAGTTTCTTAAATATTTTCTTTAAATGAAAAAATAACTGTAAAAAATAGCACAATCGATGAGAAGTTAGCAATTTTTAGAGATCTGGCTGAGTTAATGTTTTCAAATGATAACGAGCAACCATCTGTACAAAGTTCGAATTCAGTTTGGTTTCTAGTTTCTTAAATATTTTCTTTAAATGAAAAAATAACTGTAAAAAAAGCATAATCGATGAGAAGTTAGCAATTTTTAGAGATCGTGCTCAGTTAATGTTTTCAAATGAGAACTAGCAACCATCTGTACAAAGTTCGAATTCATTTTGCTTTCTAGTTTCTTAGATATATTTTTTTAGTGAAATAATAACTAAAAAATAGCACAATCGATGAGAAGTTAGCAATTTTTAGAGATCTGGCTGAGTTAATGTTTTCAAATGATAACGAGCAACCATCTGTACAAAGTTCGAATTCATTTTGGTTTCTAGTTTCTTAGATATATTTTTTTAATGAAATAATAACTGTAAAAAATAGCACAATCGATGAGAAGTTAGCAATTTTTAGCGATCTGGCTCAGTTAATGTTTTCAAATGAGAACTAGCAACCATCTGTACAAAGTTCGAATTCATTTTGGCTTCTAGTTTCTTAGATATATTTTTTTAGTGAAATAATAACTGTAAAAATAGCACAATCGATGAGAAGTTAGCAATTTTTAGAGATCTGGCTGAGTTAATGTTTTCAAATGAGAACTAGCAACCATCTGTACAAAGTTCGAATTCATTTTGCTTTCTAGTTTCTTAGATATATTTTTTTAGTGAAATAATAACTAAAAAATAGCACAATCGATGAGAAGTTAGCAATTTTTAGAGATCTGGCTGAGTTAATGTTTTCAAATGATAACGAGCAACCATTTGTACAAAGTTCGAATTCATTTTGCTTTCTAGTTTCTTAGATATATTTTTTTAATGAAATAATAACTGTAAAAAATAGCACAATCGATGAGAAGTTAGCAATTTTTAGAGATCTGGCTGAGTTAATGTTTTCAAATGATAACGAGCAACCATCTGTACAAAGTTCGAATTCAGTTTGGTTTCTAGTTTCTTAAATATTTTCTTTAAATGAAAAAATAACTGTAAAAAAAGCATAATCGATGAGAAGTTAGCAATTGTTAGAGATCGTGCTCAGTTAATGTTTTCAAATGAGAACTAGCAACCATCTGTACAAAGTTCGAATTCATTTTGCTTTCTAGTTTCTTAGATATATTTTTTTAGTGAAATAATAACTGTAAAAAATAGCACAATCGATGAGAAGTTAGCAATTTTTAGAGATCTGGCTGAGTTAATGTTTTCAAATGATAACGAGCAACCATCTGTACAAAGTTCGAATTCAGTTTGGTTTCTAGTTTCTTAAATATTTTCTTTAAATGAAAAAATAACTGTAAAAAAAGCATAATCGATGAGAAGTTAGCAATTTTTAGAGACCGTGCTCAGTTAATGTTTTCAAATGAGAACTAGCAACCATCTGTACAAAGTTCGAATTCATTTTGCTTTCTAGTTTCTTAGATATTTTTTTTAAATGAAATAATAACTGTAAAAAATAGCATAATCGATGAGAAGTTATCATATTTTGAGAGATCTGGCTCAGTTAATGTTTTCAAATAATAACGAGCAACCATCTGTACAAAGTTCGAATTCAGTTTGGTTTCTAGTTTCTTAAATATTTTCTTTAAATGAAAAAATAACTGTAAAAAAAGCATAATCGATGAGAAGTTAGCAATTTTTAGAGATCGTGCTCAGTTAATGTTTTCAAATGAGAACTAGCAACCATCTGTACAAAGTTCGAATTCATTTTGCTTTCTAGTTTCTTAGATATTTTTTTTAAATGAAATAATAACTGTAAAAAATAGCATAATCGATGAGAAGTTATCATATTTTGAGAGATCTGGCTCAGTTAATGTTTTCAAATGATAACGAGCAACCATCTGTACAAAGTTCGAATTCAGTTTGGTTTCTAGTTTCTTAAATATTTTCTTTAAATGAAAAAATAACTGTAAAAAAAGCATAATCGATGAGAAGTTAGCAATTTTTAGAGATCGTGCTCAGTTAATGTTTTCAAATGAGAACTAGCAACCATCTGTACAAAGTTCGAATTCATTTTGCTTTCTAGTTTCTTAGATATTTTTTTTAAATGAAATAATAACTGTAAAAAATAGCATAATCGATGAGAAGTTATCATATTTTGAGAGATCTGGCTCAGTTAATGTTTTCAAATAATAACGAGCAACCATCTGTACAAAGTTCGAATTCAGTTTGGTTTCTAGTTTCTTAAATATTTTCTTTAAATGAAAAAATAACTGTAAAAAAAGCATAATCGATGAGAAGTTAGCAATTTTTAGAGATCGTGCTCAGTTAATGTTTTCAAATGAGAACTAGCAACCATCTGTACAAAGTTCGAATTCATTTTGCTTTCTAGTTTCTTAGATATTTTTTTTAAATGAAATAATAACTGTAAAAAATAGCATAATCGATGAGAAGTTATCATATTTTGAGAGATCTGGCTCAGTTAATGTTTTCAAATGATAACGAGCAACCATCTGTACAAAGTTCGAATTCAGTTTGGTTTCTAGTTTCTTAAATATTTTCTTTAAATGAAAAAATAACTGTAAAAATAGCATAATCGATGAGAAGTTAGCAATTTTTAGAGATCGTGCTCAGTTAATGTTTTCAAATGAGAACTAGCAACCATCTGTACAAAGTTCGAATTCATGTTGCTTTCTAGTTTCTTAGATATTTTTTTTAAATGAAATAATAACTGTAAAAAATTGCATAATCGATGAGAAGTTATCATATTTTGAGAGATCTGGCTCAGTTAATGTTTTCAAATGATAACGAGCAACCATCTGTACAAAGTTCGAATTCATTTTGGTTTCTAGTTTCTTAGATATATTTTTTTAGTGAAATAATAACTGTAAAAAATAGCACAATCGATGAGAAGTTAGCAATTTTCAGAGATCTGGCTGAGTTAATGTTTTCAAATGATAACGAGCCACCATCTGTACAAAGTTCGAATTCATTTTGCTTTCTAGTTTCTTAGATATATTTTTTTAATGAAATAATAACTGTAAAAAATAGCACAATCGATGAGAAGTTAGCAATTTTTAGAGATCTGGCTGAGTTAATGTTTTCAAATGATAACGAGCAACCATCTGTACAAAGTTCGAATTCAGTTTGGTTTCTAGTTTCTTAAATATTTTCTTTAAATGAAAATATAACTGTAAAAAAAGCATAATCGATGAGAAGTTAGCAATTTTTAGAGATCGTGCTCAGTTAATCTTTTCAAATGATAACGAGCAACCACCTGTACAAAGTTCGAATTCATTTTGGTTTCTAGTTTCTTAGATATATTTTTTTAGTGAAATAATAACTGTAAAAAATAGCACAATCGATGAGAAGTTAGCAATTTTTAGAGATCTGGCTGAGTTAATGTTTTCAAATGATAACGAGCAACCATCTGTACAAAGTTCGAATTCATTTTGCTTTCTAGTTTCTTAGATATATTTTTTTAATGAAAAAATAACTGTAAAAAAAGCATAATCGATGAGAAGTTAGCAATTTTTAGAGATCGTGCTCAGTTAATGTTTTCAAATGAGAACTAGCAACCATCTGTACAAAGTTCGAATTCATTTTGCTTTCTAGTTTCTTAGATATTTTTTTTAAATGAAATAATAACTGTAAAAAATAGCATAATCGATGAGAAGTTATCATATTTTGAGAGATCTGGCTCAGTTAATGTTTTCAAATGATAACGAGCAACCATCTGTACAAAATTCGAATTCAGTTTGGTTTCTAGTTTCTTAAATATTGTCCTTAAATGAAAAAATAACTGTAAAAATAGCATAATCGATGAGAAGTTATCATATTTTGAGAGATCTGGCTCAGTTAATGTTTTCAAATGATAACGAGCAACCATCTGTACAAAGTTCGAATTCATTTTGGTTTCTAGTTTCTTAAATATTTTCTTTAAATGAAAAAATAACTGTAAAAAATAGCACAATCGATGAGAAGTTAGCAATTTTTAGAGATCTGGCTGAGTTAATGTTTTCAAATGATAACGAGCAACCATCTGTACAAAGTTCGAATTCAGTTTGGTTTCTAGTTTCTTAAATATTTTCTTTAAATGAAAAAATAACTGTAAAAAAAGCATAATCGATGAGAAGTTAGCAATTTTTAGAGATCGTGCTCAGTTAATGTTTTCAAATGAGAACTAGCAACCATCTGTACAAAGTTCGAATTCATTTTGCTTTCTAGTTTCTTAGATATATTTTTTTAGTGAAATAATAACTAAAAAATAGCACAATCGATGAGAAGTTAGCAATTTTTAGAGATCTGGCTGAGTTAATGTTTTCAAATGATAACGAGCAACCATCTGTACAAAGTTCGAATTCATTTTGGTTTCTAGTTTCTTAGATATATTTTTTTAATGAAATAATAACTGTAAAAAATAGCACAATCGATGAGAAGTTAGCAATTTTTAGCGATCTGGCTCAGTTAATGTTTTCAAATGAGAACTAGCAACCATCTGTACAAAGTTCGAATTCATTTTGGCTTCTAGTTTCTTAGATATATTTTTTTAGTGAAATAATAACTGTAAAAATAGCACAATCGATGAGAAGTTAGCAATTTTTAGAGATCTGGCTGAGTTAATGTTTTCAAATGAGAACTAGCAACCATCTGTACAAAGTTCGAATTCATTTTGCTTTCTAGTTTCTTAGATATATTTTTTTAGTGAAATAATAACTAAAAAATAGCACAATCGATGAGAAGTTAGCAATTTTTAGAGATCTGGCTGAGTTAATGTTTTCAAATGATAACGAGCAACCATCTGTACAAAGTTCGAATTCATTTTGCTTTCTAGTTTCTTAGATATATTTTTTTAATGAAATAATAACTGTAAAAAATAGCACAATCGATGAGAAGTTAGCAATTTTTAGAGATCTGGCTGAGTTAATGTTTTCAAATGATAACGAGCAACCATCTGTACAAAGTTCGAATTCAGTTTGGTTTCTAGTTTCTTAAATATTTTCTTTAAATGAAAAAATAACTGTAAAAAAAGCATAATCGATGAGAAGTTAGCAATTTTTAGAGACCGTGCTCAGTTAATGTTTTCAAATGAGAACTAGCAACCATCTGTACAAAGTTCGAATTCATTTTGCTTTCTAGTTTCTTAGATATTTTTTTTAAATGAAATAATAACTGTAAAAAATAGCATAATCGATGAGAAGTTATCATATTTTGAGAGATCTGGCTCAGTTAATGTTTTCAAATAATAACGAGCAACCATCTGTACAAAGTTCGAATTCAGTTTGGTTTCTAGTTTCTTAAATATTTTCTTTAAATGAAAAAATAACTGTAAAAAAAGCATAATCGATGAGAAGTTAGCAATTTTTAGAGATCGTGCTCAGTTAATGTTTTCAAATGAGAACTAGCAACCATCTGTACAAAGTTCGAATTCATTTTGCTTTCTAGTTTCTTAGATATATTTTTTTAGTGAAATAATAACTGTAAAAAATAGCACAATCGATGAGAAGTTAGCAATTTTTAGAGATCTGGCTGAGTTAATGTTTTCAAATGATAACGAGCAACCATTTGTACAAAGTTCGAATTCATTTTGCTTTCTAGTTTCTTAGATATATTTTTTTAATGAAATAATAACTGTAAAAAATAGCACAATCGATGAGAAGTTAGCAATTTTTAGAGATCTGGCTGAGTTAATGTTTTCAAATGATAACGAGCAACCATCTGTACAAAGTTCGAATTCAGTTTGGTTTCTAGTTTCTTAAATATTTTCTTTAAATGAAAAAATAACTGTAAAAAAAGCATAATCGATGAGAAGTTAGCAATTTTTAGAGATCGTGCTCAGTTAATGTTTTCAAATGAGAACTAGCAACCATCTGTACAAAGTTCGAATTCATTTTGCTTTCTAGTTTCTTAGATATTTTTTTTAAATGAAATAATAACTGTAAAAAATAGCATAATCGATGAGAAGTTATCATATTTTGAGAGATCTGGCTCAGTTAATGTTTTCAAATAATAACGAGCAACCATCTGTACAAAGTTCGAATTCAGTTTGGTTTCTAGTTTCTTAAATATTTTCTTTAAATGAAAAAATAACTGTAAAAAAAGCATAATCGATGAGAAGTTAGCAATTTTTAGAGATCGTGCTCAGTTAATGTTTTCAAATGAGAACTAGCAACCATCTGTACAAAGTTCGAATTCATTTTGCTTTCTAGTTTCTTAGATATTTTTTTTAAATGAAATAATAACTGTAAAAAATAGCATAATCGATGAGAAGTTATCATATTTTGAGAGATCTGGCTCAGTTAATGTTTTCAAATGATAACGAGCAACCATCTGTACAAAGTTCGAATTCAGTTTGGTTTCTAGTTTCTTAAATATTTTCTTTAAATGAAAAAATAACTGTAAAAATAGCATAATCGATGAGAAGTTAGCAATTTTTAGAGATCGTGCTCAGTTAATGTTTTCAAATGAGAACTAGCAACCATCTGTACAAAGTTCGAATTCATGTTGCTTTCTAGTTTCTTAGATATTTTTTTTAAATGAAATAATAACTGTAAAAAATTGCATAATCGATGAGAAGTTATCATATTTTGAGAGATCTGGCTCAGTTAATGTTTTCAAATGATAACGAGCAACCATCTGTACAAAGTTCGAATTCATTTTGGTTTCTAGTTTCTTAGATATATTTTTTTAGTGAAATAATAACTGTAAAAAATAGCACAATCGATGAGAAGTTAGCAATTTTCAGAGATCTGGCTGAGTTAATGTTTTCAAATGATAACGAGCCACCATCTGTACAAAGTTCGAATTCATTTTGCTTTCTAGTTTCTTAGATATATTTTTTTAATGAAATAATAACTGTAAAAAATAGCACAATCGATGAGAAGTTAGCAATTTTTAGAGATCTGGCTGAGTTAATGTTTTCAAATGATAACGAGCAACCATCTGTACAAAGTTCGAATTCAGTTTGGTTTCTAGTTTCTTAAATATTTTCTTTAAATGAAAATATAACTGTAAAAAAAGCATAATCGATGAGAAGTTAGCAATTTTTAGAGATCGTGCTCAGTTAATCTTTTCAAATGATAACGAGCAACCACCTGTACAAAGTTCGAATTCATTTTGGTTTCTAGTTTCTTAGATATATTTTTTTAGTGAAATAATAACTGTAAAAAATAGCACAATCGATGAGAAGTTAGCAATTTTTAGAGATCTGGCTGAGTTAATGTTTTCAAATGATAACGAGCAACCATCTGTACAAAGTTCGAATTCATTTTGCTTTCTAGTTTCTTAGATATATTTTTTTAATGAAAAAATAACTGTAAAAAAAGCATAATCGATGAGAAGTTAGCAATTTTTAGAGATCGTGCTCAGTTAATGTTTTCAAATGAGAACTAGCAACCATCTGTACAAAGTTCGAATTCATTTTGCTTTCTAGTTTCTTAGATATTTTCTTTAAATGAAATAATAACTGTAAAAAATAGCATAATCGATGAGAAGTTATCATATTTTGAGAGATCTGGCTCAGTTAATGTTTTCAAATGATAACGAGCAACCATCTGTACAAAATTCGAATTCAGTTTGGTTTCTAGTTTCTTAAATATTGTCCTTAAATGAAAAAATAACTGTAAAAATAGCATAATCGATGAGAAGTTATCATATTTTGAGAGATCTGGCTCAGTTAATGTTTTCAAATGATAACGAGCAACCATCTGTACAAAGTTCGAATTCATTTTGGTTTCTAGTTTCTTAAATATTTTCTTTAAATGAAAAAATAACTGTAAAAAATAGCACAATCGATGAGAAGTTAGCAATTTTTAGAGATCTGGCTGAGTTAATGTTTTCAAATGATAACGAGCAACCATCTGTACAAAGTTCGAATTCAGTTTGGTTTCTAGTTTCTTAAATATTTTCTTTAAATGAAAAAATAACTGTAAAAAAAGCATAATCGATGAGAAGTTAGCAATTTTTAGAGATCGTGCTCAGTTAATGTTTTCAAATGAGAACTAGCAACCATCTGTACAAAGTTCGAATTCATTTTGCTTTCTAGTTTCTTAGATATATTTTTTTAGTGAAATAATAACTAAAAAATAGCACAATCGATGAGAAGTTAGCAATTTTTAGAGATCTGGCTGAGTTAATGTTTTCAAATGATAACGAGCAACCATCTGTACAAAGTTCGAATTCATTTTGGTTTCTAGTTTCTTAGATATATTTTTTTAATGAAATAATAACTGTAAAAAATAGCACAATCGATGAGAAGTTAGCAATTTTTAGCGATCTGGCTCAGTTAATGTTTTCAAATGAGAACTAGCAACCATCTGTACAAAGTTCGAATTCATTTTGGCTTCTAGTTTCTTAGATATATTTTTTTAGTGAAATAATAACTGTAAAAATAGCACAATCGATGAGAAGTTAGCAATTTTTAGAGATCTGGCTGAGTTAATGTTTTCAAATGAGAACTAGCAACCATCTGTACAAAGTTCGAATTCATTTTGCTTTCTAGTTTCTTAGATATATTTTTTTAGTGAAATAATAACTAAAAAATAGCACAATCGATGAGAAGTTAGCAATTTTTAGAGATCTGGCTGAGTTAATGTTTTCAAATGATAACGAGCAACCATTTGTACAAAGTTCGAATTCATTTTGCTTTCTAGTTTCTTAGATATATTTTTTTAATGAAATAATAACTGTAAAAAATAGCACAATCGATGAGAAGTTAGCAATTTTTAGAGATCTGGCTGAGTTAATGTTTTCAAATGATAACGAGCAACCATCTGTACAAAGTTCGAATTCAGTTTGGTTTCTAGTTTCTTAAATATTTTCTTTAAATGAAAAAATAACTGTAAAAAAAGCATAATCGATGAGAAGTTAGCAATTGTTAGAGATCGTGCTCAGTTAATGTTTTCAAATGAGAACTAGCAACCATCTGTACAAAGTTCGAATTCATTTTGCTTTCTAGTTTCTTAGATATATTTTTTTAGTGAAATAATAACTGTAAAAAATAGCACAATCGATGAGAAGTTAGCAATTTTTAGAGATCTGGCTGAGTTAATGTTTTCAAATGATAACGAGCAACCATCTGTACAAAGTTCGAATTCAGTTTGGTTTCTAGTTTCTTAAATATTTTCTTTAAATGAAAAAATAACTGTAAAAAAAGCATAATCGATGAGAAGTTAGCAATTTTTAGAGACCGTGCTCAGTTAATGTTTTCAAATGAGAACTAGCAACCATCTGTACAAAGTTCGAATTCATTTTGCTTTCTAGTTTCTTAGATATTTTTTTTAAATGAAATAATAACTGTAAAAAATAGCATAATCGATGAGAAGTTATCATATTTTGAGAGATCTGGCTCAGTTAATGTTTTCAAATAATAACGAGCAACCATCTGTACAAAGTTCGAATTCAGTTTGGTTTCTAGTTTCTTAAATATTTTCTTTAAATGAAAAAATAACTGTAAAAAAAGCATAATCGATGAGAAGTTAGCAATTTTTAGAGATCGTGCTCAGTTAATGTTTTCAAATGAGAACTAGCAACCATCTGTACAAAGTTCGAATTCATTTTGCTTTCTAGTTTCTTAGATATTTTTTTTAAATGAAATAATAACTGTAAAAAATAGCATAATCGATGAGAAGTTATCATATTTTGAGAGATCTGGCTCAGTTAATGTTTTCAAATGATAACGAGCAACCATCTGTACAAAGTTCGAATTCAGTTTGGTTTCTAGTTTCTTAAATATTTTCTTTAAATGAAAAAATAACTGTAAAAAAAGCATAATCGATGAGAAGTTAGCAATTTTTAGAGATCGTGCTCAGTTAATGTTTTCAAATGAGAACTAGCAACCATCTGTACAAAGTTCGAATTCATTTTGCTTTCTAGTTTCTTAGATATTTTTTTTAAATGAAATAATAACTGTAAAAAATAGCATAATCGATGAGAAGTTATCATATTTTGAGAGATCTGGCTCAGTTAATGTTTTCAAATAATAACGAGCAACCATCTGTACAAAGTTCGAATTCAGTTTGGTTTCTAGTTTCTTAAATATTTTCTTTAAATGAAAAAATAACTGTAAAAAAAGCATAATCGATGAGAAGTTAGCAATTTTTAGAGATCGTGCTCAGTTAATGTTTTCAAATGAGAACTAGCAACCATCTGTACAAAGTTCGAATTCATTTTGCTTTCTAGTTTCTTAGATATTTTTTTTAAATGAAATAATAACTGTAAAAAATAGCATAATCGATGAGAAGTTATCATATTTTGAGAGATCTGGCTCAGTTAATGTTTTCAAATGATAACGAGCAACCATCTGTACAAAGTTCGAATTCAGTTTGGTTTCTAGTTTCTTAAATATTTTCTTTAAATGAAAAAATAACTGTAAAAATAGCATAATCGATGAGAAGTTAGCAATTTTTAGAGATCGTGCTCAGTTAATGTTTTCAAATGAGAACTAGCAACCATCTGTACAAAGTTCGAATTCATGTTGCTTTCTAGTTTCTTAGATATTTTTTTTAAATGAAATAATAACTGTAAAAAATTGCATAATCGATGAGAAGTTATCATATTTTGAGAGATCTGGCTCAGTTAATGTTTTCAAATGATAACGAGCAACCATCTGTACAAAGTTCGAATTCATTTTGGTTTCTAGTTTCTTAGATATATTTTTTTAGTGAAATAATAACTGTAAAAAATAGCACAATCGATGAGAAGTTAGCAATTTTCAGAGATCTGGCTGAGTTAATGTTTTCAAATGATAACGAGCCACCATCTGTACAAAGTTCGAATTCATTTTGCTTTCTAGTTTCTTAGATATATTTTTTTAATGAAATAATAACTGTAAAAAATAGCACAATCGATGAGAAGTTAGCAATTTTTAGAGATCTGGCTGAGTTAATGTTTTCAAATGATAACGAGCAACCATCTGTACAAAGTTCGAATTCAGTTTGGTTTCTAGTTTCTTAAATATTTTCTTTAAATGAAAATATAACTGTAAAAAAAGCATAATCGATGAGAAGTTAGCAATTTTTAGAGATCGTGCTCAGTTAATCTTTTCAAATGATAACGAGCAACCACCTGTACAAAGTTCGAATTCATTTTGGTTTCTAGTTTCTTAGATATATTTTTTTAGTGAAATAATAACTGTAAAAAATAGCACAATCGATGAGAAGTTAGCAATTTTTAGAGATCTGGCTGAGTTAATGTTTTCAAATGATAACGAGCAACCATCTGTACAAAGTTCGAATTCATTTTGCTTTCTAGTTTCTTAGATATATTTTTTTAATGAAAAAATAACTGTAAAAAAAGCATAATCGATGAGAAGTTAGCAATTTTTAGAGATCGTGCTCAGTTAATGTTTTCAAATGAGAACTAGCAACCATCTGTACAAAGTTCGAATTCATTTTGCTTTCTAGTTTCTTAGATATTTTTTTTAAATGAAATAATAACTGTAAAAAATAGCATAATCGATGAGAAGTTATCATATTTTGAGAGATCTGGCTCAGTTAATGTTTTCAAATGATAACGAGCAACCATCTGTACAAAATTCGAATTCAGTTTGGTTTCTAGTTTCTTAAATATTGTCCTTAAATGAAAAAATAACTGTAAAAATAGCATAATCGATGAGAAGTTATCATATTTTGAGAGATCTGGCTCAGTTAATGTTTTCAAATGATAACGAGCAACCATCTGTACAAAGTTCGAATTCATTTTGGTTTCTAGTTTCTTAAATATTTTCTTTAAATGAAAAAATAACTGTAAAAAATAGCACAATCGATGAGAAGTTAGCAATTTTTAGAGATCTGGCTGAGTTAATGTTTTCAAATGATAACGAGCAACCATCTGTACAAAGTTCGAATTCAGTTTGGTTTCTAGTTTCTTAAATATTTTCTTTAAATGAAAAAATAACTGTAAAAAAAGCATAATCGATGAGAAGTTAGCAATTTTTAGAGATCGTGCTCAGTTAATGTTTTCAAATGAGAACTAGCAACCATCTGTACAAAGTTCGAATTCATTTTGCTTTCTAGTTTCTTAGATATATTTTTTTAGTGAAATAATAACTAAAAAATAGCACAATCGATGAGAAGTTAGCAATTTTTAGAGATCTGGCTGAGTTAATGTTTTCAAATGATAACGAGCAACCATCTGTACAAAGTTCGAATTCATTTTGGTTTCTAGTTTCTTAGATATATTTTTTTAATGAAATAATAACTGTAAAAAATAGCACAATCGATGAGAAGTTAGCAATTTTTAGCGATCTGGCTCAGTTAATGTTTTCAAATGAGAACTAGCAACCATCTGTACAAAGTTCGAATTCATTTTGGCTTCTAGTTTCTTAGATATATTTTTTTAGTGAAATAATAACTGTAAAAATAGCACAATCGATGAGAAGTTAGCAATTTTTAGAGATCTGGCTGAGTTAATGTTTTCAAATGAGAACTAGCAACCATCTGTACAAAGTTCGAATTCATTTTGCTTTCTAGTTTCTTAGATATATTTTTTTAGTGAAATAATAACTAAAAAATAGCACAATCGATGAGAAGTTAGCAATTTTTAGAGATCTGGCTGAGTTAATGTTTTCAAATGATAACGAGCAACCATTTGTACAAAGTTCGAATTCATTTTGCTTTCTAGTTTCTTAGATATATTTTTTTAATGAAATAATAACTGTAAAAAATAGCACAATCGATGAGAAGTTAGCAATTTTTAGAGATCTGGCTGAGTTAATGTTTTCAAATGATAACGAGCAACCATCTGTACAAAGTTCGAATTCAGTTTGGTTTCTAGTTTCTTAAATATTTTCTTTAAATGAAAAAATAACTGTAAAAAAAGCATAATCGATGAGAAGTTAGCAATTGTTAGAGATCGTGCTCAGTTAATGTTTTCAAATGAGAACTAGCAACCATCTGTACAAAGTTCGAATTCATTTTGCTTTCTAGTTTCTTAGATATATTTTTTTAGTGAAATAATAACTGTAAAAAATAGCACAATCGATGAGAAGTTAGCAATTTTTAGAGATCTGGCTGAGTTAATGTTTTCAAATGATAACGAGCAACCATCTGTACAAAGTTCGAATTCAGTTTGGTTTCTAGTTTCTTAAATATTTTCTTTAAATGAAAAAATAACTGTAAAAAAAGCATAATCGATGAGAAGTTAGCAATTTTTAGAGACCGTGCTCAGTTAATGTTTTCAAATGAGAACTAGCAACCATCTGTACAAAGTTCGAATTCATTTTGCTTTCTAGTTTCTTAGATATTTTTTTTAAATGAAATAATAACTGTAAAAAATAGCATAATCGATGAGAAGTTATCATATTTTGAGAGATCTGGCTCAGTTAATGTTTTCAAATAATAACGAGCAACCATCTGTACAAAGTTCGAATTCAGTTTGGTTTCTAGTTTCTTAAATATTTTCTTTAAATGAAAAAATAACTGTAAAAAAAGCATAATCGATGAGAAGTTAGCAATTTTTAGAGATCGTGCTCAGTTAATGTTTTCAAATGAGAACTAGCAACCATCTGTACAAAGTTCGAATTCATTTTGCTTTCTAGTTTCTTAGATATTTTTTTTAAATGAAATAATAACTGTAAAAAATAGCATAATCGATGAGAAGTTATCATATTTTGAGAGATCTGGCTCAGTTAATGTTTTCAAATGATAACGAGCAACCATCTGTACAAAATTCGAATTCAGTTTGGTTTCTAGTTTCTTAAATATTGTCCTTAAATGAAAAAATAACTGTAAAAATAGCATAATCGATGAGAAGTTATCATATTTTGAGAGATCTGGCTCAGTTAATGTTTTCAAATGATAACGAGCAACCATCTGTACAAAGTTCGAATTCATTTTGGTTTCTAGTTTCTTAAATATTTTCTTTAAATGAAAAAATAACTGTAAAAAATAGCACAATCGATGAGAAGTTAGCAATTTTTAGAGATCTGGCTGAGTTAATGTTTTCAAATGAGAACTAGCAACCATCTGTACAAAGTTCGAATTCATTTTGCTTTCTAGTTTCTTAGATATATTTTTTTAGTGAAATAATAACTAAAAAATAGCACAATCGATGAGAAGTTAGCAATTTTTAGAGATCTGGCTGAGTTAATGTTTTCAAATGATAACGAGCAACCATTTGTACAAAGTTCGAATTCATTTTGCTTTCTAGTTTCTTAGATATATTTTTTTAATGAAATAATAACTGTAAAAAATAGCACAATCGATGAGAAGTTAGCAATTTTTAGAGATCTGGCTGAGTTAATGTTTTCAAATGATAACGAGCAACCATCTGTACAAAGTTCGAATTCAGTTTGGTTTCTAGTTTCTTAAATATTTTCTTTAAATGAAAAAATAACTGTAAAAAAAGCATAATCGATGAGAAGTTAGCAATTTTTAGAGATCGTGCTCAGTTAATGTTTTCAAATGAGAACTAGCAACCATCTGTACAAAGTTCGAATTCATTTTGCTTTCTAGTTTCTTAGATATTTTTTTTAAATGAAATAATAACTGTAAAAAATAGCATAATCGATGAGAAGTTATCATATTTTGAGAGATCTGGCTCAGTTAATGTTTTCAAATGATAACGAGCAACCATCTGTACAAAGTTCGAATTCAGTTTGGTTTCTAGTTTCTTAGATATATTTTTTTAGTGAAATAATAACTGTAAAAATAGCACAATCGATGAGAAGTTAGCAATTTTTAGAGATCTGGCTGAGTTAATGTTTTCAAATGAGAACTAGCAACCATCTGTACAAAGTTCGAATTCATTTTGCTTTCTAGTTTCTTAGATATATTTTTTTAGTGAAATAATAACTGTAAAAAATAGCGCAATCGATGAGAAGTTAGCAATTTTTAGAGATCTGGCTGAGTTAATGTTTTCAAATGATAACGAGCAACCATCTGTACAAAGTTCGAATTCAGTTTGGTTTCTAGTTTCTTAGATATATTTTTTTAATGAAATAATAACTGTAAAAAATAGCACAATCGATGAGAAGTTAGCAATTTTTAGAGATCGTGCTCAGTTAATGTTTTCAAATGAGAACTAGCAACCATCTGTACAAAGTTCGAATTCATTTTGCTTTCTAGTTTCTTAGATATTTTTTTTAAATGAAATAATAACTGTAAAAAATAGCATAATCGATGAGAAGTTATCATATTTTGAGAGATCTGGCTCAGTTAATGTTTTCAAATAATAACGAGCAACCATCTGTACAAAGTTCGAATTCAGTTTGGTTTCTAGTTTCTTAAATATTTTCTTTAAATGAAAAAATAACTGTAAAAAAAGCATAATCGATGAGAAGTTAGCAATTTTTAGAGATCGTGCTCAGTTAATGTTTTCAAATGAGAACTAGCAACCATCTGTACAAAGTTCGAATTCATTTTGCTTTCTAGTTTCTTAGATATTTTTTTTAAATGAAATAATAACTGTAAAAAATAGCATAATCGATGAGAAGTTATCATATTTTGAGAGATCTGGCTCAGTTAATGTTTTCAAATGATAACGAGCAACCATCTGTACAAAATTCGAATTCAGTTTGGTTTCTAGTTTCTTAAATATTGTCCTTAAATGAAAAAATAACTGTAAAAATAGCATAATCGATGAGAAGTTATCATATTTTGAGAGATCTGGCTCAGTTAATGTTTTCAAATGATAACGAGCAACCATCTGTACAAAGTTCGAATTCATTTTGGTTTCTAGTTTCTTAAATATTTTCTTTAAATGAAAAAATAACTGTAAAAAATAGCACAATCGATGAGAAGTTAGCAATTTTTAGAGATCTGGCTGAGTTAATGTTTTCAAATGATAACGAGCAACCATCTGTACAAAGTTCGAATTCAGTTTGGTTTCTAGTTTCTTAAATATTTTCTTTAAATGAAAAAATAACTGTAAAAAAAGCATAATCGATGAGAAGTTAGCAATTTTTAGAGATCGTGCTCAGTTAATGTTTTCAAATGAGAACTAGCAACCATCTGTACAAAGTTCGAATTCATTTTGGTTTCTAGTTTCTTAGATATATTTTTTTAGTGAAATAATAACTGTAAAAATAGCACAATCGATGAGAAGTTAGCAATTTTTAGAGATCTGGCTGAGTTAATGTTTTCAAATGAGAACTAGCAACCATCTGTACAAAGTTCGAATTCATTTTGCTTTCTAGTTTCTTAGATATATTTTTTTAGTGAAATAATAACTGTAAAAAATAGCACAATCGATGAGAAGTTAGCAATTTTTAGAGATCTGGCTGAGTTAATGTTTTCAAATGATAACGAGCAACCATCTGTACAAAGTTCGAATTCAGTTTGGTTTCTAGTTTCTTAGATATATTTTTTTAATGAAATAATAACTGTAAAAAATAGCACAATCGATGAGAAGTTAGCAATTTTTAGAGATCGTGCTCAGTTAATGTTTTCAAATGAGAACTAGCAACCATCTGTACAAAGTTCGAATTCATTTTGCTTTCTAGTTTCTTAGATATTTTTTTTAAATGAAATAATAACTGTAAAAAATAGCATAATCGATGAGAAGTTATCATATTTTGAGAGATCTGGCTCAGTTAATGTTTTCAAATAATAACGAGCAACCATCTGTACAAAGTTCGAATTCAGTTTGGTTTCTAGTTTCTTAAATATTTTCTTTAAATGAAAAAATAACTGTAAAAAAAGCATAATCGATGAGAAGTTAGCAATTTTTAGAGATCGTGCTCAGTTAATGTTTTCAAATGAGAACTAGCAACCATCTGTACAAAGTTCGAATTCATTTTGCTTTCTAGTTTCTTAGATATTTTTTTTAAATGAAATAATAACTGTAAAAAATAGCATAATCGATGAGAAGTTATCATATTTTGAGAGATCTGGCTCAGTTAATGTTTTCAAATGATAACGAGCAACCATCTGTACAAAATTCGAATTCAGTTTGGTTTCTAGTTTCTTAAATATTGTCCTTAAATGAAAAAATAACTGTAAAAATAGCATAATCGATGAGAAGTTATCATATTTTGAGAGATCTGGCTCAGTTAATGTTTTCAAATGATAACGAGCAACCATCTGTACAAAATTCGAATTCAGTTTGGTTTCTAGTTTCTTAAATATTGTCCTTAAATGAAAAAATAACTGTAAAAATAGCATAATCGATGAGAAGTTATCATATTTTGAGAGATCTGGCTCAGTTAATGTTTTCAAATGATAACGAGCAACCATCTGTACAAAGTTCGAATTCATTTTGGTTTCTAGTTTCTTAAATATTTTCTTTAAATGAAAAAATAACTGTAAAAAATAGCACAATCGATGAGAAGTTAGCAATTTTTAGAGATCTGGCTGAGTTAATGTTTTCAAATGATAACGAGCAACCATCTGTACAAAGTTCGAATTCAGTTTGGTTTCTAGTTTCTTAAATATTTTCTTTAAATGAAAAAATAACTGTAAAAAAAGCATAATCGATGAGAAGTTAGCAATTTTTAGAGATCGTGCTCAGTTAATGTTTTCAAATGAGAACTAGCAACCATCTGTACAAAGTTCGAATTCATTTTGGTTTCTAGTTTCTTAGATATATTTTTTTAGTGAAATAATAACTGTAAAAAATAGCACAATCGATGAGAAGTTAGCAATTTTTAGAGATCTGGCTGAGTTAATGTTTTCAAATGATAACGAGCAACCATCTGTACAAAGTTCGAATTCATTTTGGTTTCTAGTTTCTTAGATATATTTTTTTAATGAAATAATAACTGTAAAAAATAGCACAATCGATGAGAAGTTAGCAATTTTTAGCGATCTGGCTCAGTTAATGTTTTCAAATGAGAACTAGCAACCATCTGTACAAAGTTCGAATTCATTTTGGCTTCTAGTTTCTTAGATATATTTTTTTAGTGAAATAATAACTGTAAAAATAGCACAATCGATGAGAAGTTAGCAATTTTTAGAGATCTGGCTGAGTTAATGTTTTCAAATGAGAACTAGCAACCATCTGTACAAAGTTCGAATTCATTTTGCTTTCTAGTTTCTTAGATAAATTTTTTTAGTGAAATAATAACTAAAAAATAGCACAATCGATGAGAAGTTAGCAATTTTTAGAGATCTGGCTGAGTTAATGTTTTCAAATGATAACGAGCAACCATTTGTACAAAGTTCGAATTCATTTTGCTTTCTAGTTTCTTAGATATATTTTTTTAATGAAATAATAACTGTAAAAAATAGCACAATCGATGAGAAGTTAGCAATTTTTAGAGATCTGGCTGAGTTAATGTTTTCAAATGATAACGAGCAACCATCTGTACAAAGTTCGAATTCAGTTTGGTTTCTAGTTTCTTAAATATTTTCTTTAAATGAAAAAATAACTGTAAAAAAAGCATAATCGATGAGAAGTTAGCAATTTTTAGAGATCGTGCTCAGTTAATGTTTTCAAATGAGAACTAGCAACCATCTGTACAAAGTTCGAATTCATTTTGCTTTCTAGTTTCTTAGATATTTTTTTTAAATGAAATAATAACTGTAAAAAATAGCATAATCGATGAGAAGTTATCATATTTTGAGAGATCTGGCTCAGTTAATGTTTTCAAATGATAACGAGCAACCATCTGTACAAAGTTCGAATTCAGTTTGGTTTCTAGTATCTTAGATATATTTTTTTAGTGAAATAATAACTGTAAAAATAGCACAATCGATGAGAAGTTAGCAATTTTTAGAGATCTGGCTGAGTTAATGTTTTCAAATGAGAACTAGCAACCATCTGTACAAAGTTCGAATTCATTTTGCTTTCTAGTTTCTTAGATATATTTTTTTAGTGAAATAATAACTGTAAAAAATAGCACAATCGATGAGAAGTTAGCAATTTTTAGAGATCTGGCTGAGTTAATGTTTTCAAATGATAACGAGCAACCATTTGTACAAAGTTCGAATTCATTTTGCTTTCTAGTTTCTTAGATATATTTTTTTAATGAAATAATAACTGTAAAAAATAGCACAATCGATGAGAAGTTAGCAATTTTTAGAGATCTGGCTGAGTTAATGTTTTCAAATGATAACGAGCAACCATCTGTACAAAGTTCGAATTCAGTTTGGTTTCTAGTTTCTTAAATATTTTCTTTAAATGAAAAAATAACTGTAAAAAAAGCATAATCGATGAGAAGTTAGCAATTTTTAGAGATCGTGCTCAGTTAATGTTTTCAAATGAGAACTAGCAACCATCTGTACAAAGTTCGAATTCATTTTGCTTTCTAGTTTCTTAGATATTTTTTTTAAATGAAATAATAACTGTAAAAAATAGCATAATCGATGAGAAGTTATCATATTTTGAGAGATCTGGCTCAGTTAATGTTTTCAAATGATAACGAGCAACCATCTGTACAAAGTTCGAATTCAGTTTGGTTTCTAGTATCTGAGATATATTTTTTTAGTGAAATAATAACTGTAAAAATAGCACAATCGATGAGAAGTTAGCAATTTTTAGAGATCTGGCTGAGTTAATGTTTTCAAATGAGAACTAGCAACCATCTGTACAAAGTTCGAATTCATTTTGCTTTCTAGTTTCTTAGATATATTTTTTTAGTGAAATAATAACTGTAAAAAATAGCACAATCGATGAGAAGTTAGCAATTTTTAGAGATCTGGCTGAGTTAATGTTTTCAAATGATAACGAGCAACCATTTGTACAAAGTTCGAATTCATTTTGCTTTCTAGTTTCTTAGATATATTTTTTTAATGAAATAATAACTGTAAAAAATAGCACAATCGATGAGAAGTTAGCAATTTTTAGAGATCTGGCTGAGTTAATGTTTTCAAATGATAACGAGCAACCATCTGTACAAAGTTCGAATTCAGTTTGGTTTCTAGTTTCTTAAATATTTTCTTTAAATGAAAAAATAACTGTAAAAAAAGCATAATCGATGAGAAGTTAGCAATTTTTAGAGATCGTGCTCAGTTAATGTTTTCAAATGAGAACTAGCAACCATCTGTACAAAGTTCGAATTCATTTTGCTTTCTAGTTTCTTAGATATTTTTTTTAAATGAAATAATAACTGTAAAAAATAGCATAATCGATGAGAAGTTATCATATTTTGAGAGATCTGGCTCAGTTAATGTTTTCAAATAATAACGAGCAACCATCTGTACAAAGTTCGAATTCAGTTTGGTTTCTAGTTTCTTAAATATTTTCTTTAAATGAAAAAATAACTGTAAAAAAAGCATAATCGATGAGAAGTTAGCAATTTTTAGAGATCGTGCTCAGTTAATGTTTTCAAATGAGAACTAGCAACCATCTGTACAAAGTTCGAATTCATTTTGCTTTCTAGTTTCTTAGATATTTTTTTTAAATGAAATAATAACTGTAAAAAATAGCATAATCGATGAGAAGTTATCATATTTTGAGAGATCTGGCTCAGTTAATGTTTTCAAATGATAACGAGCAACCATCTGTACAAAATTCGAATTCAGTTTGGTTTCTAGTTTCTTAAATATTGTCCTTAAATGAAAAAATAACTGTAAAAATAGCATAATCGATGAGACGTTATCATATTTTGAGAGATCTGGCTCAGTTAATGTTTTCAAATGAGAACTAGCAACCATCTGTACAAAGTTCGAATTCATTTTGCTTTCTAGTTTCTTAGATATATTTTTTTAATGAAATAATAACTGTAAAAAATAGCACAATCGATGAGAAGTTAGCAATTTTTAGAGATCTGGCTGAGTTAATGTTTTCAAATGATAACGAGCAACCATCTGTACAAAGTTCGAATTCAGTTTGGTTTCTAGTTTCTTAAATATTTTCTTTAAATGAAAAAATAACTGTAAAAAAAGCATAATCGATGAGAAGTTAGCAATTTTTAGAGATCGTGCTCAGTTAATGTTTTCAAATGAGAACTAGCAACCATCTGTACAAAGTTCGAATTCATTTTGCTTTCTAGTTTCTTAGATATTTTTTTTAAATGAAATAATAACTGTAAAAAATAGCATAATCGATGAGAAGTTATCATATTTTGAGAGATCTGGCTCAGTTAATGTTTTCAAATGATAACGAGCAACCATCTGTACAAAGTTCGAATTCAGTTTGGTTTCTAGTTTCTTAGATATATTTTTTTAGTGAAATAATAACTGTAAAAATAGCACAATCGATGAGAAGTTAGCAATTTTTAGAGATCTGGCTGAGTTAATGTTTTCAAATGAGAACTAGCAACCATCTGTACAAAGTTCGAATTCATTTTGCTTTCTAGTTTCTTAGATATATTTTTTTAGTGAAATAATAACTGTAAAAAATAGCGCAATCGATGAGAAGTTAGCAATTTTTAGAGATCTGGCTGAGTTAATGTTTTCAAATGATAACGAGCAACCATCTGTACAAAGTTCGAATTCAGTTTGGTTTCTAGTTTCTTAGATATATTTTTTTAATGAAATAATAACTGTAAAAAATAGCACAATCGATGAGAAGTTAGCAATTTTTAGAGATCGTGCTCAGTTAATGTTTTCAAATGAGAACTAGCAACCATCTGTACAAAGTTCGAATTCATTTTGCTTTCTAGTTTCTTAGATATTTTTTTTAAATGAAATAATAACTGTAAAAAATAGCATAATCGATGAGAAGTTATCATATTTTGAGAGATCTGGCTCAGTTAATGTTTTCAAATAATAACGAGCAACCATCTGTACAAAGTTCGAATTCAGTTTGGTTTCTAGTTTCTTAAATATTTTCTTTAAATGAAAAAATAACTGTAAAAAAAGCATAATCGATGAGAAGTTAGCAATTTTTAGAGATCGTGCTCAGTTAATGTTTTCAAATGATAACGAGCAACCATCTGTACAAAGTTCGAATTCATTTTGGTTTCTAGTTTCTTAAATATTTTCTTTAAATGAAAAAATAACTGTAAAAAATAGCACAATCGATGAGAAGTTAGCAATTTTTAGAGATCTGGCTGAGTTAATGTTTTCAAATGAGAACTAGCAACCATCTGTACAAAGTTCGAATTCATTTTGCTTTCTAGTTTCTTAGATATATTTTTTTAGTGAAATAATAACTAAAAAATAGCACAATCGATGAGAAGTTAGCAATTTTTAGAGATCTGGCTGAGTTAATGTTTTCAAATGATAACGAGCAACCATTTGTACAAAGTTCGAATTCATTTTGCTTTCTAGTTTCTTAGATATATTTTTTTAATGAAATAATAACTGTAAAAAATAGCACAATCGATGAGAAGTTAGCAATTTTTAGAGATCTGGCTGAGTTAATGTTTTCAAATGATAACGAGCAACCATCTGTACAAAGTTCGAATTCAGTTTGGTTTCTAGTTTCTTAAATATTTTCTTTAAATGAAAAAATAACTGTAAAAAAAGCATAATCGATGAGAAGTTAGCAATTTTTAGAGATCGTGCTCAGTTAATGTTTTCAAATGAGAACTAGCAACCATCTGTACAAAGTTCGAATTCATTTTGGTTTCTAGTTTCTTAGATATATTTTTTTAGTGAAATAATAACTGTAAAAATAGCACAATCGATGAGAAGTTAGCAATTTTTAGAGATCTGGCTGAGTTAATGTTTTCAAATGAGAACTAGCAACCATCTGTACAAAGTTCGAATTCATTTTGCTTTCTAGTTTCTTAGATATATTTTTTTAGTGAAATAATAACTGTAAAAAATAGCACAATCGATGAGAAGTTAGCAATTTTTAGAGATCTGGCTGAGTTAATGTTTTCAAATGATAACGAGCAACCATCTGTACAAAGTTCGAATTCAGTTTGGTTTCTAGTTTCTTAGATATATTTTTTTAATGAAATAATAACTGTAAAAAATAGCACAATCGATGAGAAGTTAGCAATTTTTAGAGATCGTGCTCAGTTAATGTTTTCAAATGAGAACTAGCAACCATCTGTACAAAGTTCGAATTCATTTTGCTTTCTAGTTTCTTAGATATTTTTTTTAAATGAAATAATAACTGTAAAAAATAGCATAATCGATGAGAAGTTATCATATTTTGAGAGATCTGGCTCAGTTAATGTTTTCAAATAATAACGAGCAACCATCTGTACAAAGTTCGAATTCAGTTTGGTTTCTAGTTTCTTAAATATTTTCTTTAAATGAAAAAATAACTGTAAAAAAAGCATAATCGATGAGAAGTTAGCAATTTTTAGAGATCGTGCTCAGTTAATGTTTTCAAATGAGAACTAGCAACCATCTGTACAAAGTTCGAATTCATTTTGCTTTCTAGTTTCTTAGATATTTTTTTTAAATGAAATAATAACTGTAAAAAATAGCATAATCGATGAGAAGTTATCATATTTTGAGAGATCTGGCTCAGTTAATGTTTTCAAATGATAACGAGCAACCATCTGTACAAAATTCGAATTCAGTTTGGTTTCTAGTTTCTTAAATATTGTCCTTAAATGAAAAAATAACTGTAAAAATAGCATAATCGATGAGAAGTTATCATATTTTGAGAGATCTGGCTCAGTTAATGTTTTCAAATGATAACGAGCAACCATCTGTACAAAATTCGAATTCAGTTTGGTTTCTAGTTTCTTAAATATTGTCCTTAAATGAAAAAATAACTGTAAAAATAGCATAATCGATGAGAAGTTATCATATTTTGAGAGATCTGGCTCAGTTAATGTTTTCAAATGATAACGAGCAACCATCTGTACAAAGTTCGAATTCATTTTGGTTTCTAGTTTCTTAAATATTTTCTTTAAATGAAAAAATAACTGTAAAAAATAGCACAATCGATGAGAAGTTAGCAATTTTTAGAGATCTGGCTGAGTTAATGTTTTCAAATGATAACGAGCAACCATCTGTACAAAGTTCGAATTCAGTTTGGTTTCTAGTTTCTTAAATATTTTCTTTAAATGAAAAAATAACTGTAAAAAAAGCATAATCGATGAGAAGTTAGCAATTTTTAGAGATCGTGCTCAGTTAATGTTTTCAAATGAGAACTAGCAACCATCTGTACAAAGTTCGAATTCATTTTGGTTTCTAGTTTCTTAGATATATTTTTTTAGTGAAATAATAACTGTAAAAAATAGCACAATCGATGAGAAGTTAGCAATTTTTAGAGATCTGGCTGAGTTAATGTTTTCAAATGATAACGAGCAACCATCTGTACAAAGTTCGAATTCATTTTGGTTTCTAGTTTCTTAGATATATTTTTTTAATGAAATAATAACTGTAAAAAATAGCACAATCGATGAGAAGTTAGCAATTTTTAGCGATCTGGCTCAGTTAATGTTTTCAAATGAGAACTAGCAACCATCTGTACAAAGTTCGAATTCATTTTGGCTTCTAGTTTCTTAGATATATTTTTTTAGTGAAATAATAACTGTAAAAATAGCACAATCGATGAGAAGTTAGCAATTTTTAGAGATCTGGCTGAGTTAATGTTTTCAAATGAGAACTAGCAACCATCTGTACAAAGTTCGAATTCATTTTGCTTTCTAGTTTCTTAGATAAATTTTTTTAGTGAAATAATAACTAAAAAATAGCACAATCGATGAGAAGTTAGCAATTTTTAGAGATCTGGCTGAGTTAATGTTTTCAAATGATAACGAGCAACCATTTGTACAAAGTTCGAATTCATTTTGCTTTCTAGTTTCTTAGATATATTTTTTTAATGAAATAATAACTGTAAAAAATAGCACAATCGATGAGAAGTTAGCAATTTTTAGAGATCTGGCTGAGTTAATGTTTTCAAATGATAACGAGCAACCATCTGTACAAAGTTCGAATTCAGTTTGGTTTCTAGTTTCTTAAATATTTTCTTTAAATGAAAAAATAACTGTAAAAAAAGCATAATCGATGAGAAGTTAGCAATTTTTAGAGATCGTGCTCAGTTAATGTTTTCAAATGAGAACTAGCAACCATCTGTACAAAGTTCGAATTCATTTTGCTTTCTAGTTTCTTAGATATTTTTTTTAAATGAAATAATAACTGTAAAAAATAGCATAATCGATGAGAAGTTATCATATTTTGAGAGATCTGGCTCAGTTAATGTTTTCAAATGATAACGAGCAACCATCTGTACAAAGTTCGAATTCAGTTTGGTTTCTAGTATCTTAGATATATTTTTTTAGTGAAATAATAACTGTAAAAATAGCACAATCGATGAGAAGTTAGCTATTTTTAGAGATCTGGCTGAGTTAATGTTTTCAAATGAGAACTAGCAACCATCTGTACAAAGTTCGAATTCATTTTGCTT
Source organism: Vanessa tameamea (assembly GCF_037043105.1). Lineage (NCBI taxonomy): Eukaryota > Metazoa > Arthropoda > Insecta > Lepidoptera > Nymphalidae > Vanessa > Vanessa tameamea. The sequence goes on along the minus strand of NC_087340.1, from coordinate 704,814 downwards.
TCTAGTTTCTTAGATATATTTTTTTAGTGAAATAATAACTGTAAAAAATAGCACAATCGATGAGAAGTTAGCAATTTTTAGAGATCTGGCTGAGTTAATGTTTTCAAATGATAACGAGCAACCATTTGTACAAAGTTCGAATTCATTTTGCTTTCTAGTTTCTTAGATATATTTTTTTAATGAAATAATAACTGTAAAAAATAGCACAATCGATGAGAAGTTAGCAATTTTTAGAGATCTGGCTGAGTTAATGTTTTCAAATGATAACGAGCAACCATCTGTACAAAGTTCGAATTCAGTTTGGTTTCTAGTTTCTTAAATATTTTCTTTAAATGAAAAAATAACTGTAAAAAAAGCATAATCGATGAGAAGTTAGCAATTTTTAGAGATCGTGCTCAGTTAATGTTTTCAAATGAGAACTAGCAACCATCTGTACAAAGTTCGAATTCATTTTGCTTTCTAGTTTCTTAGATATTTTTTTTAAATGAAATAATAACTGTAAAAAATAGCATAATCGATGAGAAGTTATCATATTTTGAGAGATCTGGCTCAGTTAATGTTTTCAAATGATAACGAGCAACCATCTGTACAAAGTTCGAATTCAGTTTGGTTTCTAGTATCTTAGATATATTTTTTTAGTGAAATAATAACTGTAAAAATAGCACAATCGATGAGAAGTTAGCAATTTTTAGAGATCTGGCTGAGTTAATGTTTTCAAATGAGAACTAGCAACCATCTGTACAAAGTTCGAATTCATTTTGCTTTCTAGTTTCTTAGATATATTTTTTTAGTGAAATAATAACTGTAAAAAATAGCACAATCGATGAGAAGTTAGCAATTTTTAGAGATCTGGCTGAGTTAATGTTTTCAAATGATAACGAGCAACCATTTGTACAAAGTTCGAATTCATTTTGCTTTCTAGTTTCTTAGATATATTTTTTTAATGAAATAATAACTGTAAAAAATAGCACAATCGATGAGAAGTTAGCAATTTTTAGAGATCTGGCTGAGTTAATGTTTTCAAATGATAACGAGCAACCATCTGTACAAAGTTCGAATTCAGTTTGGTTTCTAGTTTCTTAAATATTTTCTTTAAATGAAAAAATAACTGTAAAAAAAGCATAATCGATGAGAAGTTAGCAATTTTTAGAGATCGTGCTCAGTTAATGTTTTCAAATGAGAACTAGCAACCATCTGTACAAAGTTCGAATTCATTTTGCTTTCTAGTTTCTTAGATATTTTTTTTAAATGAAATAATAACTGTAAAAAATAGCATAATCGATGAGAAGTTATCATATTTTGAGAGATCTGGCTCAGTTAATGTTTTCAAATAATAACGAGCAACCATCTGTACAAAGTTCGAATTCAGTTTGGTTTCTAGTTTCTTAAATATTTTCTTTAAATGAAAAAATAACTGTAAAAAAAGCATAATCGATGAGAAGTTAGCAATTTTTAGAGATCGTGCTCAGTTAATGTTTTCAAATGAGAACTAGCAACCATCTGTACAAAGTTCGAATTCATTTTGCTTTCTAGTTTCTTAGATATTTTTTTTAAATGAAATAATAACTGTAAAAAATAGCATAATCGATGAGAAGTTATCATATTTTGAGAGATCTGGCTCAGTTAATGTTTTCAAATGATAACGAGCAACCATCTGTACAAAATTCGAATTCAGTTTGGTTTCTAGTTTCTTAAATATTGTCCTTAAATGAAAAAATAACTGTAAAAATAGCATAATCGATGAGACGTTATCATATTTTGAGAGATCTGGCTCAGTTAATGTTTTCAAATGAGAACTAGCAACCATCTGTACAAAGTTCGAATTCATTTTGCTTTCTAGTTTCTTAGATATATTTTTTTAATGAAATAATAACTGTAAAAAATAGCACAATCGATGAGAAGTTAGCAATTTTTAGAGATCTGGCTGAGTTAATGTTTTCAAATGATAACGAGCAACCATCTGTACAAAGTTCGAATTCAGTTTGGTTTCTAGTTTCTTAAATATTTTCTTTAAATGAAAAAATAACTGTAAAAAAAGCATAATCGATGAGAAGTTAGCAATTTTTAGAGATCGTGCTCAGTTAATGTTTTCAAATGAGAACTAGCAACCATCTGTACAAAGTTCGAATTCATTTTGCTTTCTAGTTTCTTAGATATTTTTTTTAAATGAAATAATAACTGTAAAAAATAGCATAATCGATGAGAAGTTATCATATTTTGAGAGATCTGGCTCAGTTAATGTTTTCAAATGATAACGAGCAACCATCTGTACAAAGTTCGAATTCAGTTTGGTTTCTAGTTTCTTAGATATATTTTTTTAGTGAAATAATAACTGTAAAAATAGCACAATCGATGAGAAGTTAGCAATTTTTAGAGATCTGGCTGAGTTAATGTTTTCAAATGAGAACTAGCAACCATCTGTACAAAGTTCGAATTCATTTTGCTTTCTAGTTTCTTAGATATATTTTTTTAGTGAAATAATAACTGTAAAAAATAGCGCAATCGATGAGAAGTTAGCAATTTTTAGAGATCTGGCTGAGTTAATGTTTTCAAATGATAACGAGCAACCATCTGTACAAAGTTCGAATTCAGTTTGGTTTCTAGTTTCTTAGATATATTTTTTTAATGAAATAATAACTGTAAAAAATAGCACAATCGATGAGAAGTTAGCAATTTTTAGAGATCGTGCTCAGTTAATGTTTTCAAATGAGAACTAGCAACCATCTGTACAAAGTTCGAATTCATTTTGCTTTCTAGTTTCTTAGATATTTTTTTTAAATGAAATAATAACTGTAAAAAATAGCATAATCGATGAGAAGTTATCATATTTTGAGAGATCTGGCTCAGTTAATGTTTTCAAATAATAACGAGCAACCATCTGTACAAAGTTCGAATTCAGTTTGGTTTCTAGTTTCTTAAATATTTTCTTTAAATGAAAAAATAACTGTAAAAAAAGCATAATCGATGAGAAGTTAGCAATTTTTAGAGATCGTGCTCAGTTAATGTTTTCAAATGAGAACTAGCAACCATCTGTACAAAGTTCGAATTCATTTTGCTTTCTAGTTTCTTAGATATTTTTTTTAAATGAAATAATAACTGTAAAAAATAGCATAATCGATGAGAAGTTATCATATTTTGAGAGATCTGGCTCAGTTAATGTTTTCAAATGATAACGAGCAACCATCTGTACAAAATTCGAATTCAGTTTGGTTTCTAGTTTCTTAAATATTGTCCTTAAATGAAAAAATAACTGTAAAAATAGCATAATCGATGAGAAGTTATCATATTTTGAGAGATCTGGCTCAGTTAATGTTTTCAAATGATAACGAGCAACCATCTGTACAAAGTTCGAATTCATTTTGGTTTCTAGTTTCTTAAATATTTTCTTTAAATGAAAAAATAACTGTAAAAAATAGCACAATCGATGAGAAGTTAGCAATTTTTAGAGATCTGGCTGAGTTAATGTTTTCAAATGATAACGAGCAACCATCTGTACAAAGTTCGAATTCATTTTGGTTTCTAGTTTCTTAGATATATTTTTTTAATGAAATAATAACTGTAAAAAATAGCACAATCGATGAGAAGTTAGCAATTTTTAGAGATCTGGCTCAGTTAATGTTTTCAAATGATAACGAGCAACCATCTGTACAAAGTTCGAATTCAGTTTGGTTTCTAGTTTCTTAAATATTTTCTTTAAATGAAAAAATAACTGTAAAAATAGCATAATCGATGAGAAGTTAGCAATTTTTAGAGATCGTGCTCGGTTAATCTTTTCAAATGATAACGAGCAACCACCTGTACAAAGTTCGAATTCATTTTGGTTTCTAGTTTCTTAGATATATTTTTTTAGTGAAATAATAACTGTAAAAAATAGCACAATCGATGAGAAGTTAGCAATTTTTAGAGATCTGGCTGAGTTAATGTTTTCAAATGATAACGAGCAACCATCTGTACAAAGTTCGAATTCATTTTGGTTTCTAGTTTCTTAGATATTTTCTTTAAATGAAAAAATAACTGTAAAAATAGCATAATCGATGAGAAGTTAGCAATTTTTAGAGATCGTGCTCAGTTAATGTTTTCAAATGAGAACTAGCAACCATCTGTACAAAGTTCGAATTCATGTTGCTTTCTAGTTTCTTAGATATTTTTTTTAAATGAAATAATAACTGTAAAAAATTGCATAATCGATGAGAAGTTATCATATTTTGAGAGATCTGGCTGAGTTAATGTTTTCAAATGATAACGAGCAACCATCTGTACAAAGTTCGAATTCATTTTGGTTTCTAGTTTCTTAGATATATTTTTTTAGTGAAATAATAACTGTAAAAAATAGCACAATCGATGAGAAGTTAGCAATTTTCAGAGATCTGGCTGAGTTAATGTTTTCAAATGATAACGAGCAACCATCTGTACAAAGTTCGAATTCATTTTGCTTTCTAGTTTCTTAGATATATTTTTTTAATGAAATAATAACTGTAAAAAATAGCACAATCGATGAGAAGTTAGCAATTTTTAGAGATCTGGCTGAGTTAATGTTTTCAAATGATAACGAGCAACCATCTGTACAAAGTTCGAATTCAGTTTGGTTTCTAGTTTCTTAAATATTTTCTTTAAATGAAAATATAACTGTAAAAAAAGCATAATCGATGAGAAGTTAGCAATTTTTAGAGATCGTGCTCAGTTAATCTTTTCAAATGATAACGAGCAACCACCTGTACAAAGTTCGAATTCATTTTGGTTTCTAGTTTCTTAGATATATTTTTTTAGTGAAATAATAACTGTAAAAAATAGCACAATCGATGAGAAGTTAGCAATTTTTAGAGATCTGGCTGAGTTAATGTTTTCAAATGATAACGAGCAACCATCTGTACAAAGTTCGAATTCATTTTGCTTTCTAGTTTCTTAGATATATTTTTTTAATGAAATAATAACTGTAAAAAATAGCACAATCGATGAGAAGTTAGCAATTTTTAGAGATCTGGCTGAGTTAATGTTTTCAAATGATAACGAGCAACCATCTGTACAAAGTTCTAATTCATTTTGGTTTCTAGTTTCTTAGATATATTTTTTTAGTGAAATAATAACTGTAAAAAATAGCACAATCGATGAGAAGTTAGCAATTTTCAGAGATCTGGCTGAGTTAATGTTTTCAAATGATAACGAGCAACCATCTGTACAAAGTTCGAATTCATTTTGCTTTCTAGTTTCTTAGATATATTTTTTTAATGAAATAATAACTGTAAAAAATAGCACAATCGATGAGAAGTTAGCAATTTTTAGAGATCTGGCTGAGTTAATGTTTTCAGATGATAACGAGCAACCATCTGTACAAAGTTCGAATTCATTTTGGTTTCTAGTTTCTTAGATATATTTTTTAGTGAAATAATAACTGTAAAAAATAGCACAATCGATGAGAAGTTAGCAATTTTTAGAGATCTGGCTGAGTTAATGTTTTCAAATGATAACGAGCAACCATCTGTACAAAGTTCGAATTCATTTTGGTTTCTAGTTTCTTAGATATATTTTTTTAATGAAATAATAACTGTAAAAAATAGCACAATAGATGAGAAGTTAGCAATTTTTAGCGATCTGGCTCAGTTAATGTTTTCAAATGAGAACTAGCAACCATCTGTACAAAGTTCGAATTCATTTTGGCTTCTAGTTTCTTAGATATATTTTTTTAGTGAAATAATAACTGTAAAAATAGCACAATCGATGAGAAGTTAGCAATTTTTAGAGATCTGGCTGAGTTAATGTTTTCAAATGAGAACTAGCAACCATCTGTACAAAGTTCGAATTCATTTTGCTTTCTAGTTTCTTAGATATATTTTTTTAGTGAAATAATAACTGTAAAAAATAGCACAATCGATGAGAAGTTAGCAATTTTTAGAGATCTGGCTGAGTTAATGTTTTCAAATGATAACGAGCAACCATTTGTACAAAGTTCGAATTCATTTTGCTTTCTAGTTTCTTAGATATATTTTTTTAATGAAATAATAACTGTAAAAAATAGCACAATCGATGAGAAGTTAGCAATTTTTAGAGATCTGGCTGAGTTAATGTTTTCAAATGATAACGAGCAACCATTTGTACAAAGTTCGAATTCATTTTGCTTTCTAGTTTCTTAGATATATTTTTTTAATGAAATAATAACTGTAAAAAATAGCACAATCGATGAGAAGTTAGCAATTTTTAGAGATCTGGCTGAGTTAATGTTTTCAAATGATAACGAGCAACCATCTGTACAAAGTTCGAATTCAGTTTGGTTTCTAGTTTCTTAAATATTTTCTTTAAATGAAAAAATAACTGTAAAAAAAGCATAATCGATGAGAAGTTAGCAATTTTTAGAGATCGTGCTCAGTTAATGTTTTCAAATGAGAACTAGCAACCATCTGTACAAAGTTCGAATTCATTTTGCTTTCTAGTTTCTTAGATATTTTTTTTAAATGAAATAATAACTGTAAAAAATAGCATAATCGATGAGAAGTTATCATATTTTGAGAGATCTGGCTCAGTTAATGTTTTCAAATGATAACGAGCAACCATCTGTACAAAATTCGAATTCAGTTTGGTTTCTAGTTTCTTAAATATTGTCCTTAAATGAAAAAATAACTGTAAAAATAGCATAATCGATGAGAAGTTATCATATTTTGAGAGATCTGGCTCAGTTAATGTTTTCAAATGATAACGAGCAACCATCTGTACAAAGTTCGAATTCATTTTGGTTTCTAGTTTCTTAAATATTTTCTTTAAATGAAAAAATAACTGTAAAAAATAGCACAATCGATGAGAAGTTAGCAATTTTTAGAGATCTGGCTGAGTTAATGTTTTCAAATGATAACGAGCAACCATCTGTACAAAGTTCGAATTCATTTTGGTTTCTAGTTTCTTAGATATATTTTTTTAATGAAATAATAACTGTAAAAAATAGCACAATCGATGAGAAGTTAGCAATTTTTAGAGATCTGGCTCAGTTAATGTTTTCAAATGATAACGAGCAACCATCTGTACAAAGTTCGAATTCAGTTTGGTTTCTAGTTTCTTAAATATTTTCTTTAAATGAAAAAATAACTGTAAAAATAGCATAATCGATGAGAAGTTAGCAATTTTTAGAGATCGTGCTCGGTTAATCTTTTCAAATGATAACGAGCAACCACCTGTACAAAGTTCGAATTCATTTTGGTTTCTAGTTTCTTAGATATATTTTTTTAGTGAAATAATAACTGTAAAAAATAGCACAATCGATGAGAAGTTAGCAATTTTTAGAGATCTGGCTGAGTTAATGTTTTCAAATGATAACGAGCAACCATCTGTACAAAGTTCGAATTCATTTTGGTTTCTAGTTTCTTAGATATTTTCTTTAAATGAAAAAATAACTGTAAAAATAGCATAATCGATGAGAAGTTAGCAATTTTTAGAGATCGTGCTCAGTTAATGTTTTCAAATGAGAACTAGCAACCATCTGTACAAAGTTCGAATTCATGTTGCTTTCTAGTTTCTTAGATATTTTTTTTAAATGAAATAATAACTGTAAAAAATTGCATAATCGATGAGAAGTTATCATATTTTGAGAGATCTGGCTGAGTTAATGTTTTCAAATGATAACGAGCAACCATCTGTACAAAGTTCGAATTCATTTTGGTTTCTAGTTTCTTAGATATATTTTTTTAGTGAAATAATAACTGTAAAAAATAGCACAATCGATGAGAAGTTAGCAATTTTCAGAGATCTGGCTGAGTTAATGTTTTCAAATGATAACGAGCAACCATCTGTACAAAGTTCGAATTCATTTTGCTTTCTAGTTTCTTAGATATATTTTTTTAATGAAATAATAACTGTAAAAAATAGCACAATCGATGAGAAGTTAGCAATTTTTAGAGATCTGGCTGAGTTAATGTTTTCAAATGATAACGAGCAACCATCTGTACAAAGTTCGAATTCAGTTTGGTTTCTAGTTTCTTAAATATTTTCTTTAAATGAAAATATAACTGTAAAAAAAGCATAATCGATGAGAAGTTAGCAATTTTTAGAGATCGTGCTCAGTTAATCTTTTCAAATGATAACGAGCAACCACCTGTACAAAGTTCGAATTCATTTTGGTTTCTAGTTTCTTAGATATATTTTTTTAGTGAAATAATAACTGTAAAAAATAGCACAATCGATGAGAAGTTAGCAATTTTTAGAGATCTGGCTGAGTTAATGTTTTCAAATGATAACGAGCAACCATCTGTACAAAGTTCGAATTCATTTTGCTTTCTAGTTTCTTAGATATATTTTTTTAATGAAATAATAACTGTAAAAAATAGCACAATCGATGAGAAGTTAGCAATTTTTAGAGATCTGGCTGAGTTAATGTTTTCAAATGATAACGAGCAACCATCTGTACAAAGTTCTAATTCATTTTGGTTTCTAGTTTCTTAGATATATTTTTTTAGTGAAATAATAACTGTAAAAAATAGCACAATCGATGAGAAGTTAGCAATTTTCAGAGATCTGGCTGAGTTAATGTTTTCAAATGATAACGAGCAACCATCTGTACAAAGTTCGAATTCATTTTGCTTTCTAGTTTCTTAGATATATTTTTTTAATGAAATAATAACTGTAAAAAATAGCACAATCGATGAGAAGTTAGCAATTTTTAGAGATCTGGCTGAGTTAATGTTTTCAGATGATAACGAGCAACCATCTGTACAAAGTTCGAATTCATTTTGGTTTCTAGTTTCTTAGATATATTTTTTAGTGAAATAATAACTGTAAAAAATAGCACAATCGATGAGAAGTTAGCAATTTTTAGAGATCTGGCTGAGTTAATGTTTTCAAATGATAACGAGCAACCATCTGTACAAAGTTCGAATTCATTTTGGTTTCTAGTTTCTTAGATATATTTTTTTAATGAAATAATAACTGTAAAAAATAGCACAATAGATGAGAAGTTAGCAATTTTTAGCGATCTGGCTCAGTTAATGTTTTCAAATGAGAACTAGCAACCATCTGTACAAAGTTCGAATTCATTTTGGCTTCTAGTTTCTTAGATATATTTTTTTAGTGAAATAATAACTGTAAAAATAGCACAATCGATGAGAAGTTAGCAATTTTTAGAGATCTGGCTGAGTTAATGTTTTCAAATGAGAACTAGCAACCATCTGTACAAAGTTCGAATTCATTTTGCTTTCTAGTTTCTTAGATATATTTTTTTAGTGAAATAATAACTGTAAAAAATAGCACAATCGATGAGAAGTTAGCAATTTTTAGAGATCTGGCTGAGTTAATGTTTTCAAATGATAACGAGCAACCATTTGTACAAAGTTCGAATTCATTTTGCTTTCTAGTTTCTTAGATATATTTTTTTAATGAAATAATAACTGTAAAAAATAGCACAATCGATGAGAAGTTAGCAATTTTTAGAGATCTGGCTGAGTTAATGTTTTCAAATGATAACGAGCAACCATTTGTACAAAGTTCGAATTCATTTTGCTTTCTAGTTTCTTAGATATATTTTTTTAATGAAATAATAACTGTAAAAAATAGCACAATCGATGAGAAGTTAGCAATTTTTAGAGATCTGGCTGAGTTAATGTTTTCAAATGATAACGAGCAACCATCTGTACAAAGTTCGAATTCAGTTTGGTTTCTAGTTTCTTAAATATTTTCTTTAAATGAAAAAATAACTGTAAAAAAAGCATAATCGATGAGAAGTTAGCAATTTTTAGAGATCGTGCTCAGTTAATGTTTTCAAATGAGAACTAGCAACCATCTGTACAAAGTTCGAATTCATTTTGCTTTCTAGTTTCTTAGATATTTTTTTTAAATGAAATAATAACTGTAAAAAATAGCATAATCGATGAGAAGTTATCATATTTTGAGAGATCTGGCTCAGTTAATGTTTTCAAATGATAACGAGCAACCATCTGTACAAAGTTCGAATTCAGTTTGGTTTCTAGTTTCTTAAATATTTTCTTTAAATGAAAAAATAACTGTAAAAAAAGCATAATCGATGAGAAGTTATCATATTTTGAGAGATCTGGCTCAGTTAATGTTTTCAAATGATAACGAGCAACCATCTGTACAAAGTTCGAATTCATTTTGCTTTCTAGTTTCTTAGATATTTTTTTTTAATGAAATAATAACTGTAAAAAATAGCACAATCGATGAGAAGTTAGCAATTTTTAGAGATCGTGCTCAGTTAATGTTTTCAAATGAGAACTAGCAACCATTTGTACAAAGTTCGAATTCATTTTGCTTTCTAGTTTCTTAGATATTTTTTTTTAATGAAATAATAACTGTAAAAAATAGCACAATCGATGAGAAGTTAGCAATTTTTAGAGATCTGGCTGAGTTAATGTTTTCAGATGATAACGAGCAACCATCTGTACAAAGTTCGAATTCATTTTGGTTTCTAGTTTCTTAGATATATTTTTTTAGTGAAATAATAACTGTAAAAAATAGCACAATCGATGAGAAGTTAGCAATTTTTAGAGATCTGGCTGAGTTAATGTTTTCAAATGATAACGAGCAACCATCTGTACAAAGTTCGAATTCATTTTGGTTTCTAGTTTCTTAGATATATTTTTTTAATAAAATAATAACTGTAAAAAATAGCACAATCGATGAGAAGTTAGCAATTTTTAGAGATCTGGCTCAGTTAATGTTTTCAAATGATAACGAGCAACCATCTGTACAAAGTTCGAATTCAGTTTGGTTTCTAGTTTCTTAAATATTTTCTTTAAATGAAAAAATAACTGTAAAAATAGCATAATCGATGAGAAGTTAGCAATTTTTAGAGATCGTGCTCGGTTAATCTTTTCAAATGATAACGAGCAACCACCTGTACAAAGTTCGAATTCATTTTGGTTTCTAGTTTCTTAGATATATTTTTTTAGTGAAATAATAACTGTAAAAAATAGCACAATCGATGAGAAGTTAGCAATTTTTAGAGATCTGGCTGAGTTAATGTTTTCAAATGATAACGAGCAACCATCTGTACAAAGTTCGAATTCATTTTGGTTTCTAGTTTCTTAGATATTTTCTTTAAATGAAAAAATAACTGTAAAAATAGCATAATCGATGAGAAGTTAGCAATTTTTAGAGATCGTGCTCAGTTAATGTTTTCAAATGAGAACTAGCAACCATCTGTACAAAGTTCGAATTCATGTTGCTTTCTAGTTTCTTAGATATTTTTTTTAAATGAAATAATAACTGTAAAAAATTGCATAATCGATGAGAAGTTATCATATTTTGAGAGATCTGGCTGAGTTAATGTTTTCAAATGATAACGAGCAACCATCTGTACAAAGTTCGAATTCATTTTGGTTTCTAGTTTCTTAGATATATTTTTTTAGTGAAATAATAACTGTAAAAAATAGCACAATCGATGAGAAGTTAGCAATTTTCAGAGATCTGGCTGAGTTAATGTTTTCAAATGATAACGAGCAACCATCTGTACAAAGTTCGAATTCATTTTGCTTTCTAGTTTCTTAGATATATTTTTTTAATGAAATAATAACTGTAAAAAATAGCACAATCGATGAGAAGTTAGCAATTTTTAGAGATCTGGCTGAGTTAATGTTTTCAAATGATAACGAGCAACCATCTGTACAAAGTTCGAATTCAGTTTGGTTTCTAGTTTCTTAAATATTTTCTTTAAATGAAAATATAACTGTAAAAAAAGCATAATCGATGAGAAGTTAGCAATTTTTAGAGATCGTGCTCAGTTAATCTTTTCAAATGATAACGAGCAACCACCTGTACAAAGTTCGAATTCATTTTGGTTTCTAGTTTCTTAGATATATTTTTTTAGTGAAATAATAACTGTAAAAAATAGCACAATCGATGAGAAGTTAGCAATTTTTAGAGATCTGGCTGAGTTAATGTTTTCAAATGATAACGAGCAACCATCTGTACAAAGTTCGAATTCATTTTGCTTTCTAGTTTCTTAGATATATTTTTTTAATGAAATAATAACTGTAAAAAATAGCACAATCGATGAGAAGTTAGCAATTTTTAGAGATCTGGCTGAGTTAATGTTTTCAAATGATAACGAGCAACCATCTGTACAAAGTTCTAATTCATTTTGGTTTCTAGTTTCTTAGATATATTTTTTTAGTGAAATAATAACTGTAAAAAATAGCACAATCGATGAGAAGTTAGCAATTTTCAGAGATCTGGCTGAGTTAATGTTTTCAAATGAGAACTAGCAACCATCTGTACAAAGTTCGAATTCATTTTGCTTTCTAGTTTCTTAGATATATTTTTTTAGTGAAATAATAACTGTAAAAAATAGCACAATCGATGAGAAGTTAGCAATTTTTAGAGATCTGGCTGAGTTAATGTTTTCAAATGATAACGAGCAACCATTTGTACAAAGTTCGAATTCATTTTGCTTTCTAGTTTCTTAGATATATTTTTTTAATGAAATAATAACTGTAAAAAATAGCACAATCGATGAGAAGTTAGCAATTTTTAGAGATCTGGCTGAGTTAATGTTTTCAAATGATAACGAGCAACCATTTGTACAAAGTTCGAATTCATTTTGCTTTCTAGTTTCTTAGATATATTTTTTTAATGAAATAATAACTGTAAAAAATAGCACAATCGATGAGAAGTTAGCAATTTTTAGAGATCTGGCTGAGTTAATGTTTTCAAATGATAACGAGCAACCATCTGTACAAAGTTCGAATTCAGTTTGGTTTCTAGTTTCTTAAATATTTTCTTTAAATGAAAAAATAACTGTAAAAAAAGCATAATCGATGAGAAGTTAGCAATTTTTAGAGATCGTGCTCAGTTAATGTTTTCAAATGAGAACTAGCAACCATCTGTACAAAGTTCGAATTCATTTTGCTTTCTAGTTTCTTAGATATTTTTTTTAAATGAAATAATAACTGTAAAAAATAGCATAATCGATGAGAAGTTATCATATTTTGAGAGATCTGGCTCAGTTAATGTTTTCAAATGATAACGAGCAACCATCTGTACAAAGTTCGAATTCAGTTTGGTTTCTAGTTTCTTAAATATTTTCTTTAAATGAAAAAATAACTGTAAAAAAAGCATAATCGATGAGAAGTTATCATATTTTGAGAGATCTGGCTCAGTTAATGTTTTCAAATGATAACGAGCAACCATCTGTACAAAGTTCGAATTCATTTTGCTTTCTAGTTTCTTAGATATTTTTTTTTAATGAAATAATAACTGTAAAAAATAGCACAATCGATGAGAAGTTAGCAATTTTTAGAGATCGTGCTCAGTTAATGTTTTCAAATGAGAACTAGCAACCATTTGTACAAAGTTCGAATTCATTTTGCTTTCTAGTTTCTTAGATATTTTTTTTTAATGAAATAATAACTGTAAAAAATAGCACAATCGATGAGAAGTTAGCAATTTTTAGAGATCTGGCTGAGTTAATGTTTTCAGATGATAACGAGCAACCATCTGTACAAAGTTCGAATTCATTTTGGTTTCTAGTTTCTTAGATATATTTTTTTAGTGAAATAATAACTGTAAAAAATAGCACAATCGATGAGAAGTTAGCAATTTTTAGAGATCTGGCTGAGTTAATGTTTTCAAATGATAACGAGCAACCATCTGTACAAAGTTCGAATTCATTTTGGTTTCTAGTTTCTTAGATATATTTTTTTAATAAAATAATAACTGTAAAAAATAGCACAATCGATGAGAAGTTAGCAATTTTTAGAGATCTGGCTCAGTTAATGTTTTCAAATGATAACGAGCAACCATCTGTACAAAGTTCGAATTCAGTTTGGTTTCTAGTTTCTTAAATATTTTCTTTAAATGAAAAAATAACTGTAAAAATAGCATAATCGATGAGAAGTTAGCAATTTTTAGAGATCGTGCTCGGTTAATCTTTTCAAATGATAACGAGCAACCACCTGTACAAAGTTCGAATTCATTTTGGTTTCTAGTTTCTTAGATATATTTTTTTAGTGAAATAATAACTGTAAAAAATAGCACAATCGATGAGAAGTTAGCAATTTTTAGAGATCTGGCTGAGTTAATGTTTTCAAATGATAACGAGCAACCATCTGTACAAAGTTCGAATTCATTTTGGTTTCTAGTTTCTTAGATATTTTCTTTAAATGAAAAAATAACTGTAAAAATAGCATAATCGATGAGAAGTTAGCAATTTTTAGAGATCGTGCTCAGTTAATGTTTTCAAATGAGAACTAGCAACCATCTGTACAAAGTTCGAATTCATGTTGCTTTCTAGTTTCTTAGATATTTTTTTTAAATGAAATAATAACTGTAAAAAATTGCATAATCGATGAGAAGTTATCATATTTTGAGAGATCTGGCTGAGTTAATGTTTTCAAATGATAACGAGCAACCATCTGTACAAAGTTCGAATTCATTTTGGTTTCTAGTTTCTTAGATATATTTTTTTAGTGAAATAATAACTGTAAAAAATAGCACAATCGATGAGAAGTTAGCAATTTTCAGAGATCTGGCTGAGTTAATGTTTTCAAATGATAACGAGCAACCATCTGTACAAAGTTCGAATTCATTTTGCTTTCTAGTTTCTTAGATATATTTTTTTAATGAAATAATAACTGTAAAAAATAGCACAATCGATGAGAAGTTAGCAATTTTTAGAGATCTGGCTGAGTTAATGTTTTCAAATGATAACGAGCAACCATCTGTACAAAGTTCGAATTCAGTTTGGTTTCTAGTTTCTTAAATATTTTCTTTAAATGAAAATATAACTGTAAAAAAAGCATAATCGATGAGAAGTTAGCAATTTTTAGAGATCGTGCTCAGTTAATCTTTTCAAATGATAACGAGCAACCACCTGTACAAAGTTCGAATTCATTTTGGTTTCTAGTTTCTTAGATATATTTTTTTAGTGAAATAATAACTGTAAAAAATAGCACAATCGATGAGAAGTTAGCAATTTTTAGAGATCTGGCTGAGTTAATGTTTTCAAATGATAACGAGCAACCATCTGTACAAAGTTCGAATTCATTTTGCTTTCTAGTTTCTTAGATATATTTTTTTAATGAAATAATAACTGTAAAAAATAGCACAATCGATGAGAAGTTAGCAATTTTTAGAGATCTGGCTGAGTTAATGTTTTCAAATGATAACGAGCAACCATCTGTACAAAGTTCTAATTCATTTTGGTTTCTAGTTTCTTAGATATATTTTTTTAGTGAAATAATAACTGTAAAAAATAGCACAATCGATGAGAAGTTAGCAATTTTCAGAGATCTGGCTGAGTTAATGTTTTCAAATGATAACGAGCAACCATCTGTACAAAGTTCGAATTCATTTTGCTTTCTAGTTTCTTAGATATATTTTTTTAATGAAATAATAACTGTAAAAAATAGCACAATCGATGAGAAGTTAGCAATTTTTAGAGATCTGGCTGAGTTAATGTTTTCAGATGATAACGAGCAACCATCTGTACAAAGTTCGAATTCATTTTGGTTTCTAGTTTCTTAGATATATTTTTTAGTGAAATAATAACTGTAAAAAATAGCACAATCGATGAGAAGTTAGCAATTTTTAGAGATCTGGCTGAGTTAATGTTTTCAAATGATAACGAGCAACCATCTGTACAAAGTTCGAATTCATTTTGGTTTCTAGTTTCTTAGATATATTTTTTTAATGAAATAATAACTGTAAAAAATAGCACAATAGATGAGAAGTTAGCAATTTTTAGCGATCTGGCTCAGTTAATGTTTTCAAATGAGAACTAGCAACCATCTGTACAAAGTTCGAATTCATTTTGGCTTCTAGTTTCTTAGATATATTTTTTTAGTGAAATAATAACTGTAAAAATAGCACAATCGATGAGAAGTTAGCAATTTTTAGAGATCTGGCTGAGTTAATGTTTTCAAATGAGAACTAGCAACCATCTGTACAAAGTTCGAATTCATTTTGCTTTCTAGTTTCTTAGATATATTGTTTTAGTGAAATAATAACTGTAAAAAATAGCACAATCGATGAGAAGTTAGCAATTTTTAGAGATCTGGCTGAGTTAATGTTTTCAAATGATAACGAGCAACCATTTGTACAAAGTTCGAATTCATTTTGCTTTCTAGTTTCTTAGATATATTTTTTTAATGAAATAATAACTGTAAAAAATAGCACAATCGATGAGAAGTTAGCAATTTTTAGAGATCTGGCTGAGTTAATGTTTTCAAATGATAACGAGCAACCATCTGTACAAAGTTCGAATTCAGTTTGGTTTCTAGTTTCTTAAATATTTTCTTTAAATGAAAAAATAACTGTAAAAAAAGCATAATCGATGAGAAGTTAGCAATTTTTAGAGATCGTGCTCAGTTAATGTTTTCAAATGAGAACTAGCAACCATCTGTACAAAGTTCGAATTCATTTTGCTTTCTAGTTTCTTAGATATTTTTTTTAAATGAAATAATAACTGTAAAAAATAGCATAATCGATGAGAAGTTATCATATTTTGAGAGATCTGGCTCAGTTAATGTTTTCAAATGATAACGAGCAACCATCTGTACAAAATTCGAATTCAGTTTGGTTTCTAGTTTCTTAAATATTGTCCTTAAATGAAAAAATAACTGTAAAAATAGCATAATCGATGAGAAGTTATCATATTTTGAGAGATCTGGCTGAGTTAATGTTTTCAAATGATAACGAGCAACCATCTGTACAAAGTTCGAATTCATTTTGCTTTCTAGTTTCTTAGATATATTTTTTTAATGAAATAATAACTGTAAAAAATAGCACAATCGATGAGAAGTTAGCAATTTTTAGAGATCTGGCTGAGTTAATGTTTTCAAATGATAACGAGCAACCATCTGTACAAAGTTCGAATTCAGTTTGGTTTCTAGTTTCTTAAATATTTTCTTTAAATGAAAATATAACTGTAAAAAAAGCATAATCGATGAGAAGTTAGCAATTTTTAGAGATCGTGCTCAGTTAATCTTTTCAAATGATAACGAGCAACCACCTGTACAAAGTTCGAATTCATTTTGGTTTCTAGTTTCTTAGATATATTTTTTTAGTGAAATAATAACTGTAAAAAATAGCACAATCGATGAGAAGTTAGCAATTTTTAGAGATCTGGCTGAGTTAATGTTTTCAAATGATAACGAGCAACCATCTGTACAAAGTTCGAATTCATTTTGCTTTCTAGTTTCTTAGATATATTTTTTTAATGAAATAATAACTGTAAAAAATAGCACAATCGATGAGAAGTTAGCAATTTTTAGAGATCGTGCTCAGTTAATGTTTTCAAATGAGAACTAGCAACCATCTGTACAAAGTTCGAATTCATGTTGCTTTCTAGTTTCTTAGATATTTTTTTTAAATGAAATAATAACTGTAAAAAATTGCATAATCGATGAGAAGTTATCATATTTTGAGAGATCTGGCTGAGTTAATGTTTTCAAATGATAACGAGCAACCATCTGTACAAAGTTCGAATTCATTTTGGTTTCTAGTTTCTTAGATATATTTTTTTAGTGAAATAATAACTGTAAAAAATAGCACAATCGATGAGAAGTTAGCAATTTTCAGAGATCTGGCTGAGTTAATGTTTTCAAATGATAACGAGCAACCATCTGTACAAAGTTCGAATTCATTTTGCTTTCTAGTTTCTTAGATATATTTTTTTAATGAAATAATAACTGTAAAAAATAGCACAATCGATGAGAAGTTAGCAATTTTTAGAGATCTGGCTGAGTTAATGTTTTCAAATGATAACGAGCAACCATCTGTACAAAGTTCGAATTCAGTTTGGTTTCTAGTTTCTTAAATATTTTCTTTAAATGAAAATATAACTGTAAAAAAAGCATAATCGATGAGAAGTTAGCAATTTTTAGAGATCGTGCTCAGTTAATCTTTTCAAATGATAACGAGCAACCACCTGTACAAAGTTCGAATTCATTTTGGTTTCTAGTTTCTTAGATATATTTTTTTAGTGAAATAATAACTGTAAAAAATAGCACAATCGATGAGAAGTTAGCAATTTTTAGAGATCTGGCTGAGTTAATGTTTTCAAATGATAACGAGCAACCATCTGTACAAAGTTCGAATTCATTTTGCTTTCTAGTTTCTTAGATATATTTTTTTAATGAAATAATAACTGTAAAAAATAGCACAATCGATGAGAAGTTAGCAATTTTTAGAGATCTGGCTGAGTTAATGTTTTCAAATGATAACGAGCAACCATCTGTACAAAGTTCTAATTCATTTTGGTTTCTAGTTTCTTAGATATATTTTTTTAGTGAAATAATAACTGTAAAAAATAGCACAATCGATGAGAAGTTAGCAATTTTCAGAGATCTGGCTGAGTTAATGTTTTCAAATGATAACGAGCAACCATCTGTACAAAGTTCGAATTCATTTTGCTTTCTAGTTTCTTAGATATATTTTTTTAATGAAATAATAACTGTAAAAAATAGCACAATCGATGAGAAGTTAGCAATTTTTAGAGATCTGGCTGAGTTAATGTTTTCAGATGATAACGAGCAACCATCTGTACAAAGTTCGAATTCATTTTGGTTTCTAGTTTCTTAGATATATTTTTTAGTGAAATAATAACTGTAAAAAATAGCACAATCGATGAGAAGTTAGCAATTTTTAGAGATCTGGCTGAGTTAATGTTTTCAAATGATAACGAGCAACCATCTGTACAAAGTTCGAATTCATTTTGGTTTCTAGTTTCTTAGATATATTTTTTTAATGAAATAATAACTGTAAAAAATAGCACAATAGATGAGAAGTTAGCAATTTTTAGCGATCTGGCTCAGTTAATGTTTTCAAATGAGAACTAGCAACCATCTGTACAAAGTTCGAATTCATTTTGGCTTCTAGTTTCTTAGATATATTTTTTTAGTGAAATAATAACTGTAAAAATAGCACAATCGATGAGAAGTTAGCAATTTTTAGAGATCTGGCTGAGTTAATGTTTTCAAATGAGAACTAGCAACCATCTGTACAAAGTTCGAATTCATTTTGCTTTCTAGTTTCTTAGATATATTTTTTTAGTGAAATAATAACTGTAAAAAATAGCACAATCGATGAGAAGTTAGCAATTTTTAGAGATCTGGCTGAGTTAATGTTTTCAAATGATAACGAGCAACCATTTGTACAAAGTTCGAATTCATTTTGCTTTCTAGTTTCTTAGATATATTTTTTTAATGAAATAATAACTGTAAAAAATAGCACAATCGATGAGAAGTTAGCAATTTTTAGAGATCTGGCTGAGTTAATGTTTTCAAATGATAACGAGCAACCATCTGTACAAAGTTCGAATTCAGTTTGGTTTCTAGTTTCTTAAATATTTTCTTTAAATGAAAAAATAACTGTAAAAAAAGCATAATCGATGAGAAGTTAGCAATTTTTAGAGATCGTGCTCAGTTAATGTTTTCAAATGAGAACTAGCAACCATCTGTACAAAGTTCGAATTCATTTTGCTTTCTAGTTTCTTAGATATTTTTTTTAAATGAAATAATAACTGTAAAAAATAGCATAATCGATGAGAAGTTATCATATTTTGAGAGATCTGGCTCAGTTAATGTTTTCAAATGATAACGAGCAACCATCTGTACAAAATTCGAATTCAGTTTGGTTTCTAGTTTCTTAAATATTGTCCTTAAATGAAAAAATAACTGTAAAAATAGCATAATCGATGAGAAGTTATCATATTTTGAGAGATCTGGCTGAGTTAATGTTTTCAAATGATAACGAGCAACCATCTGTACAAAGTTCGAATTCATTTTGCTTTCTAGTTTCTTAGATATATTTTTTTAATGAAATAATAACTGTAAAAAATAGCACAATCGATGAGAAGTTAGCAATTTTTAGAGATCTGGCTGAGTTAATGTTTTCAAATGATAACGAGCAACCATCTGTACAAAGTTCGAATTCAGTTTGGTTTCTAGTTTCTTAAATATTTTCTTTAAATGAAAATATAACTGTAAAAAAAGCATAATCGATGAGAAGTTAGCAATTTTTAGAGATCGTGCTCAGTTAATCTTTTCAAATGATAACGAGCAACCACCTGTACAAAGTTCGAATTCATTTTGGTTTCTAGTTTCTTAGATATATTTTTTTAGTGAAATAATAACTGTAAAAAATAGCACAATCGATGAGAAGTTAGCAATTTTTAGAGATCTGGCTGAGTTAATGTTTTCAAATGATAACGAGCAACCATCTGTACAAAGTTCGAATTCATTTTGCTTTCTAGTTTCTTAGATATATTTTTTTAATGAAATAATAACTGTAAAAAATAGCACAATCGATGAGAAGTTAGCAATTTTTAGAGATCTGGCTGAGTTAATGTTTTCAAATGATAACGAGCAACCATCTGTACAAAGTTCTAATTCATTTTGCTTTCTAGTTTCTTAGATATATTTTTTTAGTGAAATAATAACTGTAAAAAATAGCACAATCGATGAGAAGTTAGCAATTTTCAGAGATCTGGCTGAGTTAATGTTTTCAAATGATAACGAGCAACCATCTGTACAAAGTTCGAATTCATTTTGCTTTCTAGTTTCTTAGATATATTTTTTTAATGAAATAATAACTGTAAAAAATAGCACAATCGATGAGAAGTTAGCAATTTTTAGAGATCTGGCTGAGTTAATGTTTTCAGATGATAACGAGCAACCATCTGTACAAAGTTCGAATTCATTTTGGTTTCTAGTTTCTTAGATATATTTTTTAGTGAAATAATAACTGTAAAAAATAGCACAATCGATGAGAAGTTAGCAATTTTTAGAGATCTGGCTGAGTTAATGTTTTCAAATGATAACGAGCAACCATCTGTACAAAGTTCGAATTCATTTTGGTTTCTAGTTTCTTAGATATATTTTTTTAATGAAATAATAACTGTAAAAAATAGCACAATAGATGAGAAGTTAGCAATTTTTAGCGATCTGGCTCAGTTAATGTTTTCAAATGATAACGAGCAACCATCTGTACAAAGTTCGAATTCAGTTTGGTTTCTAGTTTCTTAAATATTTTCTTTAAATGAAAAAATAACTGTAAAAAAAGCATAATCGATGAGAAGTTAGCAATTTTTAGAGATCGTGCTCAGTTAATGTTTTCAAATGAGAACTAGCAACCATCTGTACAAAGTTCGAATTCATTTTGCTTTCTAGTTTCTTAGATATTTTTTTTAAATGAAATAATAACTGTAAAAAATAGCATAATCGATGAGAAGTTATCATATTTTGAGAGATCTGGCTGAGTTAATGTTTTCAAATGATAACGAGCAACCATCTGTACAAAGTTCGAATTCAGTTTGGTTTCTAGTTTCTTAAATATTTTCTTTAAATGAAAAAATAACTGTAAAAAAAGCATAATCGATGAGAAGTTAGCAATTTTTAGAGATCGTGCTCAGTTAATGTTTTCAAATGAGAACTAGCAACCATCTGTACAAAGTTCGAATTCATTTTGCTTTCTAGTTTCTTAGATATATTTTTTTAATGAAATAATAACTGTAAAAAATAGCATAATCGATGAGAAGTTATCATATTTTGAGAGATCTGGCTCAGTTAATGTTTTCAAATGATAACGAGCAACCATCTGTACAAAATTCGAATTCAGTTTGGTTTCTAGTTTCTTAAATATTGTCCTTAAATGAAAAAATAACTGTAAAAATAGCATAATCGATGAGAAGTTATCATATTTTGAGAGATCTGGCTCAGTTAATGTTTTCAAATGATAACGAGCAACCATCTGTACAAAGTTCGAATTCATTTTGGTTTCTAGTTTCTTAAATATTTTCTTTAAATGAAAAAATAACTGTAAAAAAAGCATAATCGATGAGAAGTTAGCAATTTTTAGAGATCGTGCTCAGTTAATGTTTTCAAATGAGAACTAGCAACCATCTGTACAAAGTTCGAATTCATTTTGCTTTCTAGTTTCTTAGATATTTTTTTTAAATGAAATAATAACTGTAAAAAATAGCAGAATCGATGAGAAGTTATCATATTTTGAGAGATCTGGCTCAGTTAATGTTTTCAAATGATAACGAGCAACCATCTGTACAAAGTTCGAATTCATTTTGGTTTCTAGTTTCTTAGATATATTTTTTTAGTGAAATAATAACTGTAAAAAATAGCACAATCGATGAGAAGTTAGCAATTTTTAGAGATCTGGCTGAGTTAATGTTTTCAAATGATAACGAGCAACCATCTGTACAAAGTTCGAATTCAGTTTGGTTTCTAGTTTCTTAAATATTTTCTTTAAATGAAAAAATAACTGTAAAAATAGCATAATCGATGAGAAGTTAGCAATTTTTAGAGATCGTGCTCAGTTAATGTTTTCAAATGAGAACTAGCAACCATCTGTACAAAGTTCGAATTCATGTTGCTTTCTAGTTTCTTAGATATTTTTTTTAAATGAAATAATAACTGTAAAAAATTGCATAATCGATGAGAAGTTATCATATTTTGAGAGATCTGGCTCAGTTAATGTTTTCAAATGATAACGAGCAACCATCTGTACAAAGTTCGAATTCATTTTGGTTTCTAGTTTCTTAGATATATTTTTTTAGTGAAATAATAACTGTAAAAAATAGCACAATCGATGAGAAGTTAGCAATTTTCAGAGATCTGGCTGAGTTAATGTTTTCAAATGATAACGAGCAACCATCTGTACAAAGTTCGAATTCATTTTGCTTTCTAGTTTCTTAGATATATTTTTTTAATGAAATAATAACTGTAAAAAATAGCACAATCGATGAGAAGTTAGCAATTTTTAGAGATCTGGCTGAGTTAATGTTTTCAAATGATAACGAGCAACCATCTGTACAAAGTTCGAATTCAGTTTGGTTTCTAGTTTCTTAAATATTTTCTTTAAATGAAAATATAACTGTAAAAAAAGCATAATCGATGAGAAGTTAGCAATTTTTAGAGATCGTGCTCAGTTAATCTTTTCAAATGATAACGAGCAACCACCTGTACAAAGTTCGAATTCATTTTGGTTTCTAGTTTCTTAGATATATTTTTTTAGTGAAATAATAACTGTAAAAAATAGCACAATCGATGAGAAGTTAGCAATTTTTAGAGATCTGGCTGAGTTAATGTTTTCAAATGATAACGAGCAACCATCTGTACAAAGTTCGAATTCATTTTGCTTTCTAGTTTCTTAGATATATTTTTTTAATGAAATAATAACTGTAAAAAATAGCATAATCGATGAGAAGTTAGCAATTTTTAGAGATCTGGCTGAGTTAATGTTTTCAAATGATAACGAGCAACCATCTGTACAAAGTTCGAATTCAGTTTGGTTTCTAGTTTCTTAAATATTTTCTTTAAATGAAAAAATAACTGTAAAAATAGCATAATCGATGAGAAGTTAGCAATTTTTAGAGATCGTGCTCAGTTAATGTTTTCAAATGAGAACTAGCAACCATCTGTACAAAGTTCGAATTCATGTTGCTTTCTAGTTTCTTAGATATTTTTTTTAAATGAAATAATAACTGTAAAAAATTGCATAATCGATGAGAAGTTATCATATTTTGAGAGATCTGGCTCAGTTAATGTTTTCAAATGATAACGAGCAACCATCTGTACAAAGTTCGAATTCATTTTGGTTTCTAGTTTCTTAGATATATTTTTTTAGTGAAATAATAACTGTAAAAAATAGCACAATCGATGAGAAGTTAGCAATTTTCAGAGATCTGGCTGAGTTAATGTTTTCAAATGATAACGAGCAACCATCTGTACAAAGTTCGAATTCATTTTGCTTTCTAGTTTCTTAGATATATTTTTTTAATGAAATAATAACTGTAAAAAATAGCACAATCGATGAGAAGTTAGCAATTTTTAGAGATCTGGCTGAGTTAATGTTTTCAAATGATAACGAGCAACCATCTGTACAAAGTTCGAATTCAGTTTGGTTTCTAGTTTCTTAAATATTTTCTTTAAATGAAAATATAACTGTAAAAAAAGCATAATCGATGAGAAGTTAGCAATTTTTAGAGATCGTGCTCAGTTAATCTTTTCAAATGATAACGAGCAACCACCTGTACAAAGTTCGAATTCATTTTGGTTTCTAGTTTCTTAGATATATTTTTTTAGTGAAATAATAACTGTAAAAAATAGCACAATCGATGAGAAGTTAGCAATTTTTAGAGATCTGGCTGAGTTAATGTTTTCAAATGATAACGAGCAACCATCTGTACAAAGTTCGAATTCATTTTGCTTTCTAGTTTCTTAGATATATTTTTTTAATGAAATAATAACTGTAAAAAATAGCATAATCGATGAGAAGTTATCATATTTTGAGAGATCTGGCTCAGTTAATGTTTTCAAATGATAACGAGCAACCATCTGTACAAAGTTCGAATTCAGTTTGGTTTCTAGTTTCTTAAATATTTTCTTTAAATGAAAAAATAACTGTAAAAAAAGCATAATCGATGAGAAGTTAGCAATTTTTAGAGATCGTGCTCAGTTAATGTTTTCAAATGAGAACTAGCAACCATCTGTACAAAGTTCGAATTCATGTTGCTTTCTAGTTTCTTAGATATTTTTTTTAAATGAAATAATAACTGTAAAAATAGCATAATCGATGAGAAGTTATCATATTTTGAGAGATCTGGCTCAGTTAATGTTTTCAAATGATAACGAGCAACCATCTGTACAAAGTTCGAATTCATTTTGGTTTCTAGTTTCTTAAATATTTTCTTTAAATGAAAAAATAACTGTAAAAAAAGCATAATCGATGAGAAGTTAGCAATTTTTAGAGATCGTGCTCAGTTAATGTTTTCAAATGAGAACTAGCAACCATCTGTACAAAGTTCGAATTCATTTTGCTTTCTAGTTTCTTAGATATTTTTTTTAAATGAAATAATAACTGTAAAAAATAGCAGAATCGATGAGAAGTTATCATATTTTGAGAGATCTGGCTCAGTTAATGTTTTCAAATGATAACGAGCAACCATCTGTACAAAGTTCGAATTCATTTTGGTTTCTAGTTTCTTAGATATATTTTTTTAGTGAAATAATAACTGTAAAAAATAGCACAATCGATGAGAAGTTAGCAATTTTTAGAGATCTGGCTGAGTTAATGTTTTCAAATGATAACGAGCAACCATCTGTACAAAGTTCGAATTCAGTTTGGTTTCTAGTTTCTTAAATATTTTCTTTAAATGAAAAAATAACTGTAAAAATAGCATAATCGATGAGAAGTTAGCAATTTTTAGAGATCGTGCTCAGTTAATGTTTTCAAATGAGAACTAGCAACCATCTGTACAAAGTTCGAATTCATGTTGCTTTCTAGTTTCTTAGATATTTTTTTTAAATGAAATAATAACTGTAAAAAATTGCATAATCGATGAGAAGTTATCATATTTTGAGAGATCTGGCTCAGTTAATGTTTTCAAATGATAACGAGCAACCATCTGTACAAAGTTCGAATTCATTTTGGTTTCTAGTTTCTTAGATATATTTTTTTAGTGAAATAATAACTGTAAAAAATAGCACAATCGATGAGAAGTTAGCAATTTTCAGAGATCTGGCTGAGTTAATGTTTTCAAATGATAACGAGCAACCATCTGTACAAAGTTCGAATTCATTTTGCTTTCTAGTTTCTTAGATATATTTTTTTAATGAAATAATAACTGTAAAAAATAGCACAATCGATGAGAAGTTAGCAATTTTTAGAGATCTGGCTGAGTTAATGTTTTCAAATGATAACGAGCAACCATCTGTACAAAGTTCGAATTCAGTTTGGTTTCTAGATTCTTAAATATTTTCTTTAAATGAAAATATAACTGTAAAAAAAGCATAATCGATGAGAAGTTAGCAATTTTTAGAGATCGTGCTCAGTTAATCTTTTCAAATGATAACGAGCAACCACCTGTACAAAGTTCGAATTCATTTTGGTTTCTAGTTTCTTAGATATATTTTTTTAGTGAAATAATAACTGTAAAAAATAGCACAATCGATGAGAAGTTAGCAATTTTTAGAGATCTGGCTGAGTTAATGTTTTCAAATGATAACGAGCAACCATCTGTACAAAGTTCGAATGCATTTTGCTTTCTAGTTTCTTAGATATATTTTTTTAATGAAATAATAACTGTAAAAAATAGCATAATCGATGAGAAGTTATCATATTTTGAGAGATCTGGCTCAGTTAATGTTTTCAAATGATAACGAGCAACCATCTGTACAAAGTTCGAATTCAGTTTGGTTTCTAGTTTCTTAAATATTTTCTTTAAATGAAAAAATAACTGTAAAAAAAGCATAATCGATGAGAAGTTAGCAATTTTTAGAGATCGTGCTCAGTTAATGTTTTCAAATGAGAACTAGCAACCATCTGTACAAAGTTCGAATTCATTTTGCTTTCTAGTTTCTTAGATATTTTTTTTAAATGAAATAATAACTGTAAAAAATAGCAGAATCGATGAGAAGTTATCATATTTTGAGAGATCTGGCTCAGTTAATGTTTTCAAATGATAACGAGCAACCATCTGTACAAAGTTCTAATTCATTTTGGTTTCTAGTTTCTTAGATATATTTTTTTAGTGAAATAATAACTGTAAAAAATAGCACAATCGATGAGAAGTTAGCAATTTTCAGAGATCTGGCTGAGTTAATGTTTTCAAATGATAACGAGCAACCATCTGTACAAAGTTCGAATTCATTTTGCTTTCTAGTTTCTTAGATATATTTTTTTAATGAAATAATAACTGTAAAAAATAGCACAATCGATGAGAAGTTAGCAATTTTTAGAGATCTGGCTGAGTTAATGTTTTCAAATGATAACGAGCAACCATCTGTACAAAGTTCGAATTCAGTTTGGTTTCTAGTTTCTTAAATATTTTCTTTAAATGAAAAAATAACTGTAAAAAAAGCATAATCGATGAGAAGTTAGCAATTTTTAGAGATCGTGCTCAGTTAATGTTTTCAAATGATAACGAGCAACCACCTGTACAAAGTTCGAATTCATTTTGGTTTCTAGTTTCTTAGATATATTTTTTTAGTGAAATAATAACTGTAAAAAATAGCACAATCGATGAGAAGTTAGCAATTTTTAGAGATCTGGCTGAGTTAATGTTTTCAAATGATAACGAGCAACCATCTGTACAAAGTTCGAATTCAGTTTGGTTTCTAGGTTCTTAAATATTTTCTTTAAATGAAAAAATAACTGTAAAAAAAGCATAATCGATGAGAAGTTAGCAATTTGTAGAGATCGTGCTCAGTTAATGTTTTCAAATGAGAACTAGCAACCATCTGTACAAAGTTCGAATTCATTTTGCTTTCTAGTTTCTTAGATATTTTTTTTAAATGAAATAATAACTGTAAAAAATAGCAGAATCGATGAGAAGTTATCATATTTTGAGAGATCTGGCTCAGTTAATGTTTTCAAATGATAACGAGCAACCATCTGTACAAAGTTCGAATTCATTTTGGTTTCTAGTTTCTTAGATATATTTTTTTAGTGAAATAATAACTGTAAAAAATAGCACAATCGATGAGAAGTTAGCAATTTTTAGAGATCTGGCTGAGTTAATGTTTTCAAATGATAACGAGCAACCATCTGTACAAAGTTCGAATTCAGTTTGGTTTCTAGTTTCTTAAATATTTTCTTTAAATGAAAAAATAACTGTAAAAAAAGCATAATCGATGAGAAGTTAGCAATTTTTAGAGATCGTGCTCAGTTAATGTTTTCAAATGAGAACTAGCAACCATCTGTACAAAGTTCGAATTCATTTTGCTTTCTAGTTTCTTAGATATTTTTTTTAAATGAAGTAATAACTGTAAAAAATAGCATAATCGATGAGAAGTTATCATATTTTGAGAGATCTGGCTCAGTTAATGTTTTCAAATGATAACGAGCAACCATCTGTACAAAGTTCGAATTCAGTTTGGTTTCTAGTTTCTTAGATATATTTTTTTTTTGTGAAATAATAACTGTAAAAAATAGCACAATCGATGAGAAGTTAGCAATTTTTAGAGATCTGGCTGAGTTAATGTTTTCAAATGATAACGTGCAACCATCTGTACAAAGTTCGAATTCATTTTGCTTTCTAGTTTCTTAGATTTTTTTATTTTTTTTTTATTTATAAACACTTTATTGCACACAAAAGACAAAAGATACAGTGTACATAACATTACAAGAACATATAACAAAAAAGAGAAGCGTGCAAAGGCGGTCTTATTGCTTAAAGCAATCTCTTACAGACAA
Organism: Vanessa tameamea; assembly: GCF_037043105.1. NCBI lineage: Eukaryota > Metazoa > Arthropoda > Insecta > Lepidoptera > Nymphalidae > Vanessa > Vanessa tameamea. The sequence goes on along the minus strand of NC_087340.1, from coordinate 676,677 downwards.
CCCTTTAGAGTAAGAATTTGTCTGTGGGAAACGGGATGGTGCAAACAAGCATGTTTTATTCTTAAACAACCTAAAATTAATCTTTAAATAATACAAATAATATATAACAAAATACATATATATAAGTTTAATAAATACATATGTATTATATATACCAAATAATTATATAAATAAAATTATATATATAGCAGAAAGTTATACTAAACATATAGAATAAAAATAAAACTTACGTACATAAAATATAATACTTAATAAATAAATACTAATAGTATGATAATATAGGAAATAGTATTTACGCAGATTGAATAGATAAATAATACTTATGTAACCTATTTTTAAATATATAAATTGACTCAGATTGACGAATATCGGTAGGGAGCGTATTCCATAGCTTTGCAGCTGTCATCGTAAAGGATTCGCTATAGAAGTGGGTATGAGCGACCGGCAGTGACAGTTTGTTGTCAGAGCGTGACCGCAGTTCACGTGGATAGCTGACGTCAGTACCCACAAAACAGAACCGTTCCTTCAAATACGCGGGAAGAAGAGGATTATAGAGGATAGAGTAAAGAAGAGATAACATGTGCAAGTTGCGACGATGTCGAATAGTAAGCCACTTAAGTTGCGCCCGATATTCGGAGACGTGATCAAATTTCCGTAGACCAAAGATGAATTTGATGCAAACGTTCTGTAACCTTTCTAGCTTATTGAGTTGGTCCTCAGTAATGTTTGTGTAACAACAATCTGCGTAGTCCAAAATAGGAAGTAGAAGAGTTTGACATAACGTGATTTTAGTCTTAATGGGCAGAAAGTGTTTCCAACGTTTTAACAAATGAAATGTGGCGAAAACTTTTCTACTGACTTCAGCAACTTGCACAGTCCAGGATAATGTATTATCGATAAGAAGACCAAGGTTTTTAACGGAACTGCTAAGTGACAAAGGCGTATTGTTAAAGATGATCGCAGGTAGGTTGGCGTAATCAACTTTAGTAAGTAGTTTGGAGCTGCCAATAATAATGACCTGCGATTTATCTGGATTTACAAGAAGCCCGCACGTCTTGCTCCAAGTACAAATTTTATGCAATTCCTGGTTCAGCCTCTCAACAGCCCCTCCGATACCTGTTAAGGGAGCAGAAACGTAGACCTGCAAGTCGTCAGCATAAAGATGAAAGGAAGACGAGAGGAGATGGGATACAGTATTAATAAAAATGGAAAATAAAAGTGGAGAGAGGACACTGCCTTGAGGAACACCAGATGAGAGAGATTGGAGGCTGGATAATTTATTATTAATCCGTACACATTGCTGACGACCAAACAGGTAGCTACGAAACCACTCACATGCATCGGAAGAGATATTAATCGACCGAAGCACTGCCAGCAGGAGATCTAAATCAACCGTATTGAACGCATTACTGAAGTCCAATAATGCCAGGATACTAACATGTCTGTTGTCCATGTTAAAACGTATATCGTCGCATACTTTAAGTAGGGCAGTAGTAGTACTATGACCTCTCCGAAATCCTGATTGGAAATCAGAGAGTACATTGTACTCTGCTAGATACTTTGTTAATTGAAGATGGACAATACGTTCTAACACTTTAGACAGAAATGGAAGGATAGATATTGGACGAAAGTGAAAGAAAGATATGGGATTTTTGTTTTTGGGAATAGGAAGGATATAAGCTAAACGCCAAGTGGAAGGGAATTCATTATGGTCAAGGGAGAAATTGAAAATGTGAAATAATATAGGGAGAACATAATCTAACACAGCAAGTATCATTCTACGTTTGATTCCATCACATCCCGTGGCATCGGATCTTATTGCAAGGATGTTGGCCTTAACGTCACTAGCAGTAATTGGGGAAAAGTGAAAAGAGGGCTGTTAGGAATAGGCAAGGATCTAAAATGATTTAAAGTACTAATTATATCACTGTTGCTCATTAGGACAGTACTAGCAAAAAATCCGTTCAGAGCATTGAGATCAACGGTATGAGGGATCCTGGATGCTTGTCGTCCAATACCTAGAGATTGTAGGAATTTCCATGTCTGAGAAGAATTGCTGTTCTCAATCTTATCTTGTACTAGCTGTGCCCGCGACTTCGTTCGCGTAGTTGTCGGAAACACTATCATGATTATCGTTTGATTGCTCACGTTGGTTTTGTTATTATAATCGTCAATAAGATTTAATAATATGTTTTACAGTACTTCAGCGTAGATTATATTTTTAGTTTTATTTTCTTGTGGTAGAAGAACATACTGATTTTGCCCGCAACGCGATCTTGACAACGCGACATATAGTTGGCCGTGTGAAAAGCAGTCTTGACTTAAATCGATTCCTACGTGTTTAAATATTTGGCCCTGTGTTTTATTAATGGTTACGGCAAAAGATAACCTAATGGGAAATTGAATTCTTTTAAAATTAAAAGGTAAATCATTTGGAATCATTGGGATGCGAGGTATAAGCACTGTTTGACCAACTGCCGGACCAGTCAAAACTGTTGCAACGATCACGTTATTGCGAAGGAATTTTACTTGAAGGCGGGTCCCGTTACATAAATTTGGTGGTTTAAGATTTCTGAGTAAAATTATCGCAGCACCTATTTTTAACTTCAGGGAATGTGGTGGAAGGCCGCTCGGGTTTAAAGAATTGAGAAACTCTTGTGGGTAATGGACAGCATCTTCTTGATCCATTACATTATCAATAGATGGGTAGGTAGTTATATCGCATGGAAGTTTGGTTAAAATTAGGTCGTTAATTTCGTCAACGCTACTATTTCTCGCCGCCAATATTGCCCTTTGACACATCCATTGGTAATCTTTATTTTCTATTTCGACGATATTAGGGTAAACTTTTGATATTAAATCCTCTATGCTAGTCACTTTTTCTCCTAAATCACGATCAATTTCAATTTTATTTTCAGAATGAGGTACTTTTCCATCTCCTATTAAAAGTAACTTTGAAGGAAAATTTGTACTTCCTCCCCCCAAATGTGCTCTCATATTCGTAGATAATTTTAAGGTATGGACAAATTTCCATAACGGTGAACTTTTAAGGCAAGACCTTACAATGTCTGCTCTAGTTCCTCTTAAAATTACCGGTAAAGTTTGTCTAAATAAATTACCAACATCTGTGTTTTTATTGCTTATTATTATACGGTCAATTATGACAACCCTTTTCTTAAACATAAAAGAAATATTGTACAATAGTGTACGATTGCGAATATTTTTTTTGTTAACAATTCGATGCAGGTGTATCGACATCTGGATGTAAGACAAAAGAAAAAGTCAATTGTAAATAAATAAATCACAAACAAAATTCATACTCTGCCTAAACAAACAAAACGTTCAACAGGAAATGTAATAGTAAATCTGAATGACTTTTCTTTGTCTTGGATTAGGAGAAAAGTTCATGAATTGTAATACCTGACGGTAGACATGTTTGCTTAAACACTCAATTTTGATTCCAATTTTCTGTCATTATATAGGACCACTATGTACGTATAGGGTTTAAAAAACATCAAGAAGTGTATTTATCGATAGACCAGATTTACAAATTTGGAGTATATCATATATTTACAAACCTACCTTGGCTGACACCGCCTCCGAAAATAACAATAATTTTAACTATAATATATTATCGTAATAACTTTGCTGACTTTTAAATAGTCTAAATATTTTTAATTTCATTTTACATAGTATAAATCTAAAAAATATTGTGATCATTGTTTGTTATTCATAGGTTTGTGTTAAGTTAGATTTAAAGTGGGTAGGTACATACTTATCTCCTTGCGTGGAAACACAGAACGTACCTACATATTGGTAAGTAGAATAAGTTACTTGATTATTAAGTTGTAGAATAATAAGCAATTATTTTTTACTTTTTAGAGCATATTACTTTTTTTCTCTTTTGAAGTCGGTTTTTTTTTTGTCAAAATTTTTGTTTCTAAAAGATTCGGCCGAGTATCGCTAACGTGCTCCTTAGAATTGTTCCGTTCCCTTCCGTACCGTTACTTTGTCAAGGATCCTATGCTCAGAACCTTACCAAACTTTCACCATAGTACCCTTGAAGTATATCCTTTATAATAAAAAAAAGAATCATTAAAATTGGTTGGCACAATTTTGAGTTATTCACCTATTTATCGTGCACATACATAATGCACATTTAGGACTTATATCGTTTTCATAGGGATACCATCATCGTAACAGGATAAAATTAAAATGTGGCCCCACGGGAAGCACTACCTTTCAAACAAAAAAAAATTATCAAAATCCAGTGAAAAGTTATGAGGTAACAAACATATAAAAAAAAAAAATACAGACGAATTGATAACCTCCTCCTTTTTGAAGTCGGTTGAAAACAAATAATATTAACTTAAACGTAATAAGATAAACAAACCGAACAATAAGAAGTTTAGATTGTTTCTCCTTTGGTGTTATTATTTCATAAGGTGATTATAGTACAACCGTGTTGAATATGCTTGAACGTAATAGAAATTACTTGAAATATTGAACTACTAATTTATTTGTGTAGTCATTTTAAACGATATTCACCTATTTGCTTATTTGCATAATTTATTTTCTCAGTGATGATTAATCTGCATCGGTGAAAGTATCGCTCGCCATTTTGAACTTTTTTACGTGTGTAATGTTATTTTTATACCTTATTTATACCGTGAAACGTTTGAATTGTTTACTTGCAAAGTACGAAGGAATGTTCATTGAAATTTTATCTTATATCGTAAGTTAAAACTACAGCAGATTATGATTTAAATGTAATCGATTTTAAACGATAAAAAATAATGAGCAAATAAGCTGATAACAAAACCTAATTTTGATAAATAATTTAACTATTAAGAATGTTAATTTTTTTAAGTCGTTATGTGCATTGCTACTTCGCAGAACTACACCGCGGGTGAGAGTGGCGAGCGCGGCGGCGGGGCTGACCCGCCTCCCCCTCAGCCGCCGCCGCGCCCCGCCTGCTAGCACACTCTTAACAAATAGACATATAGTGTCACGGACTTTTTTTTTATTATTAAAAGAGGAATATATCTTTCATACACATTTTTTGAGTAACTTAAAACGTTTATGCTGCGCACGCATCGAAAGTCCATAAATGTGAATAATTTTCCGCGTTTTTGCAACATTTCTCACTGTCGCTGCGCTCCTATTGGTCGCAGCGTAATGTTATATAGCCTAAAGCCTTCCTCTATAAATGGACTATTCAACAAAAAAAGAATTTTTCAAATCGGACCAGTAGTTCCTGAGATTAGCGCGTTTAAACAAACAAACAAACAAACTCTTCCGCTTTATATATTAGTATAGATATATTTACGTTGAGCATCTCTACATACTTTACGGCACCGATTACGTAAACTCTTATATTTCACGAGGTTGTCAATAGTTGGGTTTAATTTAAATTTTGATTTAGCTCTGTCACGCTTCTTCATTAACTTCCGAATGTCCTGAGATAACCAAGGTGCAGGTAGGTGTTTGAGCTTGATGGGACGGAAAGGAGCATGTTTATCGAAGAGATCATTTAGAGAGGAGTTAAAAAGTTCAAGTTTCTCATCGATAGTAGAAGCGTTTAAAATTGAGTCCCAATTGATAGCACTAAGATCCTGCATAAATTTTTCGTTGTCAAAATGTTTGAAGCTTCGACGCATGACCACAGTGGGTTTAACTTTCGGCGGACGTACTTTGTACGACAGATATATTAGGTCATGGTACGAAAAGGCTTCAGTTCAGTTCAGGCTTAGTTGTCCGTGAATTTCAACATGCTCCAAGGATGAAACAAAGGATAGGTCAAGTTGGCTTGGGATGCAGTTGGGAAAGTAATGAGTGGCATTGGATGGGAGAAAATTTAAATTGGAGCTATTAATTATGTTCAATAAGCGCTTGGCACGAGCGTCATTTTTGATAAGGCAGGTATTGAAGTCGCCCATAATAATAGCATGGTTAACATTAGGCAAGGAATTTTCCAATAGACTTTCGAACGTGTCGAAGTAGTCTATGTGGAGCGAAGGACTGTAAAAAACACCGAGTAGTACCTTAATGTGTCCAAATATAACCTCAATGAGTATGTGCTCGGCGGATTCAGAGTATTGGGAATCGGATTTATTCAGGATAGTGAAAGGAATGTGGTTACGTAAATAAATAGCAACTCCTCCGCCTCCTTTTCCAGTTCGATCATTGCGGATAAGATGAAAGTTAGGTAATGAGAAGGAGGAAGAAGGAAGAGATGGCTCGAGGAATGTTTCGGAGATAAGGATAGCGTGAATATTAGAGTTGCCAAAGGAAGATAAGAGATCAGGATAGTGAGCTGGAATACTCTGCGCATTCAAATGAACAACATTAAAATTTTTTGGGAAAAGAGAGAAGGTTGAATCAAGAGAAGAGGAAAGCGGGATGTAAGTACTATGAAAACTGTCAGCCGAAGAGGAAAGTGATACAAAAGTGTTATCATCGTCTGAGTCAATATTCAGATCGATATTATTAATACTCATACTAAATAAATATAAATATATATATATATATATAATAAATATATTTAAAAATAATATATATGTATATTTAAACAAATGTATATAACCCGTAAAAGCTAATTTTATCAGACAAAAACTTACACTTACCAGCACTAACACAAGTTGGTCATAGTTAAATGCATGAAATAGAACAAAAACAGTGCAAACAGCAACACCAAAGCATAGCAAAAACATAAAAAAAAAAAAAACATTTAGGCACAAAAGTCAATCAAAGGATAGATAATAATGAAATCTCCTCGCTTAGTAGTTAGGTATATTCAGCGAATATTTAAACAATATGACATTTAAACATTTAAACACATGACAAGTGCTTAAAATGAAAACAAATAGGTATTGATAAAAAACAAATAAATTAAGTTACATTAATTTACAAAATATATATCTATGTTTTATCAAGAAATAACAGTAGATATATGGTATCCATATTTCTGCTTAAAACGGAACGCTTTTGTTTATGGCTCAATATTTGTTTACTCTGTAATCTCATTTGTCAGTTTGACCTTTGAGTTTGACAATCATTATAATGAATGTCGGTATCGGTAAATAAATAAAAGAATTGTGTTCGATAAATTATATCGCGAGTCGAAGTACTGAGATTTAATTATTATTACTCTATAATTCGAATGAGATCTCACAACATGCACACACCGAACAATGTGATTGTGACAAGTAACTAAGATAAATAAATAAAGAGATAAGCGGATAGAATTATTGCAACCGTAATGAAACAGATAAACAAACACCGCAGAAGCAAAATTAATATAAAACTATGACACAAAGATAAGGGATAATTAATAACATAAAACAAAAGAAAAGAAAGTATTACTTTTTGACGGTTCTTTTTGGCCTGATGTTGGAGATTTTCAAGTCTTTTGATGCCAGGGTGCCGCAGCTAGTAGAAGCAGTAGGAGTAGTGTTTACCTCTGTGATGTCGGTGGATGAAGTTAAGGATTTTAATTCAGCCATCGTAGAAATCCTCTTCTTAGTGCCATGTGACTCTAAAACTACCACAGTGCCGTTCCTAGTCCAGCACTTTGTGATCCCGAATCGCTGACGAGCCGCAACAGAAACCTCATGACGTTCTTTAGTGAGGAATTCAGATATAGTAATACCAGTATTCCTCAAATTGATTTTACTGAACCAGACCTTATTTCTAAGGTCAATATCTCGGAATTTGATAAGAACGGCACGTGGCTTGTCAGAGCTGGAGCGGCCGAGACGGTGACAACGGCTTATATCTTCCACTTTCAATTCGGGGATTTTTAGATGTTCAGAAAGAATCTTAACGGTACCTGACACCAATTTTTCTGATTTGCTTTCCTGAATGCCGTGGACAAGAAGAATTTTTCTACGGGATTTCATTTCTAACTCATCATACTTGCCAGCCAAAAGCCCAAGTTGTAACTGAAGCCCCTCTAGAGCAACCATAACAAAACTTCTGAAGACACTGAATTGAGCCGCAATATTGGAAGTAGGACTTGTGGCCGGGATGGAAGCACTTTGAAGATTTTTTTGAAACTCGGCCATTTTATTATCAAAGTGATCTCTGAGTTCAAATATTGTGTGTTTCAAGGACTCCATTGTTCTGCTGCTGTTGTATTGTTTGAACAATTGGAAGAATTTTATGAAAATTTTTATTGTGAATGCGATAGGCGTTTAGTGTAGACTATAATTGTTGTCATTAAAGGAATGTAATACTGGTAAGTGACAAGACTTTCACAGCATATTTCTCATTAATTTAATTAAATAAAACGAGAGCATTAAAAAATATGAGTTCTCTTATTTTACACCTACCCGCCTAGATATATTTTTTTAATGAAATAATAACTGTAAAAAATAGCACAATCGATGAGAAGTTAGCAATTTTTAGAGATCTGGCTGAGTTAATGTTTTCAGATGATAACGAGCAACCATCTGTACAAAGTTCGAATTCATTTTGGTTTCTAGTTTCTTAGATATATTTTTTTAGTGAAATAATAACTGTAAAAAATAGCACAATCGATGAGAAGTTAGCAATTTTTAGAGATCTGGCTGAGTTAATGTTTTCAAATAAGAACTAGCAACCATCTGTACAAAGTTCGAATTCATTTTGGTTTCTAGTTTCTTAGATATATTTTTTTATTGAAATAATAACTGTAAAAAATAGCACAATCGATGAGAAGTTAGCAATTTTTAGAGATCTGGCTCAGTTAATGTTTTCAAATGAGAACTAGCAACCATCTGTACAAAGTTCGAATTCATTTTGGTTTCTAGTTTCTTAGATATATTTTTTTAGTGAAATAATAACTGTAAAAAATAGCACAATCGATGAGAAGTTAGCAATTTTTAGAGATCTGGCTGAGTTAATGTTTTCAAATGATAACGAGCAACCATCTGTACAAAGTTCGAATTCATTTTGGTTTCTAGTTTCTTAGATATATTTTTTTAATGAAATAATAACTGTAAAAAATAGCACAATCGATGAGAAGTTAGCAATTTTTAGAGATCTGGCTGAGTTAATGTTTTCAAATGATAACGAGCAACCATCTGTACAAAGTTCGAATTCATTTTGCTTTCTAGTTTCTTAGATTTTTTTATTTTTTTTTTATTTATAAACACTTTATTGCACACAAAAGACAAAAGATACAGTGTACATAACATTACAAGAACATATAACAAAAAAGAGAAGCGTGCAAAGGCGGTCTTATTGCTTAAAGCAATCTCTTACAGACAACCCTTTAGAGTAAGAATTTGTCTGTGGGAAACGGGATGGTGCAAACAAGCATGTTTTATTCTTAAACAACTAAAAATTAATCTTTAAATAATACAAATAATATATAACAAAATACATATGTATTATATATACCAAATAATTATATAAATAAAATTATATATATAGCAGAAAGTTATACTAAACATCTATCTATCTATACTAATATATAAAGCGGAAGAGTTTGTTTGTTTGTTTGTTTGTTTAAACGCGCTAATCTCAGGAACTACTGGTCCGATTTGAAAAATTCTTTTTTTGTTGAATAGTCCATATATAGAGGAAGGCTTTAGGCTATATAACATTACGCTGCAACCAATAGGAGCGCAGCGACATTGAGAAATGTTGCAAAAACGGGGAAAATTATTCACATTTATGGACTTTCGATGCGTGCGCAGCATAAACGTTTTAAGTTACTCAAAAAATGTGTATGAAAGATATATTCCTCTTTTAATAATAAAAAAAAAGTCCGTGACACTATATGTCTATTTGTTAAGAGTGTGCTAGCAGGCGGGGCGCGGCGGCGGCTGAGGAGGAGGCGGGTCAGCCCCGCCGCCGCGCTCGCCACTCTCACCCGCGGGTGTAGTTCTGCGAAGTAGCAATGCACATAACGACTTAAAAAAATTAACATTCTTAATAGTTAAATTATTTATCAAAATTAGGTTTTGTTATCAGCTTATTTGCTCATTATTTTTTATCGTTTAAAATCGATTACATTTAAATCATAATCTGCTGTAGTTTTAACTTACGATATAAGATAAAATTTCAATGAACATTCCTTCGTACTTTGCAAGTAAACAATTCAAACGTTTCACGGTATAAATAAGGTATAAAAATTACATTACACACGTAAAAAAGTTCAAATTGGCGAGCGATACTTTCACCGATGCAGATTAATCATCACTGAGAAAATAAATTATGCAAATAAGCAAATAGGTGAATATCGTTTAAAATGACTACACAAATAAATTAGTAGTTCAATATTTCAAGTAATTTCTATTACGTTCAAGCATATTCAACACGGTTGTACTATAATCACCTTATGAAATAATAACACCAAAGGAGAAACAATCTAAACTTCTTATTGTTCGGTTTGTTTATCTTATTACGTTTAAGTTAATATTGTTTGTTTTCAACCGACTTCAAAAAGGAGGAGGTTATCAATTCGTCTGTATTTTTTTTTTTATATGTCTGTTACCTCATAACTTTTCACTGGATTTTGATAATTTTTTTTTGTTTGAAAGGTAGTGCTTCCCGTGGGGCCCCATTTTAATTTTATCCTGTTACGATGATGGTATCCCTATGAAAACGATATAAGTCTTAAATGTGCATTATGTATGTGCGCGATAAATAGGTGAATAACTCAAAATTGTGCCAACCAATTTTAATGATTCTTTTTTTATTATAAAGGATATACTTCAAGGGTACTATGGTGAAAGTTTGGTAAGGTTCTGAGCATAGGATCCATGACAAAGTAACGGTACGGAAGGGAACGGAACAATTCTAAGGAGCACGTTAGCGATAATCGGCCGAATCTTTTAGAAACAAAAATTTTGACAAAAAAAAACCGACTTCAAAAGAGAAAAAAAATAATATGCTCTAAAAAGTAAAAAATAATTGCTTTTTATTCTACAACTTAATAATCAAGTAACTTATTCTACTTACCAATATGTAGGTACGTTCTGTGTTTCCACGCAAGGAGATAAGTATGCTCGGAATCGCTGTAACAGGCTGTGTAGGGATGAACATCGACGCCATATCTATAAGTCAGTTATTGAGGAAAATGACTCAGCCCGAGTTTGGAATTTCCTCAGATCACTAGGAGTTGGGAAACAACAACAAGATCTACATTCTGAAAACATAAATCTAAATTTACTAAATCAGCATTTCTCATCCTCTGTCACTATTGATAATACAACAAAATTAAATACAATTTCTCAAATTTCTTCTTCCACAACTCCTGATCTTCCCTCTTTTCGATTCAGTCAATTCACGTGTAGTGACGTTAAGAAGAATATTCTAGCCGTATCATCTAACAGTGTTGGTTCTGATTGCATTAGTCGCCAAATGGTAATTCCTATTATAGATAATTTAGTTCCTATAATAACAAATATTTTAAATTTTTCCATTGAGAGTGGCACATTTCCTTCTTGTTGGAAAGATGCTTTAATCATTCCCTTGCCAAAAAAACCCACCTCGACTTCCTTTTCCGATCTACGTCCTATATCTATTCTTCCTTTCCTCTCTAAAGTCCTTGAACGTCTAACTTATAATCAACTTAACCTTTTCCTCTGTAGATACAATCTTTTCAATCCCTTTCAATCCGGATTCCGCTCCGGCCATAGTACGACTACGGCATTAGTAAAAATCACTGATGATATTCGCATGGCTAAAGACAAGCGTCAGCTCACTGTTTTGACATTACTCGACTTCAGTAATGCTTTCAATAGTGTAGATTTTGACATCTTGCTTGCAGTATTGCGTTCTCTTAACATTTCTCCTATAACGATTGACTGGTTTCACTCTTACTTGCACGGTCGCCGGCATCGAGTGCGACTTAACGACACTTTTTCTGACTGGACTACTGTCAAAGCCGGCGTACCGCAAGGTGGCGTGATGTCTCCACTCCTATTTTCACTTTTTATTAATACTATTACTAAATATATTTTTTCTTCCTACCACCTGTATGCTGACGATCTCCAGATTTACATGCACACAAGCTTAGAAGATCTGCCTAGTACGATAGGTACCATAAATAAAGACCTCGAACGTATCAACAGATGGAGCAGAGAGTTTGGTTTGCAGGTTAATCCTTCCAAATCGCAATCTATAATTATCGGAAGTCAACAGCTTATTTCGCGGATTAATTACTCGAATGTGCCTCAAATCATTTTTGCCGGTGTCATTATCCCTTACAGTGAAACAGTCAAGAACTTGGGTATAACATTTGATAAATTTTTGTCGTGGGATCCACAGATATGTGAAGTTAGCAGGAAAATATTTTCATCAATCGGTTCACTAAGAAGGTTGCGTAATTTTCTTCCTTTTTCAACTAAAGCTGCTCTTGCCCAGTCTCTTCTTCATCCTATCCTTGATTACGCCGATTCTTGCTATCTAGACTTAAGGGAGGATCAGCTGAATAAACTTGAGCGTCTCCAAAACCTCTGTATACGGTTCATATTTGGACTTCGCAAATATGACCACGTCTCTGAGTTTCGTGAAGGGCTCAAGTGGCTTCCCATACGTCTTCGCAGGAGTACGCACATACTATCTCTTCTATATTCTATATTATTTAGTCCTATTCTCCCTTCGTATTTAAAGGAAAACTTTGAATTTCTCTGTGACTCCCATAATAAATCGCTTCGTTCCAGTGAACGTCTCACATTGAAAATTCGCAATCACTCCACTACTTATTACAGCAAGTCTTTTTGTATTGAAGCAGCGCGCTTGTGGAATAACCTTCCGTTACACATCAGACATGCGAAATCACTTGAATCTTTTAAAAATAAAGTTAAGAAATACTATTTAAGACTTTAAGTTTGCTGTCAATTACATTATCACTAGCTATTCATATTTGTATTCGATTGTACTCGTACATAAGTTTATGACATGCTGTCTATATATATATGTATGTATGTATGTGTATTTTTTTTTATATATGTACGTGTATATCTATATATGTATGTATGTATGTTTATTGTTATGTATGTACGTGTATATCTGTATATGTATGTATGTATGTTTTATATGTTTTGATATATATGTATTTGTGTAGTATATTTATCTTGTTTAGTGTAATAATTTGTGTATAAATATAATTTCATATAGTATTTAACTTCTGTGCTGTACACGCGCTTTCCGCTTTTTCACATTAACTCCTCCATGCTGGTTGTCTGGAAGAAATCGCTCTTAAGCGATAAGACCGCCTGTTGTACATTTCTTTATTTTTTTTAATAATGTGTTATTGAATGTAAGTTTTTCTTTTCTCTCGTGTATGTACAATAAAGAGTTATTATTATTATTATTATTATTATTACCTATCCACTTTAAATCTAACTTAACACAAACCTATGAATAACAAACAATGATCACAATATTTTTTAGATTTATACTATGTAAAATGAAATTAAAAATATTTAGACTATTTAAAAGTCAGCAAAGTTATTACGATAATATATTATAGTTAAAATTATTGTTATTTTTGGAGGCGGTGTCAGCCAAGGTAGGTTTGTAAATATATGATATACTCCAAATTTGTAAATCTGGTCTATCGATAAATACACTTCTTCTTGATGTTTTTTTAAACCCTATACGTACATAGTGGTCCTATATAATGACAGAAAATTGGAATCAAAATTGAGTGTTTAAGCAAACATGTCTACCGTCAGGTATTACAATTCATGAACTTTTCTCCTAATCCAAGACAAAGAAAAGTCATTCAGATTTACTATTACATTTCCTGTTGAATGTTTTGTTTGTTTTGGCAGAGTATGAATTTTGTTTGTAATTTATTTATTTACAATTGACTTTTTCTTTTGTCTTACATCCAGATGTCGATACACCTGCATCGAATTGTTAACAAAAAAAATATTCGCAATCGTACACTATTGTACAATATTTCTTTTATGTTTAAGAAAAGGAGTTTCTCAATTCTTTAAACCCGAGCGGCCTTCCACCACATTCCCTGAAGTTAAAAATAGGTGCTGCGATAATTTTACTCAGAAATCTTAAACCACCAAATTTATGTAACGGGACCCGCCTTCAAGTAAAATTCCTTCGCAATAACGTGATCGTTGCAACAGTTTTGACTGGTCCGGCAGTTGGTCAAACAGTGCTTATACCTCGCATCCCAATGATTCCAAATGATTTACCTTTTGATTTTAAAAGAATTCAATTTCCCATTAAGTTATCTTTTGCCGTAACCATTAATAAATCACAGGGCCAAACATTTAAACACGTAGGAATCGATTTACGTCAAGACTGCTTTTCACACGGCCAACTATATGTCGCGTTGTCAAGATCGGGTTGCGGGCAAAATCAGTATGTTCTTCTACCACAAGAAAATAAAACTAAAAATATAATCTACGGTGAAGTACTGTAAAACATATTATTAAATCTTATTGATCAACCTGAAATCTTAAATCTTTTAAAAATCTTAAAACCAACGTGAGCAATCAAACGATAATCATGATAGTGTTTCCGACAACTACGCGAACGAAGTCGCGGGCACAGCTAGTATAGAATAAAAATAAAACTTACGTACATAAAATATAATACTTAATAAATAAATACTAATAGTATGATAATATAGGAAATAGTATTTACGCAGATTGAATAGATAAATAATACTTATGTAACCTATTTTTAAATATATAAATTGACTCAGATTGACGAATATCGGTAGGGAGCGTATTCCATAGCTTTGCAGCTGTCATCGTAAAGGATTCGCTATAGAAGTGGGTATGAGCGACCGGCAGTGACAGTTTGTTGTCAGAGCGTGACCGCAGTTCACGTGGATAGCTGACGTCAGTACCCACAAAACAGAACCGTTCCTTCAAATACGCGGGAAGAAGAGGATTATAGAGGATAGAGTAAAGAAGAGATAACATGTGCAAGTTGCGACGATGTCGAATAGTAAGCCACTTAAGTTGCGCCCGATATTCGGAGACGTGATCAAATTTCCGTAGACCAAAGATGAATTTGATGCAAACGTTCTGTAACCTTTCTAGCTTATTGAGTTGGTCCTCAGTAATGTTTGTGTAACAACAATCTGCGTAGTCCAAAATAGGAAGTAGAAGAGTTTGACATAACGTGATTTTAGTCTTAATGGGCAGAAAGTGTTTCCAACGTTTTAACAAATGAAATGTGGCGAAAACTTTTCTACTGACTTCAGCAACTTGCACAGTCCAGGATAATGTATTATCGATAAGAAGACCAAGGTTTTTAACGGAACTGCTAAGTGACAAAGGCGTATTGTTAAAGATGATCGCAGGTAGGTTGGCGTAATCAACTTTAGTAAGTAGTTTGGAGCTGCCAATAATAATGACCTGCGATTTATCTGGATTTACAAGAAGCCCGCACGTCTTGCTCCAAGTACAAATTTTATGCAATTCCTGGTTCAGCCTCTCAACAGCCCCTCCGATACCTGTTAAGGGAGCAGAAACGTAGACCTGCAAGTCGTCAGCATAAAGATGAAAGGAAGACGAGAGGAGATGGGATACAGTATTAATAAAAATGGAAAATAAAAGTGGAGAGAGGACACTGCCTTGAGGAACACCAGATGAGAGAGATTGGAGGCTGGATAATTTATTATTAATCCGTACACATTGCTGACGACCAAACAGGTAGCTACGAAACCACTCACATGCATCGGAAGAGATATTAATCGACCGAAGCACTGCCAGCAGGAGATCTAAATCAACCGTATTGAACGCATTACTGAAGTCCAATAATGCCAGGATACTAACATGTCTGTTGTCCATGTTAAAACGTATATCGTCGCATACTTTAAGTAGGGCAGTAGTAGTACTATGACCTCTCCGAAATCCTGATTGGAAATCAGAGAGTACATTGTACTCTGCTAGATACTTTGTTAATTGAAGATGGACAATACGTTCTAACACTTTAGACAGAAATGGAAGGATAGATATTGGACGAAAGTGAAAGAAAGATATGGGATTTTTGTTTTTGGGAATAGGAAGGATATAAGCTAAACGCCAAGTGGAAGGGAATTCATTATGGTCAAGGGAGAAATTGAAAATGTGAAATAATATAGGGAGAACATAATCTAACACAGCAAGTATCATTCTACGTTTGATTCCATCACATCCCGTGGCATCGGATCTTATTGCAAGGATGTTGGCCTTAACGTCACTAGCAGTAATTGGGGAAAAGTGAAAAGAGGGCTGTTAGGAATAGGCAAGGATCTAAAATGATTTAAAGTACTAATTATATCACTGTTGCTCATTAGGACAGTACTAGCAAAAAATCCGTTCAGAGCATTGAGATCAACGGTATGAGGGATCCTGGATGCTTGTCGTCCAATACCTAGAGATTGTAGGAATTTCCATGTCTGAGAAGAATTGCTGTTCTCAATCTTATCTTGTATATATTTACGTTGAGCATCTCTACATACTTTACGGCACCGATTACGTAAACTCTTATATTTCACGAGGTTGTCAATAGTTGGGTTTAATTTAAATTTTGATTTAGCTCTGTCACGCTTCTTCATTAACTTCCGAATGTCCTGAGATAACCAAGGTGCAGGTAGGTGTTTGAGCTTGATGGGACGGAAAGGAGCATGTTTATCGAAGAGATCATTTAGAGAGGAGTTAAAAAGTTCAAGTTTCTCATCGATAGTAGAAGCGTTTAAAATTGAGTCCCAATTGATAGCACTAAGATCCTGCATAAATTTTTCGTTGTCAAAATGTTTGAAGCTTCGACGCATGACCACAGTGGGTTTAACTTTCGGCGGACGTACTTTGTACGACAGATATATTAGGTCATGGTACGAAAAGGCTTCAGTTCAGTTCAGGCTTAGTTGTCCGTGAATTTCAACATGCTCCAAGGATGAAACAAAGGATAGGTCAAGTTGGCTTGGGATGCAGTTGGGAAAGTAATGAGTGGCATTGGATGGGAGAAAATTTAAATTGGAGCTATTAATTATGTTCAATAAGCGCTTGGCACGAGCGTCATTTTTGATAAGGCAGGTATTGAAGTCGCCCATAATAATAGCATGGTTAACATTAGGCAAGGAATTTTCCAATAGACTTTCGAACGTGTCGAAGTAGTCTATGTGGAGCGAAGGACTGTAAAAAACACCGAGTAGTACCTTAATGTGTCCAAATATAACCTCAATGAGTATGTGCTCGGCGGATTCAGAGTATTGGGAATCGGATTTATTCAGGATAGTGAAAGGAATGTGGTTACGTAAATAAATAGCAACTCCTCCGCCTCCTTTTCCAGTTCGATCATTGCGGATAAGATGAAAGTTAGGTAATGAGAAGGAGGAAGAAGGAAGAGATGGCTCGAGGAATGTTTCGGAGATAAGGATAGCGTGAATATTAGAGTTGCCAAAGGAAGATAAGAGATCAGGATAGTGAGCTGGAATACTCTGCGCATTCAAATGAACAACATTAAAATTTTTTGGGAAAAGAGAGAAGGTTGAATCAAGAGAAGAGGAAAGCGGGATGTAAGTACTATGAAAACTGTCAGCCGAAGAGGAAAGTGATACAAAAGTGTTATCATCGTCTGAGTCAATATTCAGATCGATATTATTAATACTCATACTAAATAAATATAAATATATATATATATATAATAAATATATTTAAAAATAATATATATTTATATTTAAACAAATGTATATAACCCGTAAAAGCTAATTTTATCAGACAAAAACTTACACTTACCAGCACTAACACAAGTTGGTCATAGTTAAATGCATGAAATAGAACAAAAACAGTGCAAACAGCAACACCAAAGCATAGCAAAAACATAAAAAAAAAAAAAAACATTTAGGCACAAAAGTCAATCAAAGGATAGATAATAATTAAATCTCCTCGCTTAGTAGTTAGGTATATTCAGCGAATATTTAAACAATATGACATTTAAACATTTAAACACAATGACAAGTGCTTAAAATGAAAACAAATAGGTATTGATAAAAAACAAATAAATTAAGTTACATTAACTTACAAAATATATATCTATGTTTTATCAAGAAATAACAGTAGATATATGGTATTCATATTTCTGTTTAAAGCGGAACGCTTTTGTTTATGGCTCAATATTTGTTTACTCTGTAATCTCATTTGTCAGTTTGACCTTTGAGTTTGACAATCATTATAATGAATGTCGGTATCGGTAAATAAATAAAAGAATTGTGTTCGATAAATTATATCGCGAGTCGAAGTACTGAGATTTAATTATTATTACTCTATAATTCGAATGAGATCTCACAACATGCACACACCGAACAATGTGATTGTGACAAGTAACTAAGATAAATAAATAAAGAGATAAGCGGATAGAATTATTGCAACCGTAATGAAACAGATAAACAAACACCGCAGAAGCAAAATTAATATAAAACTATGACACAAAGATAAGGGATAATTAATAACATAAAACAAAAGAAAAGAAAGTATTACTTTTTGACGGTTCTTTTTGGCCTGATGTTGGAGATTTTCAAGTCTTTTGATGCCAGGGTGCCGCAGCTAGTAGAAGCAGTAGGAGTAGTGTTTACCTCTGTGATGTCGGTGGATGAAGTTAAGGACTTTAATTCAGCCATCGTAGAAATCCTCTTCTTAGTGCCATGTGACTCTAAAACTACCACAGTGCCGTTCCTAGTCCAGCACTTTGTGATCCCGAATCGCTGACGAGCCGCAACAGAAACCTCATGACGTTCTTTAGTGAGGAATTCAGATATAGTAATACCAGTATTCCTCAAATTGGTTCTACTGAACCAGACCTTATTTCTAAGGTCAATATCTCGGAATTTGATAAGAACGGCACGTGGCTTGTCAGAGCTGGAGCGGCCGAGACGGTGACAACGGCTTATATCTTCCACTTTCAATTCGGGGATTTTTAGATGTTCAGAAAGAATCTTAACGGTACCTGACACCAATTTTTCTGATTTGCTTTCCTGAATGCCGTGGACAAGAAGAATTTTTCTACGGGATTTCATTTCTAACTCATCATACTTGCCAGCCAAAAGCCCAAGTTGTAACTGAAGCCCCTCTAGAGCACCCATAACAAAACTTCTGAAGACACTGAATTGAGCCGCAATATTGGAAGTAGGACTTGTGGCCGGGATGGAAGCACTTTGAAGATTTTTTTGAAACTCGGCCATTTTATTATCAAAGTGATCTCTGAGTTCAAATATTGTGTGTTTCAAGGACTCCATTGTTCTGCTGCTGTTGTATTGTTTGAACAATTGGAAGAATTTTATGAAAATTTTTATTGTGAATGCGATAGGCGTTTAGTGTAGACTATAATTGTTGTCATTAAAGGAATGTAATACTGGTAAGTGACAAGACTTTCACAGCATATTTCTCATTAATTTAATTAAATAAAACGAGAGCATTAAAAAACATGAGTTCACTTATTTTACACCTACCCGCCTAGATATATTTTTTTAATGAAATAATAACTGTAAAAAATAGCACAATCGATGAGAAGTTAGCAATTTTTAGAGATCTGGCTGAGTTAATGTTTTCAAATGAGAACTAGCAACCATCTGTACAAAGTTCGAATTCATTTTGGTTTCTAGTTTCTTAGATATATTTTTTTAGTGAAATAATAACTGTAAAAAATAGCACAATCGATGAGAAGTTAGCAATTTTTAGAGATCTGGCTGAGTTAATGTTTTCAAACGATAACGAGCAACCATCTGTACAAAGTTCGAATTCTTTTTGGTTTCTAGTTTCTTAGATATATTTTTTTAATGAAATAATAACTGTAAAAAATAGCACATTCGATGAGAAGTTAGCAATTTTTAGAGATCTGGCTCAGTTAATGTTTTCAAATGAGAACTAGCAAACATCTGTACAAAGTTCGATTTCATTTTGGTTTCTAGTTTCTTAGATATATTTTTTTAAATGAATAATAACTGTAAAAAATAGCATAATCGATGAGAAGTTATCATATTTTGAGAGATCTGGCTCAGTTAATGTTTTCAAATGATAACGAGCAACCATCTGTACAAAGTTCGAATTCATTTTGGTTTCTAGTTTCTTAGATATATTTTTTTAGTGAAATAATAACTGTAAAAAAATAGCACAATCGATGAGAAGTTAGCTATTTTTAGAGATCTGGCTGAGTTAATGTTTTCAAATGATAACGAGCAACCATCTGTACAAAGTTCGAATTCATTTTGGTTTCTAGTTTCTTAGATATATTTTTTTAGTGAAATAATAACTGTAAAAAATAGCACAATCGATGAGAAGTTAGCAATTTTTAGAGATCTGGCTGAGTTAATGTTTTCAAATGATAACGAGCAACCATCTGTACAAAGTTCGAATTCATTTTGCTTTCTAGTTTCTTAGATTTTTTTTAATTTTTTTTTTTTTTTATTTATAAACACTTTATTGCACACAAAAGATACAGTGTACATAACATTACAAGAACATATAACAAAAAACAGAAGAGTGCAAACGCGGTCTTATTGCTTAAAGCAATCTCTTACAGACAACCCTTTAGAGTAAGAATTTGTCTGTGGGAAACGGGATGGTGCAAACAAGCATGTTTTATTCTTAAACAACTAAAAATTAATCTTTAAATAATACAAATAATATATAACAAAATACATATATATAAGTTTAATAAATACATATGTATTATATATACCAAATAATTATATAAATAAAATTATATATATAGCAGAAAGTTATACTAAACATATAGAATAAAAATAAAACTTACGTACATAAAATATAATACTTAATAAATAAATACTAATAGTATGATAATATAGGAAATAGTATTTACGCAGATTGAATAGATAAATAATACTTATGTCACCTATTTTTAAATATATAAATTGACTCAGATTGACGAATATCGGTAGGTAGCGTATTCCATAGCTTTGCAGCTGTCATCGTAAAGGATTCGCTATAGAAGTGGGTATGAGCGACCGGCAGTGACAGTTTGTTGTCAGAGCGTGACCGCAGTTCACGTGGATAGCTGACGTCAGTACCCACAAAACAGAACCGTTCCTTCAAATACGCGGGAAGAAGAGGATTATAGAGGATAGAGTAAAGAAGAGATAACATGTGCAAGTTGCGACGATGTCGAATAGTAAGCCACTTAAGTTGCGCCCGATATTCGGAGACGTGATCAAATTTCCGTAGACCAAAGATGAATTTGATGCAAACGTTCTGTAACCTTTCTAGCTTATTGAGTTGGTCCTCAGTAATGTTTGTGTAACTACAATCTGCGTAGTCCAAAATAGGAAGTAGAAGAGTTTGACATAACGTGATTTTAGTCTTAATGGGCAGAAAGTGTTTCCAACGTTTTAACAAATGAAATGTGGCGAAAACTTTTCTACTGACTTCAGCAACTTGCACAGTCCAGGATAATGTATTATCGATAAGAAGACCAAGGTTTTTAACGGAACTGCTAAGTGACAAAGGCGTATTGTTAAAGATGATCGCAGGTAGGTTGGCGTAATCAACTTTAGTAAGTAGTTTGGAGCTGCCAATAATAATGACCTGCGATTTATCTGGATTTACAAGAAGCCCGCACGTCTTGCTCCAAGTACAAATTTTATGCAATTCCTGGTTCAGCCTCTCAATAGCCCCTCCGATACCTGTTAAGGGAGCAGAAACGTAGACCTGCAAGTCGTCAGCATAAAGATGAAAGGAAGACGAGAGGAGATGGGATACAGTATTAATAAAAATGGAAAATAAAAGTGGAGAGAGGACACTGCCTTGAGGAACACCAGATGAGAGAGATTGGAGGCTGGATAATTTATTATTAATCCGTACACATTGCTGACGACCAAACAGGTAGCTACGAAACCACTCACATGCATCGGAAGAGATATTAATCGACCGAAGCACTGCCAGCAGGAGATCTAAATCAACCGTATTGAACGCATTACTGAAGTCCAATAATGCCAGGATACTAACATGTCTGTTGTCCATGTTAAAACGTATATCGTCGCATACTTTAAGTAGGGCAGTAGTAGTACTATGACCTCTCCGAAATCCTGATTGGAAATCAGAGAGTACATTGTACTCTGCTAGATACTTTGTTAATTGAAGATGGACAATACGTTCTAACACTTTAGACAGAAATGGAAGGATAGATATTGGACGAAAGTGAAAGAAAGATATGGGATTTTTGTTTTTGGGAATAGGAAGGATATAAGCTAAACGCCAAGTGGAAGGGAATTCATTATGGTCAAGGGAGAAATTGAAAATGTGAAATAATATAGGGAGAACATAATCTAACACAGCAAGTATCATTCTACGGTTGATTCCATCACATCCCGTGGCATCGGATCTTATTGCAAGGATGTTGGCCTTAACGTCACTAGCAGTAATTGGGGAAAAGTGAAAAGAGGGTCTGTTAGGAATAGGCAAGGATCTAAAATGATTTAAAGTACTAATTATATCACTGTTGTTCATTAGGACAGTACTAGCAAAAAATCCGTTCAGAGCATTGAGATCAACAGTATGAGGGATCCTGGATGCTTGTCGTCCAATACCTAGAGATTGTAGGAATTTCCATGTCTGAGAAGAATTGCTGTTCTCAATCTTATCTTGTATATATTTACGTTGAGCATCTCTACATACTTTACGGCACCGATTACGTAAACTCTTATATTTCACGAGGTTGTCAATAGTTGGGTTTAATTTTAATTTTGATTTAGCTCTGTCACGCTTCTTCATTAACTTCCGAATGTCCTGAGATAACCAAGGTGCAGGTAGGTGTTTGAGCTTGATGGGACGGAAAGGAGCATGTTTATCGAAGAGATCATTTAGAGAGGAGTTAAAAAGTTCAAGTTTCTCATCGATAGTAGAAGCGTTTAAAATTGAGTCCCAATTGATAGCACTAAGATCCTGCATAAATTTTTCGTTGTCAAAATGTTTGAAGCTTCGACGCATGACCACAGTGGGTTTAACTTTCGGCGGACGTATTTTGTACGACAGATATATTAGGTCATGGTACGTAAAGGCTTCAGCAGGTAGTTGTCCGTGAATTTCAACATGCTCCAAGGATGAAACAAAGGATAGGTCAAGTTGGCTTGGGATGCAGTTGGGAAAGTAATGAGTGGCATTGGATGGGAGAAAATTTAAATTGGAGCTATTAATTATGTTCAATAAGCGCTTGGCACGAGCGTCATTTTTGATAAGGCAGGTATTGAAGTCGCCCATAATAATAGCATGGTTAACATTAGGCAAGGAATTTTCCAATAGACTTTCGAACGTGTCGAAGTAGTCTATGTGGAGCGAAGGACTGTAAAAAACACCGAGTAGTACCTTAATGTGTCCAAATATAACCTCAATGAGTATGTGCTCGGCGGATTCAGAGTATTGGGAATCGGATTTATTCAGGATAGTGAAAGGAATGTGGTTACGTAAATAAATAGCAACTCCTCCGCCTCCTTTTCCAGTTCGATCATTGCGGATAAGATGAAAGTTAGGTAATGAGAAGGAGGAAGAAGGAAGAGATGGCTCGAGGAATGTTTCGGAGATAAGGATAGCGTGAATATTAGAGTTGCCAAAGGAAGATAAGAGATCAGGATAGTGAGCTGGAATACTCTGCGCATTCAAATGAACAACATTAAAATTTTTTGGGAAAAGAGAGAAGGTTGAATCAAGAGAAGAGGAAAGCGGGATGTAAGTACTATGAAAACTGTCAGCCGAAGAGGAAAGTGATACAAAAGTGTTATCATCGTCTGAGTCAATATTCAGATCAATATTATTAATACTCATACTAAATAAATATAAATATATATATATATATATAATAAATATATTTAAAAATAATATATATGTATATTTAAACAAATGTATATAACCCGTAAAAGCTAATTTTATCAGACAAAAACTTACACTTACCAGCACTAACACAAGTTGGTCATAGTTAAATGCATGAAATAGAACAAAAACAGTGCAAACAGCAACACCAAAGCATAGCAAAAACATCAAAAAAAAAAAAAAAAACATTTAGGCACAAAAATCAATCAAAGGATAGATAATAATGCAATCTCCTCGCTTAGTAGTTAGGTATATTCAGCGAATATTTAAACAATATGACATTTAAACATTTAAACACATGACAAGTGCTTAAAATGAAAACAAATAGGTATTGATAAAAAACAAATAAATTAAGTTACATTAATTTACAAAATATATATCTATGTTTTATCAAGAAATAACAGTAGATATATGGTATCCATATTTCTGTTTACAACGGAACGCTTTATGACTAAACTCCCAGGTATAATAAAAGATTAAAAAAAAAAAAAAAAACGGAACGCTTTTGTTTATGGCTCAATATTTGTTTACTCTGTAATCTCATTTGTCAGTTTGACCTTTGAGTTTGACAATCATTATAATGAATGTCGGTATCGGTAAATAAATAAAAGAATTGTGTTCGATAAATTATATCGCGAGTCGAAGTACTGAGATTTAATTATTATTACTCTATAATTCGAATGAGATCTCACAACATGCACACACCGAACAATGTGATTGTGACAAGTAACTAAGATAAATAAATAAAGAGATAAGCGGATAGAATTATTGCAACCGTAATGAAACAGATAAACAAACACCGCAGAAGCAAAATTAATATAAAACTATGACACAAAGATAAGGGATAATTAATAACATAAAACAAAAGAAAAGAAAGTATTACTTTTTGACGGTTCTTTTTGGCCTGATGTTGGAGATTTTCAAGTCTTTTGATGCCAGGGTGCCGCAGCTAGTAGAAGCAGTAGGAGTAGTGTTTACCTCTGTGATGTCGGTGGATGAAGTTAAGGATTTTAATTCAGCCATCGTAGAAATCCTCTTCTTAGTGCCATGTGACTCTAAAACTACCACAGTGCCGTTCCTAGTCCAGCACTTTGTGATCCCGAATCGCTGACGAGCCGCAACAGAAACCTCATGACGTTCTTTAGTGAGGAA
This sequence comes from Vanessa tameamea, assembly GCF_037043105.1. NCBI lineage: Eukaryota > Metazoa > Arthropoda > Insecta > Lepidoptera > Nymphalidae > Vanessa > Vanessa tameamea. The sequence goes on along the minus strand of NC_087340.1, from coordinate 651,751 downwards.
TTCAGATATAGTAATACCAGTATTCCTCAAATTGGTTTTACTGAACCAGACCTTATTTCTAAGGTCAATATCTCGGAATTTGATAAGAACGGCACGTGGCTTGTCAGAGCTGGAGCGGCCGAGACGGTGACAACGGCTTATATCTTCCACTTTCAATTCGGGGATTTTTAGATGTTCAGAAAGAATCTTAACAGTACCTGACACCAATTTTTCTGATTTGCTTTCCTGAATGCCGTGGACAAGAAGAATTTTTCTACGGGATTTCATTTCTAACTCATCATACTTGCCAGCCAAAAGCCCAAGTTGTAACTGAAGCCCCTCTAGAGCACCCATAACAAAACTTCTGAAGACACTGAATTGAGCCGCAATATTGGAAGTAGGACTTGTGGCCGGGATGGAAGCACTTTGAAGATTTTTTGAAACTCGGCCATTTTATTATCAAAGTGATCTCTGAGTTCAAATATTGTGTGTTTCAAGGACTCCATTGTTCTGCTGCTGTTGTATTGTTTGAACAATTGGAAGAATTTTATGAAAATTTTTATTGTGAATGCGATAGGCGTTTAGTGTAGACTATAATTGTTGTCATTAAAGGAATGTAATACTGGTAAGTGACAAGACTTTCACAGCATATTTCTCATTAATTTAATTAAATAAAACGAGAGCATTAAAAAACATGAGTTCACTTATTTTACACCTACCCGCCTAGATATATTTTTTGAATGAAATAATAACTGTAAAAAATAGCACAATCGATGAGAAGTTAGCAATTTTTAGAAATCTGGCTGAGTTAATGTTTTCAAATGATAACGAGCAACCATCTGTACAAAGTTCGAATTCAGTTTGGTTTCTAGTTTCTTAAATATTTTCTTTAAATGAAAAAATAACTGTAAAAATAGCATAATCGATGAGAAGTTATCATATTTTGAGAGATCTGGCTCAGTTAATGTTTTCAAATGATAACGAGCAACCATCTGTACAAAGTTCGAATTCATTTTGGTTTCTAGTTTCTTAGATATATTTTTTTAGTGAAATAATAACTGTAAAAAATCGCACAATCGATGAGAAGTTAGCAATTTTTAGAGATCTGGCTGAGTTAATGTTTTCAAATGATAACGAGCAACCATCTGTACAAAGTTCGAATTCATTTTGCTTTCTAGTTTCTTAGATTTTTTTATTTTTTTTTATTTATAAACACTATTGCACACAAAAGACAAAAGATACAGTGTACATAACATTACAAGAACATATAACAAAAAAGAGAAGCGTGCAAAGGCGGTCTTATTGCTTAAAGCAATCTCTTACAGACAACCCTTTAGAGTAAGAATTTGTCTGTGGGAAACGGGATGGTGCAAACAAGCATGTTTTATTCTTAAACAACTAAAAATGAATCTTTAAATAATACAAATAATATATAACAAAATACATATATATAAGTTTAATAAATACATATGTATTATATATACCAAATAATTATATAAATAAAATTATATATATAGCAGAAAGTTATACTAAACATCTATACTAATATATAAAGCGGAAGAGTTTGTTTGTTTGTTTGTTTAAACGCGCTAATCTCAGGAACTACTGGTCCGATTTGAAAAATTATTTTTTTGTTGAATAGTTCATTTATAGAGGAAGGATTTAGGCTATATAACATTACGCTGCGACCAATAGGAGCGCAGCGACAGTGATAAATGTTGCAAAAACGGGGAAAAATATTCACATTTATGGACTTTCGATGCGTGCGCAGCATAAACGTTTTAAGTTACTCAAAAAATGTGTATGAAAGATATATTCCTCTTTTAATAATAAAAAAAAAGTCCGTGACACTATATGTCTCTTTGTTAAGAGTGTGCTAGCAGGCGGGGCGCGGCGGCGGCTGAGGGGGAGGCGGGTCAGCCCCGCCGCCGCGCTCGCCACTCTCACCCGCGGGTGTAGTTCTGCGAAGTAGCAATGCACATAACGACTTAAAAAAATTAACATTCTTAATAGTTAAATTATTTATCAAAATTAGGTTTTGTTATCAGCTTATTTGCTCATTATTTTTTATCGTTTAAAATCGATTACATTTAAATCATAATCTGCTGTAGTTTTAACTTACGATATAAGATAAAATTTCAATGAACATTCCTTCGTACTTTGCAAGTAAACAATTCAAACGTTTCACGGTATAAATAAGGTATAAAAATTACATTACACACGTAAAAAAGTTCAAATTGGCGAGCGATACTTTCACCGATGCAGATTAATCATCACTGAGAAAATAAATTATGCAAATAAGCAAATAGGTGAATATCGTTTAAAATGACTACACAAATAAATTAGTAGTTCAATATTTCAAGTAATTTCTATTACGTTCAAGCATATTCAACACGGTTGTACTATAATCACCTTATGAAATAATAACACCAAAGGAGAAACAATCTAAACTTCTTATTGTTCGGTTTGTTTATCTTATTACGTTTAAGTTAATATTGTTTGTTTTCAACCGACTTCAAAAAGGAGGAGGTTATCAATTCGTCTGTATTTTTTTTTTTATATGTCTGTTACCTCATAACTTTTCACTGGATTTTGATAATTTTTTTTTGTTTGAAAGGTAGTGCTTCCCGTGGGGCCCCATTTTAATTTTATCCTGTTACGATGATGGTATCCCTATGAAAACGATATAAGTCTTAAATGTGCATTATGTATGTGCGCGATAAATAGGTGAATAACTCGAAATTGTGCCAACCAATTTTAATGATTCTTTTTTTATTATAAAGGATATACTTCAAGGGTACTATGGTGAAAGTTTGGTAAGGTTCTGAGCATAGGATCCATGACAAAGTAACGGTACGGAAGGGAACGGAACAATTCTAAGGAGCACGTTAGCGATAATCGGCCGAATCTTTTAGAAACAAAAATTTTGACAAAAAAAAACCGACTTCAAAAGAGAAAAAAAATAATATGCTCTAAAAAGTAAAAAATAATTGCTTATTATTCTACAACTTAATAATCAAGTAACTTATTCTACTTACCAATATGTAGGTACGTTCTGTGTTTCCACGCAAGGAGATAAGTATGTACCTACCCACTTTAAATCTAACTTAACACAAACCTATGAATAACAAACAATGATCACAATATTTTTTAGATTTATACTATGTAAAATGAAATTAAAAATATTTAGACTATTTAAAAGTCAGCAAAGTTATTACGATAATATATTATAGTTAAAATTATTGTTATTTTTGGAGGCGGTGTCAGTCAAGGTAGGTTTGTAAATATATGATATACTCCAAATTTGTAAATCTGGTCTATCGATAAATACACTTCTTCTTGATGTTTTTTTAAACCCTATACGTACATAGTGGTCCTATATAATGACAGAAAATTGGAATCATAATTGAGTGTTTAAGCAAACATGTCTACCGTCAGGTATTACAATTCATGAACTTTTCTCCTAATCCAAGACAAAGAAAAGTCATTCAGATTTACTATTACATTTCCTGTTGAACGTTTTGTTTGTTTTGGCAGAGTATGAATTTTGTTTGTGATTTATTTATTTACAATTGACTTTTTCTTTTGTCTTACATCCAGATGTCGATACACCTGCATCGAATTGTTAACAAAAAAAATATTCGCAATCGTACACTATTGTACAATATTTCTTTTATGTTTAAGAAAAGGGTTGTCATAATTGACCGTATAACAATAAGCAATAAAAACACAGATGTTGGTAATTATTAAATTTTATGGCGACCTTTAAGATTTACACTGATGACAAAGAACAATTACTTTTTATGATAGTGAATATATATTATCTATTTGTTTGGGAGGGGGGAGCTCTTAAAAGGACGTGTCGGGCACGGTGTTGTAGTGGTGGCAAAGTGAATATACCTAAAATTCCAGAACCAACGTCAGTTTTTAAAGAACTGATATCAGGCTCAAATCCATCCTCAAAGCATTTCTTAAATCACTCAAGGCAGTATAATACACTTTTTCAAATGACTTCATTTGGTGCGAAAGAAATTCGTGAGGGAAACTTTATGCCTACTTTCAAAATCCAGGGACAAGTTTATCATTTGATCGGTAATTTACTTCCAGCTGAAGGTGCACAAGCCGAATTTTTGCAAATATATTTTGTGTCTCATGCAGATCAGATATCCTTGCGCTCAAACATAAACCCAACCTTGCAAATTGATCTTATCGACGCTCTCCAAACATATCTTCACGATCATAATACGTATATTCAGAGTTTTAAATACAATCTCGAAAATAGATCAACGCATGATTTGAAACTTATTATTCATGCTGATGTGAAACCTCCTAACGAGCATCGAGGTCGGTATAATGCGCCAATAGTAGATGAAGTAGCTGTTCTTTTAATAGATGAAGATAAAGGTTCCCGAGATATTGTGTTGAATAATAGAGAAGGCCGACTTCAACGAGTTTCTGAAACTCATAGATCGTACGACCCACTTCAATATCCTTTACTGTTCCCCTTTGGAAGTGACGGATACTGTATAAATATTCCACAGCAGAATACTGCTGCTAGATCTAAAACAATATCGTGTATGCAGTTTTATGCATTTAGACTCATGGTAAGAATAAATGACTTTAACAGCTTTCATTACTTCAAAAGAATTATTCAACCAATGCGTAATGAAAATCAGGATATAACATTAGCCTATACTGATAACGTATACAATGATGGACTTATCTTAATTGAAGATAAAATTCATGAAATTTCAGATAAATCATTGACTGATTTTGGGCTTCCTGCATCTAAAAGGAATAATTCACATAATAATTTAGATCCTTTAGAAGTAGCACTACGGAAGCCGTATGATGTAAATGAATTAAATCAGTATATTACTGAAAATGAACCAAAATTAGTTAATGACCAGGTGACGGCGTACAATCGTGTTATGTGCAGTATTCGATTTAACGAAGGAAAAATATTTTTTTTGGATACTCCAGGTGGAACTGGAAAGACTTTTATTACTAATCTCATATTAGCAAAAGTAAGGTCTCAGGGAAAAATAGCCTTGGTAGTTGCGTCGTCGGGAATTGCGGCAACTTTATTAGCAGGTGGACGCACAGCTCATTCCACTTTTAAACTGCCTCTAACTGTTTCTTTACAAAAAGATAGCGTGTGCTCTATTCGCAAAAATGGCCCTCTGGGTAAAGTTTTACAAGACGTTTCTTTAATTATCTGGGACGAATGTACCATGATCCATAGAGCTCATGTAGAGGCTCTAGATAGAACTCTCAGAGATATTAGAAGTTGTGATAAAATTATGGGTGGGATTACCGTTATGTTTTCTGGGGATTTTCGACAAACTTTACCGGTAATTTTAAGAGGAACTAGAGCAGACATTGTAAGGTCTTGCCTTAAAAGTTCACCGTTATGGTAATTTGTCCATACCTTAAAACTATCTACGAATATGAGAGCACATTTGGGGGGAGGAAGTACAAATTTTCCTTCAAAGTTACTTTTAATAGGAGATGGAAAAGTACCTCATTCTGAAAATAAAATTGAAATTGATCGCGATTTAGGAGAAAAAGTGACTAGCATAGAGGATTTAATATCAAAAGTTTACCCTAATATCGTCGAAATAGAAAATAAAGATTACCAATGGATGTGTCAAAGGGCAATATTGGCGGCGAGAAATAGTAGCGTTGACGAAATTAACGACCTAATTTTAACCAAACTTCCAGGCGATATAACTACCTACACATCTATTGATAATGTAATGGATCAAGAAGATGCTGTCCATTACCCACAAGAGTTTCTCAATTCTTTAAACCCGAGCGGCCTTCCACCACATTCCCTGAAGTTAAAAATAGGTGCTGCGATAATTTATAGGCCAACTATATGTCGCGTTGTCAAGATCGGGTTGCGGGCAAAATCAGTATGTTCTTCTACCACAAGAAAATAAAACTAAAAATATAATCTACGCTGAAGTACTGTAAAACATATTATTAAATCTTATTGACGATTATAATAACAAAAACCAACGTGAGCAATCAAACGATAATCATGATAGTGTTTCCGACAACTACGCGAACGAAGTCGCGGGCACAGCTAGTATAGAATAAAAATAAAACTTACGTACATAAAATATAATACTTAATAAATAAATACTAATAGTATGATAATATAGGAAATAGTATTTACGCAGATTGAATAGATAAATAATACTTATGTAACCTATTTTTAAATATATAAATTGACTCAGATTGACGAATATCGGTAGGTAGCGTATTCCATAGCTTTGCAGCTGTCATCGTAAAGGATTCGCTATAGAAGTGGGTATGAGCGACCGGCAGTGACAGTTTGTTGTCAGACCGTGACCGCAGTTCACGTGGATAGCTGACGTCAGTACCCACAAAACAGAACCGTTCCTTTAAATACGCGGGAAGAAGAGGATTATAGAGGATAGAGTAAAGAAGAGATAACATGTGCAAGTTGCGACGATGTCGAATAGTAAGCCACTTAAGTTGCGCCCGATATTCGGAGACGTGATCAAATTTCCGTAGACCAAAGATGAATTTGATGCAAACGTTCTGTAACCTTTCTAGCTTATTGAGTTGGTCCTCAGTAATGTTTGTGTAACAACAATCTGCGTAGTCCAAAATAGGAAGTAGAAGAGTTTGACATAACGTGATTTTAGTCTTAATGGGCAGAAAGTGTTTCCAACGTTTTAACAAATGAAATGTGGCGAAAACTTTTCTACTGACTTCAGCAACTTGCACAGTCCAGGATAATGTATTATCGATAAGAAGACCAAGGTTTTTAACGGAACTGCTAAGTGACAAAGGCGTATTGTTAAAGATGATCGCAGGTAGGTTGGCGTAATCAACTTTAGTAAGTAGTTTGGAGCTGCCAATAATAATGACCTGCGATTTATCTGGATTTACAAGAAGCCCGCACGTCTTGCTCCAAGTACAAATTTTATGCAATTCCTGGTTCAGCCTCTCAATAGCCCCTCCGATACCTGTTAAGGGAGCAGAAACGTAGACCTGCAAGTCGTCAGCATAAAGATGAAAGGAAGACGAGAGGAGATGGGATACAGTATTAATAAAAATGGAAAATAAAAGTGGAGAGAGGACACTGCCTTGAGGAACACCAGATGAGAGAGATTGGAGGCTGGATAATTTATTATTAATCCGTACACATTGCTGACGACCAAACAGGTAGCTACGAAACCACTCACATGCATCGGAAGAGATATTAATCGACCGAAGCACTGCCAGCAGGAGATCTAAATCAACCGTATTGAACGCATTACTGAAGTCCAATAATGCCAGGATACTAACATGTCTGTTGTCCATGTTAAAACGTATATCGTCGCATACTTTAAGTAGGGCAGTAGTAGTACTATGACCTCTCCGAAATCCTGATTGGAAATCAGAGAGTACATTGTACTCTGCTAGATACTTTGTTAATTGAAGATGGACAATACGTTCTAACACTTTAGACAGAAATGGAAGGATAGATATTGGACGAAAGTGAAAGAAAGATATGGGATTTTTGTTTTTGGGAATAGGAAGGATATAAGCTAAACGCCAAGTGGAAGGGAATTCATTATGGTCAAGGGAGAAATTGAAAATGTGAAATAATATAGGGAGAACATAATCTAACACAGCAAGTATCATTCTACGTTTGATTCCATCACATCCCGTGGCATCGGATCTTATTGCAAGGATGTTGGCCTTAACGTCACTAGCAGTAATTGGGGAAAAGTGAAAAGAGGGTCTGTTAGGAATAGGCAAGGATCTAAAATGATTTAAAGTACTAATTATATCACTGTTGTTCATTAGGACAGTACTAGCAAAAAATCCGTTCAGAGCATTGAGATCAACGGTATGAGGGATCCTGGATGCTTGTCGTCCAATACCTAGAGATTGTAGGAATTTCCATGTCTGAGAAGAATTGCTGTTCTCAATCTTATCTTGTATATATTTACGTTGAGCATCTCTACATACTTTACGGCACCGATTACGTAAACTCTTATATTTCACGAGGTTGTCAATAGTTGGGTTTAATTTAAATTTTGATTTAGCTCTGTCACGCTTCTTCATTAACTTCCGAATGTCCTGAGATAACCAAGGTGCAGGTAGGTGTTTGAGCTTGATGGGACGGAAAGGAGGCACTGGTTGAATAATCCTTTGAAGTAATGAAAGCTGTTAAAGTCATTTATTCTTACCATGAGTCTAAATGCATAAAACTGCATACACGATATTGTTTTAGATCTAGCAGCAGTATTCTGCTGTGGAATATTTATACAGTATCCGTCACTTCCAAAGGGGAACAGTAAAGGATATTGAAGTGGGTCGTACGATCTATGAGTTTCAGAAACTCGTTGAAGTCGGCCTTCTCTATTATTCAACACAATATCTCGGGAACTTTATCTTCATCTATTAAAAGAACAGCTACTTCATCTACTATTGGCGCATTATACCGACCTCGATGCTCGTTAGGAGGTTTCACATCAGCATGAATAATAAGTTTCAAATCATGCGTTGATCTATTTTCGAGATTGTATTTAAAACTCTGAATATACGTATTATGATCGTGAAGATATGTTTGGAGAGCGTCGATAAGATCAATTTGCAAGGTTGGGTTTATGTTTGAGCGCAAGGATATCTGATCTGCATGAGACACAAAATATATTTGCAAAAATTCGGCTTGTGCACCTTCAGCTGGAAGTAAATTACCGATCAAATGATAAACTTGTCCCTGGATTTTGAAAGTAGGCATAAAGTTTCCCTCACGAATTTCTTTCGCACCAAATGAAGTCATTTGAAAAAGTGTATTATACTGCCTTGAGTGATTTAAGAAATGCTTTGAGGATGGATTTGAGCCTGATATCAGTTCTTTAAAAACTGACGTTGGTTCTGGAATTTTAGGTATATTCACTTTGCCACCACTACAACACCGTGCCCGACACGTCCTTTTAAGAGCTCCCCCCTCCCAAACAAATAGATAATATATATTCACTATCATAAAAAGTAATTGTTCTTTGTCATCAGTGTAAATCTTAAAGGTCGCCATAAAATTTAATAATTACCAACATCTGTGTTTTTATTGCTTATTGTTATACGGTCAATTATGACAACCCTTTTCTTAAACATAAAAGAAATATTGTACAATAGTGTACGATTGCGAATATTTTTTTTGTTAACAATTCGATGCAGGTGTATCGACATCTGGATGTAAGACAAAAGAAAAAGTCAATTGTAAATAAATAAATCACAAACAAAATTCATACTCTGCCAAAACAAACAAAACGTTCAACAGGAAATGTAATAGTAAATCTGAATGACTTTTCTTTGTCTTGGATTAGGAGAAAAGTTCATGAATTGTAATACCTGACGGTAGACATGTTTGCTTAAACACTCAATTTTGATTCCAATTTTCTGTCATTATATAGGACCACTATGTACGTATAGGGTTTAAAAAAACATCAAGAAGAAGTGTATTTATCGATAGACCAGATTTACAAATTTGGAGTATATCATATATTTACAAACCTACCTTGACTGACACCGCCTCCAAAAATAACAATAATTTTAACTATAATATATTATCGTAATAACTTTGCTGACTTTTAAATAGTCTAAATATTTTTAATTTCATTTTACATAGTATAAATCTAAAAAATATTGTGATCATTGTTTGTTATTCATAGGTTTGTGTTAAGTTAGATTTAAAGTGGGTAGGTACATACTTATCTCCTTGCGTGGAAACACAGAACGTACCTACATATTGGTAAGTAGAATAAGTTACTTGATTATTAAGTTGTAGAATAATAAGCAATTATTTTTTACTTTTTAGAGCATATTATTTTTTTTCTCTTTTGAAGTCGGTTTTTTTTTGTCAAAATTTTTGTTTCTAAAAGATTCGGCCGATTATCGCTAACGTGCTCCTTAGAATTGTTCCGTTCCCTTCCGTACCGTTACTTTGTCATGGATCCTATGCTCAGAACCTTACCAAACTTTCACCATAGTACCCTTGAAGTATATCCTTTATAATAAAAAAAGAATCATTAAAATTGGTTGGCACAATTTTGAGTTATTCACCTATTTATCGCGCACATACATAATGCACATTTAAGACTTATATCGTTTTCATAGGGATACCATCATCGTAACAGGATAAAATTAAAATGGGGCCCCACGGGAAGCACTACCTTTCAAACAAAAAAAAATTATCAAAATCCAGTGAAAAAGTTATGAGGTAACAGACATATGAAAAAAAAATACAGACGAATTGATAACCTCCTCCTTTTTGAAGTCGGTTGAAAACAAACAATATTAACTTAAACGTAATAAGATAAACAAACCGAACAATAAGAAGTTTAGATTGTTTCTCCTTTGGTGTTATTATTTCATAAGGTGATTATAGTACAACCGTGTTGAATATGCTTGAACGTAATAGAAATTACTTGAAATATTGAACTACTAATTTATTTGTGTAGTCATTTTAAACGATATTCACCTATTTGCTTATTTGCATAATTTATTTTCTCAGTGATGATTAATCTGCATCGGTGAAAGTATCGCTCGCCAATTTGAACTTTTTTACGTGTGTAATGTAATTTTTATACCTTATTTATACCGTGAAACGTTTGAATTGTTTACTTGCAAAGTACGAAGGAATGTTCATTGAAATTTTATCTTATATCGTAAGTTAAAACTACAGCAGATTATGATTTAAATGTAATCGATTTTAAACGATAAAAAATAATGAGCAAATAAGCTGATAACAAAACCTAATTTTGATAAATAATTTAACTATTAAGAATGTTAATTTTTTTAAGTCGTTATGTGCATTGCTACTTCGCAGAACTACACCCGCGGGTGAGAGTGGCGAGCGCGGCGGCGGGGCTGACCCGCCTCCCCCTCAGCCGCCGCCGCGCCCCGCCTGCTAGCACACTCTTAACAAAGAGACATATAGTGTCACGGACTTTTTTTTTATTATTAAAAGAGGAATATATCTTTCATACACATTTTTTGAGTAACTTAAAACGTTTATGCTGCGCACGCATCGAAAGTCCATAAATGTGAATATTTTTCCCCGTTTTTGCAACATTTCTCACTGTCGCTGCGCTCCTATTGGTCGCAGCGTAATGTTATATAGCCTAAAGCCTTCCTCTATAAATGAACTATTCAACAAAAAAAGAATTTTTCAAATCGGACCAGTAGTTCCTGAGATTAGCGCGTTTAAACAAACAAACAAACAAACTCTTCCGCTTTATATATTAGTAAGTATAGATGTTTAGTATAACTTTCTGCTATATATATAATTTTATTTATATAATTATTTGGTATATATAATACACTAGCTGTGCCCGCGACTTCGTTCGCGTAGTTGTCGGAAACACTATCATGATTATCGTTTGATTGCTCACGTTGGTTTTTGTTATTATAATCGTCAATAAGATTTAATAATATGTTTTACAGTACTTTAGCGTAGATTATATTTTTAGTTTTATTTTCTTGTGGTAGAAGAACATACTGATTTTGCCCGCAACCCGATCTTGACAACGCGACATATAGTTGGCCGTGTGAAAAGCAGTCTTGACGTAAATCGATTCCTACGTGTTTAAATGTTTGGCCCTGTGATTTATTAATGGTTACGGCAAAAGATAACTTAATGGGAAATTGAATTCTTTTAAAATTAAAAGGTAAATCATTTGGAATCATTGGGATGCGAGGTATAAGCACTGTTTGACCAACTGCCGGACCAGTCAAAACTGTTGCAACGATCACGTTATTGCGAAGGAATTTTACTTGAAGGCGGGTCCCGTTACATAAATTTGGTGGTTTAAGATTTCTGAGTAAAATTATCGCAGCACCTATTTTTAACTTCAGGGAATGTGGTGGAAGGCCGCTCGGGTTTAAAGAATTGAGAAACTCTTGTGGGTAATGGACAGCATCTTCTTGATCCATTACATTATCAATAGATGTGTAGGTAGTTATATCGCCTGGAAGTTTGGTTAAAATTAGGTCGTTAATTTCGTCAACGCTACTATTTCTCGCCGCCAATATTGCCCTTTGACACATCCATTGGTAATCTTTATTTTCTATTTCGACGATATTAGGGTAAACTTTTGATATTAAATCCTCTATGCTAGTCACTTTTTCTCCTAAATCGCGATCAATTTCAATTTTATTTTCAGAATGAGGTACTTTTCCATCTCCTATTAAAAGTAACTTTGAAGGAAAATTTGTACTTCCTCCCCCCAAATGTGCTCTCATATTCGTAGATAGTTTTAAGGTATGGACAAATTTCCATAACGGTGAACTTTTAAGGCAAGACCTTACAATGTCTGCTCTAGTTCCTCTTAAAATTACCGGTAAAGTTTGTCTAAATAAATTACCAACATCTGTGTTTTTATTGCTTATTGTTATACGGTCAATTATGACAACCCTTTTCTTAAACATAAAAGAAATATTGTACAATAGTGTACGATTGCGAATATTTTTTTTGTTAACAATTCGATGCAGGTGTATCGACATCTGGATGTAAGACAAAAGAAAAAGTCAATTGTAAATAAATAAATCACAAACAAAATTCATACTCTGCCAAAACAAACAAAACGTTCAACAGGAAATGTAATAGTAAATCTGAATGACTTTTCTTTGTCTTGGATTAGGAGAAAAGTTCATGAATTGTAATACCTGACGGTAGACATGTTTGCTTAAACACTCAATTTTGATTCCAATTTTCTGTCATTATATAGGACCACTATGTACGTATAGGGTTTAAAAAAACATCAAGAAGAAGTGTATTTATCGATAGACCAGATTTACAAATTTGGAGTATATCATATATTTACAAACCTACCTTGGCTGACACCGCCTCCAAAAATAACAATAATTTTAACTATAATATATTATCGTAATAACTTTGCTGACTTTTAAATAGTCTAAATATTTTTAATTTCATTTTACATAGTTTAAATCTAAAAAATATTGTGATCATTGTTTGTTATTCATAGGTTTGTGTTAAGTTAGATTTAAAGTGGGTAGGTACATACTTATCTCCCTGCGTGGAAACACAGAACGTACCTACATATTGGTAAGTAGAATAAGTTACTTGATTATTAAGTTGTAGAATAATAAGCAATTATTTTTTACTTTTTAGAGCATATTATTTTTTTTCTCTTTTGAAGTCGGTTTTTTTTTGTCAAAATTTTTGTTTCTAAAAGATTCGGCCGAGTATCGCTAACGTGCTCCTTAGAATTGTTCCGTTCCCTTCCGTACCGTTACTTTGTCATGCTCAGAACCTTACCAAACTTTCACCATAGTACCCTTGAAGTATATCCTTTATAAAAAGAATCATTAAAATTGGTTGGCACAATTTTGAGTTATTCACCTATTTATCGCGCACATACATAATGCACATTTAAGACTTATATCGTTTTCATAAGGATACCATCATCGTAACAGGATAAAATTAAAATGGGGCCCCACGGGGAGCACTACCTTTCAAACAAAAAAAATTTACGCACGCATCGAAAGTCCATAAATGTGAATAATTTTCCCCGTTTTTGCAACATTTCTCACTGTCGCTGCGCTCCTATTGGTCGCAGCGTAATGTTATATAGCCTAAAGCCTTCCTCTATAATTGGACTATTCAACAAAAAAAGAATTTTTCAAATCGGACCAGTAGTTCCTGAAATTAGCGCGTTTAAACAAACAAACAAACAAACAAACTCTTCCGCTTTATATATTAGTATAGATATGTATTTATTAAACTTATATATATGTATTTTGTTATATATTATTTGTATTATTTAAAGATTAATTTTTAGTTGTTTAAGAATAAAACATGCTTGTTTGCACCATCCCGTTTCCCACAGACAAATTCTTACTCTAAAGGGTTGTCTGTAAGAGATTGCTTTAAGCAATAAGACCGCCTTTGCACGCTTCTCTTTTTTGTTATATGTTCTTGTAATGTTATGTACACTGTATCTTTTGTCTTTTGTGTGCAATAAAGTGTTTATAAATAAAATAAAAACTATAATAACGTTTACTTTAACGAGCACCTAACAAGTACAAATAAAACCTTGCTACTTTCAGTAAAAAAAATTGCAAAGGAGAAGAATTATAAATATGTTTGGATAAAGAATTGTAGTATAATGATAAGACGTTCCGACAACAGTGCTGTGCTGAATATATCAAATGTGAATGATTTAAACAAAATTGTATAAGGACTATTTTTATATTGTTACAAACAGAAAATGAAAATGATCTTTTTTAAAAATATTTTAATGGCGGCCAACAGATATTTTTCTTCTATATCAGGCAATCGCTATATTCGGACAGCTAAGCGGTTAGACAAGTGCCGCCAACCGTCGTCCTTATATATCCGGTCGTAGTGTTGCCATTTGTGACTTTAATTTGCTTTTAACACGGCTCCTGACGGGACTGCGTGCTCGAAGTCCTTAGCGGTAACTCGAGGATGATCCAGCAACAACCTCCGCGTTCAATGGCTGCTCTGCGTCATCATCATCGGTTTCTGTGAAGATACACGCAGTCAAAAATCACACTTATTTACATCTGTTATTATTAGCAGCTGGCCTAATTACACATAAAAGCGTTAGATTACGTACGAATTAGCTAAGTTCAACATGACCATCAGAAACGCCATACATAAGAATTTCAGATCACATAGGCTTTACACAGGTCTGTTCCCACGCAACCAAATACCCCGCATATACTCGTCTATGCACACAGGATTTATATCGGTCTCTAGTAGGTCACCCCAGATACCTAATGATGGCTGGATTTACACAGGTCTGTTGTCGGTTGCGCCACCGACTCACCCCAGAAACCACCAGTGTCAGGGTCAACCCAATACCATGGCGCACAGGATTTACACGGGTCTCTTCCACTGAACACAACACTTTACATAACGTGGCCAAAACTCATAAATATGGGCTAGTTTAGTACATAATCTAACTCAAGAATAGGATAGAAAACAAGAGATATATCAGCTAACAAAGCAAACAGCGAAACAAGTACAACAGGTACCTTCAAAAAATGCAGTGCAAGTGTCGGGTGTCCATTCACCCTTCCATAAGACCATGTATGTTGCAGCTACCTGACTAGTCTTTCCATAAGCTCCAGCTAACAGTTGAACCTCGTACCGATCGTTAGGGAGGATCTTAGTAACTTTATAAGGGCCTCTCATACTGCTATCCAATTTTCCAGTACTTTGAGAGTTCTTAATCACATAGACCAAATCATTAATTTGAAAATTTTTAGGCGGTTTCCTATTTTTATTTACATATAAGTCTTGTTTTTCTTTATTTTCATAGATAAGTCGTTCCGCATGTTGCCGTCTTATCTCGCGAATTGCATCGCGGTTTGGATTCGAGCCTTCACAAGTTACATCTCTAATCAACGAATTTATCAAAGGAGTAGTGGAATCAGTGCCGATTAAGAGATTTAGTGGCGAATATTGAGTAGTCCTATGTTTGGTAATGTTTAAGACTAATTGCAGTTTCCATAATATTTCAGACCAATCATTTTTGTTATGATTTACTTCGACTCTTATCATATTTAAAACAGTACGGCAATAACGTTCAACTTGACCATTTTCCTGATGCATTTCAGGGGTAACGAAATGCATTTCTATTCCATAGTTAGAAATCCAATTAATAAACTCATGGTTATCAAACATACGACTTCTATCACACACTAGCCTTTTAAAAGTACCAAACAGAGATATTATTTGGGTCATTACGCGTTTTAATTCGCTACTATCTTGTCTCGGTAAGGCATAAAGTAGACAGTATTTAGTATATGCGTCAACTATAATGAGTACATGTTTATGACCATTACTTTCTCTCAGTGGTCCGAGTACATCTGCGTGTATTGTATCAAACGGTATCGGAGCCTTTTGCCAAGAGAATATTGGCTGCAATGGTGCGCGAGGTACTTGCTTATGTGAAATGCAAATTATGCAGTGTGTGACATACTTCCTAACAAAGTGTCTAAGACCGGGGAACCAAAACTGTCGCAGGATCAGATCGATAGTTTTATCTACACCAATATGTTCATGCTCGTCATGGAAAACGCGTAATAAACTTAACCTAAATGCTTTTGGAACATAACATAAAAACCGCGCTTGCTCACCTGTGACGTCATACCTATAATACAAGAGGTTATTACGTTTCATGTAACGCGTATTATCTAATTCACCGTTATCTAATTTTTCGATTAATTTTAACGTCTCCTCGTCACCCGCCTGTGCCACTTGAGCCCAATTTTGTGGTTTTTGAACAACATTAATTAGATTGATCGGATTCCTACTCAAGTAGTCTACGTGTGGCATTAGTACGCCTTTACGGTATTCCAGAGAGAAATCAAAATCCTGCATATACATCCACCATCTTGCAACTCTGGGTTGAAGATCCTTTTTACGTTGTGTCATTTTTAATGCATTGCAATCTGTAATTACCTTAAAGTATTTACCAATCAAATATTGCCTAAAATGTAGCAATGATTTTACTACCGCGAGGGTCTCCAGCTCATAGCTGTGATATTTGGATTCCGCACCAGTGGTCAACTTACTAAAATAAGCAACAACCCGTCTGCGGTTGTCTTTGTGTATTTGCATAAGGATTCCGCCATAGCCAATAGAACTAGCATCTGTATGCAATTCCGTTGTTAATTCTGGATCGAATATTGCCAAAATCGGTTCATGGGTTAAATAGGTAATGATCTCTTGACGTGCATTTTCGTGATCATCACTCCAATTAAAGATTACACCTTTTCTAGTTAGAGCGGCGATTTGTGCAGTCTTAATCGCGTAATTAGGAATGTATCTTCGGAAATATCCTGCGAGGCCAAGAAATTGGCGAACCTGTTTGACATTATTCGGTCGCGGCGATTTAACCAATGCGTCAATTTTATAATTACTCGGCCTAACCTGACCATCTTTTATAATCCTACCTAAGTATTCTATCTCATTGGTAAGGAAAGTACATTTCTTTAAATTAAGTGAAAATCCTGCATCAGTTAATGTTTTTATAACAGAATCTAATAAAACGAGGTTTTCATCAATCCCGTCAGTAAAAATGAGTACATCATCAATATAAACCATGACTTTTCCAGCATCTATGAAGGGTTTAAGTGTTTTTGAGATAGTTTTCTGGTAAAAAATAGGCGCGTTTGCTAAACCATAAGGTACCTTGCAATATTCGTATTGAGCATCAGGTGTAACGAATGCGGTCTTGTGAATAGACTCTTCAGCAACTCTGAGCTGGTGAAAGCCGGAAACCATATCTAAAGAACTGAACCAGCGAGCGTTACCTAACCTATCTATATAGTCGCTGATCAAGGGGAGTGGATATCTAATTTTGACAGTAATTCGATTCAGTGCACGATAGTCCACGACCATTCTATCTGAACCATCCTTCTTTTTTACTAGTAGAAGCGGACTAGCGTACTCTGAGTCGGACTCGCGAATAATTCCTTTATCGAGCAAATCCTTTACTATAGCACGTACTTTTAATTTTTCGTCGTGAGATAACTTGTAAGGTCTGTAATATACAGGCACGTCAGTTGTTAACTTGATATGCATCTCACTATCTTTTACTGTTGTGGTCGCGGTACCACTTAAAAAGAATTCGGAATACTTAGTTAAGATGTCTAGTAACCGTTCCCTATCATTTCCAGATACCGACGTATTCACTTGATCGGACAAAGAAATTGTATATACTTGCATTGTATAGTTTACAGTCACATCACTATGAACTAAACGTTGGCAGTTACCGGTCCTAACATAAGTAATACCTTTTCTATTCAGTACGTCTGTACCGATTATGACGGGTACATTCAAACTATCGCTGTCCACAATACAAAAATCAATTTCTATTGTCATATCGCTAAACTCAACAGGTAGGGTCACAAATGATTCTGATCTAACTTCCGTACCGCCTTTAGGCGGTACGGAAGTTAGATCAGTCTACTAGTCTACTAATCAATTATTACGGTTATTACGGTTTACCGCGTAATAATTGATTAGTAGACTTTATTTTACAAGAAAAATGTTTGACAACATTATTTGACATTAATGAAACACATGAGCCACTATCAATTAACACGTCTATCGGTATTCCAAGTATGACAGCAGTTGTCACATCACGATTTTTATAACTGCCACAAATTTCGCGACAAAAGTTGACACCGTTACCATTTCGAGAATTTGTGCGTTCCTTAGCAAAACAAGTCCTCTCGGAATGACCCATTTTTTTGCAAAATGTACACTTCAATACATCACTACGAGATGTCGTTGAATAGTTTGTCTTTTCATTGCTATTGTTTGAAATTAAATTCGACCGTTTGTTACAATTAACGCTCTTATGACCGAACTGATTACACTGGAAACACTTTATTGATTTTAAATCTTTAGAATCATATTGACGTTTTAACGGTTTGCGATTTGAATTATTATTGTTGAAAGAATTGTAAGTTTTCTTAAAGTTGTTAAAAGGTTTAACAAAGCTTGATAAAAACTCCACAATAGAATCAGGCGATAGTTTAGCGTTAGTAGCCATGGCACGAATTTGTGGATCCGAAATTCCACGAATAATAATAGCAGTAAGCAACTCATTACTAAGACCTTTAACGATGCGTAACCTTAAAAGCGATTTGCGAGCATATTCAGCATATGTGGAGAATTTATCGGACTCTGTCCGCATTACATCATAAAGAATGTTCGCGACATCGACTGATCGTGGGCATAGCGCTTTTAGTTCTAATTTAAAATTGGACCACGTGCGAATATTGCTTGTCCATTGGCTCAGCCAGGTGCGAGATTCCCCTTTTAAGCAATGTCCCACGCGAGCAAGGCATTCCCTATCGTCCCAATAGTTCGCAATACGAGCTCTCTCTACTTCATCACACCACGAGTCGAAGTCATGAACACTCGGATCAAAATCAGAGACAAAATATCGGTTGGATCTGACCTGAGCACAGTTGATGGCGGTCAAAAGACGCTCCGCGGCGTGCGTCACCACGTCCTCAGACTGCGTTGATTCCATGTTGCTGGTGCGTGGAGTCAGCGGCTGCGTCCCCACTTGCGCGGACACCAGCTCACGCAGCGGTGTAGGTGCCACAAGCACCGATGCCGATGGTGTTGTGTTGGATAGCTCGGCGGCGCGGCTAGGGCCAGCGCTGGTCGTTGCGATAGCTTGTGTCTCCACAGACGCACGGGGTTGGTCTTCCAACGCGCGTAATCTTCTCAAAATCTCTTCCATCGGATTGGGCGAAAGAGTGCGCTCGCGACGCTTTCGCTTGTTGCGTTGGTCGTTGGAAGGCATCGCAGAGACAAAAACTCGTCAGAATATTAATTTCACTCAACAGTACTAATTTCATTTATAAAATGAGAAATGTAGGCTTTCAGTGGCTTTTCAGCCTTCAGATCCCACTTCTGATGTTACAAACAGAAAATGAAAATGATCTTTTTTAAAAATATTTTAATGGCGGCCAACAGATATTTTTCTTCTATATCAGGCAATCGCTATATTCGGACAGCTAAGCGGTTAGACAAGTGCCGCCAACCGTCGTCCTTATATATCCGGTCGTAGTGTTGCCATTTGTGACTTTAATTTTCTTCTAACAATATATATCTCTGGCTCTTTCTGTTGCGGTATTTTGGTGTTTTCTGGTTATAGATGTTTAGATCTTTGTAATGCATTTTGTTCTTTATTAATTTATAACGCTGGTGAAGGCATTTGTGCATATAAGTTAAGTTTTAAATGGATTATTCGTCGCGAATTCTATTTAATATATATTATTGCAATTATTTTTTATATTTATTATGAATCATATATTTTTCCTTATATTTCCAATTAAATGTGGAATAGTGGGATTATTATTATTATTTTTTATAATGAATTATTTTGTGCGTATAATCGTTTTAGACTTATTTAATAATTGAGTATAATTTAAACATTTTCTACCAAAATGTACGAGGCTTACGTACCAAAACTAATATGTTCTTCAGGGCTATGTTGCTGGGGGAATATGATATCATCTGTCTTAGCGAGACGTGGTTGTATGATGGTATTTTTGATTCCGAACTTTTTGATTCAAGGTACACTGTCCATAGGTGTGATAGAAATTATAATGAACGTGGAAACACAATGGGTGGTGGTGTACTTGTCGCCTTAAAATCTAACTTAACAGTTCGTTCGTCGACATCCATACAATTGGGCAACTTTTCAGCTGAAATAGTGAAAGTAACAATATCGTTGGTGTCTACAGCAATAACAAAGTCACTTCATATATATTGCTGCTATTTCCCTAATATTAACCGTCATTGTGATACGCTAATTGATTTTTTCGAATTGGTTTCAGATGAGAAGCTAAATTATCCTAATGACAGTTTCTTGGTATTGGGTGATTTTAATGTTCCTACTGCACAGTGGGTTGGGAGCGACGACATCATGATCCTGAATAATCATAGTGATGATAATAGTCTTGTCTACGCCTTGGCCAACTTTATGAATTTTACCGATCTGAAACAGTTCAATTCAATTCATAATGTTAATGGCAGACATCTAGATCTTATTTTTAGTGACTGTCACTGTACCGTCAGCCGTTGCCCCCAACCACCTGTTAAAGAGGATGTACATCACCCAGCTCTGGAGATACTATTTACTATACATAGTTTGCGATTAATTAAACCGACTCCTAGAATGATTCGACTTTTTCACCGTGCTAACTATGAGGAAATCAATAATGCACTGTCCAAAATTAATTGGACTGAATTATTAGATGACCGTGATATCTCGGATGCTGTTAATGTTTTTTATAAAACTGTATTTAAAATTGTTAATGATTTTACTCTGGTTAAAATTGTTAAATGTAATAATAATTTTCCCTGCTGATACCCTAGATCCTTAATAAAAGTTATAAATGAAAAATTAAAGTATCATAGGAAATGGAAAATTTATAACCGAACTTCCGATTACGATACGTTTAGTCTCTTGCGTGATCGTGAGAAAAAATTACAGACTAAATATTATGATTTGTATATTTCAAATTCTGAAAGTAAAATTAAAGAATCTAGCAAATTCTTTTGGTCATTTGTTCGATCGAAAAATTCTTCTTCTAATATCCCTGAAATTATGCATTTAAGCGAAGTAACGGCCAGTGACGGAAATGAAATCTGTTCTCTTTTCAGTAAATATTTTGAATCTGTTTACGAGTCATCTTCCTTATTAAGCAATTATAATCATGTAAGTGCCTCGGATAGTTCTGTTAACATTGGATCGATTTCACTTTCTCCGTTTATTGTACATAAATACCTCAGTAAACTGGATATAAATAAGGGATACGGGCCTGATGGCTTGCCTCCTATATTTTTGAAGATGTGTCGTAGCTGTCTATCCCTTCCTATTTATTTATTATTCCACAAATCTATTTGTAGCGGCGAAATGCCTCAACTGTGGAAACAAAGTTATGTTGTACCAGTTTTTAAATCAGGTGATAAGCACAATGTGAAAAATTACAGACCTATTTCGAAATTATGTACTATCGCTAAACTTTTTGAAAAAATTATATACGACTGTATTTTCCCTACCCTACGAACCATTATCATTCCTCAACAGCATGGTTTCATAAATAAAAAATCTGTAGAGTCCAATTTATGTGAATTTGTTCATCAGGTTACTACCGCTATGGATCAAGGTTTCCAGGTGGACGTGGTGTATACCGACTATTCAAAAGCATTTGATAAAATCTGTCATTTAATCTTGATTCGTAAAATTGAAGAACTCGGTATACATGGCGACCTCCTCCGTTGGCTTACTTCATATCTCAGAGATTGAAGCCAGGCGGTTACAATTAAAGGTTACTGCTCTACGTTCGTGCCTGTTACTTCTGGTGTGCCCCAAGAATCTCATCTTGGACCCCTTCTATTTAATTTATTCATTAATGACATTATTGCAGTATTTAAGCATTCTTCAATTCTACTCTATGCTGATGATATGAAGATATATAAAACCATTAGTAAACCTTCTGATTGTAACTTATTACAGGATGATTTGAATGATTTTTTTTAAATATTGCAATGATAATCTCCTGCAACTTAATATTAAAAAATGTAACGTAATATCATTTTCCCGCAAAAAAAATACTATTCATTTCAAGTATACTTTAAATGAAGATCTTATTGAACGGGTTTCAGGGGTGAGAGATTTGGGCGTCCACCTTGACTCCTCATTAACCTTTGGGCAACACTATAGGTATGTTACTGCAAAAGCCTATCGTATGCTTGGTTTTGTTCTTAGAATTAGTAGAGATTTTAAAAATATTACAACCTTGATTCTTCTCTTTAATGCATTTGTTCGCTCAATACTAGAATTCGCTTCGATGATTTGGAATCCACATTATAAAATCTACATCAAAGAAATAGAGAAAGTTCAAACAAAATTCTTAAAGCATTTAAAATTTAGGTATTCTGCTACTGATCAATGTGTTCCTAATTTGATCCCATTAGAAAAACGTCGTAAGATAAAGGATCAAACATTTCTGCTGAAATTACTACATAATATTATTGACTCTCCATTTCTTCTTAATTGTCTTAACTTCAGATGTCCAAGACAATCTTCGCGAAATAAATCTTTATTTAACTTACATACTACACGTACTAATTATGCACAAAATGCCTTCATTTACCGTTCTTGTTTATTATACAACAAAGAATACTGTTCAATTGATTACTTTACAGGCTCCTTACAAAAGTTAATTGAACAAATTAAGGAAATTCTTAGTAATTATTGTTATTCATATTAAGTTACATTTGCATTTTATTATTAATAAGATTATATTTTTGTAAATTCTACTATAATTATTAATTATTTTCTGTTTATATGATATTACTTTTTATTTAATGTATTAGATTTTTTTTTTTTAATTGTAATTAACTTGCTCGCATTATTCTATGTATTATTTAATTGTGGAAACTTTATTGGTCAATGATTTATATTTTTTGTTTTTTTTTTAATTATGTTAATTTGTACTGTTTGTTTCCCGAATAAAATAAAATAAAAAAATAAAATAAATAAAACATGCACACACCGAACAATGTGATTGTGACAAGTAACTAAGATAAATAAATAAAGAGATAAGCGGATAGAATTATTGCAACCGTAATGAAACAGATAAACAAACACCGCAGAAGCAAAATTAATATAAAACTATGACACAAAGATAAGGGATAATTAATAACATAAAACAAAAGAAAAGAAAGTATTACTTTTTGACGGTTCTTTTTGGCCTGATGTTGGAGATTTTCAAGTCTTTTGATGCCAGGGTGCCGCAGCTAGTAGAAGCAGTAGGAGTAGTGTTTACCTCTGTGATGTCGGTGGATGAAGTTAAGGATTTTAATTCAGCCATCGTAGAAATCCTCTTCTTAGTGCCATGTGACTCTAAAACTACCACAGTGCCGTTCCTAGTCCAGCACTTTGTGATCCCGAATCGCTGACGAGCCGCAACAGAAACCTCATGACGTTCTTTAGTGAGGAATTCAGATATAGTAATACCAGTATTCCTCAAATTGGTTTTACTGAACCAGACCTTATTTCTAAGGTCAATATCTCGGAATTTGATAAGAACGGCACGTGGCTTGTCAGAGCTGGAGCGGCCGAGACGGTGACAACGGCTTATATCTTCCACTTTCAATTCGGGGATTTTTAGATGTTCAGAAAGAATCTTAACGGTACCTGACACCAATTTTTCTGATTTGCTTTCCTGAATGCCGTGGACAAGAAGAATTTTTCTACGGGATTTCATTTCTAACTCATCATACTTGCCAGCCAAAAGCCCAAGTTGTAACTGAAGCCCCTCTAGAGCACCCATAACAAAACTTCTGAAGACACTGAATTGAGCCGCAATATTGGAAGTAGGACTTGTGGCCGGGATGGAAGCACTTTGAAGATTTTTTTGAAACTCGGCCATTTTATTATCAAAGTGATCTCTGTATTAAAAGTCAAATATTGTGTGTTTCAAGGACTCCATTGTTCTGCTGCTGTTGTATTGTTTGAACAATTGGAAGAATTTTATGAAAATTTTTATTGTGAATGCGATAGGCGTTTAGTGTAGGCTATAATTGTTGTCATTAAAGGAATGTAATACTGGTAAGTGACAAGACTTTCACAGCATATTTCTCATTAATTTAATTAAATAAAACGAGAGCATTAAAAAACATGAGTTCACTTATTTTACACCTACCCGCCTAGATATATTTTTTGAATGAAATAATAACTGTAAAAAATAGCACAATCGATGAGAAGTTAGCAATTTTTAGAGATCTGGCTGAGTTAATGTTTTCAAATGATAACGAGCAACCATCTGTACAAAGTTCAAATTCATTTTGGTTTCTAGTTTCTTAGATATATTTTTTTAATGAAATAATAACTGTAAAAAATAGCACAATCGATGAGAAGTTAGCAATTTTTAGAGATCTGGCTCAGTTAATGTTTTCAAATGAGAACTAGCAACCATCTGTACAAAGTTCGATTTCATTTTGGTTTCTAGTTTCTTAGATATATTTTTTTAGTGAAATAATAACTGTAAAAAATAGCACAATCGATGAGAAGTTAGCAATTTTTAGAGATCTGGCTGAGTTAATGTTTTCAAATGATAACGAGCAACCATCTGTACAAAGTTCGAATTCATTTTGGTTTCTAGTTTCTTAGATATATTTTTTTAATGAAATAATAACTGTAAAAAATAGCACAATCGATGAGAAGTTAGCAATTTTTAGAGATCTGGCTGAGTTAATGTTTTCAAATGATAACGAGCAACCATCTGTACAAAGTTCGAATTCATTTTGCTTTCTAGTTTCTTAGATTTTTTTATTTTTTTTTTATTTATAAACACTCTATTGCACACAAAAGACAAAAGATACAGTGTACATAACATTACAAGAACATATAACAAAAAAGAGAAGCGTGCAAACGCGGTCTTATTGCTTAAAGCAATCTCTTACAGACAACCCTTTAGAGTAAGAATTTGTCTGTGGGAAACGGGATGGTGCAAACAAGCATGTTTTATTCTTAAACAACTAAAAATTAATCTTTAAATAATACAAATAATATATAACAAAATACATATATATAAGTTTAATAAATACATATGTATTATATATACCAAATAATTATATAAATAAAATTATATATATAGCAGAAAGTTATACTAAACATATAGAATAAAAATAAAACTTACGTACATAAAATATAATACTTAATAAATAAATACTAATAGTATGATAATATAGGAAATAGTATTTACGCAGATTGAATAGATAAATAATACTTATGTAACCTATTTTTAAATATATAAATTGACTCAGATTGACGAATATCGGTAGGGAGCGTATTCCATAGCTTTGCAGCTGTCATCGTAAAGGATTCGCTATAGAAGTGGGTATGAGCGACCGGCAGTGACAGTTTGTTGTCAGAGCGTGACCGCAGTTCACGTGGATAGCTGACGTCAGTACCCACAAAACAGAACCGTTCCTTCAAATACGCGGGAAGAAGAGGATTATAGAGGATAGAGTAAAGAAGAGATAACATGTGCAAGTTGCGACGATGTCGAATAGTAAGCCACTTAAGTTGCGCCCGATATTCGGAGACGTGATCAAATTTCCGTAGACCAAAGATGAATTTGATGCAAACGTTCTGTAACCTTTCTAGCTTATTGAGTTGGTCCTCAGTAATGTTTGTGTAACAACAATCTGCGTAGTCCAAAATAGGAAGTAGAAGAGTTTGACATAACGTGATTTTAGTCTTAATGGGCAGAAAGTGTTTCCAACGTTTTAACAAATGAAATGTGGCGAAAACTTTTCTACTGACTTCAGCAACTTGCACAGTCCAGGATAATGTATTATCGATAAGAAGACCAAGGTTTTTAACGGAACTGCTAAGTGACAAAGGCGTATTGTTAAAGATGATCGCAGGTAGGTTGGCGTAATCAACTTTAGTAAGTAGTTTGGAGCTGCCAATAATAATGACCTGCGATTTATCTGGATTTACAAGAAGCCCGCACGTCTTGCTCCAAGTACAAATTTTATGCAATTCCTGGTTCAGCCTCTCAACAGCCCCTCCGATACCTGTTAAGGGAGCAGAAACGTAGACCTGCAAGTCGTCAGCATAAAGATGAAAGGAAGACGAGAGGAGATGGGATACAGTATTAATAAAAATGGAAAATAAAAGTGGAGAGAGGACACTGCCTTGAGGAACACCAGATGAGAGAGATTGGAGGCTGGATAATTTATTATTAATCCGTACACATTGCTGACGACCAAACAGGTAGCTACGAAACCACTCACATGCATCGGAAGAGATATTAATCGACCGAAGCACTGCCAGCAGGAGATCTAAATCAACCGTATTGAACGCATTACTGAAGTCCAATAATGCCAGGATACTAACATGTCTGTTGTCCATGTTAAAACGTATATCGTCGCATACTTTAAGTAGGGCAGTAGTAGTACTATGACCTCTCCGAAATCCTGATTGGAAATCAGAGAGTACATTGTACTCTGCTAGATACTTTGTTAATTGAAGATGGACAATACGTTCTAACACTTTAGACAGAAATGGAAGGATAGATATTGGACGAAAGTGAAAGAAAGATATGGGATTTTTGTTTTTGGGAATAGGAAGGATATAAGCTAAACGCCAAGTGGAAGGGAATTCATTATGGTCAAGGTAGAAATTGAAAATGTGAAATAATATAGGGAGAACATAATCTAACACAGCAAGTATCATTCTACGGTTGATTCCATCACATCCCGTGGCATCGGATCTTATTGCAAGGATGTTGGCCTTAACGTCACTAGCAGTAATTGGGGAAAAGTGAAAAGAGGGTCTGTTAGGAATAGGCAAGGATCTAAAATGATTTAAAGTACTAATTATATCACTGTTGTTCATTAGGACAGTACTAGCAAAAAATCCGTTCAGAGCATTGAGATCAACAGTATGAGGGATCCTGGATGCTTGTCGTCCAATACCTAGAGATTGTAGGAATTTCCATGTCTGAGAAGAATTGCTGTTCTCAATCTTATCTTGTATATATTTACGTTGAGCATCTCTACATACTTTACGGCACCGATTACGTAAACTCTTATATTTCACGAGGTTGTCAATAGTTGGGTTTAATTTAAATTTTGATTTAGCTCTGTCACGCTTCTTCATTAACTTCCGAATGTCCTGAGATAACCAAGGTGCAGGTAGGTGTTTGAGCTTGATGGGACGGAAAGGAGCATGTTTATCGAAGAGATCATTTAGAGAGGAGTTAAAAAGTTCAAGTTTCTCATCGATAGTAGAAGCGTTTAAAATTGAGTCCCAATTGATAGCACTAAGATCCTGCATAAATTTTTCGTTGTCAAAATGTTTGAAGCTTCGACGCATGACCACAGTGGGTTTAACTTTCGGCGGACGTACTTTGTACGACAGATATATTAGGTCATGGTACGAAAAGGCTTCAGTTCAGTTCAGGCTTAGTTGTCCGTGAATTTCAACATGCTCCAAGGATGAAACAAAGGATAGGTCAAGTTGGCTTGGGATGCAGTTGGGAAAGTAATGAGTGGCATTGGATGGGAGAAAATTTAAATTGGAGCTATTAATTATGTTCAATAAGCGCTTGGCACGAGCGTCATTTTTGATAAGGCAGGTATTGAAGTCGCCCATAATAATAGCATGGTTAACATTAGGCAAGGAATTTTCCAATAGACTTTCGAACGTGTCGAAGTAGTCTATGTGGAGCGAAGGACTGTAAAAAACACCGAGTAGTACCTTAATGTGTCCAAATATAACCTCAATGAGTATGTGCTCGGCGGATTCAGAGTATTGGGAATCGGATTTATTCAGGATAGTGAAAGGAATGTGGTTACGTAAATAAATAGCAACTCCTCCGCCTCCTTTTCCAGTTCGATCATTGCGGATAAGATGAAAGTTAGGTAATGAGAAGGAGGAAGAAGGAAGAGATGGCTCGAGGAATGTTTCGGAGATAAGGATAGCGTGAATATTAGAGTTGCCAAAGGAAGATAAGAGATCAGGATAGTGAGCTGGAATACTCTGCGCATTCAAATGAACAACATTAAAATTTTTTGGGAAAAGAGAGAAGGTTGAATCAAGAGAAGAGGAAAGCGGGATGTAAGTACTATGAAAACTGTCAGCCGAAGAGGAAAGTGATACAAAAGTGTTATCATCGTCTGAGTCAATATTCAGATCAATATTATTAATACTCATACTAAATAAATATAAATATATATATATAATAAATGTATTTAAAAATAATATATATGTATATTTAAACAAATGTATATAACCCGTAAAAGCTAATTTTATCAGACAAAAACTTACACTTACCAGCACTAACACAAGTTGGTCATAGTTAAATGCATGAAATAGAACAAAAACAGTGCAAACAGCAACACCAAAGCATAGCAAAAACATCAAAAAAAAAAAAAAAAACATTTAGGCACAAAAATCAATCAAAGGATAGATAATAATGCAATCTCCTCGCTTAGTAGTTAGGTATATTCAGCGAATATTTAAACAATATGACATTTAAACATTTAAACACATGACAAGTGCTTAAAATGAAAACAAATAGGTATTGATAAAAAACAAATAAATTAAGTTACATTAATTTACAAAATATATATCTATGTTTTATCAAGAAATAACAGTAGATATATGGTATCCATATTTCTGTTTACAACGGAACGCTTTATGACTAAACTCCCAGGTATAATAAAAGATTAAAAAAAAAAAAAAAAACGGAACGCTTTTGTTTATGGCTCAATATTTGTTTACTCTGTAATCTCATTTGTCAGTTTGACCTTTGAGTTTGACAATCATTATAATGAATGTCGGTATCGGTAAATAAATAAAAGAATTGTGTTCGGTTTTTTTTTCGCTTGCGTTAGCGTTGGTTAACACACGTGTTAAGAGATTTTGAGTGTTTTCGTTTTGTTTTGTAGTATATTTTATTGTTAATAGTGCTTTAGTTGGTAGTTGGGTTAAGTGGTGTTAGTAATATTTGTAAATGTTGTGAGTATTTAACGTGTTTTAATATTTTTTAGCTTCTAAGTTTTATAATGGAGGTTGATCCTCCTCCTGATCCCCCTGATCCAGGTGGCTCAATAGAGCCTGTTCCCGATACTCTATCTCCTCCCTCTGTACCTGTTTCCCGAAAACGCCTCGGTAATGATTCCATTAATTCCGATTCCAATGTCAAAAAAACCATAATTAATCCTAGTTCAGCAAATCCCTCAATACAAACGATTTACACTCATCCATCCTTCTCTGAAGGCCCTAAAATGTATTCCGACGATGACAAGGGTCCTTTCATCGTTCATGTGTCCCGGGAAGTATCTGACCCAGCTTCAGGAACTACTATACGGGCAATTAAATTCGGACAATTCCTGCACACTCATAAAATTAAGAGTATTATTAACGATGGTGTTAAGAACATAGGCCGTAACAAAATTTCAGTTGAATTTTCAACAGCTCAAGCAGCAAACACCTTTCTAGTGAATCCTATTGTTGAAATGTGCAAGTATAAAGCTACTGTACCGACTTTTAATGTAACTAGAATGGGATTGATTAAGGGTATTCCCGTGGACTGGACGATGGAAGAACTGGCAATGTCACTTGAGCTTCCCACTGGATGTGGTGAAGTTATGAAAATAAGACGCCTGAATAGAAAAACAATTGCTGACAGTGTAACTACATGGGTTCCTACCCAATCTGTTGTAATTACATTTAGAGGTCAAATGCTTCCTTCAAAAGTGTATTCCTACCATACATCCCTTCCAGTAGAAACTTATAAACTTCCCACTATCCAATGCCTTAATTGCTGCCGTTATGGTCATATTAAAACTCAGTGTCGATCTCAACCTAGGTGTTTTAAGTGCTCCAAATCCCACACAGGTGAGTCTTGTAGTGTAAGTAAGGATAACGCCACTTGCTTACATTGCTCTGGTAACCATTTCACAACAGACAAGGATTGTCCAGAGTTTTCTCGCCAACAATCAATCAAAATTGTTATGTCTCAGGACAACATTTCATACATTGAAGCATCCTCTCGGTTTCCTCCTGTACGTAGATCCTATGCAGAGATTGCAAAGGAGATGTTTACCCCTCCCACATATTCTCCAATTCTCCCTAGTCAACCTATCCCTTCAACTACCCGGTCCTATCGGAAGACTGTTATCAGTACTCCTCGCCCAAGATCACCTCTTGGGAAAGGGTATGATAAACAGGCCCATCAATCGATCGTTAGTAATTGTCCCTCTACTGCTCCTAATGGTTGTGCTCTCAACCAAAACACTCCTAACCCTCTTAATAACAATCCCAACTTCTTAGAAATGCTAACTAAGATACTTCTTAGTATTATCTCAACATGTAACGATATCCCCTTACCGTCCAACGTTGCTCAAGACTTATGTCAGTTATTCTCCATCCTTCACAATGGCCCCAATCAGCTTCCTTCAATGGAACTGCAAGAGCGTTCGGCCTAAAAAACATGAACTCCTCTCTCTAATAAACCTCCATAAACCTGTCATTATTGCCATCTCTGAAACATGGTTGATCCCTGGATCCCGATTCCGGGTCCCAGGCTTCTCCTGTTTGAGGGATGACAGAAGTGATGGTTATGCTGGGAGTGCCATTTTCGTTCGGCACTCCCTTCCCTTCTCCCAAATTCCTTTATCCCTTCCCAGCCAGCATATTAATGCTGTTGCTGTTAGAGCCCTTAACATCTCTTTTCTTTCCCTGTATATTCCTCATCCTAATCCAGCTTTAATCCCTGATATATCTGCCATCATTTCCTCTCTCCCTAGTCCTATCCTAGTCATGGGGGATTTTAACGCCCATCACACCGCCTGGGGTTCACATTTCTGTGACCCATTTGCTCTCTTGTTGATGGACATATTTGATGATGCAAACCTCTGCATCCTCAATAATGGCTCACCAACACGTAGAGTATATCCTAACCAAAACCCAAAATCCGCTGTAGACTTATCCTTAACTTCTCCAGTCCTTGCTTCTCAAATATCCTGGAATGTCCTCTCATCCTCTTTTGGCAGTGATCACTTTCCTATCCTCCTTTCTTTAAATCACCGATCCATTGCCCATATCAATCCAAATCCCTTATTAAAATTCAAATTAAAAAATGCTAACTGGTCTGCATATGCTGAGTCTGTTGATTCCATGATCGACACCCTCTTTGTTTCACAAGACTATGGAAATGTAATTCTTTGCTATGATCTTTTCCTTAATGGTATTTTAACTGCAGCTAATCTCCACTTCCCTAAAAAACACACCTCAAAAAATCATTTGCTTTCCACCCCCTGGTGGGATGAGGAATGCAAACGATTATCTGAACAGAGACTAGAGGCTGAAGCATCATACTCATTGTGTATGTCTTTGGATAACTTTTGTAAGTATCAGAAAATCGACGCCAAATTTAAACAATTAATCTCTAAAAAGAAAAAAGTTAGTTGGATTCATTTCTGTGAATCCCTGAGTCCTCGTTCCTCTTCCTCTGTAGTCTGGTCCCAACTTAAAAAATTCCGCCGATGCCTTAATTCTGTTGACCCTTCCTCAAATACTCCTTCTGAGTGGCTTAACAATTTCGCTGATAAGCTTGCCCCCCCATTTGTCCCTTATGAGGACAGTTTTCTAAATTCTACGCCAGCATCCACATCCACTTTGGATGAAATGGATGCCCCCTTTTCTTTTTCCGAACTTCAATGTGCGTTAAATGGTTTATCTGATTCTACTCCTGGGGAAGACGGCGTTCCTTACTCTTTTATTTGTAAATTAAATGATAAAGCGAAAAAATGTTTTTTAAACATAATTAACTCGGTTTTTATCAAAGGAATTGTCCCGCAATCTTGGAAGACACAAATTGTTATCCCGATCCTTAAACCGGGTAAGAACCCTTCGGATTACAACTCATATAGACCGATAGCTTTATCATCAACTTTGGCAAAGATCACTGAACATCTGTTGAAGAACCGCCTGGAATGGTTAATGGAAAGCAGAAATATACTTGCTCCCTCCCAATTTGGCTTTCGGAAGGGGTTGAGCACCATTGATAATCTAAGCATACTCACAACAGACATTCGAATTGCCTTTGCTAAAGGAGAGTACCTTGTGGGAATCTTTCTAGATATATCTTCTGCATATGATAATGTACTTCTTCCGTTACTCAGGCAGAAAATGCAACATCTGAGTATTCCACCGAGGATAGTTCATCTCATATGTAATCTGTTAACTTGCAGATCAATAACGGTTAGACACCAACATCTCTCACTTCCCCCCAGACTTGTCTGGAAAGGTCTTCCTCAAGGCTCAGTACTCAGTCCTCTGCTTTACAGCATATACACCCATGATCTCGATTTGTCTGTTAACAATTTTTGTAACATTCTCCAGTATGCTGATGACACTGTTTTGTATTATAGATCTAGCTCCATTGAAAATTTAACATTTCGATTAAACTCTGCTTTGCATTACCTATCCCAATGGCTCTCTGACCATGGCTTATCGCTATCGATAGCCAAAAGTCAAGCAGTGGTATTTACTAAAAAAAGACGTATACCTACCTTTAATTTGTTTTATGAGGGTCAGCGCATTAACTTTGTAGACAAAACAAAATTTCTTGGTATTATTCTCGATCACCGACTGAACGGAATTTCACACTCTGACTATTTAGCCAAGAAATGTGAAAAATCAATTAATGCCCTTAGAGCAGTATCTGGAGTTTGGTGGGGAGCTCACCCTTATACATTGAAGCTGATCTATAACGCAATAGTTCGTAGTCATTTGGACTATGGACTGTTTGTTCTAGATCCATTCAATAAATCAGCTTCAGAAAAATTAAACAAAATTCAATTTAAATGTTTGCGCATAATCTTGGGTGCGATGAAATCCACTCCTACTAATGCTCTGCAGGTTGAGTGTGTTGACCCACCTCTACATATAAGGAGGCAATACTTATGTGACCGCTTTATCATCAAATTGTTACAGCTATCTTCCCATCCTCTATTGGCCCGATTAAACAAATTATCCCACCTTTACAACCCAGACAGACCGAAATCCTCATTCCTATTAAACAGTTTCCTCAAGCATACCAACCTCCCTCATCCCCTTACCACTTTTCCTTCTAATCCTCTTTTTTCCACCTCCTTTAAAGCTCTTATTTATAATACCCCCGTTATTACAAACCTTGGTCTTATAAAAGGTTCCCCTGATACTAGTGTCCAATTTCAAAAAATGTTTCATCAAAATTGGCCAAATCACCTCCCTATATATACTGATGCCTCTAAACTCTCACCGACCGGCTGCGTTGGCGCAGCTTGTTGGATACCTAAATATAAAATAGCCCTTTTATTTAAATGCCCCCCTGAAACCTCTATATTTTCCGGTGAGGCCATTGCTTTACTGGAAGCTATTATGTATGCCCAGTCACACAACATACAACAATCAGTTATTTTATGTGACTCATTAAGCTGTCTGTTGGCCATTAAAGAAAATCCTTTTCGTAGCAAATTAAGACTTTCTATCGTTTTTAAGATCAGAGAGGCTTTGTTGTCCTGTCACCAACAAGGCCTTCAGGTTTTGCTGGTCTGGATTCCAAGTCATTCCGGTATTATTGGAAATGAGATGGCTGACTCATATGCTAAGATTGCCATCCAATCATGGTTCATCTGAGCATTTTGTCAATTCCTCTCGAGACCTGCTCACTCTTGCGAAAGCTGAAATGGTTAAATCCTGGAATGCTTTTTGGATTTCATCAAAATCGGTTAAAGGTAAGTATTATTCGGCGTTACAACCTGAAATTCCGAGGCGACCTTGGTTTTCACTTCACAGGCACGCTGACCGTTGGGTCACATCCACTATCTGTCGGTTACGCCTCGGCCATTCTTGCACACCTACCCACCTAGCAAAGATAAGAGTTCGAGATCACTCGCTGTGTGAATGTGGCCTAGACGAAGGTTCCGCTACCCACATCCTGTTCCTTTGTCCTAAACTTCTTCATCCCATTTACGACGTTCTCCCTCCTAAAGTTCCTCGTCCTATAAATGTTGAATGTTTGTTGACGTTTGTGTTTAGTCCATTTTGTTCTTTTTTGTGTAAATATATTAAATGTAATAAAATTAAGTTGTGAATAGTCCAATTGAGTGATATATCTTATTATATATAGTTTAGAATACTAACAATTATTTGTAATTTATCCTATTACTAACCCTTAATGTTTGTGTTGTTCTAGGTTACGGATTAACAAGGAAATTACTACTACTATACTTGGCTTTAAAATTTAATTGAGTTTGTTATCTCACCCATACCGATCAATCTCATTCGTGTCTTCTCCATCCTACGTGACATTGGCGAAATAATCTGTGCCCTGTCGGCACAACTAAAAGCCATTAAACTAAGAATTGAATTGAATTGAATTGTGTTCGATAAATTATATCGCGAGTCGAAGTACTGAGATTTAATTATTATTACTCTATAATTCGAATGAGATCTCACAACATGCACACACCGAACAATGTGATTGTGACAAGTAACTAAGATAAATAAATAAAGAGATAAGCGGATAGAATTATTGCAACCGTAATGAAACAGATAAACAAACACCGCAGAAGCAAAATTAATATAAAACTATGACACAAAGATAAGGGATAATTAATAACATAAAACAAAAGAAAAGAAAGTATTACTTTTTGACGGTTCTTTTTGGCCTGATGTTGGAGATTTTCAAGTCTTTTGATGCCAGGGTGCCGCAGCTAGTAGAAGCAGTAGGAGTAGTGTTTACCTCTGTGATGTCGGTGGATGAAGTTAAGGACTTTAATTCAGCCATCGTAGAAATCCTCTTCTTAGTGCCATGTGACTCTAAAACTACCACAGTGCCGTTCCTAGTCCAGCACTTTGTGATCCCGAATCGCTGACGAGCCGCAACAGAAACCTCATGACGTTCTTTAGTGAGGAATTCAGATATAGTAATACCAGTATTCCTCAAATTGGTTTTACTGAACCAGACCTTATTTCTAAGGTCAATATCTCGGAATTTGATAAGAACGGCACGTGGCTTGTCAGAGCTGGAGCGGCCGAGACGGTGACAACGGCTTATATCTTCCACTTTCAATTCGGGGATTTTTAGATGTTCAGAAAGAATCTTAACGGTACCTGACACCAATTTTTCTGATTTGCTTTCCTGAATGCCGTGGACAAGAAGAATTTTTCTACGGGATTTCATTTCTAACTCATCATACTTGCCAGCCAAAAGCCCAAGTTGTAACTGAAGCCCCTCTAGAGCACCCATAACAAAACTTCTGAAGACACTGAATTGAGCCGCAATATTGGAAGTAGGACTTGTGGCCGGGATGGAAGCACTTTGAAGATTTTTTTGAAACTCGGCCATTTTATTATCAAAGTGATCTCTGAGTTCAAATATTGTGTGTTTCAAGGACTCCATTGTTCTGCTGCTGTTGTATTGTTTGAACAATTGGAAGAATTTTATGAAAATTTTTATTGTGAATGCGATAGGCGTTTAGTGTAGACTATAATTGTTGTCATTAAAGGAATGTAATACTGGTAAGTGACAAGACTTTCACAGCATATTTCTCATTAATTTAATTAAATAAAACGAGAGCATTAAAAAACATGAGTTCACTTATTTTACACCTACCCGCCTAGATATATTTTTTTAATGAAATAATAACTGTAAAAAATAGCACAATCGATGAGAAGTTAGCAATTTTTAGAGATCTGGCTGAGTTAATGTTTTCAAATGAGAACTAGCAACCATCTGTACAAAGTTCGAATTCATTTTGGTTTCTAGTTTCTTAGATATATTTTTTTAGTGAAATAATAACTAAAAAATAGCACAATCGATGAGAAGTTAGCAATTTTTAGAGATCTGGCTGAGGTAATGTTTTCAAATGATAACGAGCAACCATCTGTACAAAGTTCGAATTCAGTTTGGTTTCTAGTTTCTTAGATATATTTTTTTAGTGAAATAATAACTGTAAAAAATAGCACAATCGATGAGAAGTTAGCAATTTTTAGCGATCTGGCTGAGTTAATGTTTTCAAATGATAACGAGCAACCATCTGTACAAAGTTCGAATTCATTTTGGTTTCTAGTTTCTTAGATATATTTTTTTAATGAAATAATAACTGTAAAAAATAGCACAATCGATGAGAAGTTAGCAATTTTTAGAGATCTGGCTCAGTTAATGTTTTCAAATGAGAACTAGCAACCATCTGTACAAAGTTCGATTTCATTTTGGTTTCTAGTTTCTT
Organism: Vanessa tameamea; assembly: GCF_037043105.1. Classification (NCBI taxonomy): domain Eukaryota; kingdom Metazoa; phylum Arthropoda; class Insecta; order Lepidoptera; family Nymphalidae; genus Vanessa; species Vanessa tameamea. The sequence continues at coordinate 615,405 of NC_087340.1, read as the reverse complement.
AGATATATTTTTTTAGTGAAATAATAACTGTAAAAAATAGCACAATCGATGAGAAGTTAGCAATTTTTAGAGATCTGGCTGAGTTAATGTTTTCAAATGATAACGAGCAACCATCTGTACAAAGTTAGAATTCAGTTTGGTTTCTAGTTTCTTAGATATATTTTTTTAGTGAAATAATAACTGTAAAAAATAGCACAATCGATGAGAAGTTAGCAATTTTTAGAGATCTGGCTGAGTTAATGTTTTCAAATGATAACGAGCAACCATCTGTACAAAGTTCGAATTCATTTTGGTTTCTAGTTTCTTAGATATATTTTTTTAGTGAAATAATAACTGTAAAAAATAGCACAATCGATGAGAAGTTAGCAATTTTTAGCGATCTGGCTGAGTTAATGTTTTCAAATGATAACGAGCAACCATCTGTACAAAGTTCGAATTCATTTTGGTTTCTAGTTTCTTAGATATATTTTTTTAATGAAATAATAACTGTAAAAAATAGCACAATCGATGAGAAGTTAGCAATTTTTAGAGATCTGGCTCAGTTAATGTTTTCAAATGAGAACTAGCAACCATCTGTACAAAGTTCGATTTCATTTTGATTTCTAGTTTTTTAGATATATTTTTTTAGTGAAATAATAACTGTAAAAAATAGCACAATCGATGAGAAGTTAGCAATTTTTAGAGATCTGGCTGAGTTAATGTTTTCAAATGATAACGAGCAACCATCTGTACAAAGTTAGAATTCAGTTTGGTTTCTAGTTTCTTAGATATATTTTTTTAGTGAAATAATAACTGTAAAAAATAGCACAATCGATGAGAAGTTAGCAATTTTTAGAGATCTGGCCGAGTTAATGTTTTCAAATGATAACGAGCAACCATCTGTACAAAGTTCGAATTCATTTTGCTTTCTAGTTTCTTAGATTTTTTTATTTTTTTTTTATTTATAAACACTTTATTGCACACAAAAGACAAAAGATACAGTGTACATAACATTACAAGAACATATAACAAAAAACAGAAGAGTGCAAACGCGGTCTTATTGCTTAAAGCAATCTCTTACAGACAACCCTTTAGAGTAAGAATTTGTCTGTGGGAAACGGGATGGTGCAAACAAGCATGTTTTATTCTTAAACAACTAAAAATTAATCTTTAAATAATACAAATAATATATAACAAAATACATATATATAAGTTTAATAAATACATATGTATTATATATACCAAATAATTATATAAATAAAATTATATATATATAGCAGAAAGTTATACTAAACATATAGAATAAAAATAAAACTTACGTACATAAAATATAATACTTAATAAATAAATACTAATAGTATGATAATATAGGAAATAGTATTTACGCAGATTGAATAGATAAATAATACTTATGTCACCTATTTTTAAATATATAAATTGACTCAGATTGACGAATATCGGTAGGTAGCGTATTCCATAGCTTTGCAGCTGTCATCGTAAAGGATTCGCTATAGAAGTGGGTATGAGCGACCGGCAGTGACAGTTTGTTGTCAGAGCGTGACCGCAGTTCATGTGGATAGCTGACGTCAGTACCCACAAAACAGAACCGTTCCTTCAAATACGCGGGAAGAAGAGGATTATAGAGGATAGAGTAAAGAAGAGATAACATGTGCAAGTTGCGACGATGTCGAATAGTAAGCCACTTAAGTTGCGCCCGATATTCGGAGACGTGATCAAATTTCCGTAGACCAAAGATGAATTTGATGCAAACGTTCTGTAACCTTTCTAGCTTATTGAGTTGGTCCTCAGTAATGTTTGTGTAACAACAATCTGCGTAGTCCAAAATAGGAAGTAGAAGAGTTTGACATAACGTGATTTTAGTCTTAATGGGCAGAAAGTGTTTCCAACGTTTTAACAAATGAAATGTGGCGAAAACTTTTCTACTGACTTCAGCAACTTGCACAGTCCAGGATAATGTATTATCGATAAGAAGACCAAGGTTTTTAACGGAACTGCTAAGTGACAAAGGCGTATTGTTAAAGATGATCGCAGGTAGGTTGGCGTAATCAACTTTAGTAAGTAGTTTGGAGCTGCCAATAATAATGACCTGCGATTTATCTGGATTTACAAGAAGCCCGCACGTCTTGCTCCAAGTACAAATTTTATGCAATTCCTGGTTCAGCCTCTCAATAGCCCCTCCGATACCTGTTAAGGGAGCAGAAACGTAGACCTGCAAGTCGTCAGCATAAAGATGAAAGGAAGACGAGAGGAGATGGGATACAGTATTAATAAAAATGGAAAATAAAAGTGGAGAGAGGACACTGCCTTGAGGAACACCAGATGAGAGAGATTGGAGGCTGGATAATTTATTATTAATCCGTACACATTGCTGACGACCAAACAGGTTGCTACGAAACCACTCACATGCATCGGAAGAGATATTAATCGACCGAAGCACTGCCAGCAGGAGATCTAAATCAACCGTATTGAACGCATTACTGAAGTCCAATAATGCCAGGATACTAACATGTCTGTTGTCCATGTTAAAACGTATATCGTCGCATACTTTAAGTAGGGCAGTAGTAGTACTATGACCTCTCCGAAATCCTGATTGGAAATCAGAGAGTACATTGTACTCTGCTAGATACTTTGTTAATTGAAGATGGACAATACGTTCTAACACTTTAGACAGAAATGGAAGGATAGATATTGGACGAAAGTGAAAGAAAGATATGGGATTTTTGTTTTTGGGAATAGGAAGGATATAAGCTAAACGCCAAGTGGAAGGGAATTCATTATGGTCAAGGTAGAAATTGAAAATGTGAAATAATATAGGGAGAACATAATCTAACACAGCAAGTATCATTCTACGGTTGATTCCATCACATCCCGTGGCATCGGATCTTATTGCAAGGATGTTGGCCTTAACGTCACTAGCAGTAATTGGGGAAAAGTGAAAAGAGGGTCTGTTAGGAATAGGCAAGGATCTAAAATGATTTAAAGTACTAATTATATCACTGTTGTTCATTAGGACAGTACTAGCAAAAAATCCGTTCAGAGCATTGAGATCAACAGTATGAGGGATCCTGGATGCTTGTCGTCCAATACCTAGAGATTGTAGGAATTTCCATGTCTGAGAAGAATTGCTGTTCTCAATCTTATCTTGTATATATTTACGTTGAGCATCTCTACATACTTTACGGCACCGATTACGTAAACTCTTATATTTCACGAGGTTGTCAATAGTTGGGTTTAATTTAAATTTTGATTTAGCTCTGTCACGCTTCTTCATTAACTTCCGAATGTCCTGAGATAACCAAGGTGCAGGTAGGTGTTTGAGCTTGATGGGACGGAAAGGAGCATGTTTATCGAAGAGATCATTTAGAGAGGAGTTAAAAAGTTCAAGTTTCTCATCGATAGTAGAAGCGTTTAAAATTGAGTCCCAATTGATAGCACTAAGATCCTGCATAAATTTTTCGTTGTCAAAATGTTTGAAGCTTCGACGCATGACCACAGTGGGTTTAACTTTCGGCGGACGTACTTTGTACGACAGATATATTAGGTCATGGTACGAAAAGGCTTCAGTTCAGTTCAGGCTTAGTTGTCCGTGAATTTCAACATGCTCCAAGGATGAAACAAAGGATAGGTCAAGTTGGCTTGGGATGCAGTTGGGAAAGTAATGAGTGGCATTGGATGGGAGAAAATTTAAATTGGAGCTATTAATTATGTTCAATAAGCGCTTGGCACGAGCGTCATTTTTGATAAGGCAGGTATTGAAGTCGCCCATAATAATAGCATGGTTAACATTAGGCAAGGAATTTTCCAATAGACTTTCGAACGTGTCGAAGTAGTCTATGTGGAGCGAAGGACTGTAAAAAACACCGAGTAGTACCTTAATGTGTCCAAATATAACCTCAATGAGTATGTGCTCGGCGGATTCAGAGTATTGGGAATCGGATTTATTCAGGATAGTGAAAGGAATGTGGTTACGTAAATAAATAGCAACTCCTCCGCCTCCTTTTCCAGTTCGATCATTGCGGATAAGATGAAAGTTAGGTAATGAGAAGGAGGAAGAAGGAAGAGATGGCTCGAGGAATGTTTCGGAGATAAGGATAGCGTGAATATTAGAGTTGCCAAAGGAAGATAAGAGATCAGGATAGTGAGCTGGAATACTCTGCGCATTCAAATGAACAACATTAAAATTTTTTGGGAAAAGAGAGAAGGTTGAATCAAGAGAAGAGGAAAGCGGGATGTAAGTACTATGAAAACTGTCAGCCGAAGAGGAAAGTGATACAAAAGTGTTATCATCGTCTGAGTCAATATTCAGATCAATATTATTAATACTCATACTAAATAAATATAAATATATATATATATATATATATATAATAAATATATTTAAAAATAATATATATGTATATTTAAACAAATGTATATAACCCGTAAAAGCTAATTTTATCAGACAAAAACTTACACTTACCAGCACTAACACAAGTTGGTCATAGTTAAATGCATGAAATAGAACAAAAACAGTGCAAACAGCAACACCAAAGCATAGCAAAAACATAAAAAAAAAAAAAAAACATTTAGGCACAAAAATCAATCAAAGGATAGATAATAATGAAATCTCCTCGCTTAGTAGTTAGGTATATTCAGCGAATATTTAAACAATATGACATTTAAACATTTAAACACATGACAAGTGCTTAAAATGAAAACAAATAGGTATTGATAAAAAACAAATAAATTAAGTTACATTAATTTACAAAATATATATCTATGTTTTATCAAGAAATAACAGTAGATATATGGTATCCATATTTCTGTTTACAACGGAACGCTTTTGTTTATGGCTCAATATTTGTTTACTCTGTAATCTCATTTGTCAGTTTGACCTTTGAGTTTGACAATCATTATAATGAATGTCGGTATCGGTAAATAAATAAAGATATTTGGTCAGTGGTATTGTTTACTACACGTGCGCGATTTCTAAATTAGGTTTTTTGTACTAATATTGCTTAGTTTCACTAATATTTGTGTTGTCCTGCGTTATTACTTGTTGTGAGGTAAGTGTTTTTTTTAATAATTTAGTAGTTGGTGATGGAATCTGAGGAGCCCCCGGATGGGGGCGGAGGTGACTCCATAAGTCATGATTTTGTGATGTCTAGTGAATCTATAATCAGAGAAGACTCCAAAAAAGTTCTGAAGGCTGCCAAACGCTCTCAAACCGCTACAGAGAGTATTCTAAACAAACGGGATGCTTCCTCTCCCCCTAGCGCTTCGATTCAACATACATTCACACTCCCCGAATTTAGCGGTACTAAATTGAAGTATAACGACTCCGATCAAGGCCCTTTTATTGTCCACGCCTCAAGAGTGGAACCCGACCCATCAGCTGGTTATACAATTAATTTACTTAAATTTGCTCAAATTATTTACAGAAATAAGGTCTCTGGTGTTATCAAGGGAGGAATTAAATCAGCAGGACGTAACCGTGTTGTTGTTGAATTTGAGAATGCTTCTTCTGCCAATAAATTCATTGACAGTCCATTGTTCCAGGAGCATAATTATAAAATAATTATCCCAGCTTTTCACATTACCCGAATGGGTATTGTGAAGCAAATTCCCATCGACTGGTCTATGGAGGAGTTTCTGAGTAGTATAGAATGCTCCACCCCAGGTTGCCGGGCTATAAAAGCAAGAAGGTTGAACCGAAAATCTGTTACTGACGATAAAACTGAATGGTTACCTACTCAAACAGTTGTTGTGACTTTTTTAGGTCAAACCTTGCCTGAGAGAATCTTTTGTTGTTACACTTCTCTTCCAGTAATCCTTTACTCCCTTCCCACTATCCAATGCAACAATTGCTGCCGCTTTGGGCACACTCAAGATAAATGCAGGTCCAAACCAAGGTGCTTTGTGTGTGCTCAACCTCATCATGGACGTTCCTGTAAAGTACCCCGTTGTGAGGCTACATGTCTGTCTTGCTCAGGTCCACATCTGGCTACTGACCTCAATTGCCCAGAACATATGAGACAGAAACAGATAAAAATTGTGATGTCAGAGGAAAATATCCCATACAATGAAGCCTCTCTCCGTTTTCGCCCTACCCGTCGCTCTTTTGCTGACTCCGCACGCTCTTCTCCGAACTCTATGTCCACTCCCACTCGCCCTACGATGAGCCCTCTCACTCCAATATATGAAATCTCCAGCCCTTTAATCCCTCCTGTTTCATCCCAACGGAAAACTGTTCTTCTCAACCAACGACCTCGCCCTCCCCTTAGTAAGGGATTCGATAAAGAAGCTCACTCTGCCCTAATTAGTTCTCCAAAATCTTCCCAACCTAATGGTTGTGCTCTTATAACTTCAGATAATAATTCTAAACAAAATCTTGATTTATCCAATATTATCCAACTTTTGCTTTCTTTAATCGATATTATTACCAAACATAATATCAGTATACCGTACATTGTCACTGAAAAACTTAATCAGTTCATTCCTAATTCTCTTAATAAAAATGGCGACAATTCTCCAATGGAATTGCAAGAGCATTAGACATAAAAAACATGAAATAATCTCTCTAATTACCTCCTACCATCCTCATATTTTGGCCATCTCGGAGACATGGTTAAAGCCGGGTTCTCGTTTTCGGATTCCTGGATATTCATGTCTCCGCGATGATCATGTTAGTGGATGGGATGGAAGTGCCCTTCTTCTTAAACAATCCCTTATCCATTCATTGATTCCTCTCCCTCACCACTCTCCCTCTTTTAATATTGTAGCCGTCAGGGCTATAAATACAACCTTCGTGTCAATTTATATTCCTTCTCCTAATTCTTCCATTATCTCTGAATTAAGCTCTATCCTCTTAACTCTTCCTATCCCTTTAGTTGTTGTAGGTGACTTCAACTGCCATCATACTATGTGGGGTTCCCTTCAGTGTGAGTACCCTTCTGCTCACCTCATTGATTTCTTTGATAATAATAACCTTTGCTTATTAAATGATGGCTCGCCTACTAGAAGAACTCCTCCATCTCAGAATCCCAGTTGTGTTGACTTGTCCTTAACGTCTCCCAATCTGGCCTCTCAGTGTAACTGGAAGGTATTATCCTGCTCATATGGTAGTGATCATCTCCCCATTCTTATCTCCTTATCCCATACTGTTCCTGTCTCGCCTATGCCATTTCCTCCTCTCTTAAAGTTTCGTATCTCGAAGGCTAAGTGGGCAGAATTTCAGCAATGCGTTACAAGCCAGACAGACCAATTTCCTGTAACAACTGTTGAAAACTTTTTACAAACTTATAATGATTTTATTTCTGCTTTATTAACTTCGGCCAATCAATTCATCCCAATTAAAAAGTCTCCTAAAGATTTCATACCTTCGCCCCCTTGGTGGGATTATGAATGCACGGAAATCATCCGCAAACGGGATGAGATGGAAGAGGTCTTTATGGAGTTTCCGTCTTTAGAAAACTACTTAAATTTTCAAAGTACAAATGCCAAATCAAAAAGGGAATTATCCTTGAAGAAACGTAACGGCTGGTTTCGTTTCTGTGAGAGTCTTTCTCCCCGAACCCCTTTTTCACTTGTTTGGAAAAAAATTAAAAACTTCCGAGGTTCTTTCAGTGATAGTAATCCTGTTTCTAACGACCCTTCTGTCTGGCTCTATGATTTTTTGGATAGGCTGGCTCCACCTTTTGTTCCTCCTGAAAATTGTTTTCCTTCATCTTCCCCTTCTCCTCCTTCCTATGATCGAATGGATGATCCTTTTACATGTGATGAGCTTTGCTCTGTTTTAGACAATCTCCACGACTCCTCCCCTGGTATTGATGGTATTCCTTATTCCTTTTTAAAGAAATGTTCTGACTGTTCAAAATTAATTTTACTCTCTATTCTTAACAAAATTTATGAAACTGGGTTTGTTCCTGAGTCATGGAAACATCAAATCATCATTCCTATCCTTAAACCCCATAAAGATCCTAAAGACCCCTCCTCCTATCGTCCTATTGCCTTATCGTCAGTTCTGGCTAAAATTATGGAACACTTAATAAAAAATAGATTAGAATGGATTCTTGAAAACAGGAATATCTTGCCAAAATCGCAGTTTGGGTTTAGAAAAGGTATGGGCACGATGGATAGCCTGAGCGTGTTCTCTTCGGAAATTCGCCTGGCCCTCTCAAGGGGTCACCATCTTGTTGGTGTCTTTCTTGACGTCACTTCAGCCTATGATAATGTTCTCCTCCCGCTACTCAGGCAGAAAATGCTCCAGCTGAGTCTTCCCGCGAGGATGATTAATATTATATGTAACCTTTTCATGCAACGTTATATTTCTGTTCGAGTCCAAGGTACTATGCATCCCCCAAGAATAGTATGGAAGGGGTTACCTCAGGGCTCAGTTTTAAGTCCCATTCTCTATAATTTATATACTTCTGAACTTGACTCTTCTTGTTCATCCGATTGTAACATATTACAATACGCAGATGATATAGCTCTATATTATGCCTCAGAATCTATCGACGATTGCTCTGTTCGCCTTAATTCTGCTATACAAAATCTTTATATCTGGCTAGATGATCATGGCTTATCTCTGTCTGGTCTCAAAAGCTCTGCAGTGGTGTTTTCCAGAAAAAGATTGATACCGGATGTTAATATTATTCTGGAAAATGAGACCATCCAAGTAAAAAATAACGTAAAATTTTTGGGGGTATACTTTGACTCTCGAATGACTGGCACGGTACATCTTAACTACATTAAGGAAAAATGTGAGCTTGGTGTAAATGTTTTGAGGTCTCTTTCGGGTGTGTGGTGGGGTGCTCATCCCTACACTCAGAAACTCCTTTATAACGCCATTGTTCGGAGTCATTTTGATTACGGGTCATTCTTGCTTGAACCATGTAATAAATCTGCTTTAGCCGAATGGGACAAAATTCAAGCTAAGTGTCTCCGCATCATTTGTGGTGCCATGAAGTCCTCTCCCATAAAAGCTCTCCAAGTAGAATGTCTCGACCCTCCCTTATTTCTTCGTAGACAATATCTTTGTGATAGATTCCTCTACAAAGCTGTTCAAAATTCTTGCCACCCATTACTTACTTCTCTTTGTCAACTTTCAAATTTTATTCCATCTTCAACTTATTGGACTCATAAAGAAGCTCCTTGTCTTTTCAAAAGTTATGAAAAATTTATTGCAGCATCTCCTCTTTTTCAATTTCCTGGTAATCCTTTGTTTGCTGTTCCTTTTGATGCACTTGTTTTTAGGCCCAATGTAATTACATATTTTGGTATTAATAAAGAAGATCCTGGAGCCAACGTTCGATTTAAAAACCTCTTAAATGAGCAGTTTCCCGGATTTTTAAATGAAGTTTTAAATGCTCTCCCAGGATATCTATTTTTTCTGGAGAAACAATAGCTATTTATGAAGCTGTATCCCTGGTAGAATCCCACAACCTTAATAAAACCATAATTTTCACTGATAGTCGCAGTTGTTTAGAGGATATTTTAAAATTTCCCTTACGTTCTAGAGATGTTCACCCAATTAACCTCAAAACTCGGGAAGTTCTTTATAAGTGTCACTGTGCTGGAATTGAAGTAGCCCTTGCATGGATTCCTGGCCACTCCGGGATTTCCGGCAATGAACAGGCTGATATATGTGCTAAGTGGTCTATTCGCAATGGTACGGAGACTTATGCTAACTGTTTTGCCCAAGATTTACGTTCTCTCGCTAAAATTGATCTGAATAAGCGCTGGAATGATGTATGGAACTTTACCCGTCATGTAAAAGGTAAATTTTATGGCAGTTTACAACCTGATATTCCATTAAAACCCTGGTTTTTTGAGTTTCGTAACTACTCTAAATTTTCTACTTCGACAATAATTCGATTGCGTCTTGGCCATAACTGCAGCCCTCATTTTCTATCAAAAATCAGGGTTCGGGACCACTCTTTGTGTGAATGTGGCCTTGATGAGGGTACCGTTGAACATATTTTCTTTGATTGCACCAGATTCCCTGTTTCACTGTATGATGTTCTTCCTCCTACTTTCCCTCGCCCTTTCAACATGTCCTGTATTTTGTCTTCTTCAGAAATCTCTATTATAACTATTTTATTTAAGTATATTGAAAGATATAACATTAAACTTTAAATAAGTTTAAGTACATATTATTTATATAAGTATATTTATGTAGGTAGTTTTATTATTTTATATCTTAGTTGGTGTTTGTGTTGATATACTGTGATGTCCTATTTGTTTTAGATCGTGATACTGGTCATTTGGCAGAACGAAAAAGTGCTGTTTTAAGCAACCACGTGTATTTTTCAACCCTGACACTGGCAGAATTGTCAACCTATTGACAGAAGCCATAAGCTTAATAAATAATAATAAATAAATAAAAGAATTGTGTTCGATAAATTATATCGCGAGTCGAAGTACTGAGATTTAATTATTATTACTCTATAATTCGAATGAGATCTCACAACATGCACACACCGAACAATGTGATTGTGACAAGTAACTAAGATAAATAAATAAAGAGATAAGCGGATAGAATTATTGCAACCGTAATGAAACAGATAAACAAACACCGCTGAAGCAAAATTAATATAAAACTATGACACAAAGATAAGGGATAATTAATAACATAAAACAAAAGAAAAGAAAGTATTACTTTTTGACGGTTCTTTTTGGCCTGATGTTGGAGATTTTCAAGTCTTTTGATGCCAGGGTGCCGCAGCTAGTAGAAGCAGTAGGAGTAGTGTTTACCTCTGTGATGTCGGTGGATGAAGTTAAGGACTTTAATTCAGCCATCGTAGAAATCCTCTTCTTAGTGCCATGTGACTCTAAAACTACCACAGTGCCGTTCCTAGTCCAGCACTTTGTGATCCCGAATCGCTGACGAGCCGCAACAGAAACCTCATGACGTTCTTTAGTGAGGAATTCAGATATAGTAATACCAGTATTCCTCAAATTGGTTTTACTGAACCAGACCTTATTTCTAAGGTCAATATCTCGGAATTTGATAAGAACGGCACGTGGCTTGTCAGAGCTGGAGCGGCCGAGACGGTGACAACGGCTTATATCTTCCACTTTCAATTCGGGGATTTTTAGATGTTCAGAAAGAATCTTAACGGTACCTGACACCAATTTTTCTGATTTGCTTTCCTGAATGCCGTGGACAAGAAGAATTTTTCTACGGGATTTCATTTCTAACTCATCATACTTGCCAGCCAAAAGCCCAAGTCGTAACTGAAGCCCCTCTAGAGCACCCATAACAAAACTTCTGAAGACACTGAATTGAGCCGCAATATTGGAAGTAGGACTTGTGGCCGGGATGGAAGCACTTTGAAGATTTTTTTGAAACTCGGCCATTTTATTATCAAAGTGATCTCTGAGTTCAAATATTGTGTGTTTCAAGGACTCCATTGTTCTGCTGCTGTTGTATTGTTTGAACAATTGGAAGAATTTTATGAAAATTTTTATTGTGAATGCGATAGGTGTTTAGTGTAGACTATAATTGTTGTCATTAAAGGAATGTAATACTGGTAAGTGACAAGACTTTCACAGCATATTTCTCATTAATTTAATTAAATAAAACGAGAGCATTAAAAAACATGAGTTCACTTATTTTACACCTACCCGCCTAGATATATTTTTTGAATGAAATAATAACTGTAAAAAATAGCACAATCGATGAGAAGTTAGCAATTTTTAGAGATCTGGCTGAGTTAATGTTTTCAAATGATAACGAGCAACCATCTGTACAAAGTTCGAATTCATTTTGGTTTCTAGTTTCTTAGATATATTTTTTTAGTGAAATAATAACTGTAAAAAATAGCACAATCGATGAGAAGTTAGCAATTTTTAGCGATCTGGCTGAGTTAATGTTTTCAAATGATAACGAGCAACCATCTGTACAAAGTTCGAATTCATTTTGGTTTCTAGTTTCTTAGATATATTTTTTTAATGAAATAATAACTGTAAAAAATAGCACAATCGATGAGAAGTTAGCAATTTTTAGAGATCTGGCTCAGTTAATGTTTTCAAATGAGAACTAGCAACCATCTGTACAAAGTTCGATTTCATTTTGGTTTCTAGTTTCTTAGATATATTTTTTTAGTGAAATAATAACTGTAAAAAATAGCACAATCGATGAGAAGTTAGCAATTTTTAGAGATCTGGCTGAGTTAATGTTTTCAAATGATAACGAGCAACCATCTGTACAAAGTTAGAATTCAGTTTGGTTTCTAGTTTCTTAGATATATTTTTTTAGTGAAATAATAACTGTAAAAAATAGCACAATCGATGAGAAGTTAGCAATTTTTAGAGATCTGGCTGAGTTAATGTTTTCAAATGATAACGAGCAACCATCTGTACAAAGTTCGAATTCATTTTGCTTTCTAGTTTCTTAGATTTTTTTATTTTTTTTTTATTTATAAACACTTTATTGCACACAAAAGACAAAAGATACAGTGTACATAACATTACAAGAACATATAACAAAAAAGAGAAGCGTGCAAACGCGGTCTTATTGCTTAAAGCAATCTCTTACAGACAACCCTTTAGAGTAAGAATTTGTCTGTGGGAAACGGGATGGTGCAAACAAGCATGTTTTATTCTTAAACAACTAAAAATTAATCTTTAAATAATACAAATAATATATAACAAAATACATATATATAAGTTTAATAAATACATATGTATTATATATACCAAATAATTATATAAATAAAATTATATATATATAGCAGAAAGTTATACTAAACATATAGAATAAAAATAAAACTTACGTACATAAAATATAATACTTAATAAATAAATACTAATAGTATGATAATATAGGAAATAGTATTTACGCAGATTGAATAGATAAATAATACTTATGTCACCTATTTTTAAATATATAAATTGACTCAGATTGACGAATATCGGTAGGTAGCGTATTCCATAGCTTTGCAGCTGTCATCGTAAAGGATTCGCTATAGAAGTGGGTATGAGCGACCGGCAGTGACAGTTTGTTGTCAGAGCGTGACCGCAGTTCATGTGGATAGCTGACGTCAGTACCCACAAAACAGAACCGTTCCTTCAAATACGCGGGAAGAAGAGGATTATAGAGGATAGAGTAAAGAAGAGATAACATGTGCAAGTTGCGACGATGTCGAATAATAAGCCACTTAAGTTGCGCCCGATATTCGGAGACGTGATCAAATTTCCGTAGACCAAAGATGAATTTGATGCAAACGTTCTGTAACCTTTCTAGCTTATTGAGTTGGTCCTCAGTAATGTTTGTGTAACAACAATCTGCGTAGTCCAAAATAGGAAGTAGAAGAGTTTGACATAACGTGATTTTAGTCTTAATGGGCAGAAAGTGTTTCCAACGTTTTAACAAATGAAATGTGGCGAAAACTTTTCTACTGACTTCAGCAACTTGCACAGTCCAGGATAATGTATTATCGATAAGAAGACCAAGGTTTTTAACGGAACTGCTAAGTGACAAAGGCGTATTGTTAAAGATGATCGCAGGTAGGTTGGCGTAATCAACTTTAGTAAGTAGTTTGGAGCTGCCAATAATAATGACCTGCGATTTATCTGGATTTACAAGAAGCCCGCACGTCTTGCTCCAAGTACAAATTTTATGCAATTCCTGGTTCAGCCTCTCAATAGCCCCTCCGATACCTGTTAAGGGAGCAGAAACGTAGACCTGCAAGTCGTCAGCATAAAGATGAAAGGAAGACGAGAGGAGATGGGATACAGTATTAATAAAAATGGAAAATAAAAGTGGAGAGAGGACACTGCCTTGAGGAACACCAGATGAGAGAGATTGGAGGCTGGATAATTTATTATTAATCCGTACACATTGCTGACGACCAAACAGGTAGCTACGAAACCACTCACATGCATCGGAAGAGATATTAATCGACCGAAGCACTGCCAGCAGGAGATCTAAATCAACCGTATTGAACGCATTACTGAAGTCCAATAATGCCAGGATACTAACATGTCTGTTGTCCATGTTAAAACGTATATCGTCGCATACTTTAAGTAGGGCAGTAGTAGTACTATGACCTCTCCGAAATCCTGATTGGAAATCAGAGAGTACATTGTACTCTGCTAGATACTTTGTTAATTTAAGATGGACAATACGTTCTAACACTTTAGACAGAAATGGAAGGATAGATATTGGACGAAAGTGAAAGAAAGATATGGGATTTTTGTTTTTGGGAATAGGAAGGATATAAGCTAAACGCCAAGTGGAAGGGAATTCATTATGGTCAAGGGAGAAATTGAAAATGTGAAATAATATAGGGAGAACATAATCTAACACAGCAAGTATCATTCTACGTTTGATTCCATCACATCCCGTGGCATCGGATCTTATTGCAAGGATGTTGGCCTTAACGTCACTAGCAGTAATTGGGGAAAAGTGAAAAGAGGGTCTGTTAGGAATAGGCAAGGATCTAAAATGATTTAAAGTACTAATTATATCACTGTTGTTCATTAGGACAGTACTAGCAAAAAATCCGTTCAGAGCATTGAGATCAACAGTATGAGGGATCCTGGATGCTTGTCGTCCAATACCTAGAGATTGTAGGAATTTCCATGTCTGAGAAGAATTGCTGTTCTCAATCTTATCTTGTATATATTTACGTTGAGCATCTCTACATACTTTACGGCACCGATTACGTAAACTCTTATATTTCACGAGGTTGTCAATAGTTGGGTTTAATTTAAATTTTGATTTAGCTCTGTCACGCTTCTTCATTAACTTCCGAATGTCCTGAGATAACCAAGGTGCAGGTAGGTGTTTGAGCTTGATGGGACGGAAAGGAGCATGTTTATCGAAGAGATCATTTAGAGAGGAGTTAAAAAGTTCAAGTTTCTCATCGATAGTAGAAGCGTTTAAAATTGAGTCCCAATTGATAGCACTAAGATCCTGCATAAATTTTTCGTTGTCAAAATGTTTGAAGCTTCGACGCATGACCACAGTGGGTTTAACTTTCGGCGGACGTACTTTGTACGACAGATATATTAGGTCATGGTACGAAAAGGCTTCAGTTCAGTTCAGGCTTAGTTGTCCGTGAATTTCAACATGCTCCAAGGATGAAACAAAGGATAGGTCAAGTTGGCTTGGGATGCAGTTGGGAAAGTAATGAGTGGCATTGGATGGGAGAAAATTTAAATTGGAGCTATTAATTATGTTCAATAAGCGCTTGGCACGAGCGTCATTTTTGATAAGGCAGGTATTGAAGTCGCCCATAATAATAGCATGGTTAACATTAGGCAAGGAATTTTCCAATAGACTTTCGAACGTGTCGAAGTAGTCTATGTGGAGCGAAGGACTGTAAAAAACACCGAGTAGTACCTTAATGTGTCCAAATATAACCTCAATGAGTATGTGCTCGGCGGATTCAGAGTATTGGGAATCGGATTTATTCAGGATAGTGAAAGGAATGTGGTTACGTAAATAAATAGCAACTCCTCCGCCTCCTTTTCCAGTTCGATCATTGCGGATAAGATGAAAGTTAGGTAATGAGAAGGAGGAAGAAGGAAGAGATGGCTCGAGGAATGTTTCGGAGATAAGGATAGCGTGAATATTAGAGTTGCCAAAGGAAGATAAGAGATCAGGATAGTGAGCTGGAATACTCTGCGCATTCAAATGAACAACATTAAAAATTTTTGGGAAAAGAGAGAAGGTTGAATCAAGAGAAGAGGAAAGCGGGATGTAAGTACTATGAAAACTGTCAGCCGAAGAGGAAAGTGATACAAAAGTGTTATCATCGTCTGAGTCAATATTCAGATCAATATTATTAATACTCATACTAAATAAATATAAATATATATATATAATAAATATATTTAAAAATAATATATATTTATATTTAAACAAATGTATATAACCCGTAAAAGCTAATTTTATCAGACAAAAACTTACACTTACCAGCACTAACACAAGTTGGTCATAGTTAAATGCATGAAATAGAACAAAAACAGTGCAAACAGCAACACCAAAGCATAGCAAAAACATCAAAAAAAAAAAAAAAAACATTTAGGCACAAAAATCAATCAAAGGATAGATAATAATGAAATCTCCTCGCTTAGTAGTTAGGTATATTCAGCGAATATTTAAACAATATGACATTTAAACATTTAAACACAATGACAAGTGCTTAAAATGAAAACAAATAGGTATTGATAAAAAACAAATAAATTAAGTTACATTAATTTACAAAATATATATCTATGTTTTATCAAGAAATAACAGTAGATATATGGTATCCATATTTCTGTTTAAAGCGGAACGCTTTTGTTTATGGCTCAATATTTGTTTACTCTGTAATCTCATTTGTCAGTTTGACCTTTGAGTTTGACAATCATTATAATGAATGTCGGTATCGGTAAATAAATAAAAGAATTGTGTTCGATAAATTATATCGCGAGTCGAAGTACTGAGATTTAATTATTATTACTCTATAATTCGAATGAGATCTCACAACATGCACACACCGAACAATGTGATTGTGACAAGTAACTAAGATAAATAAATAAAGAGATAAGCGGATAGAATTATTGCAACCGTAATGAAACAGATAAACAAACACCGCAGAAGCAAAATTAATATAAAACTATGACACAAAGATAAGGGATAATTAATAACATAAAACAAAAGAAAAGAAAGTATTACTTTTTGACGGTTCTTTTTGGCCTGATGTTGGAGATTTTCAAGTCTTTTGATGCCAGGGTGCCGCAGCTAGTAGAAGCAGTAGGAGTAGTGTTTACCTCTGTGATGTCGGTGGATGAAGTTAAGGACTTTAATTCAGCCATCGTAGAAATCCTCTTCTTAGTGCCATGTGACTCTAAAACTACCACAGTGCCGTTCCTAGTCCAGCACTTTGTGATCCCGAATCGCTGACGAGCCGCAACAGAAACCTCATGACGTTCTTTAATGAGGAATTCAGATATAGTAATACCAGTATTCCTCAAATTGGTTTTACTGAACCAGACCTTATTTCTAAGGTCAATATCTCGGAATTTGATAAGAACGGCACGTGGCTTGTCAGAGCTGGAGCGGCCGAGACGGTGACAACGGCTTATATCTTCCACTTTCAATTCGGGGATTTTTAGATGTTCAGAAAGAATCTTAACGGTACCTGACACCAATTTTTCTGATTTGCTTTCCTGAATGCCGTGGACAAGAAGAATTTTTCTACGGGATTTCATTTCTAACTCATCATACTTGCCAGCCAAAAGCCCAAGTCGTAACTGAAGCCCCTCTAGAGCACCCATAACAAAACTTCTGAAGACACTGAATTGAGCCGCAATATTGGAAGTAGGACTTGTGGCCGGGATGGAAGCACTTTGAAGATTTTTTTGAAACTCGGCCATTTTATTATCAAAGTGATCTCTGAGTTCAAATATTGTGTGTTTCAAGGACTCCATTGTTCTGCTGCTGTTGTATTGTTTGAACAATTGGAAGAATTTTATGAAAATTTTTATTGTGAATGCGATAGGTGTTTAGTGTAGACTATAATTGTTGTCATTAAAGGAATGTAATACTGGTAAGTGACAAGACTTTCACAGCATATTTCTCATTAATTTAATTAAATAAAACGAGAGCATTAAAAAACATGAGTTCACTTATTTTACACCTACCCGCCTAGATATATTTTTTGAATGAAATAATAACTGTAAAAAATAGCACAATCGATGAGAAGTTAGCAATTTTTAGAGATCTGGCTGAGTTAATGTTTTCAAATGATAACGAGCAACCATCTGTACAAAGTTCGAATTCATTTTGGTTTCTAGTTTCTTAGATATATTTTTTTAGTGAAATAATAACTGTAAAAAATAGCACAATCGATGAGAAGTTAGCAATTTTTAGCGATCTGGCTGAGTTAATGTTTTCAAATGATAACGAGCAACCATCTGTACAAAGTTCGAATTCATTTTGGTTTCTAGTTTCTTAGATATATTTTTTTAATGAAATAATAACTGTAAAAAATAGCACAATCGATGAGAAGTTAGCAATTTTTAGAGATCTGGCTCAGTTAATGTTTTCAAATGAGAACTAGCAACCATCTGTACAAAGTTCGATTTCATTTTGGTTTCTAGTTTCTTAGATATATTTTTTTAGTGAAATAATAACTGTAAAAAATAGCACAATCGATGAGAAGTTAGCAATTTTTAGAGATCTGGCTGAGTTAATGTTTTCAAATGATAACGAGCAACCATCTGTACAAAGTTAGAATTCAGTTTGGTTTCTAGTTTCTTAGATATATTTTTTTAGTGAAATAATAACTGTAAAAAATAGCACAATCGATGAGAAGTTAGCAATTTTTAGAGATCTGGCTGAGTTAATGTTTTCAAATGATAACGAGCAACCATCTGTACAAAGTTCGAATTCATTTTGCTTTCTAGTTTCTTAGATTTTTTTATTTTTTTTTTATTTATAAACACTTTATTGCACACAAAAGACAAAAGATACAGTGTACATAACATTACAAGAACATATAACAAAAAAGAGAAGCGTGCAAACGCGGTCTTATTGCTTAAAGCAATCTCTTACAGACAACCCTTTAGAGTAAGAATTTGTCTGTGGGAAACGGGATGGTGCAAACAAGCATGTTTTATTCTTAAACAACTAAAAATTAATCTTTAAATAATACAAATAATATATAACAAAATACATATATATAAGTTTAATAAATACATATGTATTATATATACCAAATAATTATATAAATAAAATTATATATATAGCAGAAAGTTATACTAAACATATAGAATAAAAATAAAACTTACGTACATAAAATATAATACTTAATAAATAAATACTAATAGTATGATAATATAGGAAATAGTATTTACGCAGATTGAATAGATAAATAATACTTATGTAACCTATTTTTAAATATATAAATTGACTCAGATTGACGAATATCGGTAGGGAGCGTATTCCATAGCTTTGCAGCTGTCATCGTAAAGGATTCGCTATAGAAGTGGGTATGAGCGACCGGCAGTGACAGTTTGTTGTCAGAGCGTGACCGCAGTTCACGTGGATAGCTGACGTCAGTACCCACAAAACAGAACCGTTCCTTCAAATACGCGGGAAGAAGAGGATTATAGAGGATAGAGTAAAGAAGAGATAACATGTGCAAGTTGCGACGATGTCGAATAGTAAGCCACTTAAGTTGCGCCCGATATTCGGAGACGTGATCAAATTTCCGTAGACCAAAGATGAATTTGATGCAAACGTTCTGTAACCTTTCTAGCTTATTGAGTTGGTCCTCAGTAATGTTTGTGTAACAACAATCTGCGTAGTCCAAAATAGGAAGTAGAAGAGTTTGACATAACGTGATTTTAGTCTTAATGGGCAGAAAGTGTTTCCAACGTTTTAACAAATGAAATGTGGCGAAAACTTTTCTACTGACTTCAGCAACTTGCACAGTCCAGGATAATGTATTATCGATAAGAAGACCAAGGTTTTTAACGGAACTGCTAAGTGACAAAGGCGTATTGTTAAAGATGATCGCAGGTAGGTTGGCGTAATCAACTTTAGTAAGTAGTTTGGAGCTGCCAATAATAATGACCTGCGATTTATCTGGATTTACAAGAAGCCCGCACGTCTTGCTCCAAGTACAAATTTTATGCAATTCCTGGTTCAGCCTCTCAACAGCCCCTCCGATACCTGTTAAGGGAGCAGAAACGTAGACCTGCAAGTCGTCAGCATAAAGATGAAAGGAAGACGAGAGGAGATGGGATACAGTATTAATAAAAATGGAAAATAAAAGTGGAGAGAGGACACTGCCTTGAGGAACACCAGATGAGAGAGATTGGAGGCTGGATAATTTATTATTAATCCGTACACATTGCTGACGACCAAACAGGTTGCTACGAAACCACTCACATGCATCGGAAGAGATATTAATCGACCGAAGCACTGCCAGCAGGAGATCTAAATCAACCGTATTGAACGCATTACTGAAGTCCAATAATGCCAGGATACTAACATGTCTGTTGTCCATGTTAAAACGTATATCGTCGCATACTTTAAGTAGGGCAGTAGTAGTACTATGACCTCTCCGAAATCCTGATTGGAAATCAGAGAGTACATTGTACTCTGCTAGATACTTTGTTAATTGAAGATGGACAATACGTTCTAACACTTTAGACAGAAATGGAAGGATAGATATTGGACGAAAGTGAAAGAAAGATATGGGATTTTTGTTTTTGGGAATAGGAAGGATATAAGCTAAACGCCAAGTGGAAGGGAATTCATTATGGTCAAGGTAGAAATTGAAAATGTGAAATAATATAGGGAGAACATAATCTAACACAGCAAGTATCATTCTACGGTTGATTCCATCACATCCCGTGGCATCGGATCTTATTGCAAGGATGTTGGCCTTAACGTCACTAGCAGTAATTGGGGAAAAGTGAAAAGAGGGTCTGTTAGGAATAGGCAAGGATCTAAAATGATTTAAAGTACTAATTATATCACTGTTGTTCATTAGGACAGTACTAGCAAAAAATCCGTTCAGAGCATTGAGATCAACAGTATGAGGGATCCTGGATGCTTGTCGTCCAATACCTAGAGATTGTAGGAATTTCCATGTCTGAGAAGAATTGCTGTTCTCAATCTTATCTTGTATATATTTACGTTGAGCATCTCTACATACTTTACGGCACCGATTACGTAAACTCTTATATTTCACGAGGTTGTCAATAGTTGGGTTTAATTTAAATTTTGATTTAGCTCTGTCACGCTTCTTCATTAACTTCCGAATGTCCTGAGATAACCAAGGTGCAGGTAGGTGTTTGAGCTTGATGGGACGGAAAGGAGCATGTTTATCGAAGAGATCATTTAGAGAGGAGTTAAAAAGTTCAAGTTTCTCATCGATAGTAGAAGCGTTTAAAATTGAGTCCCAATTGATAGCACTAAGATCCTGCATAAATTTTTCGTTGTCAAAATGTTTGAAGCTTCGACGCATGACCACAGTGGGTTTAACTTTCGGCGGACGTACTTTGTACGACAGATATATTAGGTCATGGTACGAAAAGGCTTCAGTTCAGTTCAGGCTTAGTTGTCCGTGAATTTCAACATGCTCCAAGGATGAAACAAAGGATAGGTCAAGTTGGCTTGGGATGCAGTTGGGAAAGTAATGAGTGGCATTGGATGGGAGAAAATTTAAATTGGAGCTATTAATTATGTTCAATAAGCGCTTGGCACGAGCGTCATTTTTGATAAGGCAGGTATTGAAGTCGCCCATAATAATAGCATGGTTAACATTAGGCAAGGAATTTTCCAATAGACTTTCGAACGTGTCGAAGTAGTCTATGTGGAGCGAAGGACTGTAAAAAACACCGAGTAGTACCTTAATGTGTCCAAATATAACCTCAATGAGTATGTGCTCGGCGGATTCAGAGTATTGGGAATCGGATTTATTCAGGATAGTGAAAGGAATGTGGTTACGTAAATAAATAGCAACTCCTCCGCCTCCTTTTCCAGTTCGATCATTGCGGATAAGATGAAAGTTAGGTAATGAGAAGGAGGAAGAAGGAAGAGATGGCTCGAGGAATGTTTCGGAGATAAGGATAGCGTGAATATTAGAGTTGCCAAAGGAAGATAAGAGATCAGGATAGTGAGCTGGAATACTCTGCGCATTCAAATGAACAACATTAAAATTTTTTGGGAAAAGAGAGAAGGTTGAATCAAGAGAAGAGGAAAGCGGGATGTAAGTACTATGAAAACTGTCAGCCGAAGAGGAAAGTGATACAAAAGTGTTATCATCGTCTGAGTCAATATTCAGATCAATATTATTAATACTCATACTAAATAAATATAAATATATATATATATATATATATAATAAATATATTTAAAAATAATATATATGTATATTTAAACAAATGTATATAACCCGTAAAAGCTAATTTTATCAGACAAAAACTTACACTTACCAGCACTAACACAAGTTGGTCATAGTTAAATGCATGAAATAGAACAAAAACAGTGCAAACAGCAACACCAAAGCATAGCAAAAACATCAAAAAAAAAAAAAAAAACATTTAGGCACAAAAATCAATCAAAGGATAGATAATAATGAAATCTCCTCGCTTAGTAGTTAGGTATATTCAGCGAATATTTAAACAATATGACATTTAAACATTTAAACACAATGACAAGTGCTTAAAATGAAAACAAATAGGTATTGATAAAAAACAAATAAATTAAGTTACATTAATTTACAAAATATATATCTATGTTTTATCAAGAAATAACAGTAGATATATGGTATCCATATTTCTGTTTAAAGCGGAACGCTTTTGTTTATGGCTCAATATTTGTT
Source organism: Vanessa tameamea (assembly GCF_037043105.1). Classification (NCBI taxonomy): domain Eukaryota; kingdom Metazoa; phylum Arthropoda; class Insecta; order Lepidoptera; family Nymphalidae; genus Vanessa; species Vanessa tameamea. Next base: position 593,089 of record NC_087340.1, on the reverse strand, counting down.
TACTCTGTAATCTCATTTGTCAGTTTGACCTTTGAGTTTGACAATCATTATAATGAATGTCGGTATCGGTAAATAAATAAAAGAATTGTGTTCGATAAATTATATCGCGAGTCGAAGTACTGAGATTTAATTATTATTACTCTATAATTCGAATGAGATCTCACAACATGCACACACCGAACAATGTGATTGTGACAAGTAACTAAGATAAATAAATAAAGAGATAAGCGGATAGAATTATTGCAACCGTAATGAAACAGATAAACAAACACCGCAGAAGCAAAATTAATATAAAACTATGACACAAAGATAAGGGATAATTAATAACATAAAACAAAAGAAAAGAAAGTATTACTTTTTGACGGTTCTTTTTGGCCTGATGTTGGAGATTTTCAAGTCTTTTGATGCCAGGGTGCCGCAGCTAGTAGAAGCAGTAGGAGTAGTGTTTACCTCTGTGATGTCGGTGGATGAAGTTAAGGACTTTAATTCAGCCATCGTAGAAATCCTCTTCTTAGTGCCATGTGACTCTAAAACTACCACAGTGCCGTTCCTAGTCCAGCACTTTGTGATCCCGAATCGCTGACGAGCCGCAACAGAAACCTCATGACGTTCTTTAATGAGGAATTCAGATATAGTAATACCAGTATTCCTCAAATTGGTTTTACTGAACCAGACCTTATTTCTAAGGTCAATATCTCGGAATTTGATAAGAACGGCACGTGGCTTGTCAGAGCTGGAGCGGCCGAGACGGTGACAACGGCTTATATCTTCCACTTTCAATTCGGGGATTTTTAGATGTTCAGAAAGAATCTTAACGGTACCTGACACCAATTTTTCTGATTTGCTTTCCTGAATGCCGTGGACAAGAAGAATTTTTCTACGGGATTTCATTTCTAACTCATCATACTTGCCAGCCAAAAGCCCAAGTCGTAACTGAAGCCCCTCTAGAGCACCCATAACAAAACTTCTGAAGACACTGAATTGAGCCGCAATATTGGAAGTAGGACTTGTGGCCGGGATGGAAGCACTTTGAAGATTTTTTTGAAACTCGGCCATTTTATTATCAAAGTGATCTCTGAGTTCAAATATTGTGTGTTTCAAGGACTCCATTGTTCTGCTGCTGTTGTATTGTTTGAACAATTGGAAGAATTTTATGAAAATTTTTATTGTGAATGCGATAGGTGTTTAGTGTAGACTATAATTGTTGTCATTAAAGGAATGTAATACTGGTAAGTGACAAGACTTTCACAGCATATTTCTCATTAATTTAATTAAATAAAACGAGAGCATTAAAAAACATGAGTTCACTTATTTTACACCTACCCGCCTAGATATATTTTTTGAATGAAATAATAACTGTAAAAAATAGCACAATCGATGAGAAGTTAGCAATTTTTAGAGATCTGGCTGAGTTAATGTTTTCAAATGATAACGAGCAACCATCTGTACAAAGTTCGAATTCATTTTGGTTTCTAGTTTCTTAGATATATTTTTTTAGTGAAATAATAACTGTAAAAAATAGCACAATCGATGAGAAGTTAGCAATTTTTAGCGATCTGGCTGAGTTAATGTTTTCAAATGATAACGAGCAACCATCTGTACAAAGTTCGAATTCATTTTGGTTTCTAGTTTCTTAGATATATTTTTTTAATGAAATAATAACTGTAAAAAATAGCACAATCGATGAGAAGTTAGCAATTTTTAGAGATCTGGCTCAGTTAATGTTTTCAAATGAGAACTAGCAACCATCTGTACAAAGTTCGATTTCATTTTGGTTTCTAGTTTCTTAGATATATTTTTTTAGTGAAATAATAACTGTAAAAAATAGCACAATCGATGAGAAGTTAGCAATTTTTAGAGATCTGGCTGAGTTAATGTTTTCAAATGATAACGAGCAACCATCTGTACAAAGTTAGAATTCAGTTTGGTTTCTAGTTTCTTAGATATATTTTTTTAGTGAAATAATAACTGTAAAAAATAGCACAATCGATGAGAAGTTAGCAATTTTTAGAGATCTGGCTGAGTTAATGTTTTCAAATGATAACGAGCAACCATCTGTACAAAGTTCGAATTCATTTTGCTTTCTAGTTTCTTAGATTTTTTTATTTTTTTTTTATTTATAAACACTTTATTGCACACAAAAGACAAAAGATACAGTGTACATAACATTACAAGAACATATAACAAAAAAGAGAAGCGTGCAAACGCGGTCTTATTGCTTAAAGCAATCTCTTACAGACAACCCTTTAGAGTAAGAATTTGTCTGTGGGAAACGGGATGGTGCAAACAAGCATGTTTTATTCTTAAACAACTAAAAATTAATCTTTAAATAATACAAATAATATATAACAAAATACATATATATAAGTTTAATAAATACATATGTATTATATATACCAAATAATTATATAAATAAAATTATATATATAGCAGAAAGTTATACTAAACATATAGAATAAAAATAAAACTTACGTACATAAAATATAATACTTAATAAATAAATACTAATAGTATGATAATATAGGAAATAGTATTTACGCAGATTGAATAGATAAATAATACTTATGTAACCTATTTTTAAATATATAAATTGACTCAGATTGACGAATATCGGTAGGGAGCGTATTCCATAGCTTTGCAGCTGTCATCGTAAAGGATTCGCTATAGAAGTGGGTATGAGCGACCGGCAGTGACAGTTTGTTGTCAGAGCGTGACCGCAGTTCACGTGGATAGCTGACGTCAGTACCCACAAAACAGAACCGTTCCTTCAAATACGCGGGAAGAAGAGGATTATAGAGGATAGAGTAAAGAAGAGATAACATGTGCAAGTTGCGACGATGTCGAATAGTAAGCCACTTAAGTTGCGCCCGATATTCGGAGACGTGATCAAATTTCCGTAGACCAAAGATGAATTTGATGCAAACGTTCTGTAACCTTTCTAGCTTATTGAGTTGGTCCTCAGTAATGTTTGTGTAACAACAATCTGCGTAGTCCAAAATAGGAAGTAGAAGAGTTTGACATAACGTGATTTTAGTCTTAATGGGCAGAAAGTGTTTCCAACGTTTTAACAAATGAAATGTGGCGAAAACTTTTCTACTGACTTCAGCAACTTGCACAGTCCAGGATAATGTATTATCGATAAGAAGACCAAGGTTTTTAACGGAACTGCTAAGTGACAAAGGCGTATTGTTAAAGATGATCGCAGGTAGGTTGGCGTAATCAACTTTAGTAAGTAGTTTGGAGCTGCCAATAATAATGACCTGCGATTTATCTGGATTTACAAGAAGCCCGCACGTCTTGCTCCAAGTACAAATTTTATGCAATTCCTGGTTCAGCCTCTCAACAGCCCCTCCGATACCTGTTAAGGGAGCAGAAACGTAGACCTGCAAGTCGTCAGCATAAAGATGAAAGGAAGACGAGAGGAGATGGGATACAGTATTAATAAAAATGGAAAATAAAAGTGGAGAGAGGACACTGCCTTGAGGAACACCAGATGAGAGAGATTGGAGGCTGGATAATTTATTATTAATCCGTACACATTGCTGACGACCAAACAGGTTGCTACGAAACCACTCACATGCATCGGAAGAGATATTAATCGACCGAAGCACTGCCAGCAGGAGATCTAAATCAACCGTATTGAACGCATTACTGAAGTCCAATAATGCCAGGATACTAACATGTCTGTTGTCCATGTTAAAACGTATATCGTCGCATACTTTAAGTAGGGCAGTAGTAGTACTATGACCTCTCCGAAATCCTGATTGGAAATCAGAGAGTACATTGTACTCTGCTAGATACTTTGTTAATTGAAGATGGACAATACGTTCTAACACTTTAGACAGAAATGGAAGGATAGATATTGGACGAAAGTGAAAGAAAGATATGGGATTTTTGTTTTTGGGAATAGGAAGGATATAAGCTAAACGCCAAGTGGAAGGGAATTCATTATGGTCAAGGTAGAAATTGAAAATGTGAAATAATATAGGGAGAACATAATCTAACACAGCAAGTATCATTCTACGGTTGATTCCATCACATCCCGTGGCATCGGATCTTATTGCAAGGATGTTGGCCTTAACGTCACTAGCAGTAATTGGGGAAAAGTGAAAAGAGGGTCTGTTAGGAATAGGCAAGGATCTAAAATGATTTAAAGTACTAATTATATCACTGTTGTTCATTAGGACAGTACTAGCAAAAAATCCGTTCAGAGCATTGAGATCAACAGTATGAGGGATCCTGGATGCTTGTCGTCCAATACCTAGAGATTGTAGGAATTTCCATGTCTGAGAAGAATTGCTGTTCTCAATCTTATCTTGTATATATTTACGTTGAGCATCTCTACATACTTTACGGCACCGATTACGTAAACTCTTATATTTCACGAGGTTGTCAATAGTTGGGTTTAATTTAAATTTTGATTTAGCTCTGTCACGCTTCTTCATTAACTTCCGAATGTCCTGAGATAACCAAGGTGCAGGTAGGTGTTTGAGCTTGATGGGACGGAAAGGAGCATGTTTATCGAAGAGATCATTTAGAGAGGAGTTAAAAAGTTCAAGTTTCTCATCGATAGTAGAAGCGTTTAAAATTGAGTCCCAATTGATAGCACTAAGATCCTGCATAAATTTTTCGTTGTCAAAATGTTTGAAGCTTCGACGCATGACCACAGTGGGTTTAACTTTCGGCGGACGTACTTTGTACGACAGATATATTAGGTCATGGTACGAAAAGGCTTCAGTTCAGTTCAGGCTTAGTTGTCCGTGAATTTCAACATGCTCCAAGGATGAAACAAAGGATAGGTCAAGTTGGCTTGGGATGCAGTTGGGAAAGTAATGAGTGGCATTGGATGGGAGAAAATTTAAATTGGAGCTATTAATTATGTTCAATAAGCGCTTGGCACGAGCGTCATTTTTGATAAGGCAGGTATTGAAGTCGCCCATAATAATAGCATGGTTAACATTAGGCAAGGAATTTTCCAATAGACTTTCGAACGTGTCGAAGTAGTCTATGTGGAGCGAAGGACTGTAAAAAACACCGAGTAGTACCTTAATGTGTCCAAATATAACCTCAATGAGTATGTGCTCGGCGGATTCAGAGTATTGGGAATCGGATTTATTCAGGATAGTGAAAGGAATGTGGTTACGTAAATAAATAGCAACTCCTCCGCCTCCTTTTCCAGTTCGATCATTGCGGATAAGATGAAAGTTAGGTAATGAGAAGGAGGAAGAAGGAAGAGATGGCTCGAGGAATGTTTCGGAGATAAGGATAGCGTGAATATTAGAGTTGCCAAAGGAAGATAAGAGATCAGGATAGTGAGCTGGAATACTCTGCGCATTCAAATGAACAACATTAAAATTTTTTGGGAAAAGAGAGAAGGTTGAATCAAGAGAAGAGGAAAGCGGGATGTAAGTACTATGAAAACTGTCAGCCGAAGAGGAAAGTGATACAAAAGTGTTATCATCGTCTGAGTCAATATTCAGATCAATATTATTAATACTCATACTAAATAAATATAAATATATATATATAATAAATATATTTAAAAATAATATATATTTATATTTAAACAAATGTATATAACCCGTAAAAGCTAATTTTATCAGACAAAAACTTACACTTACCAGCACTAACACAAGTTGGTCATAGTTAAATGCATGAAATAGAACAAAAACAGTGCAAACAGCAACACCAAAGCATAGCAAAAACATCAAAAAAAAAAAAAAAAACATTTAGGCACAAAAATCAATCAAAGGATAGATAATAATGAAATCTCCTCGCTTAGTAGTTAGGTATATTCAGCGAATATTTAAACAATATGACATTTAAACATTTAAACACAATGACAAGTGCTTAAAATGAAAACAAATAGGTATTGATAAAAAACAAATAAATTAAGTTACATTAATTTACAAAATATATATCTATGTTTTATCAAGAAATAACAGTAGATATATGGTATCCATATTTCTGTTTAAAGCGGAACGCTTTTGTTTATGGCTCAATATTTGTTTACTCTGTAATCTCATTTGTCAGTTTGACCTTTGAGTTTGACAATCATTATAATGAATGTCGGTATCGGTAAATAAATAAAAGAATTGTGTTCGATAAATTATATCGCGAGTCGAAGTACTGAGATTTAATTATTATTACTCTATAATTCGAATGAGATCTCACAACATGCACACACCGAACAATGTGATTGTGACAAGTAACTAAGATAAATAAATAAAGAGATAAGCGGATAGAATTATTGCAACCGTAATGAAACAGATAAACAAACACCGCAGAAGCAAAATTAATATAAAACTATGACACAAAGATAAGGGATAATTAATAACATAAAACAAAAGAAAAGAAAGTATTACTTTTTGACGGTTCTTTTTGGCCTGATGTTGGAGATTTTCAAGTCTTTTGATGCCAGGGTGCCGCAGCTAGTAGAAGCAGTAGGAGTAGTGTTTACCTCTGTGATGTCGGTGGATGAAGTTAAGGACTTTAATTCAGCCATCGTAGAAATCCTCTTCTTAGTGCCATGTGACTCTAAAACTACCACAGTGCCGTTCCTAGTCCAGCACTTTGTGATCCCGAATCGCTGACGAGCCGCAACAGAAACCTCATGACGTTCTTTAATGAGGAATTCAGATATAGTAATACCAGTATTCCTCAAATTGGTTTTACTGAACCAGACCTTATTTCTAAGGTCAATATCTCGGAATTTGATAAGAACGGCACGTGGCTTGTCAGAGCTGGAGCGGCCGAGACGGTGACAACGGCTTATATCTTCCACTTTCAATTCGGGGATTTTTAGATGTTCAGAAAGAATCTTAACGGTACCTGACACCAATTTTTCTGATTTGCTTTCCTGAATGCCGTGGACAAGAAGAATTTTTCTACGGGATTTCATTTCTAACTCATCATACTTGCCAGCCAAAAGCCCAAGTCGTAACTGAAGCCCCTCTAGAGCACCCATAACAAAACTTCTGAAGACACTGAATTGAGCCGCAATATTGGAAGTAGGACTTGTGGCCGGGATGGAAGCACTTTGAAGATTTTTTTGAAACTCGGCCATTTTATTATCAAAGTGATCTCTGAGTTCAAATATTGTGTGTTTCAAGGACTCCATTGTTCTGCTGCTGTTGTATTGTTTGAACAATTGGAAGAATTTTATGAAAATTTTTATTGTGAATGCGATAGGTGTTTAGTGTAGACTATAATTGTTGTCATTAAAGGAATGTAATACTGGTAAGTGACAAGACTTTCACAGCATATTTCTCATTAATTTAATTAAATAAAACGAGAGCATTAAAAAACATGAGTTCACTTATTTTACACCTACCCGCCTAGATATATTTTTTGAATGAAATAATAACTGTAAAAAATAGCACAATCGATGAGAAGTTAGCAATTTTTAGAGATCTGGCTGAGTTAATGTTTTCAAATGATAACGAGCAACCATCTGTACAAAGTTCGAATTCATTTTGGTTTCTAGTTTCTTAGATATATTTTTTTAGTGAAATAATAACTGTAAAAAATAGCACAATCGATGAGAAGTTAGCAATTTTTAGCGATCTGGCTGAGTTAATGTTTTCAAATGATAACGAGCAACCATCTGTACAAAGTTCGAATTCATTTTGGTTTCTAGTTTCTTAGATATATTTTTTTAATGAAATAATAACTGTAAAAAATAGCACAATCGATGAGAAGTTAGCAATTTTTAGAGATCTGGCTCAGTTAATGTTTTCAAATGAGAACTAGCAACCATCTGTACAAAGTTCGATTTCATTTTGGTTTCTAGTTTCTTAGATATATTTTTTTAGTGAAATAATAACTGTAAAAAATAGCACAATCGATGAGAAGTTAGCAATTTTTAGAGATCTGGCTGAGTTAATGTTTTCAAATGATAACGAGCAACCATCTGTACAAAGTTCGAATTCATTTTGCTTTCTAGTTTCTTAGATTTTTTTATTTTTTTTTTATTTATAAACACTTTATTGCACACAAAAGACAAAAGATACAGTGTACATAACATTACAAGAACATATAACAAAAAAGAGAAGCGTGCAAACGCGGTCTTATTGCTTAAAGCAATCTCTTACAGACAACCCTTTAGAGTAAGAATTTGTCTGTGGGAAACGGGATGGTGCAAACAAGCATGTTTTATTCTTAAACAACTAAAAATTAATCTTTAAATAATACAAATAATATATAACAAAATACATATATATAAGTTTAATAAATACATATGTATTATATATACCAAATAATTATATAAATAAAATTATATATATAGCAGAAAGTTATACTAAACATATAGAATAAAAATAAAACTTACGTACATAAAATATAATACTTAATAAATAAATACTAATAGTATGATAATATAGGAAATAGTATTTACGCAGATTGAATAGATAAATAATACTTATGTAACCTATTTTTAAATATATAAATTGACTCAGATTGACGAATATCGGTAGGGAGCGTATTCCATAGCTTTGCAGCTGTCATCGTAAAGGATTCGCTATAGAAGTGGGTATGAGCGACCGGCAGTGACAGTTTGTTGTCAGAGCGTGACCGCAGTTCACGTGGATAGCTGACGTCAGTACCCACAAAACAGAACCGTTCCTTCAAATACGCGGGAAGAAGAGGATTATAGAGGATAGAGTAAAGAAGAGATAACATGTGCAAGTTGCGACGATGTCGAATAGTAAGCCACTTAAGTTGCGCCCGATATTCGGAGACGTGATCAAATTTCCGTAGACCAAAGATGAATTTGATGCAAACGTTCTGTAACCTTTCTAGCTTATTGAGTTGGTCCTCAGTAATGTTTGTGTAACAACAATCTGCGTAGTCCAAAATAGGAAGTAGAAGAGTTTGACATAACGTGATTTTAGTCTTAATGGGCAGAAAGTGTTTCCAACGTTTTAACAAATGAAATGTGGCGAAAACTTTTCTACTGACTTCAGCAACTTGCACAGTCCAGGATAATGTATTATCGATAAGAAGACCAAGGTTTTTAACGGAACTGCTAAGTGACAAAGGCGTATTGTTAAAGATGATCGCAGGTAGGTTGGCGTAATCAACTTTAGTAAGTAGTTTGGAGCTGCCAATAATAATGACCTGCGATTTATCTGGATTTACAAGAAGCCCGCACGTCTTGCTCCAAGTACAAATTTTATGCAATTCCTGGTTCAGCCTCTCAACAGCCCCTCCGATACCTGTTAAGGGAGCAGAAACGTAGACCTGCAAGTCGTCAGCATAAAGATGAAAGGAAGACGAGAGGAGATGGGATACAGTATTAATAAAAATGGAAAATAAAAGTGGAGAGAGGACACTGCCTTGAGGAACACCAGATGAGAGAGATTGGAGGCTGGATAATTTATTATTAATCCGTACACATTGCTGACGACCAAACAGGTTGCTACGAAACCACTCACATGCATCGGAAGAGATATTAATCGACCGAAGCACTGCCAGCAGGAGATCTAAATCAACCGTATTGAACGCATTACTGAAGTCCAATAATGCCAGGATACTAACATGTCTGTTGTCCATGTTAAAACGTATATCGTCGCATACTTTAAGTAGGGCAGTAGTAGTACTATGACCTCTCCGAAATCCTGATTGGAAATCAGAGAGTACATTGTACTCTGCTAGATACTTTGTTAATTGAAGATGGACAATACGTTCTAACACTTTAGACAGAAATGGAAGGATAGATATTGGACGAAAGTGAAAGAAAGATATGGGATTTTTGTTTTTGGGAATAGGAAGGATATAAGCTAAACGCCAAGTGGAAGGGAATTCATTATGGTCAAGGTAGAAATTGAAAATGTGAAATAATATAGGGAGAACATAATCTAACACAGCAAGTATCATTCTACGGTTGATTCCATCACATCCCGTGGCATCGGATCTTATTGCAAGGATGTTGGCCTTAACGTCACTAGCAGTAATTGGGGAAAAGTGAAAAGAGGGTCTGTTAGGAATAGGCAAGGATCTAAAATGATTTAAAGTACTAATTATATCACTGTTGTTCATTAGGACAGTACTAGCAAAAAATCCGTTCAGAGCATTGAGATCAACAGTATGAGGGATCCTGGATGCTTGTCGTCCAATACCTAGAGATTGTAGGAATTTCCATGTCTGAGAAGAATTGCTGTTCTCAATCTTATCTTGTATATATTTACGTTGAGCATCTCTACATACTTTACGGCACCGATTACGTAAACTCTTATATTTCACGAGGTTGTCAATAGTTGGGTTTAATTTAAATTTTGATTTAGCTCTGTCACGCTTCTTCATTAACTTCCGAATGTCCTGAGATAACCAAGGTGCAGGTAGGTGTTTGAGCTTGATGGGACGGAAAGGAGCATGTTTATCGAAGAGATCATTTAGAGAGGAGTTAAAAAGTTCAAGTTTCTCATCGATAGTAGAAGCGTTTAAAATTGAGTCCCAATTGATAGCACTAAGATCCTGCATAAATTTTTCGTTGTCAAAATGTTTGAAGCTTCGACGCATGACCACAGTGGGTTTAACTTTCGGCGGACGTACTTTGTACGACAGATATATTAGGTCATGGTACGAAAAGGCTTCAGTTCAGTTCAGGCTTAGTTGTCCGTGAATTTCAACATGCTCCAAGGATGAAACAAAGGATAGGTCAAGTTGGCTTGGGATGCAGTTGGGAAAGTAATGAGTGGCATTGGATGGGAGAAAATTTAAATTGGAGCTATTAATTATGTTCAATAAGCGCTTGGCACGAGCGTCATTTTTGATAAGGCAGGTATTGAAGTCGCCCATAATAATAGCATGGTTAACATTAGGCAAGGAATTTTCCAATAGACTTTCGAACGTGTCGAAGTAGTCTATGTGGAGCGAAGGACTGTAAAAAACACCGAGTAGTACCTTAATGTGTCCAAATATAACCTCAATGAGTATGTGCTCGGCGGATTCAGAGTATTGGGAATCGGATTTATTCAGGATAGTGAAAGGAATGTGGTTACGTAAATAAATAGCAACTCCTCCGCCTCCTTTTCCAGTTCGATCATTGCGGATAAGATGAAAGTTAGGTAATGAGAAGGAGGAAGAAGGAAGAGATGGCTCGAGGAATGTTTCGGAGATAAGGATAGCGTGAATATTAGAGTTGCCAAAGGAAGATAAGAGATCAGGATAGTGAGCTGGAATACTCTGCGCATTCAAATGAACAACATTAAAAATTTTTGGGAAAAGAGAGAAGGTTGAATCAAGAGAAGAGGAAAGCGGGATGTAAGTACTATGAAAACTGTCAGCCGAAGAGGAAAGTGATACAAAAGTGTTATCATCGTCTGAGTCAATATTCAGATCAATATTATTAATACTCATACTAAATAAATATAAATATATATATATAATAAATATATTTAAAAATAATATATATTTATATTTAAACAAATGTATATAACCCGTAAAAGCTAATTTTATCAGACAAAAACTTACACTTACCAGCACTAACACAAGTTGGTCATAGTTAAATGCATGAAATAGAACAAAAACAGTGCAAACAGCAACACCAAAGCATAGCAAAAACATCAAAAAAAAAAAAAAAAACATTTAGGCACAAAAATCAATCAAAGGATAGATAATAATGAAATCTCCTCGCTTAGTAGTTAGGTATATTCAGCGAATATTTAAACAATATGACATTTAAACATTTAAACACAATGACAAGTGCTTAAAATGAAAACAAATAGGTATTGATAAAAAACAAATAAATTAAGTTACATTAATTTACAAAATATATATCTATGTTTTATCAAGAAATAACAGTAGATATATGGTATCCATATTTCTGTTTAAAGCGGAACGCTTTTGTTTATGGCTCAATATTTGTTTACTCTGTAATCTCATTTGTCAGTTTGACCTTTGAGTTTGACAATCATTATAATGAATGTCGGTATCGGTAAATAAATAAAAGAATTGTGTTCGATAAATTATATCGCGAGTCGAAGTACTGAGATTTAATTATTATTACTCTATAATTCGAATGAGATCTCACAACATGCACACACCGAACAATGTGATTGTGACAAGTAACTAAGATAAATAAATAAAGAGATAAGCGGATAGAATTATTGCAACCGTAATGAAACAGATAAACAAACACCGCAGAAGCAAAATTAATATAAAACTATGACACAAAGATAAGGGATAATTAATAACATAAAACAAAAGAAAAGAAAGTATTACTTTTTGACGGTTCTTTTTGGCCTGATGTTGGAGATTTTCAAGTCTTTTGATGCCAGGGTGCCGCAGCTAGTAGAAGCAGTAGGAGTAGTGTTTACCTCTGTGATGTCGGTGGATGAAGTTAAGGACTTTAATTCAGCCATCGTAGAAATCCTCTTCTTAGTGCCATGTGACTCTAAAACTACCACAGTGCCGTTCCTAGTCCAGCACTTTGTGATCCCGAATCGCTGACGAGCCGCAACAGAAACCTCATGACGTTCTTTAATGAGGAATTCAGATATAGTAATACCAGTATTCCTCAAATTGGTTTTACTGAACCAGACCTTATTTCTAAGGTCAATATCTCGGAATTTGATAAGAACGGCACGTGGCTTGTCAGAGCTGGAGCGGCCGAGACGGTGACAACGGCTTATATCTTCCACTTTCAATTCGGGGATTTTTAGATGTTCAGAAAGAATCTTAACGGTACCTGACACCAATTTTTCTGATTTGCTTTCCTGAATGCCGTGGACAAGAAGAATTTTTCTACGGGATTTCATTTCTAACTCATCATACTTGCCAGCCAAAAGCCCAAGTCGTAACTGAAGCCCCTCTAGAGCACCCATAACAAAACTTCTGAAGACACTGAATTGAGCCGCAATATTGGAAGTAGGACTTGTGGCCGGGATGGAAGCACTTTGAAGATTTTTTTGAAACTCGGCCATTTTATTATCAAAGTGATCTCTGAGTTCAAATATTGTGTGTTTCAAGGACTCCATTGTTCTGCTGCTGTTGTATTGTTTGAACAATTGGAAGAATTTTATGAAAATTTTTATTGTGAATGCGATAGGTGTTTAGTGTAGACTATAATTGTTGTCATTAAAGGAATGTAATACTGGTAAGTGACAAGACTTTCACAGCATATTTCTCATTAATTTAATTAAATAAAACGAGAGCATTAAAAAACATGAGTTCACTTATTTTACACCTACCCGCCTAGATATATTTTTTGAATGAAATAATAACTGTAAAAAATAGCACAATCGATGAGAAGTTAGCAATTTTTAGAGATCTGGCTGAGTTAATGTTTTCAAATGATAACGAGCAACCATCTGTACAAAGTTCGAATTCATTTTGGTTTCTAGTTTCTTAGATATATTTTTTTAGTGAAATAATAACTGTAAAAAATAGCACAATCGATGAGAAGTTAGCAATTTTTAGCGATCTGGCTGAGTTAATGTTTTCAAATGATAACGAGCAACCATCTGTACAAAGTTCGAATTCATTTTGGTTTCTAGTTTCTTAGATATATTTTTTTAATGAAATAATAACTGTAAAAAATAGCACAATCGATGAGAAGTTAGCAATTTTTAGAGATCTGGCTCAGTTAATGTTTTCAAATGAGAACTAGCAACCATCTGTACAAAGTTCGATTTCATTTTGGTTTCTAGTTTCTTAGATATATTTTTTTAGTGAAATAATAACTGTAAAAAATAGCACAATCGATGAGAAGTTAGCAATTTTTAGAGATCTGGCTGAGTTAATGTTTTCAAATGATAACGAGCAACCATCTGTACAAAGTTAGAATTCAGTTTGGTTTCTAGTTTCTTAGATATATTTTTTTAGTGAAATAATAACTGTAAAAAATAGCACAATCGATGAGAAGTTAGCAATTTTTAGAGATCTGGCTGAGTTAATGTTTTCAAATGATAACGAGCAACCATCTGTACAAAGTTCGAATTCATTTTGCTTTCTAGTTTCTTAGATTTTTTTATTTTTTTTTTATTTATAAACACTTTATTGCACACAAAAGACAAAAGATACAGTGTACATAACATTACAAGAACATATAACAAAAAAGAGAAGCGTGCAAACGCGGTCTTATTGCTTAAAGCAATCTCTTACAGACAACCCTTTAGAGTAAGAATTTGTCTGTGGGAAACGGGATGGTGCAAACAAGCATGTTTTATTCTTAAACAACTAAAAATTAATCTTTAAATAATACAAATAATATATAACAAAATACATATATATAAGTTTAATAAATACATATGTATTATATATACCAAATAATTATATAAATAAAATTATATATATAGCAGAAAGTTATACTAAACATATAGAATAAAAATAAAACTTACGTACATAAAATATAATACTTAATAAATAAATACTAATAGTATGATAATATAGGAAATAGTATTTACGCAGATTGAATAGATAAATAATACTTATGTAACCTATTTTTAAATATATAAATTGACTCAGATTGACGAATATCGGTAGGGAGCGTATTCCATAGCTTTGCAGCTGTCATCGTAAAGGATTCGCTATAGAAGTGGGTATGAGCGACCGGCAGTGACAGTTTGTTGTCAGAGCGTGACCGCAGTTCACGTGGATAGCTGACGTCAGTACCCACAAAACAGAACCGTTCCTTCAAATACGCGGGAAGAAGAGGATTATAGAGGATAGAGTAAAGAAGAGATAACATGTGCAAGTTGCGACGATGTCGAATAGTAAGCCACTTAAGTTGCGCCCGATATTCGGAGACGTGATCAAATTTCCGTAGACCAAAGATGAATTTGATGCAAACGTTCTGTAACCTTTCTAGCTTATTGAGTTGGTCCTCAGTAATGTTTGTGTAACAACAATCTGCGTAGTCCAAAATAGGAAGTAGAAGAGTTTGACATAACGTGATTTTAGTCTTAATGGGCAGAAAGTGTTTCCAACGTTTTAACAAATGAAATGTGGCGAAAACTTTTCTACTGACTTCAGCAACTTGCACAGTCCAGGATAATGTATTATCGATAAGAAGACCAAGGTTTTTAACGGAACTGCTAAGTGACAAAGGCGTATTGTTAAAGATGATCGCAGGTAGGTTGGCGTAATCAACTTTAGTAAGTAGTTTGGAGCTGCCAATAATAATGACCTGCGATTTATCTGGATTTACAAGAAGCCCGCACGTCTTGCTCCAAGTACAAATTTTATGCAATTCCTGGTTCAGCCTCTCAACAGCCCCTCCGATACCTGTTAAGGGAGCAGAAACGTAGACCTGCAAGTCGTCAGCATAAAGATGAAAGGAAGACGAGAGGAGATGGGATACAGTATTAATAAAAATGGAAAATAAAAGTGGAGAGAGGACACTGCCTTGAGGAACACCAGATGAGAGAGATTGGAGGCTGGATAATTTATTATTAATCCGTACACATTGCTGACGACCAAACAGGTTGCTACGAAACCACTCACATGCATCGGAAGAGATATTAATCGACCGAAGCACTGCCAGCAGGAGATCTAAATCAACCGTATTGAACGCATTACTGAAGTCCAATAATGCCAGGATACTAACATGTCTGTTGTCCATGTTAAAACGTATATCGTCGCATACTTTAAGTAGGGCAGTAGTAGTACTATGACCTCTCCGAAATCCTGATTGGAAATCAGAGAGTACATTGTACTCTGCTAGATACTTTGTTAATTGAAGATGGACAATACGTTCTAACACTTTAGACAGAAATGGAAGGATAGATATTGGACGAAAGTGAAAGAAAGATATGGGATTTTTGTTTTTGGGAATAGGAAGGATATAAGCTAAACGCCAAGTGGAAGGGAATTCATTATGGTCAAGGTAGAAATTGAAAATGTGAAATAATATAGGGAGAACATAATCTAACACAGCAAGTATCATTCTACGGTTGATTCCATCACATCCCGTGGCATCGGATCTTATTGCAAGGATGTTGGCCTTAACGTCACTAGCAGTAATTGGGGAAAAGTGAAAAGAGGGTCTGTTAGGAATAGGCAAGGATCTAAAATGATTTAAAGTACTAATTATATCACTGTTGTTCATTAGGACAGTACTAGCAAAAAATCCGTTCAGAGCATTGAGATCAACAGTATGAGGGATCCTGGATGCTTGTCGTCCAATACCTAGAGATTGTAGGAATTTCCATGTCTGAGAAGAATTGCTGTTCTCAATCTTATCTTGTATATATTTACGTTGAGCATCTCTACATACTTTACGGCACCGATTACGTAAACTCTTATATTTCACGAGGTTGTCAATAGTTGGGTTTAATTTAAATTTTGATTTAGCTCTGTCACGCTTCTTCATTAACTTCCGAATGTCCTGAGATAACCAAGGTGCAGGTAGGTGTTTGAGCTTGATGGGACGGAAAGGAGCATGTTTATCGAAGAGATCATTTAGAGAGGAGTTAAAAAGTTCAAGTTTCTCATCGATAGTAGAAGCGTTTAAAATTGAGTCCCAATTGATAGCACTAAGATCCTGCATAAATTTTTCGTTGTCAAAATGTTTGAAGCTTCGACGCATGACCACAGTGGGTTTAACTTTCGGCGGACGTACTTTGTACGACAGATATATTAGGTCATGGTACGAAAAGGCTTCAGTTCAGTTCAGGCTTAGTTGTCCGTGAATTTCAACATGCTCCAAGGATGAAACAAAGGATAGGTCAAGTTGGCTTGGGATGCAGTTGGGAAAGTAATGAGTGGCATTGGATGGGAGAAAATTTAAATTGGAGCTATTAATTATGTTCAATAAGCGCTTGGCACGAGCGTCATTTTTGATAAGGCAGGTATTGAAGTCGCCCATAATAATAGCATGGTTAACATTAGGCAAGGAATTTTCCAATAGACTTTCGAACGTGTCGAAGTAGTCTATGTGGAGCGAAGGACTGTAAAAAACACCGAGTAGTACCTTAATGTGTCCAAATATAACCTCAATGAGTATGTGCTCGGCGGATTCAGAGTATTGGGAATCGGATTTATTCAAGATAGTGAAAGGAATGTGGTTACGTAAATAAATAGCAACTCCTCCGCCTCCTTTTCCAGTTCGATCATTGCGATGATTGAGGAAGAAGGAAGAGATGGCTTGAGGAATGTTTCGGAGATAAGGATAGCGTGAATATTAGAGTTGCCAAAGGAAGATAAGAGATCAGGATAGTGAGCTGGAATACTCTGCGCATTCAAATGAACAACATTAAAATTTTTTGGGAAAAGAGAGAAGATTGAATCAAGAGAAGAGGAAAGCGGGATGTAAGTACTATGAAAACTGTCAGCCGGAGAGGAAAGTGATACAAAAGTGTTATCATCGTCTGAGTCAATATTCAGATCGATATTATTAATACTCATACTAAATAAATATAAATATATATATATATATATAATAAATATATTTAAAAATAATATATATGTATATTTAAACAAATGTATATAACCCGTAAAAGCTAATTTTATCAGACAAAAACTTACACTTACCAGCACTAACACAAGTTGGTCATAGTTAAATGCATGAAATAGAACAAAAACAGTACAAACAGCAACACCAAGGCATAGCAAAAACATAAAAAAAAAAAAAAACATTTAGGCACAAAAATCAATCAAAGGATAGATAATAATGAAATCTCCTCGCTTAGTAGTTAGGTATATTCAGCGAATATTTAAACAATATGACATTTAAACATTTAAACACAATGACAAGTGCTTAAAATGAAAACAAATAGGTATTGATAAAAAACAAATAAATTAAGTTACATTAATTTACAAAATATATATCTATGTTTTATCAAGAAATAACAGTAGATATATGGTATCCATATTTCTGCTTAAAACGGAACGCTTTTGTTTATGGCTCAATATTTGTTTACTCTGTAATCTCATTTGTCAATTTGACCTTTGAGTTTGACAATTATTATAATGAATGTCGGTATCGGTAAATAAATAAAAGAATTGTGTTCGATAAATTATATCGCGCTTTTTTCGCTTGCGTTAGCGTTGGTTAACACACGTGTTAAGAGATTTTGAGTGTTTTCGTTTTGTTTTGTAGTATATTTTATTGTTAATAGTGCTTTAGTTGGTAGTTGGGTTAAGTGGTGTTAGTAATATTTGTAAATCTTGTGAGTATTTAACGTGTTTTAATATTTTTTAGCTTCTAAGTTTTATAATGGAGGTTGATCCTCCTCCTGATCCCCCTGATCCAGGTGGCTCAATAGAGCCTGTTCCCGATACTCTATCTCCTCCCTCTGTACCTGTTTCCCGAAAACGCCTCGGTAATGATTCCATTAATTCCGATTCCAATGTCAAAAAAACCATAATTAATCCTAGTTCAGCAAATCCCTCAATACAAACGATTTACACTCATCCATCCTTCTCTGAAGGCCCTAAAATGTATTCCGACGATGACAAGGGTCCTTTCATCGTTCATGTGTCCCGGGAAGTATCTGACCCAGCTTCAGGAACTACTATACGGGCAATTAAATTCGGACAATTCCTGCACACTCATAAAATTAAGAGTATTATTAACGATGGTGTTAAGAACATAGGCCGTAACAAAATTTCAATTGAATTTTCAACAGCTCAAGCAGCAAACACCTTTCTAGTTAATCCTATTGTTGAAATGTGCAAGTATAAAGCTACTGTACCGACTTTTAATGTAACTAGAATGGGATTGATTAAGGGTATTCCCGTGGACTGGTCGATGGAAGAACTGGCAATGTCACTTGAGCTTCCCACTGGATGTGGTGAAGTTATGAAAATAAGACGCCTGAATAGAAAGACAATTGCTGACAGTGTAACTACATGGGTTCCTACCCAATCTGTTGTAATTACATTGAGAGGTCAAATACTTCCTTCAAAAGTGTATTCCTACCATACGTCCCTTCCAGTAGAAACTTATAAACTTCCCACTATCCAATGCCTTAATTGCTGCCGTTATGGTCATATTAAAACTCAGTGTCGATCTCAACCTAGGTGTTTTAAGTGCTCCAAATCCCACACAGGTGAGTCTTGTAGTGTAAGTAAGGATAACGCCACTTGCTTACATTGCTCTGGTAACCATTTTACAACAGACAAGGATTGTCCAGAGTTTTCTCGCCAACAATCGATCAAAATTGTTATGTCTCAGGACAACATTTCATACATTGAAGCATCCTCTCGGTTCCCTCCTGTACGTAGATCCTATGCAGAGATTGCAAAGGAGATGTTTACCCCTCCCACATATTCTCCAATTCTCCCTAGTCAACCTATCCCTTCAACTACCAGGTCCTATCGGAAGACTGTTATCAGTACTCCTCGCCCAAGATCACCTCTTGGGAAAGGGTATGATAAACAGGCCCATCAATCGATCGTTAGTAATTGTCCCTCTACTGCTCCTAATGGTTGTGCTCTCAACCAAAACACTCCTAACCCTCTTAATAACAATCCCAACTTCTTAGAAATGCTAACTAAGATACTTCTTAGTATTATCTCAACATGTAATGATATCCCCTTACCGTCCAACGTTGCTCAAGACTTATGTCAGTTATTCTCCATCCTTCACAATGGCCCCAATCAGCTTCCTTCAATGGAACTGCAAAAGCGTCCGGCCTAAAAAACATGAACTCCTCTCTCTAATAAACCTCCATAAACCTGTCATTATTGCCATCTCTGAAACATGGTTGATCCCTGGATCCCGATTCCGGGTCCCAGGCTTCTCCTGTTTGAGGGATGACAGAAGTGATGGTTATGCTGGGAGTGCCATTTTCGTTCGGCACTCCCTTCCCTTCTCCCAAATTCCTTTATCCCTTCCCAGCCAGCATGTTAATGCTGTTGCTGTTAGAGCCCTTAACATCTCTTTTCTTTCCCTGTATATTCCTCATCCCAATCCAGCTTTAATTCCTGATATATCTGCCATCATTTCCTCTCTCCCTAGTCCTATCCTAGTCATGGGGGATTTTAACGCCCATCACACCGCCTGGGGTTCACATTTCTGTGACCCATTTGCTCTCTTGTTGATGGACATATTTGATGATGCAAACCTCTGCATCCTCAATAATGGCTCACCAACATTACGCCTTAATTCTGTTGACCCTTCCTCAAATACTCCTTCTGAGTGGCTTAACAATTTCGCTGATAAGCTTGCCCCCCCATTTGTCCCTTATGAGGACAGTTTTCTAAATTCTACGCCAGCATCCACATCCACTTTGGATGAAATGGATGCCCCCTTTTCTTTTTCCAAACTTCAATGTGCGTTAAATGGTTTATCTGATTCTACTCCTGGGGAAGACGGCGTTCCTTACTCTTTTATTTGTAAAAAAAATGTTTTTTAAACATAATTAACTCGGTTTTTATCAAAGGAATCGTCCCGCAATCTTGGAAGACACAAATTGTTATCCCGATCCTTAAACCGGGTAAGAACCCTTCGGATTGCAACTCATATAGACCGATAGCTTTATCATCAACTTTGGCAAAGATCACTGAACATCTGTTGAAGAACCGCCTGGAATGGTTAATGGAAAGCAGAAATATACTTGCTCCCTCCCAATTTGGCTTTCGGAAGGGGTTGAGCACCATTGATAATCTAAGCATACTCACAACAGACATTCGAATTGCCTTTGCTAAAGGAGAGTACCTTGTGGGAATCTTTCTAGATATATCTTCTGCATATGATAATGTACTTCTTCCGTTACTCAGGCAGAAAATGCAACAGCTGAGTATTCCACCGAGGATAGTTCATCTCATATGTAATCTGTTAACTTGCAGATCAATAACGGTTAGACACCAACATCTCTCTCTTCCCCCCAGACTTGTCTGGAAAGGTCTTCCTCAAGGCTCAGTACTCAGTCCTCTGCTTTACAGCATATACACCCATGATCTCGATTTGTCTGTTAACAATTTTTGTAACATTCTCCAGTATGCTGATGACACTGTTTTGTATTATAGATCTAGCTCCATTGAAAATTTAACATTTCGATTAAACTCTGCTTTGCATTACCTATCCCAATGGCTCTCTGACCATGGCTTATCGCTATCGATAGCCAAAAGTCAAGCAGTGGTATTTACTAAAAAAAGACGTATACCTACCTTTAATTTGTTTTATGAGGGTCAGCGCATTAACTTTGTAGACAAAACAAAATTTCTTGGTATTATTCTCGATCACCGACTGAACGGAATTTCACACTCTGACTATTTAGCCAAGAAATGTGAAAAATCAATTAATGCCCTTAGAGCAGTATCTGGAGTTTGGTGGGGAGCTCACCCTTATACATTGAAGCTGATCTATAACGCAATAGTTCGTAGTCATTTGGACTATGGACTGTTTGTTCTAGATCCATTCAATAAATCAGCTTCAGAAAAATTAAACAAAATTCAATTTAAATGTTTGCGCATAATCTTGGGTGCGATGAAATCCACTCCTACTAATGCTCTGCAGGTTGAGTGTGTTGACCCTCCTCTACATATAAGGAGGCAATACTTATGTGACCGCTTTATCATCAAATTGTTACAGCTATTTTCCCATCCTCTATTGGCCCGATTAAACAAATTATCCCACCTTTACAACCCAGACAGACCGAAATCTTCATTCCTATTAAACAGTTTCCTCAAGTATACCAACCTCCCTCATCCCCTTACCACTTTTCCCTCTAATCCTCTTTTTTCCACCTCCTTTAAAGCTCTTATTTATAATACCCCCGTTATTACAAACCTTGGTCTTATAAAAGGTTCCCCTGATACTAGTGTCCAATTTCAAAAAATGTTTCATCAAAATTGGCCAAATCACCTCCCTATATATACTGATGCCTCTAAACTCTCACCGACCGGCTGCGTTGGCGCAGCTTGTTGGATACCGAAATATAAAATAGCCCTTTTATTTAAATGCCCCCCTGAAACCTCTATATTTTCCGGTGAGGCCATTGCTTTACTGGAAGCTATTATGTATGCCCAGTCACACAACATACAACAATCAGTTATTTTATGTGACTCATTAAGCTGTCTGTTGGCCATTAAAGAAAATCCTTTTCGTAGCAAATTAAGACTTTCTATCGTTTTTAAGATCAGAGAGGCTCTGTTGTCCTGTCACCAACAAGGCCTTCAGGTTTAGCTGGTCTGGATTCCAAGTCATTCCGGTATTATTGGAAATGAGATGGCTGACTCGTATGCTAAGATTGCCATCCAATCTGGTTCATCTGAGCATTTTGTCAATTCCTCTCGAGACCTGCTCACTCTTGCGAAAGCTCAAATGGTTAAATCCTGGAATGCTTTTTGGATTTCATCAAAATCGGTTAAAGGTAAGTATTATTCGGCGTTACAACCTGAAATTCCGAGGCGACCTTGGTTTTCACTTCACAGGCACGCTGACCGTTGGGTCACATCCACTATCTGTCGGTTACGCCTCGGCCATTCTTGCACACCTACCCACCTAGCAAAGATAAGAGTTCGAGATCACTCGCTGTGTGAATGTGGCCTAGACGAAGGTTCCGCTACCCACATCCTGTTCCTTTGTCCTAAACTTCTTCATCCCATTTACGACGTTCTCCCTCCTAAAGTTCCTCGTCCTATAAATGTTGAATGTTTGTTGACGTTTGTGTTTAGTCCATTTTGTTCTTTTTTGTGTAAATATATTAAATGTAATAAAATTAAGTTGTGAATAGTCCAATTGAGTGATATATCTTATTATATATAGTTTAGAATACTAACAATTATTTGTAATTTATCCTATTATTAACCCTTAATGTTTGTGTTGTTCTAGGTTACGGATTAACAAGGAAATTACTACTACTATACTTGGCTTTAAAATTTAATTGAGTTTGTTATCTCACCCATACCGATCAATCTCATTCGTGTCTTCTCCATCCTACGTGACATTGGCGAAATAATCTGTGCCCTGTCGGCACAACTAAAAGCCATTAAACTAAGAATTGAATTGAATAACATAAAACAAAATAAAAGAAAGTATTACTTTTTGACGGTTCTTTTTGGCCTGATGTTGGAGATTTTCAAGTCTTTTGATGCCAGAGTGCCGCAGCTAGTAGAAGCAGTAGGAGTAGTGTTTACCTCTGTGATGTCGGTGGATGAAGTTAAGGACTTTAATTCAGCCATCGTAGAAATCCTCTTCTTAGTGCCATGTGACTCTAAAACTACCACAGTGCCGTTCCTAGTCCAGCACTTTGTGATCCCGAATCGCTGACGAGCCGCAACAAAAACCTCATGACGTTCTTTAGTGAGGAATTCAAATATAGTAATACCAGTATTCCTCAAATTGGTTTTACTGAACCAGACCTTATTTCTAAGGTCAATATCTCGGAATTTGATAAGAACGGCACGTGGCTTGTCAGAGCTGGAGCGGCCGAGACGGTGACAACGGCTTATATCTTCCACTTTCAATTCGGGGATTTTTAGATGTTCAGAAAGAATCTTAACGGTACCTGACACCAATTTTTCTGATTTGCTTTCCTGAATGCCGTGGACAAGAAGAATTTTTCTACGGGATTTCATTTCTAACTCATCATACTTGCCAGCCAAAAGCCCAAGTTGTAACTGAAGCCCCTCTAGAGCACCCATAACAAAACTTCTGAAGACACTGAATTGAGCCGCAATATTGGAAGTAGGACTTGTGGCCGGGATGGAAGCACTTTGAAGATTTTTTTGAAACTCGGCCATTTTATTATCAAAGTGATCTCTGAGTTCAAATATTGTGTGTTTCAAGGACTCCATTGTTCTGCTGCTGTTGTATTGTTTGAACAATTGGAAGAATTTTATGAAATTTTTTATTGTGAATGCGATAGGCGTTTAGTGTAGGCTATAATTGTTGTCATTAAAGGAATGTAATACTGGTAAGTGACAAGACTTTCACAGCATATTTCTCATTAATTTAATTAAATAAAACGAGAGCATTAAAAAACATGAGTTCACTTATTTTACACCTACCCGCCTAGATATATTTTTTTAATGAAATAATAACTGTAAAAAATAGCACAATCGATGAGAAGTTAGCAATTTTTAGAGATCTGGCTGAGTTAATGTTTTCAGATGATAACGAGCAACCATCTGTACAAAGTTCGAATTCATTTTGGTTTCTAGTTTCTTAGATATATTTTTTTAGTGAAATAATAACTGTAAAAAATAGCACAATCGATGAGAAGTTAGCAATTTTTAGAGATCTGGCTGAGTTAATGTTTTCAAATGATAACGAGCAACCATCTGTACAAAGTTCGAATTCATTTTGGTTTCTAGTTTCTTAGATATATTTTTTTAATGAAATAATAACTGTAAAAAATAGCACAATCGATGAGAAGTTAGCAATTTTTAGCGATCTGGCTCAGTTAATGTTTTCAAATGATAACGAGCAACCATCTGTACAAAGTTCGAATTCATTTTGGTTTCTAGTTTCTTAGATATATTTTTTTAGTGAAATAATAACTGTAAAAAATTGCACAATCGATGAGAAGTTAGCAATTTTTAGAGATCTGGCTGAGTTAATGTTTTCAAATGATAACGAGCAACCATCTGTACAAAGTTCGAATTCATTTTGGTTTCTAGTTTCTTAGATATATTTTTTTAGTGAAATAATAACTGTAAAAAATAGCACAATCGATGAGAAGTTAGCAATTTTCAGAGATCTGGCTCAGTTAATGTTTTCAAATGAGAACTAGCAACCATCTGTACAAAGTTCGAATTCATTTTGGTTTCTAGTTTCTTAGATATATTTTTTTAATGAAATAATAACTGTAAAAAATAGCACAATCGATGAGAAGTTAGCAATTTTTAGAGATCTGGCTGAGTTAATGTTTTCAAATGAGAACTAGCAACCATCTGTACAAAGTTTGAATTCATTTTGGTTTCTAGTTTCTTAGATATATTTTTTTAGTGAAATAATAACTGTAAAAAATAGCACAATCGATGAGAAGTTAGCAATTTTTAGAGATCTGGCTGAGTTAATGTTTTCAAATGATAACGAGCAACCACCTGTACAAAGTTCGAATTCATTTTGGTTTCTAGTTTCTTAGATATATTTTTTTAGTGAAATAATAACTATAAAAAATTGCACAATCGATGAGAAGTTAGCAATTTTTAGAGATCTGGCTGAGTTAATGTTTTCAAATGATAACGAGCAACCATCTGTACAAAGTTCGAATTCATTTTGTTTTCTAGTTTCTTAGATATATTTTTTTAATGAAATAATAACTGTAAAAAATAGCACAATCGATGAGAAGTTAGCAATTTTTAGAGATCTGGCTCAGTTAATGTTTTCAAATGAGAACTAGCAACCATCTGTACAAAGTTCGATTTCATTTTGGTTTCTAGTTTCTTAGATATATTTTTTTAGTGAAATAATAACTGTAAAAAATAGCACAATCGATGAGAAGTTAGCAAATTTTAGAGATCTGGCTGAGTTAATGTTTTCAAATGATAACGAGCAACCATCTGTACAAAGTTCGAATTCATTTTGGTTTCTAGTTTCTTAGATATATTTTTTTAATGAAATAATAACTGTAAAAAATAGCACAATCGATGAGAAGTTAGCAATTTTTAGAGATCTGGCTGAGTTAATGTTTTCAAATGAGAACTAGCAACCATCTGTACAAAGTTCGAATTCATTTTGGTTTCTAGTTTCTTAGATATATTTTTTTAGTGAAATAATAACTGTAAAAAATAGCACAATCGATGAGAAGTTAGCAATTTTTAGAGATCTGGCTGAGTTAATGTTTTCAAATGATAACGAGCAACCATCTGTACAAAGTTCGAATTCATTTTGCTTTCTAGTTTCTTAGATTTTTTTATTTTTTTTTATTTATAAACACTTTATTGCACACAAAAGACAAAAGATACAGTGTACATAACATTACAATAACATATAACAAAAAAGAGAAGCGTGCAAAGGCGGTCTAATTGCTTAAAGCAATCTCTTACAGACAACCCTTTAGAGTAAGAATTTGTCTGTGGGAAACGGGATGGTGCAAACAAGCATGTTTTATTCTTAAACAACTAAAAATTAATCTTTAAATAATACAAATAATATATAACAAAATACATATATATAAGTTTAATAAATACATATGTATTATATATACCAAATAATTATATAAATAAAATTATATATATAGCAGAAAGTTATACTAAACATATAGAATAAAAATAAAACTTACGTACATAAAATATAATACTTAATAAATAAATACTAATAGTATGATAATATAGGAAATAGTATTTACGCAGATTGAATAGATAAATAATACTTATGTAACCTATTTTTAAATATATAAATTGACTCAGATTGACGAATATCGGTAGGGAGCGTATTCCATAGCTTTGCAGCTGTCATCGTAAAGGATTCGCTATAGAAGTGGGTATGAGCGACCGGCAGTGACAGTTTGTTGTCAGAGCGTGACCGCAGTTCACGTGGATAGCTGACGTCAGTACCCA
The DNA here is from genome assembly GCF_037043105.1 of Vanessa tameamea. Classification (NCBI taxonomy): domain Eukaryota; kingdom Metazoa; phylum Arthropoda; class Insecta; order Lepidoptera; family Nymphalidae; genus Vanessa; species Vanessa tameamea. Next base: position 566,695 of record NC_087340.1, on the reverse strand, counting down.
CAAAACAGAACCGTTCCTTCAAATACGCGGGAAGAAGAGGATTATAGAGGATAGAGTAAAGAAGAGATAACATGTGCAAGTTGCGACGATGTCGAATAGTAAGCCACTTAAGTTGCGCCCGATATTCGGAGACGTGATCAAATTTCCGTAGACCAAAGATGAATTTGATGCAAACGTTCTGTAACCTTTCTAGCTTATTGAGTTGGTCCTCAGTAATGTTTGTGTAACAACAATCTGCGTAGTCCAAAATAGGAAGTAGAAGAGTTTGACATAACGTGATTTTAGTCTTAATGGGCAGAAAGTGTTTCCAACGTTTTAACAAATGAAATGTGGCGAAAACTTTTCTACTGACTTCAGCAACTTGCACAGTCCAGGATAATGTATTATCGATAAGAAGACCAAGGTTTTTAACGGAACTGCTAAGTGACAAAGGCGTATTGTTAAAGATGATCGCAGGTAGGTTGGCGTAATCAACTTTAGTAAGTAGTTTGGAGCTGCCAATAATAATGACCTGCGATTTATCTGGATTTACAAGAAGCCCGCACGTCTTGCTCCAAGTACAAATTTTATGCAATTCCTGGTTCAGCCTCTCAATAGCCCCTCCGATACCTGTTAAGGGAGCAGAAACGTAGACCTGCAAGTCGTCAGCATAAAGATGAAAGGAAGACGAGAGGAGATGGGATACAGTATTAATAAAAATGGAAAATAAAAGTGGAGAGAGGACACTGCCTTGAGGAACACCAGATGAGAGAGATTGGAGGCTGGATAATTTATTATTAATCCGTACACATTGCTGACGACCAAACAGGTAGCTACGAAACCACTCACATGCATCGGAAGAGATATTAATCGACCGAAGCACTGCCAGCAGGAGATCTAAATCAACCGTATTGAACGCATTACTGAAGTCCAATAATGCCAGGATACTAACATGTCTGTTGTCCATGTTAAAACGTATATCGTCGCATACTTTAAGTAGGGCAGTAGTAGTACTATGACCTCTCCGAAATCCTGATTGGAAATCAGAGAGTACATTGTACTCTGCTAGATACTTTGTTAATTGAAGATGGACAATACGTTCTAACACTTTAGACAGAAATGGAAGGATAGATATTGGACGAAAGTGAAAGAAAGATATGGGATTTTTGTTTTTGGGAATAGGAAGGATATAAGCTAAACGCCAAGTGGAAGGGAATTCATTATGGTCAAGGGAGAAATTGAAAATGTGAAATAATATAGGGAGAACATAATCTAACACAGCAAGTATCATTCTACGTTTGATTCCATCACATCCCGTGGCATCGGATCTTATTGCAAGGATGTTGGCCTTAACGTCACTAGCAGTAATTGGGGAAAAGTGAAAAGAGGGTCTGTTAGGAATAGGCAAGGATCTAAAATGATTTAAAGTACTAATTATATCACTGTTGTTCATTAGGACAGTACTAGCAAAAAATCCGTTCAGAGCATTGAGATCAACAGTATGAGGGATCCTGGATGCTTGTCGTCCAATACCTAGAGATTGTAGGAATTTCCATGTCTGAGAAGAATTGCTGTTCTCAATCTTATCTTGTATATATTTACGTTGAGCATCTCTACATACTTTACGGCACCGATTACGTAAACTCTTATATTTCACGAGGTTGTCAATAGTTGGGTTTAATTTAAATTTTGATTTAGCTCTGTCACGCTTCTTCATTAACTTCCGAATGTCCTGAGATAACCAAGGTGCAGGTAGGTGTTTGAGCTTGATGGGACGGAAAGGAGCATGTTTATCGAAGAGATCATTTAGAGAGGAGTTAAAAAGTTCAAGTTTCTCATCGATAGTAGAAGCGTTTAAAATTGAGTCCCAATTGATAGCACTAAGATCCTGCATAAATTTTTCGTTGTCAAAATGTTTGAAGCTTCGACGCATGACCACAGTGGGTTTAACTTTCGGCGGACGTACTTTGTACGACAGATATATTAGGTCATGGTACGAAAAGGCTTCAGTTCAGTTCAGGCTTAGTTGTCCGTGAATTTCAACATGCTCCAAGGATGAAACAAAGGATAGGTCAAGTTGGCTTGGGATGCAGTTGGGAAAGTAATGAGTGGCATTGGATGGGAGAAAATTTAAATTGGAGCTATTAATTATGTTCAATAAGCGCTTGGCACGAGCGTCATTTTTGATAAGGCAGGTATTGAAGTCGCCCATAATAATAGCATGGTTAACATTAGGCAAGGAATTTTCCAATAGACTTTCGAACGTGTCGAAGTAGTCTATGTGGAGCGAAGGACTGTAAAAAACACCGAGTAGTACCTTAATGTGTCCAAATATAACCTCAATGAGTATGTGCTCGGCGGATTCAGAGTATTGGGAATCGGATTTATTCAGGATAGTGAAAGGAATGTGGTTACGTAAATAAATAGCAACTCCTCCGCCTTCTTTTCCAGTTCGATCATTGCGGATAAGATGAAAGTTAGGTAATGAGAAGGAGGAAGAAGGAAGAGATGGCTCGAGGAATGTTTCGGAGATAAGGATAGCGTGAATATTAGAGTTGCCAAAGGAAGATAAGAGATCAGGATAGTGAGCTGGAATACTCTGCGCATTCAAATGAACAACATTAAAATTTTTTGGGAAAAGAGAGAAGGTTGAATCAAGAGAAGAGGAAAGCGGGATGTAAGTACTATGAAAACTGTCAGCCGAAGAGGAAAGTGATACAAAAGTGTTATCATCGTCTGAGTCAATATTCAGATCGATATTATTAATACTCATACTAAATAAATATAAATATATATATATATATAATAAATATATTTAAAAATAATATATATGTATATTTAAACAAATGTATATAACCCGTAAAAGCTAATTTTATCAGACAAAAACTTACACTTACCAGCACTAACACAAGTTGGTCATAGTTAAATGCATGAAATAGAACAAAAACAGTGCAAACAGCAACACTAAAGCATAGCAAAAACATCAAAAAAAAAAAAAAACATTTAGGCACAAAAATCAATCAAAGGATAGATAATAATTAAATCTCCTCGCTTAGTAGTTAGGTATATTCAGCGAATATTTAAACAATATGACATTTAAACATTTAAACACACTGACAAGTGCTTAAAATGAAAACAAATAGGTATTGATAAAAAACAAATAAATTAAGTTACATTAATTTACAAAATATATATCTATGTTTTATCAAGAAATAACAGTAGATATATGGTATCCATATTTCTGCTTAAAACGGAACGCTTTTGTTTATGGCTCAATATTTGTTTACTCTGTAATCTCATTTGTCAGTTTGACCTTTGAGTTTGACAATCATTATAATGAATGTCGGTATCGGTAAATAAATAAAAGAATTGTGTTCGATAAATTATATCGCGAGTCGAAGTACTGAGATTTAATTATTATTACTCTATAATTCGAATGAGATCTCACAACATGCACACACCGAACAATGTGATTGTGACAAGTAACTAAGATAAATAAATAAAGAGATAAGCGGATAGAATTATTGCAACCGTAATGAAACAGATAAACAAACACCGCAGAAGCAAAATTAATATAAAACTATGACACAAAGATAAGGGATAATTAATAACATAAAACAAAAGAAAAGAAAGTATTACTTTTTGACGGTTCTTTTTGGCCTGATGTTGGAGATTTTCAAGTCTTTTGATGCCAGGGTGCCGCAGCTAGTAGAAGCAGTAGGAGTAGTGTTTACCTCTGTGATGTCGGTGGATGAAGTTAAGGACTTTAATTCAGCCATCGTAGAAATCCTCTTTTAGTGCCATGTGACTCTAAAACTACCACAGTGCCGTTCCTAGTCCAGCACTTTGTGATCCCGAATCGCTGACGAGCCGCAACAGAAACCTCATGACGTTCTTTAGTGAGGAATTCAGATATAGTAATACCAGTATTCCTCAAATTGGTTTTACTGAACCAGACCTTATTTCTAAGGTCAATATCTCGGAATTTGATAAGAACGGCACGTGGCTTGTCAGAGCTGGAGCGGCCGAGACGGTGACAACGGCTTTTATCTTCCACTTTCAATTCGGGGATTTTTAGATGTTCAGAAAGAATCTTAACGGTACCTGACACCAATTTTTCTGATTTGCTTTCCTGAATGCCGTGGACAAGAAGAATTTTTCTACGGGATTTCATTTCTAACTCATCATACTTGCCAGCCAAAAGCCCAAGTTGTAACTGAAGCCCCTCTAGAGCAACCATAACAAAACTTCTGAAGACACTGAATTGAGCCGCAATATTGGAAGTAGGACTTGTGGCCGGGATGGAAGCACTTTGAAGATTTTTTTGAAACTCGGCCATTTTATTATCAAAGTGATCTCTGAGTTCAAATATTGTGTGTTTCAAGGACTCCATTGTTCTGCTGCTGTTGTATTGTTTGAACAATTGGAAGAATTTTATGAAAATTTTTATTGTGAATGCGATAGGCGTTTAGTGTAGACTATAATTGTTGTCATTAAAGGAATGTAATACTGGTAAGTGACAAGACTTTCACAGCATATTTCTCATTAATTTAATTAAATAAAACGAGAGCATTAAAAAATATGAGTTCTCTTATTTTACACCTACCCGCCTAGATATATTTTTTTAATGAAATAATAACTGTAAAAAATAGCACAATCGATGAGAAGTTAGCAATTTTTAGAGATCTGGCTGAGTTAATGTTTTCAGATGATAACGAGCAACCATCTGTACAAAGTTCGAATTCATTTTGGTTTCTAGTTTCTTAGATATATTTTTTTAGTGAAATAATAACTGTAAAAAATAGCACAATCGATGAGAAGTTAGCAATTTTTAGAGATCTGGCTGAGTTAATGTTTTCAAATAAGAACTAGCAACCATCTGTACAAAGTTCGAATTCATTTTGGTTTCTAGTTTCTTAGATATATTTTTTTATTGAAATAATAACTGTAAAAAATAGCACAATCGATGAGAAGTTAGCAATTTTTAGAGATCTGGCTGAGTTAATGTTTTCAAATGATAACGAGCAACCATCTGTACAAAGTTAGAATTCAGTTTGGTTTCTAGTTTCTTAAATATTTTCTTTAAATTAAAAAATAACTGTAAAAAAAGCATAATCGATGAGAAGTTAGCAATTTTTAGAGATCTGGCTGAGTTAATGTTTTCAAATGATAACGAGCAACCATCTGTACAAAGTTCGAATTCATTTTGGTTTCTAGTTTCTTAGATATATTTTTTTAGTGAAATAATAACTGTAAAAAATAGCACAATCGATGAGAAGTTAGCAATTTTTAGAGATCTGGCTCAGTTAATGTTTTCAAATGAGAACTAGCAACCATCTGTACAAAGTTCGAATTCATTTTGGTTTCTAGTTTCTTAGATATATTTTTTTAATGAAATAATAACTGTAAAAAATAGCACAATCGATGAGAAGTTAGCAATTTTTAGAGATCTGGCTGAGTTAATGTTTTCAAATAAGAACTAGCAACCATCTGTACAAAGTTCGAATTCATTTTGGTTTCTAGTTTCTTAGATATATTTTTTTATTGAAATAATAACTGTAAAAAATAGCACAATCGATGAGAAGTTAGCAATTTTTAGAGATCTGGCTGAGTTAATGTTTTCAAATGATAACGAGCAACCATCTGTACAAAGTTAGAATTCAGTTTGGTTTCTAGTTTCTTAAATATTTTCTTTAAATTAAAAAATAACTGTAAAAAAAGCATAATCGATGAGAAGTTAGCAATTTTTAGAGATCGTGCTCAGTTAATGTTTTCAAATGAGAACTAGCAACCATCTGTACAAAGTTCGAATTCATTTTGCTTTCTAGTTTCTTAGATATTTTTTTTAAATGAAATAATAACTGTAAAAAATAGCATAATCGATGAGAAGTTATCATATTTTGAGAGATCTGGCTCAGTTAATGTTTTCAAATGATAACGAGCAACCATCTGTACAAAGTTCGAATTCATTTTGGTTTCTAGTTTCTTAGATATATTTTTTTAGTGAAATAATAACTGTAAAAAATAGCACAATCGATGAGAAGTTAGCAATTTTTAGAGATCTGGCTCAGTTAATGTTTTCAAATGAGAACTAGCAACCATCTGTACAAAGTTCGAATTCATTTTGCTTTCTAGTTTCTTAGATATTTTTTTTAAATGAAATAATAACTGTAAAAAATAGCATAATCGATGAGAAGTTATCATATTTTGAGAGATCTGGCTCAGTTAATGTTTTCAAATGATAACGAGCAACCATCTGTACAAAGTTCGAATTCATTTTGGTTTCTAGTTTCTTAGATATATTTTTTTAGTGAAATAATAACTGTAAAAAATAGCACAATCGATGAGAAGTTAGCAATTTTTAGAGATCTGGCTCAGTTAATGTTTTCAAATGAGAACTAGCAACCATCTGTACAAAGTTCGATTTCATTTTGGTTTCTAGTTTCTTAGATATATTTTTTTAGTGAAATAATAACTGTAAAAAATAGCACAATCGATGAGAAGTTAGCAATTTTTAGAGATCTGGCTCAGTTAATGTTTTCAAATGAGAACTAGCAACCATCTGTACAAAGTTCGAATTCATTTTGGTTTCTAGTTTCTTAGATATTTTTTTTAAATGAAATAATAACTGTAAAAAATAGCATAATCGATGAGAAGTTATCATATTTTGAGAGATCTGGCTCAGTTAATGTTTTCAAATGATAACGAGCAACCATCTGTACAAAGTTCGAATTCATTTTGGTTTCTAGTTTCTTAGATATATTTTTTTAGTGAAATAATAACTGTAAAAAATAGCACAATCGATGAGAAGTTAGCAATTTTTAGAGATCTGGCTCAGTTAATGTTTTCAAATGAGAACTAGCAACCATCTGTACAAAGTTCGATTTCATTTTGGTTTCTAGTTTCTTAGATATATTTTTTTAGTGAAATAATAACTGTAAAAAATAGCACAATCGATGAGAAGTTAGCAATTTTTAGAGATCTGGCTGAGTTAATGTTTTCAAATGATAACGAGCAACCATCTGTACAAAGTTCGAATTCATTTTGGTTTCTAGTTTCTTAGATATATTTTTTTAATGAAATAATAACTGTAAAAAATAGCACAATCGATGAGAAGTTAGCAATTTTTAGAGATCTGGCTGAGTTAATGTTTTCAAATGAGAACTAGCAACCATCTGTACAAAGTTCGAATTCATTTTGGTTTCTAGTTTCTTAGATATATTTTTTTAGTGAAATAATAACTGTAAAAAATAGCACAATCGATGAGAAGTTAGCAATTTTTAGAGATCTTGCTCAGTTAATGTTTTCAAATGAAAACTAGCAACCATCTGTACAAAGTTCGAATTCATTTTGGTTTCTAGTTTCTTAGATATATTTTTTTAGTGAAATAATAACTGTAAAAAATAGCACAATCGATGAGAAGTTAGCTATTTTTAGAGATCTGGCTGAGTTAATGTTTTCAAATGATAACGAGCAACCATCTGTACAAAGTTCGAATTCATTTTGGTTTCTAGTTTCTTAGATATATTTTTTTAGTGAAATAATAACTGTAAAAAATAGCACAATCGATGAGAAGTTAGCAATTTTTAGAGATCTGGCTGAGTTAATGTTTTCAAATGATAACGAGCAACCATCTGTACAAAGTTCGAATTCATTTTGCTTTCTAGTTTCTTAGATTTTTTTATTTTTTTTTATTTATAAACACTTTATTGCACACAAAAGACAAAAGATACAGTGTACATAACATTACAAGAACATATAACAAAAAAGAGAAGCGTGCAAAGGCGGTCTTATTGCTTAAAGCAATCTCTTACAGACAACCCTTTAGAGTAAGAATTTGTCTGTGGGAAACGGGATGGTGCAAACAAGCATGTTTTATTCTTAAACAACTAAAAATTAATCTTTAAATAATACAAATAATATATAACAAAATACATATATATAAGTTTAATAAATACATATGTATTATATATACCAAATAATTATATAAATAAAATTATATATATAGCAGAAAGTTATACTAAACATACAGAATAAAAATAAAACTTACGTACATAAAATATAATACTTAATAAATAAATACTAATAGTATGATAATATAGGAAATAGTATTTACGCAGATTGAATAGATAAATAATACTTATGTAACCTATTTTTAAATATATAAATTGACTCAGATTGACGAATATCGGTAGGGAGCGTATTCCATAGCTTTGCAGCTGTCATCGTAAAGGATTCGCTATAGAAGTGGGTATGAGCGACCGGCAGTGACAGTTTGTTGTCAGAGCGTGACCGCAGTTCACGTGGATAGCTGACGTCAGTACCCACAAAACAGAACCGTTCCTTCAAATACGCGGGAAGAAGAGGATTATAGAGGATAGAGTAAAGAAGAGATAACATGTGCAAGTTGCGACGATGTCGAATAGTAAGCCACTTAAGTTGCGCCCGATATTCGGAGACGTGATCAAATTTCCGTAGACCAAAGATGAATTTGATGCAAACGTTCTGTAACCTTTCTAGCTTATTGAGTTGGTCCTCAGTAATGTTTGTGTAACAACAATCTGCGTAGTCCAAAATAGGAAGTAGAAGAGTTTGACATAACGTGATTTTAGTCTTAATGGGCAGAAAGTGTTTCCAACGTTTTAACAAATGAAATGTGGCGAAAACTTTTCTACTGACTTCAGCAACTTGCATAGTCCAGGATAATGTATTATCGATAAGAAGACCAAGGTTTTTAACGGAACTGCTAAGTGACAAAGGCGTATTGTTAAAGATGATCGAAGGTAGGTTGGCGTAATCAACTTTAGTAAGTAGTTTGGAGCTGCCAATAATAATGACCTGCGATTTATCTGGATTTACAAGAAGCCCGCACGTCTTGCTCCAAGTACAAATTTTATGCAATTCCTGGTTCAGCCTCTCAATAGCCCCTCCGATACCTGTTAGGGGGCAGAAACGTAGACCTGCAAGTCGTCAGCATAAAGATGAAAGGAAGACGAGAGGAGATGGGATACAGTATTAATAAAAATGGAAAATAAAAGTGGAGAGAGGACACTGCCTTGAGGAACACCAGATGAGAGAGATTGGAGGCTGGATAATTTATTATTAATCCGTACACATTGCTGACGACCAAACAGGTAGCTACGAAACCACTCACATGCATCGGAAGAGATATTAATCGACCGAAGCACTGCCAGCAGGAGATCTAAATCAACCGTATTGAACGCATTACTGAAGTCCAATAATGCCAGGATACTAACATGTCTGTTGTCCATGTTAAAACGTATATCGTCGCATACTTTAAGTAGGGCAGTAGTAGTACTATGACCTCTCCGAAATCCTGATTGGAAATCAGAGAGTACATTGTACTCTGCTAGATACTTTGTTAATTGAAGATGGTCAATACGTTCTAACACTTTAGACATAAATGGAAGGATAGATATTGGACGAAAGTGAAAGAAAGATATGGGATTTTTGTTTTTGGGAATAGGAAGGATATAAGCTAAACGCCAAGTGGAAGGGAATTCATTATGGTCAAGGGAGAAATTGAAAATGTGAAATAATATAGGGAGAACATAATCTAACACAGCAAGTATCATTCTACGTTTGATTCCATCACATCCCGTGGCATCGGATCTTATTGCAAGGATGTTGGCCTTAATGTCACTAGCAGTAATTGGGGAAAAGTGAAAAGAGGGTCTGTTAGGAATAGGCAAGGATCTAAAATGATTTAAAGTACTAATTATATCACTGTTGTTCATAAGGACAGTACTAGCAAAAAATACGTTCAGAGCATTGAGGTCAACAGTATGAGGGATCCTAGATGCTTGTCGTCCAATACCTAGAGATTGTAGGAATTTCCATGTCTGAGAAGAATTGCTGTTCTCAATCTTATCTTGTATATATTTACGTTGAGCATCTCTACATACTTTACGGCACCGATTACGTAAACTCTTATATTTCACGAGGTTGTCAATAGTTGGGTTTAATTTAAATTTTGATTTAGCTCTGTCACGCTTCTTCATTAACTTCCGAATGTCCTGAGATAACCAAGGTGCAGGTAGGTGTTTGAGCTTGATGGGACGGAAAGGAGCATGTTTATCGAAGAGATAATTTAGAGAGGAGTTAAAAAGTTCAAGTTTCTCATCGATAGTAGAAGCGTTTAAAATTGAGTCCCAATTGATAGCACTAAGATCCTGCATAAATTTTTCGTTGTCAAAATGTTTGAAGCTTCGACGCATGACCACAGTGGGTTTAACTTTCGGCGGACGTACTTTGTACGACAGATATATTAGGTCATGGTACGAAAAGGCTTCAGTTCAGTTCAGGCTTAGTTGTCCGTGAATTTCAACATGCTCCAAGGATGAAACAAAGGATAGGTCAAGTTGGCTTGGGATGCAGTTGGGAAAGTAATGAGTGGCATTGGATGGGAGAAAATTTAAATTGGAGCTATTAATTATGTTCAATAAGCGCTTGGCACGAGCGTCATTTTTGATAAGGCAGGTATTGAAGTCGCCCATAATAATAGCATGGTTAACATTAGGCAAGGAATTTTCCAATAGACTTTCGAACGTGTCGAAGTAGTCTATGTGGAGCGAAGGACTGTAAAAAACACCGAGTAGTACCTTAATGTGTCCAAATATAACCTCAATGAGTATGTGCTCGGCGGATTCAGAGTATTGGGAATCGGATTTATTCAGGATAGTGAAAGGAATGTGGTTACGTAAATAAATAGCAACTCCTCCGCCTTCTTTTCCAGTTCGATCATTGCGGATAAGATGAAAGTTAGGTAATGAGAAGGAGGAAGAAGGAAGAGATGGCTCGAGGAATGTTTCGGAGATAAGGATAGCGTGAATATTAGAGTTGCCAAAGGAAGATAAGAGATCAGGATAGTGAGCTGGAATACTCTGCGCATTCAAATGAACAACATTAAAATTTTTTGGGAAAAGAGAGAAGGTTGAATCAAGAGAAGAGGAAAGCGGGATGTAAGTACTATGAAAACTGTCAGCCGAAGAGGAAAGTGATACAAAAGTGTTATCATCGTCTGAGTCAATATTCAGATCGATATTATTAATACTCATACTAAATAAATATAAATATATATATATATATATAATAAATATATTTAAAAATAATATATATGTATATTTAAACAAATGTATATAACCCGTAAAAGCTAATTTTATCAGACAAAAACTTACACTTACCAGCACTAACACAAGTTGGTCATAGTTAAATGCATGAAATAGAACAAAAACAGTGCAAACAGCAACACTAAAGCATAGCAAAAACATCAAAAAAAAAAAAAAACATTTAGGCACAAAAATCAATCAAAGGATAGATAATAATTAAATCTCCTCGCTTAGTAGTTAGGTATATTCAGCGAATATTTAAACAATATGACATTTAAACATTTAAACACACTGACAAGTGCTTAAAATGAAAACAAATAGGTATTGATAAAAAACAAATAAATTAAGTTACATTAATTTACAAAATATATATCTATGTTTTATCAAGAAATAACAGTAGATATATGGTATCCATATTTCTGCTTAAAACGGAACGCTTTTGTTTATGGCTCAATATTTGTTTACTCTGTAATCTCATTTGTCAGTTTGACCTTTGAGTTTGACAATCATTATAATGAATGTCGGTATCGGTAAATAAATAAAAGAATTGTGTTCGATAAATTATATCGCGAGTCGAAGTACTGAGATTTAATTATTATTACTCTATAATTCGAATGAGATCTCACAACATGCACACACCGAACAATGTGATTGTGACAAGTAACTAAGATAAATAAATAAAAAGATAAGCGGATAGAATTATTGCAACCGTAATGAAACAGATAAACAAACACCGCAGAAGCAAAATTAATATAAAACTATGACACAAAGATAAGGGATAATTAATAACATAAAACAAAAGAAAAGAAAGTATTACTTTTTGACGGTTCTTTTTGGCCTGATGTTGGAGATTTTCAAGTCTTTTGATGCCAGGGTGCCGCAGCTAGTAGAAGCAGTAGGAGTAGTGTTTACCTCTGTGATGTCGGTGGATGAAGTTAAGGACTTTAATTCAGCCATCGTAGAAATCCTCTTCTTAGTGCCATGTGACTCTAAAACTACCACAGTGCCGTTCCTAGTCCAGCACTTTGTGATCCCGAATCGCTGACGAGCCGCAACAGAAACCTCATGACGTTCTTTAGTGAGGAATTCAGATATAGTAATACCAGTATTCCTCAAATTGGTTTTACTGAACCAGACCTTATTTCTAAGGTCAATATCTCGGAATTTGATAAGAACGGCACGTGGCTTGTCAGAGCTGGAGCGGCCGAGACGGTGACAACGGCTTTTATCTTCCACTTTCAATTCGGGGATTTTTAGATGTTCAGAAAGAATCTTAACGGTACCTGACACCAATTTTTCTGATTTGCTTTCCTGAATGCCGTGGACAAGAAGAATTTTTCTACGGGATTTCATTTCTAACTCATCATACTTGCCAGCCAAAAGCCCAAGTTGTAACTGAAGCCCCTCTAGAGCAACCATAACAAAACTTCTGAAGACACTGAATTGAGCCGCAATATTGGAAGTAGGACTTGTGGCCGGGATGGAAGCACTTTGAAGATTTTTTTGAAACTCGGCCATTTTATTATCAAAGTGATCTCTGAGTTCAAATATTGTGTGTTTCAAGGACTCCATTGTTCTGCTGCTGTTGTATTGTTTGAACAATTGGAAGAATTTTATGAAAATTTTTATTGTGAATGCGATAGGCGTTTAGTGTAGACTATAATTGTTGTCATTAAAGGAATGTAATACTGGTAAGTGACAAGACTTTCACAGCATATTTCTCATTAATTTAATTAAATAAAACGAGAGCATTAAAAAATATGAGTTCTCTTATTTTACACCTACCCGCCTAGATATATTTTTTTAATGAAATAATAACTGTAAAAAATAGCACAATCGATGAGAAGTTAGCAATTTTTAGAGATCTGGCTGAGTTAATGTTTTCAGATGATAACGAGCAACCATCTGTACAAAGTTCGAATTCATTTTGGTTTCTAGTTTCTTAGATATATTTTTTTAGTGAAATAATAACTGTAAAAAATAGCACAATCGATGAGAAGTTAGCAATTTTTAGAGATCTGGCTGAGTTAATGTTTTCAAATAAGAACTAGCAACCATCTGTACAAAGTTCGAATTCATTTTGGTTTCTAGTTTCTTAGATATATTTTTTTAATGAAATAATTACTGTAAAAAATAGCACAATCGATGAGAAGTTAGCAATTTTTAGAGATCTGGCTCAGTTAATGTTTTCAAATGAGAACTAGCAACCATCTGTACAAAGTTCGATTTCATTTTGGTTTCTAGTTTCTTAGATATATTTTTTTAGTGAAATAATAACTGTAAAAAATAGCACAATCGATGAGAAGTTAGCAATTTTTAGAGATCTGGCTGAGTTAATGTTTTCAAATGATAACGAGCAACCATCTGTACAAAGTTCGAATTCATTTTGGTTTCTAGTTTCTTAGATATATTTTTTTAATGAAATAATAACTGTAAAAAATAGCACAATCGATGAGAAGTTAGCAATTTTTAGAGATCTGGCTGAGTTAATGTTTTCAAATGAGAACTAGCAACCATCTGTACAAAGTTCGAATTCATTTTGGTTTCTAGTTTCTTAGATATATTTTTTTAGTGAAATAATAACTGTAAAAAATAGCACAATCGATGAGAAGTTAGCAATTTTTAGAGATCTGGCTGAGTTAATGTTTTCAAATGATAACGAGCAACCACCTGTACAAAGTTCGAATTCATTTTGGTTTCTAGTTTGTTAGATATATTTTTTTAGTGAAATAATAACTGTAAAAAATTGCACAATCGATGAGAAGTTAGCAATTTTTAGAGATCTGGCTGAGTTAATGTTTTCAAATGATAACGAGCAACCATCTGTACAAAGTTCGAATTCATTTTGGTTTCTAGTTTCTTAGATATATTTTTTTAATGAAATAATAACTGTAAAAAATAGCACAATCGATGAGAAGTTAGCAATTTTTAGAGATCTGGCTCAGTTAATGTTTTCAAATGAGAACTAGCAACCATCTGTACAAAGTTCGATTTCATTTTGGTTTCTAGTTTCTTAGATATATTTTTTTAGTGAAATAATAACTGTAAAAAATAGCACAATCGATGAGAAGTTAGCAATTTTTAGAGATCTGGCTGAGTTAATGTTTTCAAATGATAACGAGCAACCATCTGTACAAAGTTCGAATTCATTTTGGTTTCTAGTTTCTTAGATATATTTTTTTAATGAAATAATAACTGTAAAAAATAGCACAATCGATGAGAAGTTAGCAATTTTTAGAGATCTGGCTGAGTTAATGTTTTCAAATGAGAACTAGCAACCATCTGTACAAAGTTCGAATTCATTTTGGTTTCTAGTTTCTTAGATATATTTTTTTAGTGAAATAATAACTGTAAAAAATAGCACAATCGATGAGAAGTTAGCAATTTTTAGAGATCTGGCTCAGTTAATGTTTTCAAATGAAAACTAGCAACCATCTGTACAAAGTTCGAATTCATTTTGGTTTCTAGTTTCTTAGATATATTTTTTTAGTGAAATAATAACTGTAAAAAATAGCAAAATCGATGAGAAGTTAGCTATTTTTAGAGATCTGGCTGAGTTAATGTTTTCAAATGATAACGAGCAACCATCTGTACAAAGTTCGAATTCATTTTGGTTTCTAGTTTCTTAGATATATTTTTTTAGTGAAATAATAACTGTAAAAAATAGCACAATCGATGAGAAGTTAGCAATTTTTAGAGATCTGGCTGAGTTAATGTTTTCAAATGATAACGAGCAACCATCTGTACAAAGTTCGAATTCATTTTGCTTTCTAGTTTCTTAGATTTTTTTATTTTTTTTTATTTATAAACACTTTATTGCACACAAAAGACAAAAGATACAGTGTACATAACATTACAAGAACATATAACAAAAAAGAGAAGCGTGCAAAGGCGGTCTTATTGCTTAAAGCAATCTCTTACAGACAACCCTTTAGAGTAAGAATTTGTCTGTGGGAAACGGGATGGTGCAAACAAGCATGTTTTATTCTTAAACAACTAAAAATTAATCTTTAAATAATACAAATAATATATAACAAAATACATATATATAAGTTTAATAAATACATATGTATTATATATACCAAATAATTATATAAATAAAATTATATATATAGCAGAAAGTTATACTAAACATATAGAATAAAAATAAAACTTACGTACATAAAATATAATACTTAATAAATAAATACTAATAGTATGATAATATAGGAAATAGTATTTACGCAGATTGAATAGATAAATAATACTTATGTAACCTATTTTTAAATATATAAATTGATTCAGATTGACGAATATCGGTAGGGAGCGTATTCCATAGCTTTGCAGCTGTCATCGTAAAGGATTCGCTATAGAAGTGGGTATGAGCGACCGGCAGTGACAGTTTGTTGTCAGAGCGTGACCGCAGTTCACGTGGATAGCTGACGTCAGTACCCACAAAACAGAACCGTTCCTTCAAATACGCGGGAAGAAGAGGATTATAGAGGATAGAGTAAAGAAGAGATAACATGTGCAAGTTGCGACGATGTCGAATAGTAAGCCACTTAAGTTGCGCCCGATATTCGGAGACGTGATCAAATTTCCGTAGACCAAAGATGAATTTGATGCAAACGTTCTGTAACCTTTCTAGCTTATTGAGTTGGTCCTCAGTAATGTTTGTGTAACAACAATCTGCGTAGTCCAAAATAGGAAGTAGAAGAGTTTGACATAACGTGATTTTAGTCTTAATGGGCAGAAAGTGTTTCCAACGTTTTAACAAATGAAATGTGGCGAAAACTTTTCTACTGACTTCAGCAACTTGCATAGTCCAGGATAATGTATTATCGATAAGAAGACCAAGGTTTTTAACGGAACTGCTAAGTGACAAAGGCGTATTGTTAAAGATGATCGCAGGTAGGTTGGCGTAATCAACTTTAGTAAGTAGTTTGGAGCTGCCAATAATAATGACCTGCGATTTATCTGGATTTACAAGAAGCCCGCACGTCTTGCTCCAAGTACAAATTTTATGCAATTCCTGGTGCAGCCTCTCAATAGCCCCTCCGATACCTGTTAAGGGAGCAGAAACGTAGACCTGCAAGTCGTCAGCATAAAGATGAAAGGAAGACGAGAGGAGATGGGATACAGTATTAATAAAAATGGAAAATAAAAGTGGAGAGAGGACACTGCCTTGAGGAACACCAGATGAGAGAGATTGGAGGCTGGATAATTTATTATTAATCCGTACACATTGCTGACGACCAAACAGGTAGCTACGAAACCACTCACATGCATCGGAAGAGATATTAATCGACCGAAGCACTGCCAGCAGGAGATCTAAATCAACCGTATTGAACGCATTACTGAAGTCCAATAATGCCAGGATACTAACATGTCTGTTGTCCATGTTAAAACGTATATCGTCGCATACTTTAAGTAGGGCAGTAGTAGTACTATGACCTCTCCGAAATCCTGATTGGAAATCAGAGAGTACATTGTACTCTGCTAGATACTTTGTTAATTGAAGATGGACAATACGTTCTAACACTTTAGACATAAATGGAAGGATAGATATTGGACGAAAGTGAAAGAAAGATATGGGATTTTTGTTTTTGGGAATAGGAAGGATATAAGCTAAACGCCAAGTGGAAGGGAATTCATTATGGTCAAGGGAGAAATTGAAAATGTGAAATAATATAGGGAGAACATAATCTAACACAGCAAGTATCATTCTACGGTTGATTCCATCACATCCCGTGGCATCGGATCTTATTGCAAGGATGTTGGCCTTAACGTCACTAGCAGTAATTGGGGAAAAGTGAAAAGAGGGTCTGTTAGGAATAGGCAAGGATCTAAAATGATTTAAAGTACTAATTATATCACTGTTGTTCATTAGGACAGTACTAGCAAAAAATCCGTTCAGAGCATTGAGATCAACAGTATGAGGGATCCTGGATGCTTGTCGTCCAATACCTAGAGATTGTAGGAATTTCCATGTCTGAGAAGAATTGCTGTTCTCAATCTTATCTTGTATATATTTACGTTGAGCATCTCTACATACTTTACGGCACCGATTACGTAAACTCTTATATTTCACGAGGTTGTCAATAGTTGGGTTTAATTTAAATTTTGATTTAGCTCTGTCACGCTTCTTCATTAACTTCCGAATGTCCTGAGATAACCAAGGTGCAGGTAGGTGTTTGAGCTTGATGGGACGGAAAGGAGCATGTTTATCGAAGAGATTGTAGGGGTACTGGTCCCTAGCTTACTTGTTGTTACTATTCGTAGATATTTCTTGAGTAAAAGAACACTTTCTTGCTGGTCGGATCGGAATGATTTTATTTTAAAAATGTGTCGATATATATACAAAAACTAGGAATATTATTATCCAATGAAATAATTACAGGGCATATTTACAAATTCTTTCGTCCAAAGAAAACGCTTACTTTTCTACCAATGGAAAGTTACACAATTTACAATGATAAAAATTATGATTCAGCCAATTAAAAGTTATACATTACAATTGAAAATATTTTGGAAATTAAACTACGAATTAAATGTTAGATTTTTCGACCAATGACGACGCCGCAATTTCGTATGTTCATTTCGTGTGTTGACACGAAAATCCGATAGAGCGCGCTGGGTAAGCGCCGTATGCGCTTGCCGATTTTCGCGTAGTATAAATAGCTCCCGAATTTGGTTTTTAATTTAGTCGGAGCGCGTCTCTGGACGTCGACGCATGTATGAACAATAATGTTGAATGCAATTCCTACATCACTCCCCTTCAAGAAAATCGTACCTTAGGTTTGATTTTTCTTCCAGATCTTGTTGTGTATTCAGATGTCGTATTGGGTTGACGAGGTAGTTCTTCTGGTGATGGATTCGTATTGTAGTAGGCTGGTTTGAGTCTATCTAAACTAACGACTGATGTACGTAAGGGCAATTGAATTTTGTAAAATTTATCGTAGCGTTTTAAAACTTTATAAGGACCATCGTACGGCGGCGTAAGCGGAGCTCGAACCATATCATTGCGCACAAACACATGCGTACACGTTGTTAGGTCTTTGTACACGAATGGTTTATGTTGAGAAGTGTGTTTGCGTGGCGCTGGTTGTAGCGTTGCCATGGTTTCCGTTAGGCGGCGTACGTACTCTGTGTCATTTATATTTGATTGTGTAGGCACGAAGAAATCGGCAGGTATTCGTAATGTTGTTCCGTAAGTCATTATTGCAGGACTAAAATTATCTTTTCTTAACGCCGTGCGTAAGCCCAATAGCACGGTGGGTAATTTATCCGTCCATTGTATTATGGCTTCTCGTGCTATCAGTGCCGCTTTTAATGTTCGATGCCATCGTTCGACTTGGCCATTCGATTGTGGATGATATGCAGTGGTTCGAATTCTTGTTATTCCGAATTTTTTCATTAAGGATTTGAATAGCTCGGATTCGAACTGGCGGCCTTGGTCCGTAGATATGCGTAGCGGGCAACCGAATCGTGCGATCCAGTTTTCATAAAAAACTTTAGCTACATTCTCGGCGGTAATTTCTTGCACCGGCACTGCTTCGGGCCACTTCGTACAGCGATCTATGATAGTGACGCAGTATCGATGGTCGTTTGACGGTGGTAGTGGTCCAATTATATCGATGTGTACATGTTCGAAGCGCTGCGACGGTGGAAATTGGCCTAAGGGTGTTACGACGTGTCGATGTATTTTTGCTCGTTGACAATTAATGCATGCTTTAGTCCATATTCCGACGTCTTTATTCATGTTGGGCCAGAAGTATTTCGTGGTTAGTTGTTTTCTTGTGGTCCGTACGCTCGGATGACATAGTTCGTGTTGCGCTTTGAATGCAGCATAGCGATATGTGTTCGGCAGGTACGGCCGCGGTGTGTCGGTAGACAGCTCGCACGTGATTGGTTGGCTTATTCCGGGCATCGCGATAGTTGTAAACCGTAAGTTCGGTTGATTTCGAATTGACTTTAATTCTTCGTCATTACTCTGGTCGATTGCTAATTGAGTAAAATCAATTATGGTTGGACACTGGATGTCTTCTATGCGAGAAAGAGCGTCGGCGACTTTGTTTTCTTCGCCTTGTATGTAGTTAATACTTGAACAAAATTGACTGATGAAATGTAGTTGTCGTTCTCTACGTGGTGTGTCGGTACTCTTAGCTTGGCAATGTAATGCGTAGGCGAGCGGCTTGTGATCTGTGTACACGTTTACTTCGCATCCCTCGATGAGTCGTCGGAAGTGTTTTACAGCTGTATATATTGCTAATAATTCGCGATCATATACACTGTAGCGGCGTTGTGTAGCGCTCATTGCTTTTGAGAAGTAGGCGAGTGGTTTCCATTTATTATTAACTTTTTGTTGTATTACGGCGCCGAGACTATGATCAGAAGCGTCCGTCATGATACTGAGAACACTACCGGGGACTGGATGAGTCAGGGTTGTAGCTTCTAAAATGCTTTGGCGGCAATTTTCAAATGCTGCATCGGCTTCCGGCGTCCAGTCGATCGGTGTTTTATCGTTCTTTTTGCGGTTGTGTAAGTACTTATTGAGATGGTGTTGAAGTTCAGCTTGATGTGGTAGACAGTCTCGGTAGAAGTTAAGCATGCCGAGAAATCGGCGTAATTCGACTATGGTTTTAGGTTTCGGATATTTTGAAATAGCTTCGATGCGATCTTGAGTAGGTTTTATTCCTTCTGCCGAGACTTCGTAACCGAGAAAATTAATTTTGTTTTTTCCAAACTCACATTTTTCGATTTTCAATGTAACTCCGAATTTTTGTAATCGTTTTAATACTTCATGTAATAATTGAATATGTTTTTCTTCATTTTCTGAATATAGTAGAATGTCATCTACGAAACAGAAGCAATTTTCCACGCCTCTGAGAACTTCGTGCATGAATCGTTGAAATGTTTGACTCGCGTTGCGTAGTCCGAAAGTCATGCAGTTGAATTCGAAGAGGCCGAACGGGGTTATAATTGCGGTTTTCTGTGCATCTTCTTCAGCGATTGGTATCCAGTAGTACGCCATTTTTAAATCAAGCTTTGAAAATACTTTTTTGTTATGCAGTTGATAGGTAAAATCTTGTATGCGTGGTATTGGATAGCGGTCGGGTTGAGTGACCGCGTTTAATCTTCTATAGTCACCACAGACTCTTAAACCGCCGTCCTTTTTCATTACAACATGTAACGGGCTAGCCCACGGACTGTTAGATGGTTTACAAATGCCCATTTCCAACATATTCTCGAATTCAGTCTTCGCAGCTTTGTATTTATCCGGCGGAAGCGGACGTGGTCGGGCGAAGAGAGGTGGGCCAGTTGTTTCTATATGGTGGACGACGTTGTGTTTTGAAGGTTGATTGAGAGACATCGGTCGAATTACGTCTGGATATTGCTTCAATATATGATAGTAGGCTTGGTTAGTCCCGATAACGTGTAATGTTCTTGTTTCAATTTCAGCGCCTGTTGATATTTCAATAGCATCTACTGAGAGATCAGTGACTTTATCTATGAGTTTTTTTTTGTGCAAGTCTATTAGCAACTTGAAATTACGTAGAAAGTCTGCTCCCAGGATCGATGTTTTAACGTCGGCAATGATGAAGGTCCATAGAAAATTACGTCGCAAGCCTAAGTCGAGTTTGACAGTCTTTACACCATATGTGTTGATTGGTGTATTGTTTGCGGCAAATAATTTGCAGGCGCTTTGAATTTGTGATTTGTTCCGATCTGTTGCTTTTAAAACAGATATGTCTGCGCCAGTATCCACAAGGAAACGTTCATTTGAGTTGCGATCGTAGACACATAGGCGGTTGCTTGTGAAGGGGACATCGAGATCCGCCGTCGTCGATGTCGGAGCTAGTTTAAATGATTTGTAGTATCTTTTTTCATTCGTCTGCAACAAGGTGATTCGCAACGTTTTGCTTTGTCGCCGAATCGGTAGTGATATTTGCATTCCCATGTTGCGTCGCCGGGCTTCACAGCTGATTTACTGCGATATGACGAGCTAGGACGAGATCGTGATTGTGAGCGGTAATGTTGTCTTGATTGATGTCTATATTTTGAGCGACCGCGTATCTCGTTTATTTCAAGTGATAGTTTTTCTAATTGTTTTGTTAATATTGCAAACTGAGTAGACACGGCATCGTTTGTCGGTGTTGATGTTGAGATTGCAGCTATAGTCGTAGGCTCGGAGTATTCGACCATCTTGTCAGCCATGGCCGCGAGTGTGTCTAGTGACGATTCCGTGTTGACAGACAGTACGACGCGTACCTGAGTGGGTAAATGATTGAGCCACTCGATCCGGAGACCGTCGTTGGTGATCATTCCGGAGCTGAGCTCTCTCATTTTGCGCAGTAGCTGCGAAGGTTTTTGATCACCTAACTGTAGACCGCTGATGAGCTTCTGGAAGTTTTTAACATCAGATTTTTCATATACCGCGAGTAGGCGGTTCTTTAATGTATTATATTTTTCTGTAGCGGGCGTTTCATACAGTATGTCAGTGACGTGCTGTAGGTCTGTTGTTTGCAGCTGTTGCAGGACGTATCTGAACCTCTGGTCATCAGATGTCTTCAAGGGGTCGACGACTGCTTCAAACTGTATAAACCAAGCTCGTGGTAGGTCTCGCCAGAAGGGTAGGATCCTTGACTGGACTGAGATTGCAGCGAGGTCCACTTCAGCAGGGATTCTGCAGTCTTGAGCAGTATTTTCTTCCATTATGAGTCGGCAGGTCACCACTGTAGGGGTACTGGTCCCTAGCTTACTTGTTGTTACTATTCGTAGATATTTCTTGAGTAAAAGAACACTTTCTTGCTGGTCGGATCGGAATGATTTTATTTTAAAAATGTGTCGATATATATACAAAAACTAGGAATATTATTATCCAATGAAATAATTACAGGGCATATTTACAAATTCTTTCGTCCAAAGAAAACGCTTACTTTTCTACCAATGGAAAGTTACACAATTTACAATGATAAAAATTATGATTCAGCCAATTAAAAGTTATACATTACAATTGAAAATATTTTGGAAATTAAACTACGAATTAAATGTTAGATTTTTCGACCAATGACGACGCCGCAATTTCGTATGTTCATTTCGTGTGTTGACACGAAAATCCGATAGAGCGCGCTGGGTAAGCGCCGTATGCGCTTGCCGATTTTCGCGTAGTATAAATAGCTCCCGAATTTGGTTTTTAATTTAGTCGGAGCGCGTCTCTGGACGTCGACGCATGTATGAACAATAATGTTGAATGCAATTCCTACAAGATCATTTAGAGAGGAGTTAAAAAGTTCAAGTTTCTCATCGATAGTAGAAGCGTTTAAAATTGAGTCCCAATTGATAGCACTAAGATCCTGCATAAATTTTTCGTTGTCAAAATGTTTGAAGCTTCGACGCATGACCACAGTGGGTTTAACTTTCGGCGGACGTACTTTGTACGACAGATATATTAGGTCATGGTACGAAAAGGCTTCAGTTCAGTTCAGGATTAGTTGTCCGTGAATTTCAACATGCTCCAAGGATGAAACAAAGGATAGGTCAAGTTGGCTTGGGATGCAGTTGGGAAAGTAATGAGTGGCATTGGATGGGAGAAAATTTAAATTGGAGCTATTAATTATGTTCAATAAGCGCTTGGCACGAGCGTCATTTTTGATAAGGCAGGTATTGAAGTCGCCCATAATAATAGCATGGTTAACATTAGGCAAGGAATTTTCCAATAGACTTTCGAACGTGTCGAAGTAGTCTATGTGGAGCGAAGGACTGTAAAAAACACCGAGTAGTACCTTAATGTGTCCAAATATAACCTCAATGAGTATGTGCTCGGCGGATTCAGAGTATTGGGAATCGGATTTATTCAGGATAGTGAAAGGAATGTGGTTACGTAAATAAATAGCAACTCCTCCGCCTCCTTTTCCAGTTCGATCATTGCGGATAAGATGAAAGTTAGGTAATGAGAAGGAGGAAGAAGGAAGAGATGGCTCGAGGAATGTTTCGGAGATAAGGATAGCGTGAATATTAGAGTTGCCAAAGGAAGATAAGAGATCAGGATAGTGAGCTGGAATACTCTGCGCATTCAAATGAACAACATTAAAATTTTTTGGGAAAAGAGAGAAGGTTGAATCAAGAGAAGAGGAAAGCGGGATGTAAGTACTATGAAAACTGTCAGCCGAAGAGGAAAGTGATACAAAAGTGTTATCATCGTCTGAGTCAATATTCAGATCGATATTATTAATACTCATACTAAATAAATATAAATATAGATATATATATAATAAATATATTTAAAAATAATATATATGTATATTTAAACAAATGTATATAACCCGTAAAAGCTAATTTTATCAGACAAAAACTTACACTTACCAGCACTAACACAAGTTGGTCATAGTTAAATGCATGAAATAGAACAAAAACAGTGCAAACAGCAACACTAAAGCATAGCAAAAACATCAAAAAAAAAAAAACATTTAGGCACAAAAATCAATCAAAGGATAGATAATAATTAAATCTCCTCGCTTAGTAGTTAGGTATATTCAGCGAATATTTAAACAATATGACATTTAAACATTTAAACACACTGACAAGTGCTTAAAATGAAAACAAATAGGTATTGATAAAAAACAAATAAATTAAGTTACATTAATTTACAAAATATATATCTATGTTTTATCAAGAAATAACAGTAGATATATGGTATCCATATTTCTGCTTAAAACGGAACGCTTTTGTTTATGGCTCAATATTTGTTTACTCTGTAATCTCATTTGTCAGTTTGACCTTTGAGTTTGACAATCATTATAATGAATGTCGGTATCGGTAAATAAATAAAAGAATTGTGTTCGATAAATTATATCGCGAGTCGAAGTACTGAGATTTAATTATTATTACTCTATAATTCGAATGAGATCTCACAACATGCACACACCGAACAATGTGATTGTGACAAGTAACTAAGATAAATAAATAAAGAGATAAGCGGATAGAATTATTGCAACCGTAATGAAACAGATAAACAAACACCGCAGAAGCAAAATTAATATAAAACTATGACACAAAGATAAGGGATAATTAATAACATAAAACAAAAGAAAAGAAAGTATTACTTTTTGACGGTTCTTTTTGGCCTGATGTTGGAGATTTTCAAGTCTTTTGATGCCAGGGTGCCGCAGCTAGTAGAAGCAGTAGGAGTAGTGTTTACCTCTGTGATGTCGGTGGATGAAGTTAAGGACTTTAATTCAGCCATCGTAGAAATCCTCTTTTAGTGCCATGTGACTCTAAAACTACCACAGTGCCGTTCCTAGTCCAGCACTTTGTGATCCCGAATCGCTGACGAGCCGCAACAGAAACCTCATGACGTTCTTTAGTGAGGAATTCAGATATAGTAATACCAGTATTCCTCAAATTGGTTTTACTGAACCAGACCTTATTTCTAAGGTCAATATCTCGGAATTTGATAAGAACGGCACGTGGCTTGTCAGAGCTGGAGCGGCCGAGACGGTGACAACGGCTTATATCTTCCACTTTCAATTCGGGGATTTTTAGATGTTCAGAAAGAATCTTAACGGTACCTGACACCAATTTTTCTGATTTGCTTTCCTGAATGCCGTGGACAAGAAGAATTTTTCTACGGGATTTCATTTCTAACTCATCATACTTGCCAGCCAAAAGCCCAAGTTGTAACTGAAGCCCCTCTAGAGCAACCATAACAAAACTTCTGAAGACACTGAATTGAGCCGCAATATTGGAAGTAGGACTTGTGGCCGGGATGGAAGCACTTTGAAGATTTTTTTGAAACTCGGCCATTTTATTATCAAAGTGATCTCTGAGTTCAAATATTGTGTGTTTCAAGGACTCCATTGTTCTGCTGCTGTTGTATTGTTTGAACAATTGGAAGAATTTTATGAAAATTTTTATTGTGAATGCGATAGGCATTTAGTGTAGACTATAATTGTTGTCATTAAAGGAATGTAATACTGGTAAGTGACAAGACTTTCACAGCATATTTCTCATTAATTTAATTAAATAAAACGAGAGCATTAAAAAACATGAGTTCACTTATTTTACACCTACCCGCCTAGATATATTTTTTTAATGAAATAATAACTGTAAAAAATAGCACAATCGATGAGAAGTTAGCAATTTTTAGAGATCTGGCTGAGTTAATGTTTTCAGATGATAACGAGCAACCATCTGTACAAAGTTCGAATTCATTTTGGTTTCTAGTTTCTTAGATATATTTTTTTAGTGAAATAATAACTGTAAAAAATAGCACAATCGATGAGAAGTTAGCAATTTTTAGAGATCTGGCTGAGTTAATGTTTTCAAATGATAATGAGCAACCATCTGTACAAAGTTCGAATTTATTTTGGTTTCTAGTTTCTTAGATATATTTTTTTAATGAAATAATAACTGTAAAAAATAGCACAATCGATGAGAAGTTAGCAATTTTTAGCGATCTGGCTCAGTTAATGTTTTCAAATGAGAACTAGCAACCATCTGTACAAAGTTCGAATTCATTTTGCTTTCTAGTTTCTTAGATATATTTTTTTAGTGAAATAATAACTGTAAAAAATAGCACAATAGATGAGAAGTTAGCAATTTTTAGAGATCTGGCTGAGTTAATGTTTTCAAATGATAACGAGCAACCATCTGTACAAAGTTCGAATTCATTTTGGTTTCTAGTTTCTTAGATATATTTTTTTAATGAAATAATTACTGTAAAAAATAGCACAATCGATGAGAAGTTAGCAATTTTTAGAGATCTGGCTCAGTTAATGTTTTCAAATGAGAACTAGCAACCATCTGTACAAAGTTCGATTTCATTTTGGTTTCTAGTTTCTTAGATATATTTTTTTAGTGAAATAATAACTGTAAAAAATAGCACAATCGATGAGAAGTTAGCAATTTTTAGAGATCTGGCTCAGTTAATGTTTTCAAATGAAAACTAGCAACCATCTGTACAAAGTTCGAATTCATTTTGGTTTCTAGTTTCTTAGATATATTTTTTTAGTGAAATAATAACTGTAAAAAATAGCAAAATCGATGAGAAGTTAGCAATTTTTAGAGATCGTGCTCAGTTAATGTTTTCAAATGAGAACTAGCAACCATCTGTACAAAGTTCGAATTCATTTTGCTTTCTAGTCTCTTAGATATATTTTTTTAGTGAAATAATAACTGTAAAAAATAGCACAATCGATGAGAAGTTAGCAATTTTTAGAGATCTGGCTGAGTTAATGTTTTCAAATGATAACGAGCAACCATCTGTACAAAGTTCGAATTCATTTTGCTTTCTAGTTTCTTAGATTTTTTTATTTTTTTTTATTTATAAACACTTTATTGCACACAAAAGACAAAAGATACAGTGTACATAACATTACAAGAACATATAACAAAAAAGAGAAGCGTGCAAAGGCGGTCTTATTGCTTAAAGCAATCTCTTACAGACAACCCTTTAGAGTAAGAATTTGTCTGTGGGAAACGGGATGGTGCAAACAAGCATGTTTTATTCTTAAACAACTAAAAATTAATCTTTAAATAATACAAATAATATATAACAAAATACATATATATAAGTTTAATAAATACATATGTATTATATATACCAAATAATTATATAAATAAAATTATATATATAGCAGAAAGTTATACTAAACATCTATACTAATATATAAAGCGGAAGAGTTTGTTTGTTTGTTTGTTTAAACGCGCTAATCTCAGGAACTACTGGTCCGATTTGAAAAATTCTTTTTTTGTTGAATAGTCCATTTATAGAGGAAGGCTTTAGGCTATATAACATTACGCTGCGACCAATAGGAGCGCAGCGACAGTGAGAAATGTTGCAAAAACGGGGAAAATTATTCACATTTATGGACTTTCGATGCGTGCGCAGCATAAACGTTTTAAGTTACTCAAAAAATGTGTATGAAAGATATATTCCTCTTTTAATAATAAAAAAAAAGTCCGTGACACTATATGTCTATTCGTTAAGAGTGCGCTAGCAGGCGGGGCGCGGCGGCGGCTGAGGGGGAGGCGGGTCAGCCCCGCCGCCGCGCTCGCCACTCTCACCCGCGGGTGTAGTTCTGCGAAGTAGCAATGCACATAACGACTTAAAAAAATTAACATTCTTAATAGTTAAATTATTTATCAAAATTAGGTTTTGTTATCAGCTTATTTGCTCATTATTTTTTATCGTTTAAAATCGATTACATTTAAATCATAATCTGCTGTAGTTTTAACTTACGATATAAGATAAAATGTCAATGAACATTCCTTCGTACTTTGCAAGTAAACAATTAAAACTTTTCACGGTATAAATAAGGTATAAAAATTACATTACACACGAAAAATGTTCAAAATGGCGAGCGATACTTTCACCGAAGCAGATTAATCATCACTGAGAAAATAAATTATGCAAATAAGCAAATAGGTGAATATCGTTTAAAATGACTACACAAATAAATTAGTAGTTCAATATTTCAAGTAATTTCTATTACGTTCAAGCATATTCAACACGGTTGTACTATAATCACCTTATGAAATAACACCAAAGGAGAAACAATCTAAACTTCTTATTGTTCGGTTTGTTTATCTTATTACGTTTAAGTTAATATTGTTTGTTTTCAACCGACTTCAAAAAGGAGAAGGTTATCAATTCGTCTGTATTTTTTTTTTTATATGTTTGTTACCTCATAACTTTTCACTGGATTTTGATAATTTTTTTTGTTTGAAAAGTAGTGCTTCCCGTGGGGCCCCATTTTAATTTTATCCTGTTACGATGATGGTATCCCTATGAAAACGATATAAGTCTTAAATGTGCATTATGTATGTGCGCGATAAATAGGTGAATAACTCAAAATTGTGCCAACCAATTTTAATGATTCTTTTTTTATTATAAAGGATATACTTCAAGGGTACTATGGTGAAAGTTTGGTAAGGTTCTGAGCATAGGATCCATGACAAAGTAACGGTACGGAAGGGAACTGAACAATTCTAAGGAGCACGTTAGCGATACTCGGCCGAATCTTTTAGAAACAAAAATTTTGACAAAAAAAAACCGACTTCAAAAGAGAAAAAAAATAATATGCTCTAAAAAGTAAAAAATAATTGCTTATTATTCTACAACTTAATAATCAAGTAACTTATTCTACTTACCAATATGTAGGTACGTTCTGTGTTTCCACGCAAGGAGATAAGTATGTACCTACCCACTTTAAATCTAACTTAACACAAACCTATGAATAACAAACAATGATCACAATATTTTTTAGATTTATACTATGTAAAATGAAATTAAAAATATTTAGACTATTTAAAAGTCAGCAAAGTTATTACGATAATATATTATAGTTAAAATTATTGTTATTTTTGGAGGCGGTGTCAGCCAAAGTAGGTTTGTAAATATATGATATAATCCAAATTTGTAAATCTGGTCTATCGATAAATACACTTCTTCTTGATGTTTTTTTAAACCCTATACGTACATAGTGGTCCTATATAATGACAGAAAATTGGAATCAAAATTGAGTGTTTAAGCAAACATGTCTACCGTCAGGTATTACAATTCATGAACTTTTCTCCTAATCCAAGACAAAAAAAAGTCTTTCAGATTTACTATTACATTTCCTGTTGAACGTTTTGTTTGTTTAGGCAGAGTATGAATTTTGTTTGTGATTTATTTATTTACAATTGACTTTTTCTTTTGTCTTACATCCAGATGTCGATACACCTGCATCGAATTGTTAACAAAAAAAATATTCGCAATCGTGCACTATTGTACAATATTTCTTTTATGTTTAAGAAAAGGGTTGTCATAATTGACCGTATAACAATAAGCAATAAAAACACAGATGTTGGTAATTATTAAATTTTATGGCGACCTTTAAGATTTACACTGATGACAAAGAACAATTACTTTTTATGATAGTGAATATATATTATCTATTTGTTTGGGAGGGGGGAGCTCTTAAAAGGACGTGTCGGGCACGCCCGTAACCAGACAAGAGAAAGAAGCGTTACGAGTCACTTGACTACGAACTGTTTCAAACTTTTGTAATTCTATATCTACACCATCCTCATTGTCATTTTTCGAGTTAAATATCGGCTACATTTTTGTTTCACGGTTTGCTTGTGTTTAACGTGATTGTGTTAATACGTAGCGTATTGTTGCGTTATCTTGGCTGACACCGACTCCAAAAATAACAATAATTTTAACTATAATATATTATCGTAATAACTTTGCTGACTTTTAAATAGTCTAAATATTTTTAATTTCATTTTACATAGTTTAAATCTAAAAAATATTGTGATCATTGTTTGTTATTCATAGGTTTGTGTTAAGTTAGATTTAAAGTGGGTAGGTACATACTTATCTCCCTGCGTGGAAACACAGAACGTACCTACATATTGGTAAGTAGAATAAGTTACTTGATTATTAAGTTGTAGAATAATAAGCAATTATTTTTTACTTTTTAGAGCATATTATTTTTTTTCTCTTTTGAAGTCAGTTTTTTTTTTGTCAAAATTTTTGTTTATTAGAAGTGGTTGTCATCTGCATAATTATTCTGATTTGGTTAGGTTTTTGTTTATTAAAACATATATGGTTTTTTTATTACGTTAAAATATCGAAATAATTAAATAACCTTTATAATACTTTTTTTTTCAATACAGATTTCATTATATTATCGGGTACTTAATTATTTACCTTATGTTTGTTTTTATTGATTACAAGATACGTTTTGGTTTAAATTTAATACCTACATTTTTTTTATCTTTTTCGTCACTATAATGCCTAGAAAAAGAACTAACCTTTCTCGGCAGACTGCTAATGCAAAGCGTCTGCGGATTTTGCGTAGCAATGAAACAGCTGAAGACAATACGCAGAGGTTGGCTAATCAAAGAACGGTCAGTGAACAACATCGTGCTAGGGAATCGAGCGTTGAACGTTCACAGAGGTTAGCCTTACAAAATTTCCGAACTTCGGTGAATCGACAACGGGAATCAAGTACTGAACGTTCTCAACGTTTGATCGCACAGAATTCTCGAACTGTGGCAAACCGCGATCGGGAATCAAGCGCTGAACGTTCTCAACGTTTGGCCGCACAAAATTCCCGAACTTCAGCAAACCGCGATCGGGAATCAAGCGTTGAACGTTCCCATCGACTAGCACAGCAAAATGCAAGATCATTAATAAGTCGAACTCGCAGGCAACATAATTTTTTGAATTCTGCGTTTGCTTATGATCGTTCTCTTGACTACGTTGCGTTAAATGATATTGATATTGGCGGAATGGTTAAAATATGCGACTTCTGCCAAGCAAAAAAATGGACGGCAGAAAGTCCTGGACTGTGTTGTAGTGGTGGCAAAGTGAATATACCTAAAATTCCAGAACCAACGTCAGTTTTTAAAGAACTGATATCAGGCTCAAATCCATCCTCAAAGCATTTCTTAAATCACTCAAGGCAGTATAATACACTTTTTCAAATGACTTCATTTGGTGCGAAAGAAATTCGTGAGGGAAACTTTATGCCTACTTTCAAAATCCAGGGACAAGTTTATCATTTGATCGGTAATTTACTTCCAGCTGAAGGTGCACAAGCCGAATTTTTACAAATATATTTTGTGTCTCATGCAGATCAGATATCCTTGCGCTCAAACATAAACCCAACCTTGCAAATTGATCTTATCGACGCTCTCCAAACATATCTTCACGATCATAATACGTATATTCACAGTTTTAAATACAATCTCGAAAATAGATCAACGCATGATTTGAAACTTATTATTCATGCTGATGTGAAACCTCCTAACGAGCATCGAGGTCGGTATAATGCGCCAATAGTAGATGAAGTAGCTGTTCTTTTAATAGATGAAGAAAAAGGTTCCCGAGATATTGTGTTGAATAATAGAGAAGGCCGACTTCAACGAGTTTCTGAAACTCATAGATCGTACGACCCACTTCAATATCCTTTACTGTTCCCCTTTGGAAGTGACGGATACTGTATAAATATTCCACAGCAGAATACTGCTGCTAGATCTAAAACAATATCGTGTATGCAGTTTTATGCATTTAGACTCATGGTAAGAATAAATGACTTTAACAGCTTACATTACTTCAAAGGATTCAACCAATATTGTGTCGATATGGCGGCAAAAATGATTTCTGAGAGACTGGATTTCATCAAAAGAAATCAAAAAAAATTAAGAGCAGAAGAGTATATTCATTTAAGAGATGCCGTGGCTAATGACGGCAATACAGACGCTTCTAATATTGGCCAGCACGTTATATTGCCATCGTCATTTACAGGATCCCCCCGATACATGAATGAAAAAAGTCAAGATGCCATGACCTATGTTAGGAAGTTTGGAAGACCAGACCTCTTTATTACCTTCACATGTAACTCCGAATGGGCAGAAATAAAAAATGAGCTATTACCTGATCAACATTCTTACCACAGACATGATTTGGTTTCTAGAGTATTTCATTTAAAATTAAAAAAAATGATAGACCTATTAACGAGGAAAAATATCTTTGGACCATCTAAAGCTTTCGTTTACAGCGTAGAATGGCAAAAAAGAGGTTTACCTCACGCCCACATTTTATTATGGCTGGCTAACAAAGTACAACCAGATTCTATAGATGCAATAATATCGGCTGAAATACCTGACAAACAACAAGATCCAATTCTTCATAATATTGTCATAAGAACTATGATACATGGTCCTTGCGGATTTTACAATCTTGATTCACCATGTATGAAAGAAAACATTTGTTCGAAAAAGTTCCCTAGGCATTTTATTTCAGAAACACAAACCGGCGAAGACGGATACCCAACCTACAGGCGCAGGTCTCCAGATAATGGTGGAAACACAGCGATCATTACTGTCAAAGGTACAGAAATCAACGTGGATAATAGGTGGGTTGTTCCCTATAATCCAGTACTATCAAGAATTTTTAATGCACACATTAACGTAGAGTTTTGTCAATCGGTCAAAGCTATTAAGTACATCTGTAAGTATATTCATAAAGGTTCTGATCAAGCCACATTTTCGTTACAAAATAATAACAATGAGGTAGAAAAATATCTAAACGGTCGCTATTAAAGTTCTTCAGAAGCGCTCTGGAGAATTTTTCAATTTCCTATTCATGAACGTTTTCCAGCGGTAGTTCATTTAGCAGTACATTTGGAAAATGGACAAAGAGTTTATTTTTATAACAATGAAAATCTTCAAGATCGCGTCAACAACCCATCACCAACGACACTTACAGCGTTCTTTGTTCTTTGCAAAAGAGATGATTTTGCAAAAACTCTTTTATATCACGAAGTACCCCAGTGTTACGTTTGGGAAAGAAATTCCTTTTCTAGAAGAAAACGTGGTCAAGATGTTGAAAGATATCCCGGTGTAAAAAAAGATACAACTTTAGGCCGCGTCTATAACATTCATCCAACACAAACTGAATGTTACTATTTAAGAATGTTACTGCAATATGTTCGCGGCCCAATGTCGTTTGAACATCTAAGGACCGTTAATGGTGTTATTTTCCAAACTTATCAATGCGCTTGCAAGGAATTAGGCTTATTGGAGGGAGATGAACATTGGCAAAATACCATGTCAGATGCTGTCATGTCCGAACCAGCCTCAAAATTAAGAGAATTATTTACTATCATCCTTATATTTTGCCAGCCATCTTACCCCTTAGAGTTATGGAATAAATTTCGCAATGATTTATGTGAAGATATATTAAACAGAATGCGTAATGAAAATCAGGATCTAACATTAGCCTATACTGATAACGTATACAATGATGGACTTATCTTAATTGAAGATAAAATTCATGAAATTTCAGATAAATCATTGACTGATTTTGGGCTTCCTGCATCAAAATGGAATAATTCACATAATAATTTAGATCCTTTAGAAGTAGCACTACGGAAGCCGTATGATGTAAATGAATTAAATGAGTATATTACTGAAAATGAACCAAAATTAGTCAATGACCAGGTGACGGCGTACAATCGTGTTATGTGCAGTATTCGTTTTAACGAAGGAAAAATATTTTTTTTGGATGCTCCAGGTGGAACTGGAAAGACTTTTATTACTAATCTCATATTAGCAAAAGTAAGGTCTCAGGGAAAAATAGCCTTGGCAGTTGCGTCGTCAGGAATTGCGGCAACTTTATTAGCAGGTGGACGCACAGCTCATTCCACTTTTAAGCTGCCTCTAACTGTTTCTTTACAAAAAGATAGCGTGTGCTCTATTCGCAAAAATGGCCCTCTGGGTAAAGTTTTACAAGACGTTTCTTTAATTATCTGGGACGAATGTACCATGATCCATAGAGCTCATGTAGAGGCTCTAGATAGAACTCTCAGAGATATTAGAAATTGTGATAAAATTATGGGTGGGATTACCATTATGTTTTCTGGGGATTTTCGACAAACTTTACCGGTAATTTTAAGAGGAACTAGAGCAGACATTGTAAGGTCTTGCCTTAAAAGTTCACCGTTATGGAAATTTGTCCATACCTTAAAACTATCTACGAATATGAGAGCACATTTGGGGGGAGGAAGTACAAATTTTCCTTCAAAGTTACTTTTAATAGGAGATGGAAAAGTACCTCATTCTGAAAATAAAATTGAAATTGATCGCGATTTAGGAGAAAAAGTGACTAGCATAGAGGATTTAATATCAAAAGTTTACCCTAATATCGTCGAAATAGAAAATAAAAATTACCAATGGATGTGTCAAAGGGCAATATTGGCGGCGAGAAATAGTAGCGTTGACGAAATTAACGACCTAATTTTAACCAAACTTCCAGGCGATATAACTACCTACACATCTATTGATAATGTAATGGATCAAGAAGATGCTGTCCATTACCCACAAGAGTTTCTCAATTCTTTAAACCCGAGCGGCCTTCCACCACATTCCCTGAAGTTAAAAATAGGTGCTGCGATAATTTTACTCAGAAATCTTAAACCACCAAATTTATGTAACGGGACCCGCCTTCAAGTAAAATTCCTTCGCAATAACGTGATCGTTGCAACAGTTTTGACTGGTCCGGCAGTTGGTCAAACAGTGCTTATACCTCGCATCCCAATGATTCCAAATGATTTACCTTTTAATTTTAAAAGAATTCAATTTCCCATTAAGTTATCTTTTGCCGTAACCATTAATAAATCACAGGGCCAAACATTTAAACACGTAGGAATCGATTTACGTCAAGACTGCTTTTCACACGGCCAACTATATGTCGCGTTGTCAAGATCGGGTTGCGGGCAAAATCAGTATGTTCTTCTACCACAAGAAAACAAAACTAAAAATATAATCTACGCTGAAGTACTGTAAAACATATTATTAAATCTTATTGACGATTATAATAACAAAAACCAACGTGAGCAATCAAACGATAATCATGATAGTGTTTCCAACAACTACGCGAACGAAGTCGCGGGCACAGCTAGTATAGAATAAAAATAAAACTTACGTACATAAAATATAATACTTAATAAATAAATACTAATAGTATGATAATATAGGAAATAGTATTTACGCAGATTGAATAGATAAATAATACTTATGTAACCTATTTTTAAATATATAAATTGACTCAGATTGACGAATATCGGTAGGGAGCGTATTCCATAGCTTTGCAGCTGTCATCGTAAAGGATTCGCTATAGAAGTGGGTATGAGCGACCGGCAGTGACAGTTTGTTGTCAGAGCGTGACCGCAGTTCACGTGGATAGCTGACGTCAGTACCCACAAAACAGAACCGTTCCTTCAAATACGCGGGAAGAAGAGGATTATAGAGGATAGAGTAAAGAAGAGATAACATGTGCAAGTTGCGACGATGTCGAATAGTAAGCCACTTAAGTTGCGCCCGATATTCGGAGACGTGATCAAATTTCCGTAGACCAAAGATGAATTTGATGCAAACGTTCTGTAACCTTTCTAGCTTATTGAGTTGGTCCTCAGTAATGTTTGTGTAACAACAATCTGCGTAGTCCAAAATAGGAAGTAGAAGAGTTTGACATAACGTGATTTTAGTCTTAATGGGCAGAAAGTGTTTCCAACGTTTTAACAAATGAAATGTGGCGAAAACTTTTCTACTGACTTCAGCAACTTGCATAGTCCAGGATAATGTATTATCGATAAGAAGACCAAGGTTTTTAACGGAACTGCTAAGTGACAAAGGCGTATTGTTAAAGATGATCGCAGGTAGGTTGGCGTAATCAACTTTAGTAAGTAGTTTGGAGCTGCCAATAATAATGACCTGCGATTTATCTGGATTTACAAGAAGCCCGCACGTCTTGCTCCAAGTACAAATTTTATGCAATTCCTGGTTCAGCCTCTCAATAGCCCCTCCGATACCTGTTAAGGGAGCAGAAACGTAGACCTGCAAGTCGTCAGCATAAAGATGAAAGGAAGACGAGAGGAGATGGGATACAGTATTAATAAAAATGGAAAATAAAAGTGGAGAGAGGACACTGCCTTGAGGAACACCAGATGAGAGAGATTGGAGGCTGGATAATTTATTATTAATCCGTACACATTGCTGACGACCAAACAGGTAGCTACGAAACCACTCACATGCATCGGAAGAGATATTAATCGACCGAAGCACTGCCAGCAGGAGATCTAAATCAACCGTATTGAACGCATTACTGAAGTCCAATAATGCCAGGATACTAACATGTCTGTTGTCCATGTTAAAACGTATATCGTCGCATACTTTAAGTAGGGCAGTAGTAGTACTATGACCTCTCCGAAATCCTGATTGGAAATCAGAGAGTACATTGTACTCTGCTAGATACTTTGTTAATTGAAGATGGACAATACGTTCTAACACTTTAGACATAAATGGAAGGATAGATATTGGACGAAAGTGAAAGAAAGATATGGGATTTTTGTTTTTGGGAATAGGAAGGATATAAGCTAAACGCCAAGTGGAAGGGAATTCATTATGGTCAAGGGAGAAATTGAAAATGTGAAATAATATAGGGAGAACATAATCTAACACAGCAAGTATCATTCTACGGTTGGTTCCATCACATCCCGTGGCATCGGATCTTATTGCAAGGATGTTGGCCTTAACGTCACTAGCAGTAATTGGGGAAAAGTGAAAAGAGGGTCTGTTAGGAATAGGCAAGGATCTAAAATGATTTAAAGTACTAATTATATCACTGTTGTTCATTAGGACAGTACTAGCAAAAAATCCGTTCAGAGCATTGAGATCAACAGTATGAGGGATCCTGGATGCTTGTCGTCCAATACCTAGAGATTGTAGGAATTTCCATGTCTGAGAAGAATTGCTGTTCTCAATCTTATCTTGTATATATTTACGTTGAGCATCTCTACATACTTTACGGCACCGATTACGTAAACTCTTATATTTCACGAGGTTGTCAATAGTTGGGTTTAATTTAAATTTTGATTTAGCTCTGTCACGCTTCTTCATTAACTTCCGAATGTCCTGAGATAACCAAGGTGCAGGTAGGTGTTTGAGCTTGATGGGACGGAAAGGAGCATGTTTATCGAAGAGATCATTTAGAGAGGAGTTAAAAAGTTCAAGTTTCTCATCGATAGTAGAAGCGTTTAAAATTGAGTCCCAATTGATAGCACTAAGATCCTGCATAAATTTTTCGTTGTCAAAATGTTTGAAGCTTCGACGCATGACCACAGTGGGTTTAACTTTCGGCGGACGTACTTTGTACGACAGATATATTAGGTCATGGTACGAAAAGGCTTCAGTTCAGTTCAGGCTTAGTTGTCCGTGAATTTCAACATGCTCCAAGGATGAAACAAAGGATAGGTCAAGTTGGCTTGGGATGCAGTTGGGAAAGTAATGAGTGGCATTGGATGGGAGAAAATTTAAATTGGAGCTATTAATTATGTTCAATAAGCGCTTGGCACGAGCGTCATTTTTGATAAGGCAGGTATTGAAGTCGCCCATAATAATAGCATGGTTAACATTAGGCAAGGAATTTTCCAATAGACTTTCGAACGTGTCGAAGTAGTCTATGTGGAGCGAAGGACTGTAAAAAACACCGAGTAGTACCTTAATGTGTCCAAATATAACCTCAATGAGTATGTGCTCGGCGGATTCAGAGTATTGGGAATCGGATTTATTCAGGATAGTGAAAGGAATGTGGTTACGTAAATAAATAGCAACTCCTCCGCCTCCTTTTCCAGTTCGATCATTGCGGATAAGATGAAAGTTAGGTAATGAGAAGGAGGAAGAAGGAAGAGATGGCTCGAGGAATGTTTCGGAGATAAGGATAGCGTGAATATTAGAGTTGCCAAAGGAAGATAAGAGATC
Source organism: Vanessa tameamea (assembly GCF_037043105.1). Taxonomy (NCBI): domain Eukaryota; kingdom Metazoa; phylum Arthropoda; class Insecta; order Lepidoptera; family Nymphalidae; genus Vanessa; species Vanessa tameamea. The sequence continues at coordinate 529,289 of NC_087340.1, read as the reverse complement.
AGGATAGTGAGCTGGAATACTCTGCGCATTCAAATGAACAACATTAAAATTTTTTGGGAAAAGAGAGAAGGTTGAATCAAGAGAAGAGGAAAGCGGGATGTAAGTACTATGAAAACTGTCAGCCGAAGAGGAAAGTGATACAAAAGTGTTATCATCGTCTGAGTCAATATTCAGATCGATATTATTAATACTCATACTAAATAAATATAAATATAAATATATATATATAATAAATATATTTAAAAATAATATATATGTATATTTAAACAAATGTATATAACCCGTAAAAGCTAATTTTATCAGACAAAAACTTACACTTACCAGCACTAACACAAGTTGGTCATAGTTAAATGCATGAAATAGAACAAAAACAGTGCAAACAGCAACACCAAAGCATAGCAAAAACGTCAAAAAAAAAAAAAAACATTTAGGCACAAAAATCAATCAAAGGATAGATAATAATTAAATCTCCTCGCTTAGTAGTTAGGTATATTCAGCGAATATTTAAACAATATGACATTTAAACATTTAAACACACTGACAAGTGCTTAAAATGAAAACAAATAGGTATTGATAAAAAACAAATAAATTAAGTTACATTAATTTACAAAATATATATCTATGTTTTATCAAGAAATAACAGTAGATATATGGTATCCATATTTCTGCTTAAAACGGAACGCTTTTGTTTATGGCTCAATATTTGTTTACTCTGTAATCTCATTTGTCAGTTTGACCTTTGAGTTTGACAATCATTATAATGAATGTCGGTATCGGTAAATAAATAAAAGAATTGTGTTCGATAAATTATATCGCGAGTCGAAGTACTGAGATTTAATTATTATTACTCTATAATTCGAATGAGATCTCACAACATGCACACACCGAACAATGTGATTGTGACAAGTAACTAAGATAAATAAATAAAGAGATAAGCGGATAGAATTATTGCAACCGTAATGAAACAGATAAACAAACACCGCAGAAGCAAAATTAATATAAAACTATGACACAAAGATAAGGGATAATTAATAACATAAAACAAAAGAAAAGAAAGTATTACTTTTTGACGGTTCTTTTTGGCCTGATGTTGGAGATTTTCAAGTCTTTTGATGCCAGGGTGCCGCAGCTAGTAGAAGCAGTAGGAGTAGTGTTTACCTCTGTGATGTCGGTGGATGAAGTTAAGGACTTTAATTCAGCCATCGTAGAAATCCTCTTTTAGTGCCATGTGACTCTAAAACTACCACAGTGCCGTTCCTAGTCCAGCACTTTGTGATCCCGAATCGCTGACGAGCCGCAACAGAAACCTCATGACGTTCTTTAGTGAGGAATTCAGATATAGTAATACCAGTATTCCTCAAATTGGTTTTACTGAACCAGACCTTATTTCTAAGGTCAATATCTCGGAATTTGATAAGAACGGCACGTGGCTTGTCAGAGCTGGAGCGGCCGAGACGGTGACAACGGCTTATATCTTCCACTTTCAATTCGGGGATTTTTAGATGTTCAGAAAGAATCTTAACGGTACCTGACACCAATTTTTCTGATTTGCTTTCCTGAATGCCGTGGACAAGAAGATTTTTTCTACGGGATTTCATTTCTAACTCATCATACTTGCCAGCCAAAAGCCCAAGTTGTAACTGAAGCCCCTCTAGAGCAACCATAACAAAACTTCTGAAGACACTGAATTGAGCCGCAATATTGGAAGTAGGACTTGTGGCCGGGATGGAAGCACTTTGAAGATTTTTTTGAAACTCGGCCATTTTATTATCAAAGTGATCTCTGAGTTCAAATATTGTGTGTTTCAAGGACTCCATTGTTCTGCTGCTGTTGTATTGTTTGAACAATTGGAAGAATTTTATGAAAATTTTTATTGTGAATGCGATAGGCATTTAGTGTAGACTATAATTGTTGTCATTAAAGGAATGTAATACTGGTAAGTGACAAGACTTTCACAGCATATTTCTCATTAATTTAATTAAATAAAACGAGAGCATTAAAAAACATGAGTTCACTTATTTTACACCTACCCGCCTAGATATATTTTTTTAATGAAATAATAACTGTAAAAAATAGCACAATCGATGAGAAGTTAGCAATTTTTAGAGATCTGGCTCAGTTAATGTTTTCAAATGAGAACTAGCAACCATCTGTACAAAGTTCGATTTCATTTTGGTTTCTAGTTTCTTAGATATATTTTTTTAGTGAAATAATAACTGTAAAAAATAGCACAATCGATGAGAAGTTAGCAATTTTTAGAGATCTGGCTGAGTTAATGTTTTCAAATGATAACGAGCAACCATCTGTACAAAGTTCGAATTCATTTTGGTTTCTAGTTTCTTAGATATATTTTTTTAATGAAATAATAACTGTAAAAAATAGCACAATCGATGAGAAGTTAGCAAATTTTTAGAGATCTGGCTCAGTTAATGTTTTCAAATGAGAACTAGCAACCATCTGTACAAAGTTCGATTTCATTTTAGTTTCTAGTTTCTTAGATATATTTTTTTAGTGAAATAATAACTGTAAAAAATAGCACAATCGATGAGAAGTTAGCAATTTTTAGAGATCTGGCTGAGTTAATGTTTTCAAATTATAACGAGCAACCATCTGTACAAAGTTCGAATTCATTTTGGTTTCTAGTTTCTTAGATATATTTTTTTAATGAAATAATAACTGTAAAAAATAGCACAATCGATGAGAAGTTAGCAATTTTTAGAGATCTGGCTGAGTTAATGTTTTCAAATGAGAACTAGCAACCATCTGTACAAAGTTCGAATTCATTTTGGTTTCTAGTTTCTTAGATATATTTTTTTAGTGAAATAATAACTGTAAAAAATAGCACAATCGATGAGAAGTTAGCAATTTTTAGAGATCTGGCTGAGTTAATGTTTTCAAATGATAACGAGCAACCACCTGTACAAAGTTCGAATTCATTTTGGTTTCTAGTTTCTTAGATATATTTTTTTAGTGAAATAATAACTGTAAAAAATTGCACAATCGATGAGAAGTTAGCAATTTTTAGAGATCTGGCTGAGTTAATGTTTTCAAATGATAACGAGCAACCATCTGTACAAAGTTCGAATTCATTTTGATTTCTAGTTTCTTAGATATATTTTTTTAATGAAATAATAACTGTAAAAAATAGCACAATCGATGAGAAGTTAGCAATTTTTAGAGATCTGGCTGAGTTAATGTTTTCAAATGAGAACTAGCAACCATCTGTACAAAGTTCGAATTCATTTTGGTTTCTAGTTTCTTAGATATATTTTTTTAGTGAAATAATAACTGTAAAAAATAGCACAATCGATGAGAAGTTAGCAATTTTTAGAGATCTGGCTGAGTTAATGATTTCAAATGATAACGAGCAACCACCTGTACAAAGTTCGAATTCATTTTGGTTTCTAGTTTCTTAGATATATTTTTTTAGTGAAATAATAACTGTAAAAAATTGCACAATCGATGAGAAGTTAGCAATTTTTAGAGATCTGGCTGAGTTAATGTTTTCAAATGATAACGAGCAACCATCTGTACAAAGTTCGAATTCATTTTGGTTTCTAGTTTCTTAGATATATTTTTTTAATGAAATAATAACTGTAAAAAATAGCACAATCGATGAGAAGTTAGCAATTTTTAGAGATCTGGCTGAGTTAATGTTTTCAAATGAGAACTAGCAACCATCTGTACAAAGTTCGAATTCATTTTGGTTTCTAGTTTCTTAGATATATTTTTTTAGTGAAATAATAACTGTAAAAAATAGCACAATCGATGAGAAGTTAGCAATTTTTAGAGATCTTGCTCAGTTAATGTTTTCAAATGAAAACTAGCAACCATCTGTACAAAGTTCGAATTCATTTTGGTTTCTAGTTTCTTAGATATATTTTTTTAGTGAAATAATAACTGTAAAAAATAGCACAATCGATGAGAAGTTAGCTATTTTTAGAGATCTGGCTGAGTTAATGTTTTCAAATGATAACGAGCAACCATCTGTACAAAGTTCGAATTCATTTTGGTTTCTAGTTTCTTAGATATATTTTTTTAGTGAAATAATAACTGTAAAAAATAGCACAATCGATGAGAAGTTAGCAATTTTTAGAGATCTGGCTGAGTTAATGTTTTCAAATGATAACGAGCAACCATCTGTACAAAGTTCGAATTCATTTTGCTTTCTAGTTTCTTAGATTTTTTTTTTTTTTTTTATTTATAAACACTTTATTGCACACAAAAGACAAAAGATACAGTGTACATAACATTACAAGAACATATAACAAAAAAGAGAAGCGTGCAAAGGCGGTCTTATTGCTTAAAGCAATCTCTTACAGACAACCCTTTAGAGTAAGAATTTGTCTGTGGGAAACGGGATGGTGCAAACAAGCATGTTTTATTCTTAAACAACTAAAAATTAATCTTTAAATAATACAAATAATATATAACAAAATACATATATATAAGTTTAATAAATATATATGTATTATATATACCAAATAATTATATAAATAAAATTATATATATAGCAGAAAGTTATACTAAACATATAGAATAAAAATAAAACTTACGTACATAAAATATAATACTTAATAAATAAATACTAATAGTATGATAATATAGGAAATAGTATTTACGCAGATTGAATAGATAAATAATACTTATGTAACCTATTTTTAAATATATAAATTGACTCAGATTGACGAATATCGGTAGGGAGCGTATTCCATAGCTTTGCAGCTGTCATCGTAAAGGATTCGCTATAGAAGTGGGTATGAGCGACCGGCAGTGACAGTTTGTTGTCAGAGCGTGACCGCAGTTCACGTGGATAGCTGACGTCAGTACCCACAAAACAGAACCGTTCCTTCAAATACCCGGGAAGAAGAGGATTATAGAGGATAGAGTAAAGAAGAGATAACATGTGCAAGTTGCGACGATGTCGAATAGTAAGCCACTTAAGTTGCGCCCGATATTCGGAGACGTGATCAAATTTCCGTAGACCAAAGATGAATTTGATGCAAACGTTCTGTACCCTTCTTGGCTTATTGAGTTGGTCCTCAGTAATGTTTGTGTAACAACAATCTGCGTAGTCCAAAATAGGAAGTAGAAGAGTTTGACATAACGTGATTTTAGTCTTAATGGGCAGAAAGTGTTTCCAACGTTTTAACAAATGAAATGTGGCGAAAACTTTTCTACTGACTTCAGCAACTTGCATAGTCCAGGATAATGTATTATCGATAAGAAGACCAAGGTTTTTAACGGAACTGCTAAGTGACAAAGGCGTATTGTTAAAGATGATCGCAGGTAGGTTGGCGTAATCAACTTTAGTAAGTAGTTTGGAGCTGCCAATAATAATGACCTGCGATTTATCTGGATTTACAAGAAGCCCGCACGTCTTGCTCCAAGTACAAATTTTATGCAATTCCTGGTTCAGCCTCTCAATAGCCCCTCCGATACCTGTTAAGGGAGCAGAAACGTAGACCTGCAAGTCGTCAGCATAAAGATGAAAGGAAGACGAGAGGAGATGGGATACAGTATTAATAAAAATGGAAAATAAAAGTGGAGAGAGGACACTGCCTTGAGGAACACCAGATGAGAGAGATTGGAGGCTGGATAATTTATTATTAATCCGTACACATTGCTGACGACCAAACAGGTAGCTACGAAACCACTCACATGCATCGGAAGAGATATTAATCGACCGAAGCACTGCCAGCAGGAGATCTAAATCAACCGTATTGAACGCATTACTGAAGTCCAATAATGCCAGGATACTAACATGTCTGTTGTCCATGTTAAAACGTATATCGTCGCATACTTTAAGTAGGGCAGTAGTAGTACTATGACCTCTCCGAAATCCTGATTGGAAATCAGAGAGTACATTGTACTCTGCTAGATACTTTGTTAATTGAAGATGGACAATACGTTCTAACACTTTAGACATAAATGGAAGGATAGATATTGGACGAAAGTGAAAGAAAGATATGGGATTTTTGTTTTTGGGAATAGGAAGGATATAAGCTAAACGCCAAGTGGAAGGGAATTCATTATGGTCAAGGGAGAAATTGAAAATGTGAAATAATATAGGGAGAACATAATCTAACACAGCAAGTATCATTCTACGGTTGGTTCCATCACATCCCGTGGCATCGGATCTTATTGCAAGGATGTTGGCCTTAACGTCACTAGCAGTAATTGGGGAAAAGTGAAAAGAGGGTCTGTTAGGAATAGGCAAGGATCTAAAATGATTTAAAGTACTAATTATATCACTGTTGTTCATTAGGACAGTACTAGCAAAAAATCCGTTCAGAGCATTGAGATCAACAGTATGAGGGATCCTGGATGCTTGTCGTCCAATACCTAGAGATTGTAGGAATTTCCATGTCTGAGAAGAATTGCTGTTCTCAATCTTATCTTGTATATATTTACGTTGAGCATCTCTACATACTTTACGGCACCGATTACGTAAACTCTTATATTTCACGAGGTTGTCAATAGTTGGGTTTAATTTAAATTTTGATTTAGCTCTGTCACGCTTCTTCATTAACTTCCGAATGTCCTGAGATAACCAAGGTGCAGGTAGGTGTTTGAGCTTGATGGGACGGAAAGGAGCATGTTTATCGAAGAGATCATTTAGAGAGGAGTTAAAAAGTTCAAGTTTCTCATCGATAGTAGAAGCGTTTAAAATTGAGTCCCAATTGATAGCACTAAGATCCTGCATAAATTTTTCGTTGTCAAAATGTTTGAAGCTTCGACGCATGACCACAGTGGGTTTAACTTTCGGCGGACGTACTTTGTACGACAGATATATTAGGTCATGGTACGAAAAGGCTTCAGTTCAGTTCAGGCTTAGTTGTCCGTGAATTTCAACATGCTCCAAGGATGAAACAAAGGATAGGTCAAGTTGGCTTGGGATGCAGTTGGGAAAGTAATGAGTGGCATTGGATGGGAGAAAATTTAAATTGGAGCTATTAATTATGTTCAATAAGCGCTTGGCACGAGCGTCATTTTTGATAAGGCAGGTATTGAAGTCGCCCATAATAATAGCATGGTTAACATTAGGCAAGGAATTTTCCAATAGACTTTCGAACGTGTCGAAGTAGTCTATGTGGAGCGAAGGACTGTAAAAAACACCGAGTAGTACCTTAATGTGTCCAAATATAACCTCAATGAGTATGTGCTCGGCGGATTCAGAGTATTGGGAATCGGATTTATTCAGGATAGTGAAAGGAATGTGGTTACGTAAATAAATAGCAACTCCTCCGCCTCCTTTTCCAGTTCGATCATTGCGGATAAGATGAAAGTTAGGTAATGAGAAGGAGGAAGAAGGAAGAGATGGCTCGAGGAATGTTTCGGAGATAAGGATAGCGTGAATATTAGAGTTGCCAAAGGAAGATAAGAGATCAGGATAGTGAGCTGGAATACTCTGCGCATTCAAATGAACAACATTAAAATTTTTTGGGAAAAGAGAGAAGGTTGAATCAAGAGAAGAGGAAAGCGGGATGTAAGTACTATGAAAACTGTCAGCCGAAGAGGAAAGTGATACAAAAGTGTTATCATCGTCTGAGTCAATATTCAGATCGATATTATTAATACTCATACTAAATAAATATAAATATATAAATATATAATAAATATATTTAAAAATAATATATATGTATATTTAAACAAATGTATATAACCCGTAAAAGCTAATTTTATCAGACAAAAACTTACACTTACCAGCACTAACACAAGTTGGTCATAGTTAAATGCATGAAATAGAACAAAAACAGTGCAAACAGCAACACCAAAGCATAGCAAAAACATCAAAAAAAAAAAAAAACATTTAGGCACAAAAATCAATCAAAGGATAGATAATAATTAAATCTCCTCGCTAAGTAGTTAGGTATATTCAGCGAATATTTAAACAATATGACATTTAAACATTTAAACACACTGACAAGTGCTTAAAATGAAAACAAATAGGTATTGATAAAAAACAAATAAATTAAGTTACATTAATTTACAAAATATATATCTATGTTTTATCAAGAAATAACAGTAGATATATGGTATCCATATTTCTGCTTAAAACGGAACGCTTTTGTTTATGGCTCAATATTTGTTTACTCTGTAATCTCATTTGTCAGTTTGACCTTTGAGTTTGACAATCATTATAATGAATGTCGGTATCGGTAAATAAATAAAAGAATTGTGTTCGATAAATTATATCGCGAGTCGAAGTACTGAGATTTAATTATTATTACTCTATAATTCGAATGAGATCTCACAACATGCACACACCGAACAATGTGATTGTGACAAGTAACTAAGATAAATAAATAAAGAGATAAGCGGATAGAATTATTGCAACCGTAATGAAACAGATAAACAAACACCGCAGAAGCAAAATTAATATAAAACTATGACACAAAGATAAGGGATAATTAATAACATAAAACAAAAGAAAAGAAAGTATTACTTTTTGACGGTTCTTTTTGGCCTGATGTTGGAGATTTTCAAGTCTTTTGATGCCAGGGTGCCGCAGCTAGTAGAAGCAGTAGGAGTAGTGTTTACCTCTGTGATGTCGGTGGATGAAGTTAAGGACTTTAATTCAGCCATCGTAGAAATCCTCTTTTAGTGCCATGTGACTCTAAAACTACCACAGTGCCGTTCCTAGTCCAGCACTTTGTGATCCCGAATCGCTGACGAGCCGCAACAGAAACCTCATGACGTTCTTTAGTGAGGAATTCAGATATAGTAATACCAGTATTCCTCAAATTGGTTTTACTGAACCAGACCTTATTTCTAAGGTCAATATCTCGGAATTTGATAAGAACGGCACGTGGCTTGTCAGAGCTGGAGCGGCCGAGACGGTGACAACGGCTTATATCTTCCACTTTCAATTCGGGGATTTTTAGATGTTCAGAAAGAATCTTAACGGTACCTGACACCAATTTTTCTGATTTGCTTTCCTGAATGCCGTGGACAAGAAGATTTTTTCTACGGGATTTCATTTCTAACTCATCATACTTGCCAGCCAAAAGCCCAAGTTGTAACTGAAGCCCCTCTAGAGCAACCATAACAAAACTTCTGAAGACACTGAATTGAGCCGCAATATTGGAAGTAGGACTTGTGGCCGGGATGGAAGCACTTTGAAGATTTTTTTGAAACTCGGCCATTTTATTATCAAAGTGATCTCTGAGTTCAAATATTGTGTGTTTCAAGGACTCCATTGTTCTGCTGCTGTTGTATTGTTTGAACAATTGGAAGAATTTTATGAAAATTTTTATTGTGAATGCGATAGGCATTTAGTGTAGACTATAATTGTTGTCATTAAAGGAATGTAATACTGGTAAGTGACAAGACTTTCACAGCATATTTCTCATTAATTTAATTAAATAAAACGAGAGCATTAAAAAACATGAGTTCACTTATTTTACACCTACCCGCCTAGATATATTTTTTTAATGAAATAATAACTGTAAAAAATAGCACAATCGATGAGAAGTTAGCAATTTTTAGAGATCTGGCTGAGTTAATGTTTTCAGATGATAACGAGCAACCATCTGTACAAAGTTCGAATTCATTTTGGTTTCTAGTTTCTTAGATATATTTTTTTAGTGAAATAATAACTGTAAAAAATAGCACAATCGATGAGAAGTTAGCAATTTTTAGAGATCTGGCTGAGTTAATGTTTTCAAATGATAACGAGCAACCATCTGTTCAAAGTTCGAATTCATTTTGGTTTCTAGTTTCTTAGATATATTTTTTTAATGAAATAATAACTGTAAAAAATAGCACAATCGATGAGAAGTTAGCAAATTTTTAGAGATCTGGCTCAGTTAATGTTTTCAAATGAGAACTAGCAACCATCTGTACAAAGTTCGATTTCATTTTAGTTTCTAGTTTCTTAGATATATTTTTTTAGTGAAATAATAACTGTAAAAAATAGCACAATTGATGAGAAGTTAGCAATTTTTAGAGATCTGGCTGAGTTAATGTTTTCAAATGATAACGAGCAACCATCTGTACAAAGTTCGAATTCATTTTGGTTTCTAGTTTCTTAGATATATTTTTTTAATGAAATAATAACTGTAAAAAATAGCACAATCGATGAGAAGTTAGCAATTTTTAGAGATCTGGCTGAGTTAATGTTTTCAAATGAGAACTAGCAACCATCTGTACAAAGTTCGAATTCATTTTGGTTTCTAGTTTCTTAGATATATTTTTTTAGTGAAATAATAACTGTAAAAAATAGCACAATCGATGAGAAGTTAGCAATTTTTAGAGATCTGGCTGAGTTAATGTTTTCAAATGATAACGAGCAACCACCTGTACAAAGTTCGAATTCATTTTGGTTTCTAGTTTCTTAGATATATTTTTTTAGTGAAATAATAACTGTAAAAAATTGCACAATCGATGAGAAGTTAGCAATTTTTAGAGATCTGGCTGAGTTAATGTTTTCAAATGATAACGAGCAACCATCTGTACAAAGTTCGAATTCATTTTGATTTCTAGTTTCTTAGATATATTTTTTTAATGAAATAATAACTGTAAAAAATAGCACAATCGATGAGAAGTTAGCAATTTTTAGAGATCTGGCTGAGTTAATGTTTTCAAATGAGAACTAGCAACCATCTGTACAAAGTTCGAATTCATTTTGGTTTCTAGTTTCTTAGATATATTTTTTTAGTGAAATAATAACTGTAAAAAATAGCACAATCGATGAGAAGTTAGCAATTTTTAGAGATCTTGCTCAGTTAATGTTTTCAAATGAAAACTAGCAACCATCTGTACAAAGTTCGAATTCATTTTGGTTTCTAGTTTCTTAGATATATTTTTTTAGTGAAATAATAACTGTAAAAAATAGCACAATCGATGAGAAGTTAGCTATTTTGAGAGATCTGGCTGAGTTAATGTTTTCAAATGATAACGAGCAACCATCTGTACAAAGTTCGAATTCATTTTGGTTTCTAGTTTCTTAGATATATTTTTTTAGTGAAATAATAACTGTAAAAAATAGCACAATCGATGAGAAGTTAGCAATTTTTAGAGATCTGGCTGAGTTAATGTTTTCAAATGATAACGAGCAACCATCTGTACAAAGTTCGAATTCATTTTGCTTTCTAGTTTCTTAGATTTTTTTTTTTTTTTTTATTTATAAACACTTTATTGCACACAAAAGACAAAAGATACAGTGTACATAACATTACAAGAACATATAACAAAAAAGAGAAGCGTGCAAAGGCGGTCTTATTGCTTAAAGCAATCTCTTACAGACAACCCTTTAGAGTAAGAATTTGTCTGTGGGAAACGGGATGGTGCAAACAAGCATGTTTTATTCTTAAACAACTAAAAATTAATCTTTAAATAATACAAATAATATATAACAAAATACATATATATAAGTTTAATAAATACATATGTATTATATATACCAAATAATTATATAAATAAAATTATATATATAGCAGAAAGTTATACTAAACATCTATCTATCTATACTAATATATAAAGCGGAAGAGTTTGTTTGTTTGTTTGTTTGTTTGTTTGTTTGTTTAAACGCGCTAATCTCAGGAACTACTGGTCCGATTTGAAAAATTCTTTTTTTGTTGAATAGTCCATATATAGAGGAAGGCTTTAGGCTATATAACATTACGCTGCAACCAATAGGAGCGCAGCGACATTGAGAAATGTTGCAAAAACGGGGAAAATTATTCACATTTATGGACTTTCGATGCGTGCGCAGCATAAACGTTTTAAGTTACTCAAAAAATGTGTATGAAAGATATATTCCTCTTTTAATAATAAAAAAAAAGTCCGTGACACTATATGTCTATTTGTTAAGAGTGTGCTAGCAGGCGGGGCGCGGCGGCGGCTGAGGAGGAGGCGGGTCAGCCCCGCCGCCGCGCTCGCCACTCTCACCCGCGGGTGTAGTTCTGCAAAGTAGCAATGCACATAACGACTTAAAAAAATTAACATTCTTAATAGTTAAATTATTTATCAAAATTAGGTTTTGTTATCAGCTTATTTGCTCATTATTTTTTATCGTTTAAAATCGATTACATTTAAATCATAATCTGCTGTAGTTTTAACTTACGATATAAGATAAAATTTCAATGAACATTCCTTCGTACTTTGCAAGTAAACAATTCAAACGTTTCACGGTATAAATAAGGTATAAAAATTACATTACACACGTAAAAAAGTTCAAATTGGCGAGCGATACTTTCACCGATGCAGATTAATCATCACTGAGAAAATAAATTATGCAAATAAGCAAATAGGTGAATATCGTTTAAAATGACTACACAAATAAATTAGTAGTTCAATATTTCAAGTAATTTCTATTACGTTCAAGCATATTCAACACGGTTGTACTATAATCACCTTATGAAATAATAACACCAAAGGAGAAACAATCTAAACTTCTTATTGTTCGGTTTGTTTATCTTATTACGTTTAAGTTAATATTGTTTGTTTTCAACCGACTTCAAAAAGGAGGAGGTTATCAATTCGTCTGTATTTTTTTTTTTATATGTCTGTTACCTCATAACTTTTCACTGGATTTTGATAATTTTTTTTTGTTTGAAAGGTAGTGCTTCCCGTGGGGCCCCATTTTAATTTTATCCTGTTACGATGATGGTATCCCTATGAAAACGATATAAGTCTTAAATGTGCATTATGTATGTGCGCGATAAATAGGTGAATAACTCAAAATTGTGCCAACCAATTTTAATGATTCTTTTTTTATTATAAAGGATATACTTCAAGGGTACTATGGTGAAAGTTTGGTAAGGTTCTGAGCATAGGATCCATGACAAAGTAACGGTACGGAAGGGAACGGAACAATTCTAAGGAGCACGTTAGCGATAATCGGCCGAATCTTTTAGAAACAAAAATTTTGACAAAAAAAAACCGACTTCAAAAGAGAAAAAAAATAATATGCTCTAAAAAGTAAAAAATAATTGCTTTTTATTCTACAACTTAATAATCAAGTAACTTATTCTACTTACCAATATGTAGGTACGTTCTGTGTTTCCACGCAAGGAGATAAGTATGCTCGGAATCGCTGTAACAGGCTGTGTAGGGATGAACATCGACGCCATATCTATAAGTCAGTTATTGAGGAAAATGACTCAGCCCGAGTTTGGAATTTCCTCAGATCACTAGGAGTTGGGAAACAACAACAAGATCTACATTCTGAAAACATAAATCTAAATTTACTAAATCAGCATTTCTCATCCTCTGTCACTATTGATAATACAACAAAATTAAATACAATTTCTCAAATTTCTTCTTCCACAACTCCTGATCTTCCCTCTTTTCGATTCAGTCAATTCACGTGTAGTGACGTTAAGAAGAATATTCTAGCCGTATCATCTAACAGTGTTGGTTCTGATTGCATTAGTCGCCAAATGGTAATTCCTATTATAGATAATTTAGTTCCTATAATAACAAATATTTTAAATTTTTCCATTGAGAGTGGCACATTTCCTTCTTGTTGGAAAGATGCTTTAATCATTCCCTTGCCAAAAAAACCCACCTCGACTTCCTTTTCCGATCTACGTCCTATATCTATTCTTCCTTTCCTCTCTAAAGTCCTTGAACGTCTAACTTATAATCAACTTAACCTTTTCCTCTGTAGATACAATCTTTTCAATCCCTTTCAATCCGGATTCCGCTCCGGCCATAGTACGACTACGGCATTAGTAAAAATCACTGATGATATTCGCATGGCTAAAGACAAGCGTCAGCTCACTGTTTTGACATTACTCGACTTCAGTAATGCTTTCAATAGTGTAGATTTTGACATCTTGCTTGCAGTATTGCGTTCTCTTAACATTTCTCCTATAACGATTGACTGGTTTCACTCTTACTTGCACGGTCGCCGGCATCGAGTGCGACTTAACGACACTTTTTCTGACTGGACTACTGTCAAAGCCGGCGTACCGCAAGGTGGCGTGATGTCTCCACTCCTATTTTAACTTTTTATTAATACTATTACTAAATATATTTTTTCTTCCTACCACCTGTATGCTGACGATCTCCAGATTTACATGCACACAAGCTTAGAAGATCTGCCTAGTACGATAGGTACCATAAATAAAGACCTCGAACGTATCAACAGATGGAGCAGAGAGTTTGGTTTGCAGGTTAATCCTTCCAAATCGCAATCTATAATTATCGGAAGTCAACAGCTTATTTCGCGGATTAATTACTCGAATGTGCCTCAAATCATTTTTGCCGGTGTCATTATCCCTTACAGTGAAACAGTCAAGAACTTGGGTATAACATTTGATAAATTTTTGTCGTGGGATCCACAGATATGTGAAGTTAGCAGGAATATATTTTCATCAATCGGTTCACTAAGAAGGTTGCGTAATTTTCTTCCTTTTTCAACTAAAGCTGCTCTTGCCCAGTCTCTTCTTCATCCTATCCTTGATTACGCCGATTCTTGCTATCTAGACTTAAGGGAGGATCAGCTGAATAAACTTGAGCGTCTCCAAAACCTCTGTATACGGTTCATATTTGGACTTCGCAAATATGACCACGTCTCTGAGTTTCGTGAAGGGCTCAAGTGGCTTCCCATACGTCTTCGCAGGAGTACGCACATACTATCTCTTCTATATTCTATATTATTTAGTATTTCTATTCTCCCTTCGTATTTAAAGGAAAACTTTGAATTTCTCTGTGACTCCCATAATAAATCGCTTCGTTCCAGTGAACGTCTCACATTGAAAATTCGCAATCACTCCACTACTTATTACAGCAAGTCTTTTTGTATTGAAGCAGCGCGCTTGTGGAATAACCTTCCGTTACACATCAGACATGCGAAACCACTTGAATCTTTTAAAAATAAAGTTAAGGAATACTATTTAAGACTTTAAGTTTGCTGTCAATTACATTATCACTAGCTATTCATATTTGTATTCGATTGTACTCGTACATAAGTTTATGACATGCTGTCTATATATATATGTATGTATGTATGTGTATTTTTTTTTTATATATGTACGTGTATATCTATATATGTATGTATGTATGTTTATTGTTATGTATCTACGTGTATATCTGTATATGTATGTATGTATGTTTTATATGTTTTGATATATATGTATTTGTGTAGTATATTTATCTTGTTTAGTGTAATAATTTGTGTATAAATATAATTTCATATAGTATTTAACTTCTGTGCTGTACACGCGCTTTCCGCTTTTTCACATTAACTCCTCCATGCTGGTTGTCTGGAAGAAATCGCTCTTAAGCGATAAGACCGCCTGTTGTACATTTCTTTATTTTTTTTAATAATGTGTTATTGAATGTAAGTTTTTCTTTTCTCTCGTGTATGTACAATAAAGAGTTATTATTATTATTATTATTATTATTACCTATCCACTTTAAATCTAACTTAACACAAACCTATGAATAACAAACAATGATCACAATATTTTTTAGATTTATACTATGTAAAATGAAATTAAAAATATTTAGACTATTTAAAAGTCAGCAAAGTTATTACGATAATATATTATAGTTAAAATTATTGTTATTTTTGGAGGCGGTGTCAGCCAAGGTAGGTTTGTAAATATATGATATACTCCAAATTTGTAAATCTGGTCTATCGATAAATACACTTCTTCTTGATGTTTTTTTAAACCCTATACGTACATAGTGGTCCTATATAATGACAGAAAATTGGAATCAAAATTGAGTGTTTAAGCAAACATGTCTACCGTCAGGTATTACAATTCATGAACTTTTCTCCTAATCCAAGACAAAGAAAAGTCATTCAGATTTACTATTACATTTCCTGTTGAATGTTTTGTTTGTTTTGGCAGAGTATGAATTTTGTTTGTAATTTATTTATTTACAATTGACTTTTTCTTTTGTCTTACATCCAGATGTCGATACACCTGCATCGAATTGTTAACAAAAAAAATATTCGCATTCGTACACTATTGTACAATATTTCTTTTATGTTTAAGAAAAGGAGTTTCTCAATTCTTTAAACCCGAGCGGCCTTCCACCACATTCCCTGAAGTTAAAAATAGGTGCTGCGATAATTTTACTCAGAAATCTTAAACCACCAAATTTATGTAACGGGACCCGCCTTCAAGTAAAATTCCTTCGCAATAACGTGATCGTTGCAACAGTTTTGACTGGTCCGGCAGTTGGTCAAACAGTGCTTATACCTCGCATCCCAATGATTCCAAATGATTTACCTTTTGATTTTAAAAGAATTCAATTTCCCATTAAGTTATCTTTTGCCGTAACCATTAATAAATCACAGGGCCAAACATTTAAACACGTAGGAATCGATTTACGTCAAGACTGCTTTTCACACGGCCAACTATATGTCGCGTTGTCAAGATCGGGTTGCGGGCAAAATCAGTATGTTCTTCTACCACAAGAAAATAAAACTAAAAATATAATCTACGGTGAAGTACTGTAAAACATATTATTAAATCTTATTGATCAACCTGAAATCTTAAATCTTTTAAAAATCTTAAAACCAACGTGAGCAATCAAACGATAATCATGATAGTGTTTCCGACAACTACGCGAACGAAGTCGCGGGCACAGCTAGTATAGAATAAAAATAAAACTTACGTACATAAAATATAATACTTAATAAATAAATACTAATAGTATGATAATATAGGAAATAGTATTTACGCAGATTGAATAGATAAATAATACTTATGTCACCTATTTTTAAATATATAAATTGACTCAGATTGACGAATATCGGTAGGTAGCGTATTCCATAGCTTTGCAGCTGTCATCGTAAAGGATTCACTATAGAAGTGGGTATGAGCGACCGGCAGTGACAGTTTGTTGTCAGAGCGTGACCGCAGTTCATGTGGATAGCTGACGTCAGTACCCACAAAACAGAACCGTTCCTTCAAATACGCGGGAAGAAGAGGATTATAGAGGATAGAGTAAAGAAGAGATAACATGTGCAAGTTGCGACGATGTCGAATAGTAAGCCACTTAAGTTGCGCCCGATATTCGGAGACGTGATCAAATTTCCGTAGACCAAAGATGAATTTGATGCAAACGTTCTGTAACCTTTCTAGCTTATTGAGTTGGTCCTCAGTAATGTTTGTGTAACAACAATCTGCGTAGTCCAAAATAGGAAGTAGAAGAGTTTGACATAACGTGATTTTAGTCTTAATGGGCAGAAAGTGTTTCCAACGTTTTAACAAATGAAATGTGGCGAAAACTTTTCTACTGACTTCAGCAACTTGCACAGTCCAGGATAATGTATTATCGATAAGAAGACCAAGGTTTTTAACGGAACTGCTAAGTGACAAAGGCGTATTGTTAAAGATGATCGCAGGTAGGTTGGCGTAATCAACTTTAGTAAGTAGTTTGGAGCTGCCAATAATAATGACCTGCGATTTATCTGGATTTACAAGAAGCCCGCACGTCTTGCTCCAAGTACAAATTTTATGCAATTCCTGGTTCAGCCTCTCAATAGCCCCTCCGATACCTGTTAAGGGAGCAGAAACGTAGACCTGCAAGTCGTCAGCATAAAGATGAAAGGAAGACGAGAGGAGATGGGATACAGTATTAATAAAAATGGAAAATAAAAGTGGAGAGAGGACACTGCCTTGAGGAACACCAGATGAGAGAGATTGGAGGCTGGATAATTTATTATTAATCCGTACACATTGCTGACGACCAAACAGGTAGCTACGAAACCACTCACATGCATCGGAAGAGATATTAATCGACCGAAGCACTGCCAGCAGGAGATCTAAATCAACCGTATTGAACGCATTACTGAAGTCCAATAATGCCAGGATACTAACATGTCTGTTGTCCATGTTAAAACGTATATCGTCGCATACTTTAAGTAGGGCAGTAGTAGTACTATGACCTCTCCGAAATCCTGATTGGAAATCAGAGAGTACATTGTACTCTGCTAGATACTTTGTTAATTGAAGATGGACAATACGTTCTAACACTTTAGACAGAAATGGAAGGATAGATATTGGACGAAAGTGAAAGAAAGATATGGGATTTTTGTTTTTGGGAATAGGAAGGATATAAGCTAAACGCCAAGTGGAAGGGAATTCATTATGGTCAAGGGAGAAATTGAAAATGTGAAATAATATAGGGAGAACATAATCTAACACAGCAAGTATCATTCTACGTTTGATTCCATCACATCCCGTGGCATCGGATCTTATTGCAAGGATGTTGGCCTTAACGTCACTAGCAGTAATTGGGGAAAAGTGAAAAGAGGGTCTGTTAGGAATAGGCAAGGATCTAAAATGATTTAAAGTACTAATTATATCACTGTTGTTCATAAGGACAGTACTAGCAAAAAATCCGTTCAGAGCATTGAGATCAACAGTATGAGGGATCCTGGATGCTTGTCGTCCAATACCTAGAGATTGTAGGAATTTCCATGTCCGAGAAGAATTGCTGTTCTCAATCTTATCTTGTATATATTTACGTTGAGCATCTCTACATACTTTACGGCACCGATTACGTAAACTCTTATATTTCACGAGGTTGTCAATAGTTGGGTTTAATTTAAATTTTGATTTAGCTCTGTCACGCTTCTTCATTAACTTCCGAATGTCCTGAGATAACCAAGGTGCAGGTAGGTGTTTGAGCTTGATGGGACGGAAAGGAGCATGTTTATCGAAGAGATCATTTAGAGAGGAGTTAAAAAGTTCAAGTTTCTCATCGATAGTAGAAGCGTTTAAAATTGAGTCCCAATTGATAGCACTAAGATCCTGCATAAATTTTTCGTTGTCAAAATGTTTGAAGCTTCGACGCATGACCACAGTGGGTTTAACTTTCGGCGGACGTACTTTGTACGACAGATATATTAGGTCATGGTACGAAAAGGCTTCAGTTCAGTTCTGGCTTAGTTGTCCGTGAATTTCAACATGCTCCAAGGATGAAACAAAGGATAGGTCAAGTTGGCTTGGGATGCAGTTGGGAAAGTAATGAGTGGCATTGGATGGGAGAAAATTTAAATTGGAGCTATTAATTATGTTCAATAAGCGCTTGGCACGAGCGTCATTTTTGATAAGGCAGGTATTGAAGTCGCCCATAATAATAGCATGGTTAACATTAGGCAAGGAATTTTCCAATAGACTTTCGAACGTGTCGAAGTAGTCTATGTGGAGCGAAGGACTGTAAAAAACACCGAGTAGTACCTTAATGTGTCCAAATATAACCTCAATGAGTATGTGCTCGGCGGATTCAGAGTATTGGGAATCGGATTTATTCAGGATAGTGAAAGGAATGTGGTTACGTAAATAAATAGCAACTCCTCCGCCTCCTTTTCCAGTTCGATCATTGCGGATAAGATGAAAGTTAGGTAATGAGAAGGAGGAAGAAGGAAGAGATGGCTCGAGGAATGTTTCGGAGATAAGGATAGCGTGAATATTAGAGTTGCCAAAGGAAGATAAGAGATCAGGATAGTGAGCTGGAATACTCTGCGCATTCAAATGAACAACATTAAAAATTTTTGGGAAAAGAGAGAAGGTTGAATCAAGAGAAGAGGAAAGCGGGATGTAAGTACTATGAAAACTGTCAGCCGAAGAGGAAAGTGATACAAAAGTGTTATCATCGTCTGAGTCAATATTCAGATCGATATTATTAATACTCATACTAAATAAATATAAATATATATATATAATAAATATATTTAAAAATAATATATATTTATATTTAAACAAATGTATATAACCCGTAAAAGCTAATTTTATCAGACAAAAACTTACACTTACCAGCACTAACACAAGTTGGTCATAGTTAAATGCATGAAATAGAACAAAAACAGTGCAAACAGCAACACCAAAGCATAGCAAAAACGTCAAAAAAAAAAAAAAAAACATTTAGGCACAAAAATCAATCAAAGGATAGATAATAATTAAATCTCCTCGCTTAGTAGTTAGGTATATTCAGCGAATATTTAAACAATATGACATTTAAACATTTAAACACAATGACAAGTGCTTAAAATGAAAACAAATAGGTATTGATAAAAAACAAATAAATTAAGTTACATTAATTTACAAAATATATATCTATGTTTTATCAAGAAATAACAGTAGATATATGGTATCCATATTTCTGTTTAAAGCGGAACGCTTTTGTTTATGGCTCAATATTTGTTTACTCTGTAATCTCATTTGTCAGTTTGACCTTTGAGTTTGACAATCATTATAATGAATGTCGGTATCGGTAAATAAATAAAAGAATTGTGTTCGATAAATTATATCGCGAGTCGAAGTACTGAGATTTAATTATTATTACTCTATAATTCGAATGAGATCTCACAACATGCACACACCGAACAATGTGATTGTGACAAGTAACTAAGATAAATAAATAAAGAGATAAGCGGATAGAATTATTGCAACCGTAATGAAACAGATAAACAAACACCGCAGAAGCAAAATTAATATAAAACTATGACACAAAGATAAGGGATAATTAATAACATAAAACAAAAGAAAAGAAAGTATTACTTTTTGACGGTTCTTTTTGGCCTGATGTTGGAGATTTTCAAGTCTTTTGATGCCAGGGTGCCGCAGCTAGTAGAAGCAGTAGGAGTAGTGTTTACCTCTGTGATGTCGGTGGATGAAGTTAAGGACTTTAATTCAGCCATCGTAGAAATCCTCTTCTTAGTGCCATGTGACTCTAAAACTACCACAGTGCCGTTCCTAGTCCAGCACTTTGTGATCCCGAATCGCTGACGAGCCGCAACAGAAACCTCATGACGTTCTTTAGTGAGGAATTCAGATATAGTAATACCAGTATTCCTCAAATTGGTTTTACTGAACCAGACCTTATTTCTAAGGTCAATATCTCGGAATTTGATAAGAACGGCACGTGGCTTGTCAGAGCTGGAGCGGCCGAGACGGTGACAACGGCTTATATCTTCCACTTTCAATTCGGGGATTTTTAGATGTTCAGAAAGAATCTTAACGGTACCTGACACCAATTTTTCTGATTTGCTTTCCTGAATGCCGTGGACAAGAAGAATTTTTCTACGGGATTTCATTTCTAACTCATCATACTTGCCAGCCAAAAGCCCAAGTCGTAACTGAAGCCCCTCTAGAGCACCCATAACAAAACTTCTGAAGACACTGAATTGAGCCGCAATATTGGAAGTAGGACTTGTGGCCGGGATGGAAGCACTTTGAAGATTTTTTTGAAACTCGGCCATTTTATTATCAAAGTGATCTCTGAGTTCAAATATTGTGTGTTTCAAGGACTCCATTGTTCTGCTGCTGTTGTATTGTTTGAACAATTGGAAGAATTTTATGAAAATTTTTATTGTGAATGCGATAGGCGTTTAGTGTAGACTATAATTGTTGTCATTAAAGGAATGTAATACTGGTAAGTGACAAGACTTTCACAGCATATTTCTCATTAATTTAATTAAATAAAACGAGAGCATTAAAAAACATGAGTTCACTTATTTTACACCTACCCGCCTAGATATATTTTTTGAATGAAATAATAACTGTAAAAAATAGCACAATCGATGAGAAGTTAGCAATTTTTAGAGATCTGGCTGAGTTAATGTTTTCAGATGATAACGAGCAACCATCTGTACAAAGTTCGAATTCATTTTGGTTTCTAGTTTCTTAGATATATTTTTTTAGTGAAATAATAACTGTAAAAAATAGCACAATCGATGAGAAGTTAGCAATTTTTAGAGATCTGGCTGAGTTAATGTTTTCAAATAAGAACTAGCAACCATCTGTACAAAGTTCGAATTCATTTTGGTTTCTAGTTTCTTAGATATTTTTTTTAAATGAAATAATAACTGTAAAAAATAGCATAATCGATGAGAAGTTATCATATTTTGAGAGATCTGGCTCAGTTAATGTTTTCAAATGATAACGAGCAACCATCTGTACAAAGTTCGAATTCATTTTGGTTTCTAGTTTCTTAGATATATTTTTTTAGTGAAATAATAACTGTAAAAAATAGCACAATCGATGAGAAGTTAGCAATTTTTAGAGATCTGGCTCAGTTAATGTTTTCAAATGAGAACTAGCAACCATCTGTACAAAGTTCGATTTCATTTTGGTTTCTAGTTTCTTAGATATATTTTTTTAGTGAAATAATAACTGTAAAAAATAGCACAATCGATGAGAAGTTAGCAATTTTTAGAGATCTGGCTGAGTTAATGTTTTCAAATGATAACGAGCAACCATCTGTACAAAGTTCGAATTCATTTTGGTTTCTAGTTTCTTAGATATATTTTTTTAATGAAATAATAACTGTAAAAAATAGCACAATCGATGAGAAGTTAGCAATTTTTAGAGATCTTGCTCAGTTAATGTTTTCAAATGAAAACTAGCAACCATCTGTACAAAGTTCGAATTCATTTTGGTTTCTAGTTTCTTAGATATATTTTTTTAGTGAAATAATAACTGTAAAAAATAGCACAATCGATGAGAAGTTAGCTATTTTTAGAGATCTGGCTGAGTTAATGTTTTCAAATGATAACGAGCAACCATCTGTACAAAGTTCGAATTCATTTTGGTTTCTAGTTTCTTAGATATATTTTTTTAGTGAAATAATAACTGTAAAAAATAGCACAATCGATGAGAAGTTAGCAATTTTTAGAGATCTGGCTGAGTTAATGTTTTCAAATGAGAACTAGCAACCATCTGTACAAAGTTCGAATTCATTTTGGTTTCTAGTTTCTTAGATATATTTTTTTAGTGAAATAATAACTGTAAAAAATAGCACAATCGATGAGAAGTTAGCAATTTTTAGAGATCTTGCTCAGTTAATGTTTTCAAATGAAAACTAGCAACCATCTGTACAAAGTTCGAATTCATTTTGGTTTCTAGTTTCTTAGATATATTTTTTTAGTGAAATAATAACTGTAAAAAATAGCACAATCGATGAGAAGTTAGCTATTTTTAGAGATCTGGCTGAGTTAATGTTTTCAAATGATAACGAGCAACCATCTGTACAAAGTTCGAATTCATTTTGGTTTCTAGTTTCTTAGATATATTTTTTTAGTGAAATAATAACTGTAAAAAATAGCACAATCGATGAGAAGTTAGCAATTTTTAGAGATCTGGCTGAGTTAATGTTTTCAAATGATAACGAGCAACCATCTGTACAAAGTTCGAATTCATTTTGGTTTCTAGTTTCTTAGATATATTTTTTTAATGAAATAATAACTGTAAAAAATAGCACAATCGATGAGAAGTTAGCAATTTTTAGAGATCTGGCTCAGTTAATGTTTTCAAATGAGAACTAGCAACCATCTGTACAAAGTTCGATTTCATTTTAGTTTCTAGTTTCTTAGATATATTTTTTTAGTGAAATAATAACTGTAAAAAATAGCACAATCGATGAGAAGTTAGCAATTTTTAGAGATCTGGCTGAGTTAATGTTTTCAAATTATAACGAGCAACCATCTGTACAAAGTTCGAATTCATTTTGGTTTCTAGTTTCTTAGATATATTTTTTTAATGAAATAATAACTGTAAAAAATAGCACAATCGATGAGAAGTTAGCAATGTTTAGAGATCTGGCTGAGTTAATGTTTTCAAATGAGAACTAGCAACCATCTGTACAAAGTTCGAATTCATTTTGGTTTCTAGTTTCTTAGATATATTTTTTTAGTGAAATAATAACTGTAAAAAATAGCACAATCGATGAGAAGTTAGCAATTTTTAGAGATCTGGCTGAGTTAATGTTTTCAAATGATAACGAGCAACCACCTGTACAAAGTTCGAATTCATTTTGGTTTCTAGTTTCTTAGATATATTTTTTTAGTGAAATAATAACTGTAAAAAATTGCACAATCGATGAGAAGTTAGCAATTTTTAGAGATCTGGCTGAGTTAATGTTTTCAAATGATAACGAGCAACCATCTGTACAAAGTTCGAATTCATTTTGGTTTCTAGTTTCTTAGATATATTTTTTTAATGAAATAATAACTGTAAAAAATAGCACAATCGATGAGAAGTTAGCAATTTTTAGAGATCTGGCTCAGTTAATGTTTTCAAATGAGAACTAGCAACCATCTGTACAAAGTTCGATTTCATTTTGGTTTCTAGTTTCTTAGATATATTTTTTTAGTGAAATAATAACTGTAAAAAATAGCACAATCGATGAGAAGTTAGCAATTTTTAGAGATCTGGCTGAGTTAATGTTTTCAAATGATAACGAGCAACCATCTGTACAAAGTTCGAATTCATTTTGGTTTCTAGTTTCTTAGATATATTTTTTTAATGAAATAATAACTGTAAAAAATAGCACAATCGATGAGAAGTTAGCAATTTTTAGAGATCTGGCTGAGTTAATGTTTTCAAATGAGAACTAGCAACCATCTGTACAAAGTTCGAATTCATTTTGGTTTCTAGTTTCTTAGATATATTTTTTTAGTGAAATAATAACTGTAAAAAATAGCACAATCGATGAGAAGTTAGCAATTTTTAGAGATCTTGCTCAGTTAATGTTTTCAAATGAAAACTAGCAACCATCTGTACAAAGTTCGAATTCATTTTGGTTTCTAGTTTCTTAGATATATTTTTTTAGTGAAATAATAACTGTAAAAAATAGCACAATCGATGAGAAGTTAGCTATTTTTAGAGATCTGGCTGAGTTAATGTTTTCAAATGATAACGAGCAACCATCTGTACAAAGTTCGAATTCATTTTGGTTTCTAGTTTCTTAGATATATTTTTTTAGTGAAATAATAACTGTAAAAAATAGCACAATCGATGAGAAGTTAGCAATTTTTAGAGATCTGGCTGAGTTAATGTTTTCAAATGATAACGAGCAACCACCTGTACAAAGTTCGAATTCATTTTGGTTTCTAGTTTCTTAGATATATTTTTTTAGTGAAATAATAACTGTAAAAAATTGCACAATCGATGAGAAGTTAGCAATTTTTAGAGATCTGGCTGAGTTAATGTTTTCAAATGATAACGAGCAACCATCTGTACAAAGTTCGAATTCATTTTGGTTTCTAGTTTCTTAGATATATTTTTTTAATGAAATAATAACTGTAAAAAATAGCACAATCGATGAGAAGTTAGCAATTTTTAGAGATCTGGCTCAGTTAATGTTTTCAAATGAGAACTAGCAACCATCTGTACAAAGTTCGATTTCATTTTGGTTTCTAGTTTCTTAGATATATTTTTTTAGTGAAATAATAACTGTAAAAAATAGCACAATCGATGAGAAGTTAGCAATTTTTAGAGATCTGGCTGAGTTAATGTTTTCAAATGATAACGAGCAACCATCTGTACAAAGTTCGAATTCATTTTGGTTTCTAGTTTCTTAGATATATTTTTTTAATGAAATAATAACTGTAAAAAATAGCACAATCGATGAGAAGTTAGCAATTTTTAGAGATCTGGCTGAGTTAATGTTTTCAAATGAGAACTAGCAACCATCTGTACAAAGTTCGAATTCATTTTGGTTTCTAGTTTCTTAGATATATTTTTTTAGTGAAATAATAACTGTAAAAAATAGCACAATCGATGAGAAGTTAGCAATTTTTAGAGATCTTGCTCAGTTAATGTTTTCAAATGAAAACTAGCAACCATCTGTACAAAGTTCGAATTCATTTTGGTTTCTAGTTTCTTAGATATATTTTTTTAGTGAAATAATAACTGTAAAAAATAGCACAATCGATGAGAAGTTAGCTATTTTTAGAGATCTGGCTGAGTTAATGTTTTCAAATGATAACGAGCAACCATCTGTACAAAGTTCGAATTCATTTTGGTTTCTAGTTTCTTAGATATATTTTTTTAGTGAAATAATAACTGTAAAAAATAGCACAATCGATGAGAAGTTAGCAATTTTTAGAGATCTGGCTGAGTTAATGTTTTCAAATGAGAACTAGCAACCATCTGTACAAAGTTCGAATTCATTTTGGTTTCTAGTTTCTTAGATATATTTTTTTAGTGAAATAATAACTGTAAAAAATAGCACAATCGATGAGAAGTTAGCAATTTTTAGAGATCTTGCTCAGTTAATGTTTTCAAATGATAACGAGCAACCACCTGTACAAAGTTCGAATTCATTTTGGTTTCTAGTTTCTTAGATATATTTTTTTAGTGAAATAATAACTGTAAAAAATTGCACAATCGATGAGAAGTTAGCAATTTTTAGAGATCTGGCTGAGTTAATGTTTTCAAATGATAACGAGCAACCATCTGTACAAAGTTCGAATTCATTTTGGTTTCTAGTTTCTTAGATATATTTTTTTAATGAAATAATAACTGTAAAAAATAGCACAATCGATGAGAAGTTAGCAATTTTTAGAGATCTGGCTCAGTTAATGTTTTCAAATGAGAACTAGCAACCATCTGTACAAAGTTCGATTTCATTTTGGTTTCTAGTTTCTTAGATATATTTTTTTAGTGAAATAATAACTGTAAAAAATAGCACAATCGATGAGAAGTTAGCAATTTTTAGAGATCTGGCTGAGTTAATGTTTTCAAATGATAACGAGCAACCATCTGTACAAAGTTCGAATTCATTTTGGTTTCTAGTTTCTTAGATATATTTTTTTAATGAAATAATAACTGTAAAAAATAGCACAATCGATGAGAAGTTAGCAATTTTTAGAGATCTGGCTGAGTTAATGTTTTCAAATGAGAACTAGCAACCATCTGTACAAAGTTCGAATTCATTTTGGTTTCTAGTTTCTTAGATATATTTTTTTAGTGAAATAATAACTGTAAAAAATAGCACAATCGATGAGAAGTTAGCAATTTTTAGAGATCTTGCTCAGTTAATGTTTTCAAATGAAAACTAGCAACCATCTGTACAAAGTTCGAATTCATTTTGGTTTCTAGTTTCTTAGATATATTTTTTTAGTGAAATAATAACTGTAAAAAATAGCACAATCGATGAGAAGTTAGCTATTTTTAGAGATCTGGCTGAGTTAATGTTTTCAAATGATAACGAGCAACCATCTGTACAAAGTTCGAATTCATTTTGGTTTCTAGTTTCTTAGATATATTTTTTTAGTGAAATAATAACTGTAAAAAATAGCACAATCGATGAGAAGTTAGCAATTTTTAGAGATCTGGCTGAGTTAATGTTTTCAAATGAGAACTAGCAACCATCTGTACAAAGTTCGAATTCATTTTGGTTTCTAGTTTCTTAGATATATTTTTTTAGTGAAATAATAACTGTAAAAAATAGCACAATCGATGAGAAGTTAGCAATTTTTAGAGATCTTGCTCAGTTAATGTTTTCAAATGAAAACTAGCAACCATCTGTACAAAGTTCGAATTCATTTTGGTTTCTAGTTTCTTAGATATATTTTTTTAGTGAAATAATAACTGTAAAAAATAGCACAATCGATGAGAAGTTAGCTATTTTTAGAGATCTGGCTGAGTTAATGTTTTCAAATGATAACGAGCAACCATCTGTACAAAGTTCGAATTCATTTTGGTTTCTAGTTTCTTAGATATATTTTTTTAGTGAAATAATAACTGTAAAAAATAGCACAATCGATGAGAAGTTAGCAATTTTTAGAGATCTGGCTGAGTTAATGTTTTCAAATGATAACGAGCAACCATCTGTACAAAGTTCGAATTCATTTTGCTTTCTAGTTTCTTAGATTTTTTTTAATTTTTTTTTTTTTTTATTTATAAACACTTTATTGCACACAAAAGACAAAAGATACAGTGTACATAACATTACAAGAACATATAACAAAAAAGAGAAGCGTGCAAACGCGGTCTTATTGCTTAAAGCAATCTCTTACAGACAACCCTTTAGAGTAAGAATTTGTCTGTGGGAAACGGGATGGTGCAAACAAGCATGTTTTATTCTTAAACAACTAAAAATTAATCTTTAAATAATACAAATAATATATAACAAAATACATATATATAAGTTTAATAAATACATATGTATTATATATACCAAATAATTATATAAATAAAATTATATATATAGCAGAAAGTTATACTAAACATATAGAATAAAAATAAAACTTTCGTACATAAAATATAATACTTAATAAATAAATACTAATAGTATGATAATATAGGAAATAGTATTTACGCAGATTGAATAGATAAATAATACTTATGTAACCTATTTTTAAATATATAAATTGACTCAGATTGACGAATATCGGTAGGGAGCGTATTCCATAGCTTTGCAGCTGTCATCGTAAAGGATTCGCTATAGAAGTGGGTATGAGCGACCGGCAGTGACAGTTTGTTGTCAGAGCGTGACCGCAGTTCATGTGGATAGCTGACGTCAGTACCCACAAAACAGAACCGTTCCTTCAAATACGCGGGAAGAAGAGGATTATAGAGGATAGAGTAAAGAAGAGATAACATGTGCAAGTTGCGACGATGTCGAATAGTAAGCCACTTAAGTTGCGCCCGATATTCGGAGACGTGATCAAATTTCCGTAGACCAAAGATGAGTTTGATGCAAACGTTCTGTAACCTTTCTAGCTTATTGAGTTGGTCCTCAGTAATGTTTGTGTAACAACAATCTGCGTAGTCCAAAATAGGAAGTAGAAGAGTTTGACATAACGTGATTTTAGTCTTAATGGGCAGAAAGTGTTTCCAACGTTTTAACAAATGAAATGTGGCGAAAACTTTTCTACTGACTTCAGCAACTTGCACAGTCCAGGATAATGTATTATCGATAAGAAGACCAAGGTTTTTAACGGAACTGCTAAGTGACAAAGGCGTATTGTTAAAGATGATCGCAGGTAGGTTGGCGTAATCAACTTTAGTAAGTAGTTTGGAGCTGCCAATAATAATGACCTGCGATTTATCTGGATTTACAAGAAGCCCGCACGTCTTGCTCCAAGTACAAATTTTATGCAATTCCTGGTTCAGCCTCTCAATAGCCCCTCCGATACCTGTTAAGGGAGCAGAAACGTAGACCTGCAAGTCGTCAGCATAAAGATGAAAGGAAGACGAGAGGAGATGGGATACAGTATTAATAAAAATGGAAAATAAAAGTGGAGAGAGGACACTGCCTTGAGGAACACCAGATGAGAGAGATTGGAGGCTGGATAATTTATTATTAATCCGTACACATTGCTGACGACCAAACAGGTAGCTACGAAACCACTCACATGCATCGGAAGAGATATTAATCGACCGAAGCACTGCCAGCAGGAGATCTAAATCAACCGTATTGAACGCATTACTGAAGTCCAATAATGCCAGGATACTAACATGTCTGTTGTCCATGTTAAAACGTATATCGTCGCATACTTTAAGTAGGGCAGTAGTAGTACTATGACCTCTCCGAAATCCTGATTGGAAATCAGAGAGTACATTGTACTCTGCTAGATACTTTGTTAATTGAAGATGGACAATACGTTCTAACACTTTAGACAGAAATGGAAGGATAGATATTGGACGAAAGTGAAAGAAAGATATGGGATTTTTGTTTTTGGGAATAGGAAGGATATAAGCTAAACGCCAAGTGGAAGGGAATTCATTATGGTCAAGGGAGAAATTGAAAATGTGAAATAATATAGGGAGAACATAATCTAACACAGCAAGTATCATTCTACGGTTGATTCCATCACATCCCGTGGCATCGGATCTTATTGCAAGGATGTTGGCCTTAACGTCACTAGCAGTAATTGGGGAAAAGTGAAAAGAGGGTCTGTTAGGAATAGGCAAGGATCTAAAATGATTTAAAGTACTAATTATATCACTGTTGTTCATTAGGACAGTACTAGCAAAAAATCCGTTCAGAGCATTGAGATCAACAGTATGAGGGATCCTGGATGCTTG
Source organism: Vanessa tameamea (assembly GCF_037043105.1). Taxonomy (NCBI): domain Eukaryota; kingdom Metazoa; phylum Arthropoda; class Insecta; order Lepidoptera; family Nymphalidae; genus Vanessa; species Vanessa tameamea. The sequence continues at coordinate 499,554 of NC_087340.1, read as the reverse complement.
TCGTCCAATACCTAGAGATTGTAGGAATTTCCATGTCTGAGAAGAATTGCTGTTCTCAATCTTATCTTGTATATATTTACGTTGAGCATCTCTACATACTTTACGGCACCGATTACGTAAACTCTTATATTTCACGAGGTTGTCAATAGTTGGGTTTAATTTAAATTTTGATTTAGCTCTGTCACGCTTCTTCATTAACTTCCGAATGTCCTGAGATAACCAAGGTGCAGGTAGGTGTTTGAGCTTGATGGGACGGAAAGGAGCATGTTTATCGAAGAGATCATTTAGAGAGGAGTTAAAAAGTTCAAGTTTCTCATCGATAGTAGAAGCGTTTAAAATTGAGTCCCAATTGATAGCACTAAGATCCTGCATAAATTTTTCGTTGTCAAAATGTTTGAAGCTTCGACGCATGACCACAGTGGGTTTAACTTTCGGCGGACGTACTTTGTACGACAGATATATTAGGTCATGGTACGAAAAGGCTTCAGTTCAGTTCAGGCTTAGTTGTCCGTGAATTTCAACATGCTCCAAGGATGAAACAAAGGATAGGTCAAGTTGGCTTGGGATGCAGTTGGGAAAGTAATGAGTGGCATTGGATGGGAGAAAATTTAAATTGGAGCTATTAATTATGTTCAATAAGCGCTTGGCACGAGCGTCATTTTTGATAAGGCAGGTATTGAAGTCGCCCATAATAATAGCATGGTTAACATTAGGCAAGGAATTTTCCAATAGACTTTCGAACGTGTCGAAGTAGTCTATGTGGAGCGAAGGACTGTAAAAAACACCGAGTAGTACCTTAATGTGTCCAAATATAACCTCAATGAGTATGTGCTCGGCGGATTCAGAGTATTGGGAATCGGATTTATTCAGGATAGTGAAAGGAATGTGGTTACGTAAATAAATAGCAACTCCTCCGCCTCCTTTTCCAGTTCGATCATTGCGATGATTGAGGAAGAAGGAAGAGATGGCTTGAGGAATGTTTCGGAGATAAGGATAGCGTGAATATTAGAGTTGCCAAAGGAAGATAAGAGATCAGGATAGTGAGCTGGAATACTCTGCGCATTCAAATGAACAACATTAAAATTTTTTGGGAAAAGAGAGAAGATTGAATCAAGAGAAGAGGAAAGCGGGATGTAAGTACTATGAAAACTGTCAGCCGGAGAGGAAAGTGATACAAAAGTGTTATCATCGTCTGAGTCAATATTCAGATCGATATTATTAATACTCATACTAAATAAATATAAATATATATATATATATATAATAAATATATTTAAAAATAATATATATGTATATTTAAACAAATGTATATAACCCGTAAAAGCTAATTTTATCAGACAAAAACTTACACTTACCAGCACTAACACAAGTTGGTCATAGTTAAATGCATGAAATAGAACAAAAACAGTACAAACAGCAACACCAAGGCATAGCAAAAACATAAAAAAAAAAAAAAACATTTAGGCACAAAAATCAATCAAAGGATAGATAATAATGAAATCTCCTCGCTTAGTAGTTAGGTATATTCAGCGAATATTTAAACAATATGACATTTAAACATTTAAACACAATGACAAGTGCTTAAAATGAAAACAAATAGGTATTGATAAAAAACAAATAAATTAAGTTACATTAATTTACAAAATATATATCTATGTTTTATCAAGAAATAACAGTAGATATATGGTATCCATATTTCTGCTTAAAACGGAACGCTTTTGTTTATGGCTCAATATTTGTTTACTCTGTAATCTCATTTGTCAATTTGACCTTTGAGTTTGACAATTATTATAATGAATGTCGGTATCGGTAAATAAATAAAAGAATTGTGTTCGATAAATTATATCGCGCTTTTTTCGCTTGCGTTAGCGTTGGTTAACACACGTGTTAAGAGATTTTGAGTGTTTTCGTTTTGTTTTGTAGTATATTTTATTGTTAATAGTGCTTTAGTTGGTAGTTGGGTTAAGTGGTGTTAGTAATATTTGTAAATGTTGTGAGTATTTAACGTGTTTTAATATTTTTTAGCTTCTAAGTTTTATAATGGAGGTTGATCCTCCTCCTGATCCCCCTGATCCAGGTGGCTCAATAGAGCCTGTTCCCGATACTCTATCTCCTCCCTCTGTACCTGTTTCCCGAAAACGCCTCGGTAATGATTCCATTAATTCCGATTCCAATGTCAAAAAAACCATAATTAATCCTAGTTCAGCAAATCCCTCAATACAAACGATTTACACTCATCCATCCTTCTCTGAAGGCCCTAAAATGTATTCCGACGATGACAAGGGTCCTTTCATCGTTCATGTGTCCCGGGAAGTATCTGACCCAGCTTCAGGAACTACTATACGGGCAATTAAATTCGGACAATTCCTGCACACTCATAAAATTAAGAGTATTATTAACGATGGTGTTAAGAACATAGGCCGTAACAAAATTTCAATTGAATTTTCAACAGCTCAAGCAGCAAACACCTTTCTAGTTAATCCTATTGTTGAAATGTGCAAGTATAAAGCTACTGTACCGACTTTTAATGTAACTAGAATGGGATTGATTAAGGGTATTCCCGTGGACTGGTCGATGGAAGAACTGGCAATGTCACTTGAGCTTCCCACTGGATGTGGTGAAGTTATGAAAATAAGACGCCTGAATAGAAAGACAATTGCTGACAGTGTAACTACATGGGTTCCTACCCAATCTGTTGTAATTACATTGAGAGGTCAAATACTTCCTTCAAAAGTGTATTCCTACCATACGTCCCTTCCAGTAGAAACTTATAAACTTCCCACTATCCAATGCCTTAATTGCTGCCGTTATGGTCATATTAAAACTCAGTGTCGATCTCAACCTAGGTGTTTTAAGTGCTCCAAATCCCACACAGGTGAGTCTTGTAGTGTAAGTAAGGATAACGCCACTTGCTTACATTGCTCTGGTAACCATTTTACAACAGACAAGGATTGTCCAGAGTTTTCTCGCCAACAATCGATCAAAATTGTTATGTCTCAGGACAACATTTCATACATTGAAGCATCCTCTCGGTTCCCTCCTGTACGTAGATCCTATGCAGAGATTGCAAAGGAGATGTTTACCCCTCCCACATATTCTCCAATTCTCCCTAGTCAACCTATCCCTTCAACTACCAGGTCCTATCGGAAGACTGTTATCAGTACTCCTCGCCCAAGATCACCTCTTGGGAAAGGGTATGATAAACAGGCCCATCAATCGATCGTTAGTAATTGTCCCTCTACTGCTCCTAATGGTTGTGCTCTCAACCAAAACACTCCTAACCCTCTTAATAACAATCCCAACTTCTTAGAAATGCTAACTAAGATACTTCTTAGTATTATCTCAACATGTAATGATATCCCCTTACCGTCCAACGTTGCTCAAGACTTATGTCAGTTATTCTCCATCCTTCACAATGGCCCCAATCAGCTTCCTTCAATGGAACTGCAAAAGCGTCCGGCCTAAAAAACATGAACTCCTCTCTCTAATAAACCTCCATAAACCTGTCATTATTGCCATCTCTGAAACATGGTTGATCCCTGGATCCCGATTCCGGGTCCCAGGCTTCTCCTGTTTGAGGGATGACAGAAGTGATGGTTATGCTGGGAGTGCCATTTTCGTTCGGCACTTTCTTCCCTTCTCCCAAATTCCTTTATCCCTTCCCAGCCAGCATATTAATGCTGTTGCTGTTAGAGCCCTTAACATCTCTTTTCTTTCCCTGTATATTCCTCATCCTAATCCAGCTTTAATTCCTGATATATCTGCCATCATTTCCTCTCTCCCTAGTCCTATCCTAGTCATGGGGGATTTTAACGCCCATCACACCGCCTGGGGTTCACATTTCTGTGACCCATTTGCTCTCTTGTTGATGGACATATTTAATGATGCAAACCTCTGCATTCTCAATAATGGCTCACCAACACGTAGAGTATATCCTAACCAAAACCCAAAATCCGCTGTAGACTTATCCTTAACTTCTCCAGTCCTTGCTTCTCAAATATCCTGGAATGTCCTCTCATCCTCTTTTGGCAGTGATCACTTTCCTATCCTCCTTTCTTTAAATCACCGATCCATTGCCCATATCAATCCAAATCCCTTATTAAAATTCAAATTAAAAAATGCTAACTGGTCTGCATATGCTGAGTCTGTTGATTCCATGATCGACACCCTCTTTGTTTCACAAGACTATGGAAATGTAATTCTTTGCTATGATCTTTTCCTTAATGGTATTTTAACTGCAGCTAATCTCCACTTCCCTAAAAAACACACCTCAAAAAATCATTTGCTTTCCACCCCCTGGTGGGATGAGGAATGCAAACGATTATCTGAACAGAGACTAGAGGCTGAAGCATTATACTCATTGTGTATGTCTTTGGATAACTTTTGTAAGTATCAGAAAATCGACGCCAAATTTAAACAATTAATTTCTAAAAAGAAAAAAGTTAGTTGGATTCATTTCTGTGAATCCCTGAGTCCTCGTTCCTCTTCCTCTGTAGTCTGGTCCCAACTTAAAAAATTCCGCCGATGCCTTAATTCTGTTGACCCTTCCTCAAATACTCCTTCTGAGTGGCTTAACAATTTCGCTGATAAGCTTGCCCCCCCCATTTGTTCCTTATGAGGACAGTTTTCTAAATTCTACGCCAGCATCCACATCCACTTTGGATGAAATGGATGCCCCCTTTTCTTTTTCCGAACTTCAATGTGCGTTAAATGGTTTATCAGATTGTACTCCTGGGGAAGACGGCGTTCCTTACTCTTTTATTTGTAAATTAAATGATAAAGCGAAAAAATGTTTTTTAAACATAATTAACTCGATTTTTATCAAAGGAATCGTCCCGCAATCTTGGAAGACACAAATTGTTATCCCGATCCTTAAACCGGGTAAGAACCCTTCGGATTGCAACTCATATAGACCGATAGCTTTATCATCAACTTTGGCAAAGATCACTGAACATCTGTTGAAGAACCGCCTGGAATGGTTAATGGAAAGCAGAAATATACTTGCTCCCTCCCAATTTGGCTTTCGGAAGGGGTTGAGCACCATTGATAATCTAAGCATACTCACAACAGACATTCGAATTGCCTTTGCTAAAGGAGAGTACCTTGTGGGAATCTTTCTAGATATATCTTCTGCATATGATAATGTACTTCTTCCGTTACTCAGGCAGAAAATGCAACAGCTGAGTATTCCACCGAGGATAGTTCATCTCATATGTAATCTGTTAACTTGCAGATCAATAACGGTTAGACACCAACATCTCTCTCTTCCCCCCAGACTTGTCTGGAAAGGTCTTCCTCAAGGCTCAGTACTCAGTCCTCTGCTTTACAGCATATACACCTATGATCTCGATTTGTCTGTTAACAATTTTTGTAACATTCTCCAGTATGCTGATGACACTGTTTTGTATTATAGATCTAGCTCCATTGAAAATTTAACATTTCGATTAAACTCTGCTTTGCATTACCTATCCCAATGGCTCTCTGACCATGGCTTATCGCTATCGATAGCCAAAAGTCAAGCAGTGGTATTTACTAAAAAAAGACGTATATGTCGGCGATTCGCCAGAATTCTCCCCGGGATTCATGTAGAAATCCAGAAAAACACTTTTTGTTTTGCATTAATAAATTTATTATTAATAGTAATAATTGTATAGTGATTGGTTCTACAATTGTCCGAGGAATGCCCGCCTGCACTTACTTCCTTTTCTACTAACTAAACTACGACATCCTTTTTTATATCAACAACAAGACCATATTTATTTTGTTACAAACATAATAACTATTAATGGCTTATAATAATAAAAAAATAATATAAAATTATTTTTGATCTTAATTAAAAATCCAAATATATTGTAATTAGCTTAATTATTTATCACTATCTATATTAAAAATATACCGGACAAATCAAATTTACGCCTTTCTTGACAAAAACAAATCATATTTATATTTCAAAATTATTAAAACAAATTTTATGACAAAAATAGATCATATTTATATTTCTAAATTATTTAAACAGTATTAGTTAATAATTGCCATAACCAAAACTTCTATTAAATCTTAATTTATTTAATTCCTTACTTATTATAATAAATCTGTCCGGAAATCATAGGTTTAACGCCATAGGTACAAAACAAATGTTAATTACTTGCTTGATACATTCTACATTCCAAAATAAGAAATATAACTTAGTATTATCTAAGATTGATTCTAAAATATGAATTACAATTTATTATTCTACATTTTGCTTACTTTATTGCTAAGAGTAGATAATAATATTTCCTGTATTATTAAGTCCCAAATTAGCTGATAGATGTCTCTTTACAGATTATAAGTTTTATTCGATTTGTTACATATATTGACAACAGATGGCAGCACTGCCGAGCGCCCATACGGCCATACTGACTCAAGCGCGCTCTCAGCGCTTACTAAGTTACAAAATAATTAACGGAATTGGCAAATAATTAAACAAGAATTCAATATTATTTAAACACACTAATTAAATAATTTTTAGTCACAACAATTAAATAACATATAAACTCAAGATTTCAATATTATTTAAACACCAATTAAATAATATTCAGTTAGAACAATTAAATAACATATAAACTCAAGATTTCAATATTATTCAAACACCAATTAAATAATATTCAGTTAGAACAATTAAATAACATATAAACTCAAGATTTCAATATTATTCAAACACCAATTAAATAATATTCAGTTAGAACAATTAAATAACATATAAACTCAAGATTTCAATATTATTCAAACACCAATTAAATAATATTCAGTTAGAACAATTAAATAACATATAAACTCAAGATTTCAATATTATTCAAACACTAATTAAATAATATTCAGTCACAACAAAACAAAATTATTAAACCATAATCTTGATTCAAAAATGATCAGGAAATTGTGTAATGCAATAAAATATTTACAAATAATAAAAGAAAATTTTACAACATTGACTCATTACTAAAACTTTCATAATCAAAAATAAAACAAAATGCTTTGACACATACAGTTTTACCACTCTAAGGTAAAGCCAACACCAGCAACGGCTATTACCTTACAATCAAAACGGGCAATCACCCAATCTGGGATCTAGCCACCAACAACACAGGCATCACCCATCCTGGGATCTAGCCACCAACAACAAAGGCATCACCCTTCCTGGGATCTAGCCACCAACAACACAGGCATCACCCATCCTGGGATCTAGCCAAAATCAAAACAGGCATCACCCATCCTGGGATCTAGCCTCCAAGACCTGGATAGGGATACGCATGGTGGCCAGCCAGCGCTTAAGGAAGGATTTTGGATAGGAACATATTAAAAACAAAAAAAATCATAAAAAATCATAAAAAATAAATACAACATACGCATAGATTTATTATCAGTAGTAGAGGCTCCAAAATTAACAGGAATGTTTGCACAATTATCGGATGCAGTGGTAGAGGAATGCAATTTGACAGGCATTCCTTATGCATCTTATTGTTATTCGCCCATACGGTCAACTGATTGGAGTCAGAATCACTTTCAAATGGGTCGCATTGTGCAAGAGGAGCAGCCCGCAAGGAATCATGAGTAGCAATTTTTTTTTTTTTTTTTAGAACAACCACGGAGATTGACATGCTTTAATCTATATCTGTCATTGGGTAAGATTTGTAAAATTCTAGAGTCTAGTTGTGTGACGTTCATTGTGCCGTAGTAAAACAAAGTCACCAACTTTATATGGCTTAATTTTAGCTTTGCCTTTGTCAAATCGACTCTTATCCTGAAGGGATCGCTCGTCCATCCTATTCTTGCAAGCCGCTCGCAATGGATATAGATCGTCCGTTAGCACATCGTCATCAACTTGTAACAACTTAATAGTCGGCGGTGAGCATTTTTTTACCAAGTAAAATTTCTAAAGGACTTTTGCCCGTACTTTTCGATATACTACAATTTATAGCTAATTGTAAATCTTGAATAGCTGAATGCCAAGGCTTATCGAGTTCTACAACTGACATGTTATCTTTAATTACTTTCATAAGGCGCTCTACCTGTCCATTTGCTCTATTAGCGCCTTTTGCCACCACGTGATGCTGAATACTAAACCAAACTTTTGAACTCTGCGGCTGTTATACTCTTATCTTGGTCAGTAATAAACAGAGTAGGGGTGCCAAAAATAGATATTAAATTTTGAAAGCACTTAATTGCAGTTTCGGTAGTGCGATCGTTAGTATAGATCATGTGAACATATTTACTGTACCCGTCAATATAAACAAAAGCATATTTGAGAGCCAGTATTGTTCATATAATTTAGCAATCAATTTCTCCCAGCTAAAATGTTGAAGAGAGTTGTGATAGTTACTAATCAGATTCCATCTGTACTTGGTAGAGACAATAATGAGCTTGTGAGTTTTATTATCAATGTGAAGTCTAAGCCTCAATAATTTATTTTGTGTAATGATGTAAGTATCGGCAATAGTTTTGGGAATAGAGTCACCTTTTAATTGCTCTACGATTTTACTTAGGACTGGATCGCGTTTCTGCTCAATGAGTAACTAATTGTGGTCAAGCGAGTTATTTAGCAATTTCCAGGGTTACGCAAGCGCGACTTTAGTGGTAGAATGAAATTGACAGATCGAGTGTCTTTTTTTTTTTTTTTTATATCTATGGGGGTACGACTGAAATAGTCTGCTTGTGCAAGTATTCGAATTGTCCGTCGGGGACTCAAAAATAAGCAGTCTTTTCTATTGAATATGGTGAAATGCAGATTCCATGAAAACCCGCGGCCATATCTAAACAAGTGAAATAACGTGCTTTCTCCAACTTATGAATCTGATCAGCTATAAGCGGAAACGGAAAATGATTTAACGATATTGGCATTTAGCTCGCGAAAATCTAGTCTGTCAGACCAATCCCTTTTTTTTTGTTAATCGAGTAAAATGGGACTACTGAAAGGGGATGAACTGGCTCGTATGATGCCATTAACCTTAAGATCTTGAACTATCTCGTTTAACTATTTCACGTTCCACAGGCGAAAACCCGTAGGGTCGTCACTGTACAATTTTAGTTTAGTCTAGATTCTTTAATCTTATTTTTAAAGAACCAGTTGTCACCTGTGAAACACGATTCCCACTGGTGAAATTGTCTTTATACTTACAAAGTATTTCCCGTAATGTTTTAAGTTCTCGGGGATCGCTTATATCAGCATCAAGATTTAAGGTCAGGTCACTACTAAGAAGAGCCGTATTAATAACGGACTCACGCTTTAGAGAAATGCTATCTTTCTTTAATATAACGCTAAGACCTGGTACATTTAAAAGGTCGAATCCGATTAGGACGTCAATTTTTGTCTGTGTATCAGCGACTACATAAAGTTCTAGTTCTACATAAATATTGTCTATTTTTACTATAAAGGTTATACTTTTATTTGCTTTTATTGGAGACCCACCAATACCCGAAAAGGTAACATCTACACTTTTACATTAATGGACAATCGGCACCCGTGTCGAAAAGGCACGAATAAGTCTTGTTACCTATATCTACTCTGATCAGACTGCGCTCTAAAGATTGGCAATAATATAATTAACTAATTAACAATAATTAACGGATTTGTTTAGTATTTTGAAGCGCTCATCATTCTGTCGGTGAAAACAATTCTTTTCAACATGACCTGGACGATGGCAATACACACACTCAACATTTTTAGAGCCATTCGAATTACTAGATGGAACTGATTTATTAGAGTGATCACTGGTAGTTTGCATTGATACTGGATTGACCTTAGGGGCAATCCTCACTTCCTTACAATCGCGAGAAATATGACCAGTCTTATTACAATTATAGCATTTAATAACACAATCCCTTTTAGTTACACTGTATTCAGCAACACGTGGTTTCTTTTTTTTTTTTTTTATTATCATGAATATCGTTAATTGACTTTACGGACGGTCCTAGTTTTAGTTTACGTTAAGTTTTTAAAATGAAAATTAATTTATGCAATGATTCAGGCGTATAACGCAATAGGTCTGAGCGAATATATTCTGGATATAATAAATACCTGTAACCACAGCATCAACCACAACCACCTCCGCATCCGAAGCCTCAGGTCTGACTCGTTTGAACAACGTCCACGCTTATGTGGCGTATTCAGCATAACTCGATGCGTGATCAGAAGTAAAGGTTCTCCACTGCTGAACGTTGTCTGCGTACCGGAACTCCCTGCCAAAAGTTTGAATTAGTTTACATTTCACTTTGTCACACGTGGTAGCACTGAGCGACCACGTGTCAGCCTAAGTCTTTGCCCTTCCTCTTAGTTGTAAAATAGCTTTCATGAAAGCCTCGCATGTAGGTATGTTGAATTTCGACATCGTCTCGTCCACGTGGGCGCACCAATCTCTGATATCATGAGATCTTTCGTCGGGGTCGAATAGCGGCAAGTAAAAATCATGACGGTGACGTGGCGGCAATGGTCCGGCGCTGGCAGCCGTTCGTTTCGTATCAGAATTGAAAAGACTCGTGGCCTTTTCCATGGTAAAAGTCGGCTCTGGTTGACGTGGTAGTCCGGAATCACCGGTCTGTGATCCCACCGCTGCTGTCGGCGATTCGCCAGAATTCTCCCCGGGATTCATGTAGAAATCCAGAAAAACACTTTTTGTTTTGCATTAATAAATTTATTATTAATAGTAATAATTGTATAGTGATTGGTTCTACAATTGTCCGAGGAATGCCCGCCTGCACTTACTTCCTTTTCTACTAACTAAACTACGACATCCTTTTTTATATCAACAACAAGACCATATTTATTTTGTTACAAACATAATAACTATTAATGGCTTATAATAATAAAAAAATAATATAAAATTATTTTTGATCTTAATTAAAAATCCAAATATATTGTAATTAGCTTAATTATTTATCACTATCTATATTAAAAATATACCGGACAAATCAAATTTACGCCTTTCTTGACAAAAACAAATCATATTTATATTTCAAAATTATTAAAACAAATTTTATGACAAAAATAGATCATATTTATATTTCTAAATTATTTAAACAGTATTAGTTAATAATTGCCATAACCAAAACTTCTATTAAATCTTAATTTATTTAATTCCTTACTTATTATAATAAATCTGTCCGGAAATCATAGGTTTAACGCCATAGGTACAAAACAAATGTTAATTACTTGCTTGATACATTCTACATTCCAAAATAAGAAATATAACTTAGTATTATCTAAGATTGATTCTAAAATATGAATTACAATTTATTATTCTACATTTTGCTTACTTTATTGCTAAGAGTAGATAATAATATTTCCTGTATTATTAAGTCCCAAATTAGCTGATAGATGTCTCTTTACAGATTATAAGTTTTATTCGATTTGTTACATATATTGACAACAGATGGCAGCACTGCCGAGCGCCCATATATACCTACCTTTAATTTGTTTTATGAGGGTCAGTGCATTAACTTTGTAGACAAAACAAAATTTCTTGGTATTATTCTCGATCACCGACTGAACGGAATTTCACACTCTGACTATTTAGCCAAGAAATGTGAAAAATCAATTAATGCCCTTAGAGCAGTATCTGGAGTTTGGTGGGGAGCTCACCCTTATACATTGAAGCTGATCTATAACGCAATAGTTCGTAGTCATTTGGACTATGGACTGTTTGTTCTAGATCCATTCAATAAATCAGCTTCAGAAAAATTAAACAAAATTCAATTTAAATGTTTGCGCATAATCTTGGGTGCGATGAAATCCACTCCTACTAATGCTCTGCAGGTTGAGTGTGTTGACCCTCCTCTACATATAAGGAGGCATACTTATGTGACCGCTTTATCATCAAATTGTTACAGCTATCTTCCCATCCTCTATTGGCCCGATTAAACAAATTATCCCACCTTTACAACCCAGACAGACCGAAATCCTCATTCCTATTAAACAGTTTCCTCAAGTATACCAACCTCCCTCATCCCCTTACCACTTTTCCCTCTAATCCTCTTTTTTCCACCTCCTTTAAAGCTCTTATTTATAATACCCCCGTTATTACAAACCTTGGTCATATAAAAGGTTCCCCTGATACTAGTGTCCAATTTCAAAAAATGTTTCATCAAAATTGGCCAAATCACCTCCCTATATATACTGATGCCTCTAAACTCTCACCGACCGGCTGCGTTGGCGCAGCTTGTTGGATACCTAAATATAAAATAGCCCTTTTATTTAAATGCCCCCCTGAAACCTCTATATTTTCCGGTGAGGCCATTGCTTTACTGGAAGCTATTATGTATGCCCAGTTACACAACATACAATAATCAGTTATTTTATGTGACTCATTAAGCTGTCTGTTGGCCATTAAAGAAAATCCTTTTCGTAGCAAATTAAGACTTTCTATCGTTTTTAAGATCAGAGAGGCTCTGTTGTCCTGTCACCAACAAGGCCTTCAGGTTTAGCTGGTCTGGATTCCAAGTCATTCCGGTATTATTGGAAATGAGATGGCTGACTCATATGCTAAGATTGCCATCCAATCTGGTTCATCTGAGCATTTTGTCAATTCCTCTCGAGACCTGCTCACTCTTGCGAAAGCTCAAATGGTTAAATCCTGGAATGCTTTTTGGATTTCATCAAAATCGGTTAAAGGTAAGTATTATTCGGCGTTACAACCTGAAATTCCGAGGCGACCTTGGTTTTCACTTCACAGGCACGCTGACCGTTGGGTCACATCCACTATCTGTCGGTTACGCCTCGGCCATTCTTGCACACCTACCCACCTAGCAAAGATAAGAGTTCGAGATCACTCGCTGTGTGAATGTGGCCTAGACGAAGGTTCCGCTACCCACATCCTGTTCCTTTGTCCTAAACTTCTTCATCCCATTTACGACGTTCTCCCTCCTAAAGTTCCTCGTCCTATAAATGTTGAATGTTTGTTGACGTTTGTGTTTAGTCCATTTTGTTCTTTTTTGTGTAAATATATTAAATGTAATAAAATTAAGTTGTGAATAGTCCAATTGAGTGATATATCTTATTATATATAGTTTAGAATACTAACAATTATTTGTAATTTATCCTATTATTAACCCTTAATGTTTGTGTTGTTCTAGGTTACGGATTAACAAGGAAATTACTACTACTATACTTGGCTTTAAAATTTAATTGAGTTTGTTATCTCACCCATACCGATCAATCTCATTCGTGTCTTCTCCATCCTACGTGACATTGGCGAAATAATCTGTGCCCTGTCGGCACAACTAAAAGCCATTAAACTAAGAATTGAATTGAATTAAAGAGATAAGCGGATAGAATTATTGCAACCGTAATGAAACAGATAAACAAACACCGCAGAAGCAAAATTAATATAAAACTATGACACAAAGATAAGGGATAATTAATAACATAAAACAAAAGAAAAGAAAGTATTACTTTTTGACGGTTCTTTTTGGCCTGATGTTGGAGATTTTCAAGTCTTTTGATGCCAGGGTGCCGCAGCTAGTAGAAGCAGTAGGAGTAGTGTTTACCTCTGTGATGTCGGTGGATGAAGTTAAGGATTTTAATTCAGCCATCGTAGAAATCCTCTTCTTAGTGCCATGTGACTCTAAAACTACCACAGTGCCGTTCCTAGTCCAGCACTTTGTGATCCCGAATCGCTGACGAGCCGCAACAGAAACCTCATGACGTTCTTTAGTGAGGAATTCAGATATAGTAATACCAGTATTCCTCAAATTGGTTTTACTGAACCAGACCTTATTTCTAAGGTCAATATCTCGGAATTTGATAAGAACGGCACGTGGCTTGTCAGAGCTGGAGCGGCCGAGACGGTGACAACGGCTTATATCTTCCACTTTCAATTCGGGGATTTTTAGATGTTCAGAAAGAATCTTAACGGTACCTGACACCAATTTTTCTGATTTGCTTTCCTGAATGCCGTGGACAAGAAGAATTTTTCTACGGGATTTCATTTCTAACTCATCATACTTGCCAGCCAAAAGCCCAAGTTGTAACTGAAGCCCCTCTAGAGCACCCATAACAAAACTTCTGAAGACACTGAATTGAGCCGCAATATTGGAAGTAGGACTTGTGGCCGGGATGGAAGCACTTTGAAGATTTTTTGAAACTCGGCCATTTTATTATCAAAGTGATCTCTGAGTTCAAATATTGTGTGTTTCAAGGACTCCATTGTTCTGCTGCTGTTGTATTGTTTGAACAATTGGAAGAATTTTATGAAAATTTTTATTGTGAATGCGATAGGCGTTTAGTGTAGACTATAATTGTTGTCATTAAAGGAATGTAATACTGGTAAGTGACAAGACTTTCACAGCATATTTCTCATTAATTTAATTAAATAAAACGAGAGCATTAAAAAACATGAGTTCACTTATTTTACACCTACCCGCCTAGATATATTTTTTTAATGAAATAATAACTGTAAAAAATAGCACAATCGATGAGAAGTTAGCAATTTTTAGAAATCTGGCTGAGTTAATGTTTTCAAATGATAACGAGCAACCATCTGTACAAAGTTCGAATTCAGTTTGGTTTCTAGTTTCTTAAATATTTTCTTTAAATGAAAAAATAACTGTAAAAATAGCATAATCGATGAGAAGTTATCATATTTTGAGAGATCTGGCTCAGTTAATGTTTTCAAATGATAACGAGCAACCATCTGTACAAAGTTCGAATTCATTTTGGTTTCTAGTTTCTTAGATATATTTTTTTAGTGAAATAATAACTGTAAAAAATCGCACAATCGATGAGAAGTTAGCAATTTTTAGAGATCTGGCTGAGTTAATGTTTTCAAATGATAACGAGCAACCATCTGTACAAAGTTCGAATTCATTTTGCTTTCTAGTTTCTTAGATTTTTTTATTTTTTTTTATTTATAAACACTATTGCACACAAAAGACAAAAGATACAGTGTACATAACATTACAAGAACATATAACAAAAAAGAGAAGCGTGCAAAGGCGGTCTTATTGCTTAAAGCAATCTCTTACAGACAACCCTTTAGAGTAAGAATTTGTCTGTGGGAAACGGGATGGTGCAAACAAGCATGTTTTATTCTTAAACAACTAAAAATGAATCTTTAAATAATACAAATAATATATAACAAAATACATATATATAAGTTTAATAAATACATATGTATTATATATACCAAATAATTATATAAATAAAATTATATATATAGCAGAAAGTTATACTAAACATCTATACTAATATATAAAGCGGAAGAGTTTGTTTGTTTGTTTGTTTAAACGCGCTAATCTCAGGAACTACTGGTCCGATTTGAAAAATTATTTTTTTGTTGAATAGTTCATTTATAGAGGAAGGATTTAGGCTATATAACATTACGCTGCGACCAATAGGAGCGCAGCGACAGTGATAAATGTTGCAAAAACGGGGAAAAATATTCACATTTATGGACTTTCGATGCGTGCGCAGCATAAACGTTTTAAGTTACTCAAAAAATGTGTATGAAAGATATATTCCTCTTTTAATAATAAAAAAAAAGTCCGTGACACTATATGTCTCTTTGTTAAGAGTGTGCTAGCAGGCGGGGCGCGGCGGCGGCTGAGGGGGAGGCGGGTCAGCCCCGCCGCCGCGCTCGCCACTCTCACCCGCGGGTGTAGTTCTGCGAAGTAGCAATGCACATAACGACTTAAAAAAATTAACATTCTTAATAGTTAAATTATTTATCAAAATTAGGTTTTGTTATCAGCTTATTTGCTCATTATTTTTTATCGTTTAAAATCGATTACATTTAAATCATAATCTGCTGTAGTTTTAACTTACGATATAAGATAAAATTTCAATGAACATTCCTTCGTACTTTGCAAGTAAACAATTCAAACGTTTCACGGTATAAATAAGGTATAAAAATTACATTACACACGTAAAAAAGTTCAAATTGGCGAGCGATACTTTCACCGATGCAGATTAATCATCACTGAGAAAATAAATTATGCAAATAAGCAAATAGGTGAATATCGTTTAAAATGACTACACAAATAAATTAGTAGTTCAATATTTCAAGTAATTTCTATTACGTTCAAGCATATTCAACACGGTTGTACTATAATCACCTTATGAAATAATAACACCAAAGGAGAAACAATCTAAACTTCTTATTGTTCGGTTTGTTTATCTTATTACGTTTAAGTTAATATTGTTTGTTTTCAACCGACTTCAAAAAGGAGGAGGTTATCAATTCGTCTGTATTTTTTTTTTTATATGTCTGTTACCTCATAACTTTTCACTGGATTTTGATAATTTTTTTTTGTTTGAAAGGTAGTGCTTCCCGTGGGGCCCCATTTTAATTTTATCCTGTTACGATGATGGTATCCCTATGAAAACGATATAAGTCTTAAATGTGCATTATGTATGTGCGCGATAAATAGGTGAATAACTCGAAATTGTGCCAACCAATTTTAATGATTCTTTTTTTATTATAAAGGATATACTTCAAGGGTACTATGGTGAAAGTTTGGTAAGGTTCTGAGCATAGGATCCATGACAAAGTAACGGTACGGAAGGGAACGGAACAATTCTAAGGAGCACGTTAGCGATAATCGGCCGAATCTTTTAGAAACAAAAATTTTGACAAAAAAAAACCGACTTCAAAAGAGAAAAAAAATAATATGCTCTAAAAAGTAAAAAATAATTGCTTATTATTCTACAACTTAATAATCAAGTAACTTATTCTACTTACCAATATGTAGGTACGTTCTGTGTTTCCACGCAAGGAGATAAGTATGTACCTACCCACTTTAAATCTAACTTAACACAAACCTATGAATAACAAACAATGATCACAATATTTTTTAGATTTATACTATGTAAAATGAAATTAAAAATATTTAGACTATTTAAAAGTCAGCAAAGTTATTACGATAATATATTATAGTTAAAATTATTGTTATTTTTGGAGGCGGTGTCAGTCAAGGTAGGTTTGTAAATATATGATATACTCCAAATTTGTAAATCTGGTCTATCGATAAATACACTTCTTCTTGATGTTTTTTTAAACCCTATACGTACATAGTGGTCCTATATAATGACAGAAAATTGGAATCAAAATTGAGTGTTTAAGCAAACATGTCTACCGTCAGGTATTACAATTCATGAACTTTTCTCCTAATCCAAGACAAAGAAAAGTCATTCAGATTTACTATTACATTTCCTGTTGAACGTTTTGTTTGTTTTGGCAGAGTATGAATTTTGTTTGTGATTTATTTATTTACAATTGACTTTTTCTTTTGTCTTACATCCAGATGTCGATACACCTGCATCGAATTGTTAACAAAAAAAATATTCGCAATCGTACACTATTGTACAATATTTCTTTTATGTTTAAGAAAAGGGTTGTCATAATTGACCGTATAACAATAAGCAATAAAAACACAGATGTTGGTAATTATTAAATTTTATGGCGACCTTTAAGATTTACACTGATGACAAAGAACAATTACTTTTTATGATAGTGAATATATATTATCTATTTGTTTGGGAGGGGGGAGCTCTTAAAAGGACGTGTCGGGCACGGTGTTGTAGTGGTGGCAAAGTGAATATACCTAAAATTCCAGAACCAACGTCAGTTTTTAAAGAACTGATATCAGGCTCAAATCCATCCTCAAAGCATTTCTTAAATCACTCAAGGCAGTATAATACACTTTTTCAAATGACTTCATTTGGTGCGAAAGAAATTCGTGAGGGAAACTTTATGCCTACTTTCAAAATCCAGGGACAAGTTTATCATTTGATCGGTAATTTACTTCCAGCTGAAGGTGCACAAGCCGAATTTTTGCAAATATATTTTGTGTCTCATGCAGATCAGATATCCTTGCGCTCAAACATAAACCCAACCTTGCAAATTGATCTTATCGACGCTCTCCAAACATATCTTCACGATCATAATACGTATATTCAGAGTTTTAAATACAATCTCGAAAATAGATCAACGCATGATTTGAAACTTATTATTCATGCTGATGTGAAACCTCCTAACGAGCATCGAGGTCGGTATAATGCGCCAATAGTAGATGAAGTAGCTGTTCTTTTAATAGATGAAGATAAAGGTTCCCGAGATATTGTGTTGAATAATAGAGAAGGCCGACTTCAACGAGTTTCTGAAACTCATAGATCGTACGACCCACTTCAATATCCTTTACTGTTCCCCTTTGGAAGTGACGGATACTGTATAAATATTCCACAGCAGAATACTGCTGCTAGATCTAAAACAATATCGTGTATGCAGTTTTATGCATTTAGACTCATGGTAAGAATAAATGACTTTAACAGCTTTCATTACTTCAAAGGATTATTCAACCAGTGCCTCCTTTCCGTCCCATCAAGCTCAAACACCTACCTGCACCTTGGTTATCTCAGGACATTCGGAAGTTAATGAAGAAGCGTGACAGAGCTAAATCAAAATTTAAATTAAACCCAACTATTGACAACCTCGTGAAATATAAGAGTTTACGTAATCGGTGCCGTAAAGTATGTAGATATGCTCAACGTAAATATATACAAGATAAGATTGAGAACAGCAATTCTTCTCAGACATGGAAATTCCTACAATCTCTAGGTATTGGACGACAAGCATCCAGGATCCCTCATACTGTTGATCTCAATGCTCTGAACGGATTTTTTGCTAGTACTGTCCTAATGAACAACAGTGATATAATTAGTACTTTAAATCATTTTAGATCCTTGCCTATTCCTAACAGACCCTCTTTTCACTTTTCCCCAATTACTGCTAGTGACGTTAAGGCCAACATCCTTGCAATAAGATCCGATGCCACGGGATGTGATGGAATCAAACGTAGAATGATACTTGCTGTGTTAGATTATGTTCTCCCTATATTATTTCACATTTTCAATTTCTCCCTTGACCATAATGAATTCCCTTCCACTTGGCGTTTAGCTTATATCCTTCCTATTCCCAAAAACAAAAATCCCATATCTTTCTTTCACTTTCGTCCAATATCTATCCTTCCATTTCTGTCTAAAGTGTTAGAACGTATTGTCCATCTTCAATTAACAAAGTATCTAGCAGAGTACAATGTACTCTCTGATTTCCAATCAGGATTTCGGAGAGGTCATAGTACTACTACTGCCCTACTTAAAGTATGCGACGATATACGTTTTAACATGGACAACAGACATGTTAGTATCCTGGCATTATTGGACTTCAGTAATGCGTT
Source organism: Vanessa tameamea (assembly GCF_037043105.1). Lineage (NCBI taxonomy): Eukaryota > Metazoa > Arthropoda > Insecta > Lepidoptera > Nymphalidae > Vanessa > Vanessa tameamea. The sequence goes on along the minus strand of NC_087340.1, from coordinate 480,351 downwards.
CAATACGGTTGATTTAGATCTCCTGCTGGCAGTGCTTCGGTCGATTAATATCTCTTCCGATGCATGTGAGTGGTTTCGTAGCTACCTGTTTGGTCGTCAGCAATGTGTACGGATTAATAATAAATTATCCAGCCTCCAATCTCTCTCATCTGGTGTTCCTCAAGGCAGTGTCCTCTCTCCACTTTTATTTTCCATTTTTATTAATACTGTATCCCATCTCCTCTCGTCTTCCTTTCATCTTTATGCTGACGACTTGCAGGTCTACGTTTCTGCTCCCTTAACAGGTATCGGAGGGGCTATTGAGAGGCTGAACCAGGAATTGCATAAAATTTGTACTTGGAGCAAGACGTGCGGGCTTCTTGTAAATCCAGATAAATCGCAGGTCATTATTATTGGCAGCTCCAAACTACTTACTAAAGTTGATTACGCCAACCTACCTGCGATCACCTTTAACAATACGCCTTTGTCACTTAGCAGTTCCGTTAAAAACCTTGGTCTTCTTATCGATAATACATTATCCTGGACTGTGCAAGTTGCTGAAGTCAGTAGAAAAGTTTTCGCCACATTTCATTTGTTAAAACGTTGGAAACACTTTCTGCCCATTAAGACTAAAATCACGTTGTGTCAAACTCTTCTACTTCCTATTTTGGACTACGCAGATTGTAGTTACACAAACATTACTGAGGACCAACTCAATAAGCTAGAAAGGTTACAGAACGTTTGCATCAAATTCATCTTTGGTCTACGGAAATTTGATCACGTCTCCGAATATCGGGCGCAACTTAAGTGGCTTACTATTCGACATCGTCGCAACTTGCACATGTTATCTCTTCTTTACTCTATCCTCTATAATCCTCTTCTTCCCGCGTATTTGAAGGAACGGTTCTGTTTTGTGGGTACTGACGTCAGCTATCCACGTGAACTGCGGTCACGGTCTGACAACAAACTGTCACTGCCGGTCGCTCATACCCACTTCTATAGCGAATCCTTTACGATGACAGCTGCAAAGCTATGGAATACGCTACCTACCGATATTCGTCAATCTGAGTCAATTTATATATTTAAAAATAGGTTACATAAGTATTATTTATCTATTCAATCTGCGTAAATACTATTTCCTATATTATCATACTATTAGTATTTATTTATTAAGTATTATATTTTATGTACGTAAGTTTTATTTTTATTCTATATGTTTAGTATAACTTTCTGCTAAATATATAATTTTATTTATATAATTATTTGGTATATATAATACATATGTATTTATTAAACTTATATATATGTATTTTGTTATATATTATTTGTATTATTTAAAGATTAATTTTTAGTTGTTTAAGAATAAAACATGCTTGTTTGCACCATCCCGTTTCCCACAGACAAATTCTTACTCTAAAGGGTTGTCTGTAAGAGATTGCTTTAAGCAATAAGACCGCGTTTGCACGCTTCTCTTTTTTGTTATATGTTCTTGTAATGTTATGTACACTGTATCTTTTGTCTTTTGTGTGCAATAAAGTGTTTATAAATAAAAAAAAAATAAAAAAATCTAAGAAACTAGAAAGCAAAATGAATTCGAACTTTGTACAGATGGTTGCTCGTTATCATTTGAAAACATTAACTCGGCCAGATCTCTAAAAATTGCTAACTTCTCATCGATTGTGCTATTTTTTACAGTTATTATTTCACTAAAAAAATATATCTAAGAAACTAGAAACCAAAATGAATTCGAACTTTGTACAGATGGTTGCTAGTTCTCATTTGAAAACATTAACTGAGCCAGATCTCTAAAAATTGCTAACTTCTCATCGATTGTGCTATTTTTTACAGTTATTATTTCACTAAAAAAATATATCTAAGAAACTAGAAACCAAAATGAATTCGAACTTTGTACAGATGGTTGCTCGTTATCATTTGAAAACATTAAGTCAGCCAGATCTCTAAAAATAGCTAACTTCTCATCGATTGTGCTATTTTTTACAGTTATTATTTCACTAAAAAAATATATCTAAGAAACTAGAAACCAAAATGAATTCGAACTTTGTACAGATGGTTGCTAGTTCTCATTTGAAAACATTAACTGAGCCAGATCTCTAAAAATTGCTAACTTCTCATCGATTGTGCTATTTTTTACAGTTATTATTTCATTAAAAAAATATATCTAAGAAACTAGAAACCAAAATGAATTCGAACTTTGTACAGATGGTTGCTCGTTATCATTTGAAAACATTAACTCAGCCAGATCTCTAAAAATTGCTAACTTCTCATCGATTGTGCTATTTTTTACAGTTATTATTTCATTAAAAAAATATATCTAGGCGGGTAGGTGTAAAATAAGTGAACTCATGTTTTTTAATGCTCTCGTTTTATTTAATTAAATTAATGAGAAATATGCTGTGAAAGTCTTGTCACTTACCAGTATTACATTCCTTTAATGACAACAATTATAGTCTACACTAAACGCCTATCGCATTCACAATAAAAATTTTCATAAAATTCTTCCAATTGTTCAAACAATACAACAGCAGCAGAACAATGGAGTCCTTGAAACACACAATATTTGAACTCAGAGATCACTTTGATAATAAAATGGCCGAGTTTCAAAAAAATCTTCAAAGTGCTTCCATCCCGGCCACAAGTCCTACTTCCAATATTGCGGCTCAATTCAGTGTCTTCAGAAGTTTTGTTATGGGTGCTCTAGAGGGGCTTCAGTTACAACTTGGGCTTTTGGCTGGCAAGTATGATGAGTTAGAAATGAAATCCCGTAGAAAAATTCTTTTGTCCACGGCATTCAGGAAAGCAAATCAGAAAAATTGGTGTCAGGTACCGTTAAGATTCTTTCTGAACATCTAAAAATCCCCGAATTGAAAGTGGAAGATATAAGCCGTTGTCACCGTCTCGGCCGCTCCAGCTCTGACAAGCCACGTGCCGTTCTTATCAAATTCCGAGATATTGACCTTAGAAATAAGGTCTGGTTCAGTAAAACCAATTTGAGGAATACTGGTATTACTATATCTGAATTCCTCACTAAAGAACGTCATGAGGTTTCTGTTGCGGCTCGTCAGCGATTCGGGATCACAAAGTGCTGGACTAGGAACGGCACTGTGGTAGTTTTAGAGTCACATGGCACTAAGAAGAGGATTTCTACGATGGCTGAATTAAAATCCTTAACTTCATCCACCGACATCACAGAGGTAAACACTACTCCTACTGCTTCTACTAGCTGCGGCACCCTGGCATCAAAAGACTTGAAAATCTCCAACATCAGGCCAAAAAGAACCGTCAAAAAGTAATACTTTCTTTTATTTTGTTTTATGTTATTCAATTCAATTCTTAGTTTAATGGCTTTTAGTTGTGCCGACAGGGCACAGATTATTTCGCCAATGTCACGTAGGATGGAGAAGACACGAATGAGATTGATCGGTATGGGTGAGATAACAAACTCAATTAAATTTTAAAGCCAAGTATAGTAGTAGTAATTTCCTTGTTAATCCGTAACCTAGAACAACACAAACATTAAGGGTTAATAATAGGATAAATTACAAATAATTGTTAGTATTCTAAACTATATATAATAAGATATATCACTCAATTGGACTATTCACAACTTAATTTTATTACATTTAATATATTTACACAAAAAAGAACAAAATGGACTAAACACAAACGTCAACAAACATTCAACATTTATAGGACGAGGAACTTTAGGAGGGAGAACGTCGTAAATGGGATGAAGAAGTTTAGGACAAAGGAACAGGATGTGGGTAGCGGAACCTTCGTCTAGGCCACATTCACACAGCGAGTGATCTCGAACTCTTATCTTTGCTAGGTGGGTAGGTGTGCAAGAATGGCCGAGGCGTAACCGACAGATAGTGGATGTGACCCAACGGTCAGCGTGCCTGTGAAGTGAAAACCAAGGTCGCCTCGGAATTTCAGGTTGTAACGCCGAATAATACTTACCTTTAACCGATTTTGATGAAATCCAAAAAGCATTCCAGGATTTAACCATTTGAGCTTTCGCAAGAGTGAGCAGGTCTCGAGAGGAATTGACAAAATGCTCAGATGAACCAGATTGGATGGCAATCTTAGCATACGAGTCAGCCATCTCATTTCCAATAATACCGGAATGACTTGGAATCCAGACCAGCTAAACCTGAAGGCCTTGTTGGTGACAGGACAACAGAGCCTCTCTGATCTTAAAAACGATAGAAAGTCTTAATTTGCTACGAAAAGGATTTTCTTTAATGGCCAACAGACAGCTTAATGAGTCACATAAAATAACTGATTGTTGTATGTTGTGTGACTGGGCATACATAATAGCTTCCAGTAAAGCAATGGCCTCACCGGAAAATATAGAGGTTTCAGGGGGGCATTTAAATAAAAGGGCTATTTTATATTTCGGTATCCAACAAGCTGCGCCAACGCAGCCGGTCGGTGAGAGTTTAGAGGCATCAGTATATATAGGGAGGTGATTTGGCCAATTTTGATGAAACATTTTTTGAAATTGGACACTAGTATCAGGGGAACCTTTTATAAGACCAAGGTTTGTAATAACGGGGGTATTATAAATAAGAGCTTTAAAGGAGGTGGAAAAAAGAGGATTAGAGGGAAAAGTGGTAAGGGGATGAGGGAGGTTGGTATACTTGAGGAAACTGTTTAATAGGAATGAAGATTTCGGTCTGTCTGGGTTGTAAAGGTGGGATAATTTGTTTAATCGGGCCAATAGAGGATGGGAAAATAGCTGTAACAATTTGATGATAAAGCGGTCACATAAGTATTGCCTCCTTATATGTAGAGGAGGGTCAACACACTCAACCTGCAGAGCATTAGTAGGAGTGGATTTCATCGCACCCAAGATTATGCGCAAACATTTAAATTGAATTTTGTTTAATTTTTCTGAAGCTGATTTATTGAATGGATCTAGAACAAACAGTCCATAGTCCAAATGACTACGAACTATTGCGTTATAGATCAGCTTCAATGTATAAGGGTGAGCTCCCCACCAAACTCCAGATACTGCTCTAAGGGCATTAATTGATTTTTCACATTTCTTGGCTAAATAGTCAGAGTGTGAAATTCCGTTCAGTCGGTGATCGAGAATAATACCAAGAAATTTTGTTTTGTCTACAAAGTTAATGCGCTGACCCTCATAAAACAAATTAAAGGTAGGTATACGTCTTTTTTTAGTAAATACCACTGCTTGACTTTTGGCTATCGATAGCGATAAGCCATGGTCAGAGAGCCATTGGGATAGGTAATGCAAAGCAGAGTTTAATCGAAATGTTAAATTTTCAATGGAGCTAGATCTATAATACAAAACAGTGTCATCAGCATACTGGAGAATGTTACAAAAATTGTTAACAGACAAATCGAGATCATGGGTGTATATGCTGTAAAGCAGAGGACTGAGTACTGAGCCTTGAGGAAGACCTTTCCAGACAAGTCTGGGGGGAAGAGAGAGATGTTGGTGTCTAACCGTTATTGATCTGCAAGTTAACAGATTACATATGAGATGAACTATCCTCGGTGGAATACTCAGCTGTTGCATTTTCTGCCTGAGTAACGGAAGAAGTACATTATCATATGCAGAAGATATATCTAGAAAGATTCCCACAAGGTACTCTCCTTTAGCAAAGGCAATTCGAATGTCTGTTGTGAGTATGCTTAGATTATCAATGGTGCTCAACCCCTTCCGAAAGCCAAATTGGGAGGGAGCAAGTATATTTCTGCTTTCCATTAACCATTCCAGGCGGTTCTTCAACAGATGTTCAGTGATCTTTGCCAAAGTTGATGATAAAGCTATCGGTCTATATGAGTTGCAATCCGAAGGGTTCTTACCCGGTTTAAGGATCGGGATAACAATTTGTGTCTTCCAAGATTGCGGGACGATTCCTTTGATAAAAACCGAGTTAATTATGTTTAAAAAACATTTTTTTTACAAATAAAAGAGTAAGGAACGCCGTCTTCCCCAGGAGTAGAATCAGATAAACCATTTAACGCACATTGAAGTTTGGAAAAAGAAAAGGGGGCATCCATTTCATCCAAAGTGGATGTGGATGCTGGCGTAGAATTTAGAAAACTGTCCTCATAAGGGACAAATGGGGGGGCAAGCTTATCAGCGAAATTGTTAAGCCACTCAGAAGGAGTATTTGAGGAAGGGTCAACAGAATTAAGGCGTAATGTTGGTGAGCCATTATTGAGGATGCAGAGGTTTGCATCATCAAATATGTCCATCAACAAGAGAGCAAATGGGTCACAGAAATGTGAACCCCAGGCGGTGTGATGGGCGTTAAAATCCCCCATGACTAGGATAGGACTAGGGAGAGAGGAAATGATGGCAGATATATCAGGAATTAAAGCTGGATTGGGATGAGGAATATACAGGGAAAGAAAAGAGATGTTAAGGGCTCTAACAGCAACAGCATTAACATGCTGGCTGGGAAGGGATAAAGGAATTTGGGAGAAGGGAAGGGAGTGCCGAACGAAAATGGCACTCCCAGCATAACCATCACTTCTGTCATCCCTCAAACAGGAGAAGCCTGGGACCCGGAATCGGGATCCAGGGATCAACCATGTTTCAGAGATGGCAATAATGACAGGTTTATGGAGGTTTATTAGAGAGAGGAGTTCATGTTTTTTAGGCCGGACGCTTTTGCAGTTCCATTGAAGGAAGCTGATTGGGGCCATTGTGAAGGATGGAGAATAACTGACATAAGTCTTGAGCAACGTTGGACGGTAAGGGGATATCATTACATGTTGAGATAATACTAAGAAGTATCTTAGTTAGCATTTCTAAGAAGTTGGGATTGTTATTAAGAGGGTTAGGAGTGTTTTGGTTGAGAGCACAACCATTAGGAGCAGTAGAGGGACAATTACTAACGATCGATTGATGGGCCTGTTTATCATACCCTTTCCCAAGAGGTGATCTTGGGCGAGGAGTACTGATAACAGTCTTCCGATAGGACCTGGTAGTTGAAGGGATAGGTTGACTAGGGAGAATTGGAGAATATGTGGGAGGGGTAAACATCTCCTTTGCAATCTCTGCATAGGATCTACGTACAGGAGGGAACCGAGAGGATGCTTCAATGTATGAAATGTTGTCCTGAGACATAACAATTTTGATCGATTGTTGGCGAGAAAACTCTGGACAATCCTTGTCTGTTGTAAAATGGTTACCAGAGCAATGTAAGCAAGTGGCGTTATCCTTACTTACACTACAAGACTCACCTGTGTGGGATTTGGAGCACTTAAAACACCTAGGTTGAGATCGACACTGAGTTTTAATATGACCATAACGGCAGCAATTAAGGCATTGGATAGTGGGAAGTTTATAAGTTTCTACTGGAAGGGACGTATGGTAGGAATACACTTTTGAAGGAAGTATTTGACCTCTCAATGTAATTACAACAGATTGGGTAGGAACCCATGTAGTTACACTGTCAGCAATTGTCTTTCTATTCAGGCGTCTTATTTTCATAACTTCACCACATCCAGTGGGAAGCTCAAGTGACATTGCCAGTTCTTCCATCGACCAGTCCACGGGAATACCCTTAATCAATCCCATTCTAGTTACATTAAAAGTCGGTACAGTAGCTTTATACTTGCACATTTCAACAATAGGATTAACTAGAAAGGTGTTTGCTGCTTGAGCTGTTGAAAATTCAATTGAAATTTTGTTACGGCCTATGTTCTTAACACCATCGTTAATAATACTCTTAATTTTATGAGTGTGCAGGAATTGTCCGAATTTAATTGCCCGTATAGTAGTTCCTGAAGCTGGGTCAGATACTTCCCGGGACACATGAACGATGAAAGGACCCTTGTCATCGTCGGAATACATTTTAGGGCCTTCAGAGAAGGATGGATGAGTGTAAATCGTTTGTATTGAGGGATTTGCTGAACTAGGATTAATTATGGTTTTTTTGACATTGGAATCGGAATTAATGGAATCATTACCGAGGCGTTTTCGGGAAACAGGTACAGAGGGAGGAGATAGAGTATCGGGAACAGGCTCTATTGAGCCACCTGGATCAGGGGGATCAGGAGGAGGATCAACCTCCATTATAAAACTTAGAAGCTAAAAAATATTAAAACACGTTAAATACTCACAACATTTACAAATATTACTAACACCACTTAACCCAACTACCAACTAAAGCACTATTAACAATAAAATATACTACAAAACAAAACGAAAACACTCAAAATCTCTTAACACGTGTGTTAACCAACGCTAACGCAAGCGAAAAAAGCGCGATATAATTTATCGAACACAATTCTTTTATTTATTTACCGATACCGACATTCATTATAATAATTGTCAAACTCAAAGGTCAAATTGACAAATGAGATTACAGAGTAAACAAATATTGAGCCATAAACAAAAGCGTTCCGTTTTAAGCAGAAATATGGATACCATATATCTACTGTTATTTCTTGATAAAACATAGATATATATTTTGTAAATTAATGTAACTTAATTTATTTGTTTTTTATCAATACCTATTTGTTTTCATTTTAAGCACTTGTCATTGTGTTTAAATGTTTAAATGTCATATTGTTTAAATATTCGCTGAATATACCTAACTACTAAGCGAGGAGATTTCATTATTATCTATCCTTTGATTGATTTTTGTGCCTAAATGTTTTTTTTTTTTTTTATGTTTTTGCTATGCCTTGGTGTTGCTGTTTGTACTGTTTTTGTTCTATTTCATGCATTTAACTATGACCAACTTGTGTTAGTGCTGGTAAGTGTAAGTTTTTGTCTGATAAAATTAGCTTTTACGGGTTATATACATTTGTTTAAATATACATATATATTATTTTTAAATATATTTATTATATATATATATATATATTTATATTTATTTAGTATGAGTATTAATAATATCGATCTGAATATTGACTCAGACGATGATAACACTTTTGTATCACTTTCCTCTCCGGCTGACAGTTTTCATAGTACTTACATCCCGCTTTCCTCTTCTCTTGATTCAATCTTCTCTCTTTTCCCAAAAAATTTTAATGTTGTTCATTTGAATGCGCAGAGTATTCCAGCTCACTATCCTGATCTCTTATCTTCCTTTGGCAACTCTAATATTCACGCTATCCTTATCTCCGAAACATTCCTCGAGCCATCTCTTCCTTCTTCCTCCTTCTCATTACCTAACTTTCATCTTATCCGCAATGATCGAACTGGAAAAGGAGGCGGAGGAGTTGCTATTTATTTACGTAACCACATTCCTTTCACTATCCTGAATAAATCCGATTCCCAATACTCTGAATCCACCGAGCACATACTCATTGAGGTTATATTTGGACACATTAAGGTACTACTCGGTGTTTTTTACAGTCCTTCGCTCCACATAGACTACTTCGACACGTTCGAAAGTCTATTGGAAAATTCCTTGCCTAATGTTAACCATGCTATTATTATGGGCGACTTCAATACCTGCCTTATCAAAAATGACGCTCGTGCCAAGCGCTTATTGAACATAATTAATAGCTCCAATTTAAATTTTCTCCCATCCAATGCCACTCATTACTTTCCCAACTGCATCCCAAGCCAACTTGACCTATCCTTTGTTTCATCCTTGGAGCATGTTGAAATTCACGGACAACTAAGCCTGAACTGAACTGAAGCCTTTTCGTACCATGACCTAATATATCTGTCGTACAAAGTACGTCCGCCGAAAGTTAAACCCACTGTGGTCATGCGTCGAAGCTTCAAACATTTTGACAACGAAAAATTTATGCAGGATCTTAGTGCTATCAATTGGGACTCAATTTTAAACGCTTCTACTATCGATGAGAAACTTGAACTTTTTAACTCCTCTCTAAATGATCTCTTCGATAAACATGCTCCTTTCCGTCCCATCAAGCTCAAACACCTACCTGCACCTTGGTTATCTCAGGACATTCGGAAGTTAATGAAGAAGCGTGACAGAGCTAAATCAAAATTTAAATTAAACCCAACTATTGACAACCTCGTGAAATATAAGAGTTTACGTAATCGGTGCCGTAAAGTATGTAGAGATGCTCAACGTAAATATATACAAGATAAGATTGAGAACAGCAATTCTTCTCAGACATGGAAATTCCTACAATCTCTAGGTATTGGACGACAAGCATCCAGGATCCCTCATACTGTTGATCTCAATGCTCTGAACGGATTTTTTGCTAGTACTGTCCTAATGAACAACAGTGATATAATTAGTACTTTAAATCATTTTAGATCCTTGCCTATTCCTAACAGACCCTCTTTTCACTTTTCCCCAATTACTGCTAGTGACGTTAAGGCCAACATCCTTGCAATAAGATCCGATGCCACGGGATGTGATGGAATCAACCGTAGAATGATACTTGCTGTGTTAGATTATGTTCTCCCTATATTATTTCACATTTTCAATTTCTCCCTTGACCATAATGAATTCCCTTCCACTTGGCGTTTAGCTTATATCCTTCCTATTCCCAAAAACAAAAATCCCATATCTTTCTTTCACTTTCGTCCAATATCTATCCTTCCATTTCTGTCTAAAGTGTTAGAACGTATTGTCCATCTTCAATTAACAAAGTATCTAGCAGAGTACAATGTACTCTCTGATTTCCAATCAGGATTTCGGAGAGGTCATAGTACTACTACTGCCCTACTTAAAGTATGCGACGATATACGTTTTAACATGGACAACAGACATGTTAGTATCCTGGCATTATTGGACTTCAGTAATGCGTTCAATACGGTTGATTTAGATCTCCTGCTGGCAGTGCTTCGGTCGATTAATATCTCTTCCGATGCATGTGAGTGGTTTCGTAGCTACCTGTTTGGTCGTCAGCAATGTGTACGGATTAATAATAAATTATCCAGCCTCCAATCTCTCTCATCTGGTGTTCCTCAAGGCAGTGTCCTCTCTCCACTTTTATTTTCCATTTTTATTAATACTGTATCCCATCTCCTCTCGTCTTCCTTTCATCTTTATGCTGACGACTTGCAGGTCTACGTTTCTGCTCCCTTAACAGGCTGAACCAGGAATTGCATAAAATTTGTACTTGGAGCAAGACGTGCGGGCTTCTTGTAAATCCAGATAAATCGCAGGTCATTATTATTGGCAGCTCCAAACTACTTACTAAAGTTGATTACGCCAACCTACCTGCGATCATCTTTAACAATACGCCTTTGTCACTTAGCAGTTCCGTTAAAAACCTTGGTCTTCTTATCGATAATACATTATCCTGGACTGTGCAAGTTGCTGAAGTCAGTAGAAAAGTTTTCGCCACATTTCATTTGTTAAAACGTTGGAAACACTTTCTGCCCATTAAGACTAAAATCACGTTATGTCAAACTCTTCTACTTCCTATTTTGGACTACGCAGATTGTTGTTACACAAACATTACTGAGGACCAACTCAATAAGCTAGAAAGGTTACAGAACGTTTGCATCAAATTCATCTTTGGTCTACGGAAATTTGATCACGTCTCCGAATATCGGGCGCAACTTAAGTGGCTTACTATTCGACATCGTCGCAACTTGCACATGTTATCTCTTCTTTACTCTATCCTCTATAATCCTCTTCTTCCCGCGTATTTGAAGGAACGGTTCTGTTTTGTGGGTACTGACGTCAGCTATCCACGTGAACTGCGGTCACGCTCTGACAACAAACTGTCACTGCCGGTCGCTCATACCCACTTCTATAGCGAATCCTTTACGATGACAGCTGCAAAGCTATGGAATACGCTCCCTACCGATATTCGTCAATCTGAGTCAATTTATATATTTAAAAATAGGTTACATAAGTATTATTTATCTATTCAATCTGCGTAAATACTATTTCCTATATTATCATACTATTAGTATTTATTTATTAAGTATTATATTTTATGTACGAAAGTTTTATTTTTATTCTATATGTTTAGTATAACTTTCTGCTATATATATAATTTTATTTATATAATTATTTGGTATATATAATACATATGTATTTATTAAACTTATATATATGTATTTTGTTATATATTATTTGTATTATTTAAAGATTAATTTTTAGTTGTTTAAGAATAAAACATGCTTGTTTGCACCATCCCGTTTCCCACAGACAAATTCTTACTCTAAAGGGTTGTCTGTAAGAGATTGCTTTAAGCAATAAGACCGCCTTTGCACGCTTCTCTTTTTTGTTATATGTTCTTGTAATGTTATGTACACTGTATCTTTTGTCTTTTGTGTGCAATAAAGTGTTTATAAATAAAAAAAAAAAAAAATTTAAAAAAATCTAAGAAACTAGAAAGCAAAATGAATTCGAACTTTGTACAGATGGTTGCTCGTTATCATTTGAAAACATTAACTCAGCCAGATCTCTAAAAATTGCTAACTTCTCATCGATTGTGCTATTTTTACAGTTATTATTTCACTAAAAAAATATATCTAAGAAACTAGAAACCAAAATGAATTCGAACTTTGTACAGATGGTTGCTCGTTATCATTTGAAAACATTAACTCAGCCAGATCTCTAAAAATAGCTAACTTCTCATCGATTGTGCTATTTTTTACAGTTATTATTTCACTAAAAAAATATATCTAAGAAACTAGAAACCAAAATGAATTCGAACTTTGTACAGATGGTTGCTAGTTTTCATTTGAAAACATTAACTGAGCAAGATCTCTAAAAATTGCTAACTTCTCATCGATTGTGCTATTTTTTACAGTTATTATTTCACTAAAAAAATATATCTACGAAACTAGAAACCAAAATGAATTCGAACTTTGTACAGATGGTTGCTAGTTCTCATTTGAAAACATTAACTCAGCCAGATCTCTAAAAATTGCTAACTTCTCATCGATTGTGCTATTTTTTACAGTTATTATTTCACTAAAAAAATATATCTAAGAAACTAGAAACCAAAATGAATTCGAACTTTGTACAGATGGTTGCTAGTTCTCATTTGAAAACATTAACTCAGCCAGATCTCTAAAAATTGCTAACTTCTCATCGATTGTGCTATTTTTTACAGTTATTATTTCATTAAAAAAATATATCTAAGAAACTAGAAACCAAAATGAATTCGAACTTTGTACAGATGGTTGCTCGTTATCATTTGAAAACATTAACTCAGCCAGATCTCTAAAAATTGCTAACTTCTCATCGATTGTGCTATTTTTTACAGTTATTATTTCACTAAAAAAATATATCTAAGAAACTAGAAACCAAAATGAAATCGAACTTTGTACAGATGGTTGCTAGTTCTCATTTGAAAACATTAACTGAGCCAGATCTCTAAAAATTGCTAACTTCTCATCGATTGTGCTATTTTTTACAGTTATTATTTCATTAAAAAAATATATCTAAGAAACTAGAAACCAAAATGAATTCGAACTTTGTACAGATGGTTGCTCGTTATCATTTGAAAACATTAACTCAGCCAGATCTCTAAAAATTGCTAACTTCTCATCGATTGTGCAATTTTTTACAGTTATTATTTCACTAAAAAAATATATCTAAGAAACTAGAAACCAAAATGAATTCGAACTTTGTACAGGTGGTTGCTCGTTATCATTTGAAAACATTAACTCAGCCAGATCTCTAAAAATTGCTAACTTCTCATCGATTGTGCAATTTTTTACAGTTATTATTTCACTAAAAAAATATATCTAAGAAACTAGAAACCAAAATGAATTCGAACTTTGTACAGATGGTTGCTAGTTCTCATTTGAAAACATTAACTCAGCCAGATCTCTAAACATTGCTAACTTCTCATCGATTGTGCTATTTTTTACAGTTATTATTTCATTAAAAAAATATATCTAAGAAACTAGAAACCAAAATGAATTCGAACTTTGTACAGATGGTTGCTCGTTATAATTTGAAAACATTAACTCAGCCAGATCTCTAAAAATTGCTAACTTCTCATCGATTGTGCTATTTTTTACAGTTATTATTTCACTAAAAAAATATATCTAAGAAACTAGAAACTAAAATGAAATCCAACTTTGTACAGATGGTTGCTAGTTCTCATTTGAAAACATTAACTGAGCCAGATCTCTAAAAATTGCTAACTTCTCATCGATTGTGCTATTTTTTACAGTTATTATTTCATTAAAAAAATATATCTAAGAAACTAGAAACCAAAATGAATTCGAACTTTGTACAGATGGTTGCTCGTTATCATTTGAAAACATTAACTCAGCCAGATCTCTAAAAATTGCTAACTTCTCATCGATTGTGCTATTTTTTACAGTTATTATTTCACTAAAAAAATATATCTAAGAAACTAGAAACCAAAATGAAATCGAACTTTGTACAGATGGTTGCTAGTTCTCATTTGAAAACATTAACTGAGCCAGATCTCTAAAAATTGCTAACTTCTCATCGATTGTGCTATTTTTTACAGTTATTATTTCATTAAAAAAATATATCTAAGAAACTAGAAACCAAAATGAATTCGAACTTTGTACAGATGGTTGCTCGTTATCATTTGAAAACATTAACTCAGCCAGATCTCTAAAAATTGCTAACTTCTCATCGATTGTGCAATTTTTTACAGTTATTATTTCACTAAAAAAATATATCTAAGAAACTAGAAACCAAAATGAATTCGAACTTTGTACAGGTGGTTGCTCGTTATCATTTGAAAACATTAACTCAGCCAGATCTCTAAAAATTGCTAACTTCTCATCGATTGTGCAATTTTATACAGTTATTATTTCACTAAAAAAATATATCTAAGAAACTAGAAACCAAAATGAATTCGAACTTTGTACAGATGGTTGCTAGTTCTCATTTGAAAACATTAACTCAGCCAGATCTCTAAACATTGCTAACTTCTCATCGATTGTGCTATTTTTTACAGTTATTATTTCATTAAAAAAATATATCTAAGAAACTAGAAACCAAAATGAATTCGAACTTTGTACAGATGGTTGCTCGTTATAATTTGAAAACATTAACTCAGCCAGATCTCTAAAAATTGCTAACTTCTCATCGATTGTGCTATTTTTTACAGTTATTATTTCACTAAAAAAATATATCTAAGAAACTAGAAACTAAAATGAAATCCAACTTTGTACAGATGGTTGCTAGTTCTCATTTGAAAACATTAACTGAGCCAGATCTCTAAAAATTGCTAACTTCTCATCGATTGTGCTATTTTTTACAGTTATTATTTCATTTAAAAAAAATATCTAAGAAACTAGAAAGCAAAATGAATTCGAACTTTGTACAGATGGTTGCTAGTTCTCATTTGAAAACATTAACTGAGCACGATCTCTAAAAATTGCTAACTTCTCATCGATTATGCTTTTTTTACAGTTATTTTTTAATTTAAAGAAAATATTTAAGAAACTAGAAACCAAACTGAATTCTAACTTTGTACAGATGGTTGCTCGTTATCATTTGAAAACATTAACTCAGCCAGATCTCTAAAAATTGCTAACTTCTCATCGATTGTGCTATTTTTTACAGTTATTATTTCACTAAAAAAATATATCTAAGAAACTAGAAACCAAAATGAATTCGAACTTTGTACAGATGGTTGCTCGTTATCATTTGAAAACATTAACTCAGCCAGATCTCTAAAAATTGCTAACTTCTCATCGATTGTGCTATTTTTTACAGTTATTATTTCATTCAAAAAATATATCTAGGCGGGTAGGTGTAAAATAAGTGAACTCATGTTTTTTAATGCTCTCGTTTTATTTAATTAAATTAATGAGAAATATGCTGTGAAAGTCTTGTCACTTACCAGTATTACATTCCTTTAATGACAACAATTATAGTCTACACTAAACACCTATCGCATTCACAATAAAAATTTTCATAAAATTCTTCCAATTGTTCAAACAATACAACAGCAGCAGAACAATGGAGTCCTTGAAACACACAATATTTGAACTCAGAGATCACTTTGATAATAAAATGGCCGAGTTTCAAAAAAATCTTCAAAGTGCTTCCATCCCGGCCACAAGTCCTACTTCCAATATTGCGGCTCAATTCAGTGTCTTCAGAAGTTTTGTTATGGGTGCTCTAGAGGGGCTTCAGTTACGACTTGGGCTTTTGGCTGGCAAGTATGATGAGTTAGAAATGAAATCCCGTAGAAAAATTCTTCTTGTCCACGGCATTCAGGAAAGCAAATCAGAAAAATTGGTGTCAGGTACCGTTAAGATTCTTTCTGAACATCTAAAAATCCCCGAATTGAAAGTGGAAGATATAAGCCGTTGTCACCGTCTCGGCCGCTCCAGCTCTGACAAGCCACGTGCCGTTCTTATCAAATTCCGAGATATTGACCTTAGAAATAAGGTCTGGTTCAGTAAAACCAATTTGAGGAATACTGGTATTACTATATCTGAATTCCTCATTAAAGAACGTCATGAGGTTTCTGTTGCGGCTCGTCAGCGATTCGGGATCACAAAGTGCTGGACTAGGAACGGCACTGTGGTAGTTTTAGAGTCACATGGCACTAAGAAGAGGATTTCTACGATGGCTGAATTAAAGTCCTTAACTTCATCCACCGACATCACAGAGGTAAACACTACTCCTACTGCTTCTACTAGCTGCGGCACCCTGGCATCAAAAGACTTGAAAATCTCCAACATCAGGCCAAAAAGAACCGTCAAAAAGTAATACTTTCTTTTCTTTTGTTTTATGTTATTAATTATCCCTTATCTTTGTGTCATAGTTTTATATTAATTTTGCTTCTGCGGTGTTTGTTTATCTGTTTCATTACGGTTGCAATAATTCTATCCGCTTATCTCTTTATTTATTTATCTTAGTTACTTGTCACAATCACATTGTTCGGTGTGTGCATGTTGTGAGATCTCATTCGAATTATAGAGTAATAATAATTAAATCTCAGTACTTCGACTCGCGATATAATTTATCGAACACAATTCTTTTATTTATTTACCGATACCGACATTCATTATAATGATTGTCAAACTCAAAGGTCAAACTGACAAATGAGATTACAGAGTAAACAAATATTGAGCCATAAACAAAAGCGTTCCGCTTTAAACAGAAATATGGATACCATATATCTACTGTTATTTCTTGATAAAACATAGATATATATTTTGTAAATTAATGTAACTTAATTTATTTGTTTTTTATCAATACCTATTTGTTTTCATTTTAAGCACTTGTCATTGTGTTTAAATGTTTAAATGTCATATTGTTTAAATATTCGCTGAATATACCTAACTACTAAGCGAGGAGATTTCATTATTATCTATCCTTTGATTGATTTTTGTGCCTAAATGTTTTTTTTTTTTTTTTTGATGTTTTTGCTATGCTTTGGTGTTGCTGTTTGCACTGTTTTTGTTCTATTTCATGCATTTAACTATGACCAACTTGTGTTAGTGCTGGTAAGTGTAAGTTTTTGTCTGATAAAATTAGCTTTTACGGGTTATATACATTTGTTTAAATATAAATATATATTATTTTTAAATATATTTATTATATATATATATTTATATTTATTTAGTATGAGTATTAATAATATCGATCTGAATATTGACTCAGACGATGATAACACTTTTGTATCACTTTCCTCTTCGGCTGACAGTTTTCATAGTACTTACATCCCGCTTTCCTCTTCTCTTGATTCAACCTTCTCTCTTTTCCCAAAAATTTTTAATGTTGTTCATTTGAATGCGCAGAGTATTCCAGCTCACTATCCTGATCTCTTATCTTCCTTTGGCAACTCTAATATTCACGCTATCCTTATCTCCGAAACATTCCTCGAGCCATCTCTTCCTTCTTCCTCCTTCTCATTACCTAACTTTCATCTTATCCGCAATGATCGAACTGGAAAAGGAGGCGGAGGAGTTGCTATTTATTTACGTAACCACATTCCTTTCACTATCCTGAATAAATCCGATTCCCAATACTCTGAATCCGCCGAGCACATACTCATTGAGGTTATATTTGGACACATTAAGGTACTACTCGGTGTTTTTTACAGTCCTTCGCTCCACATAGACTACTTCGACACGTTCGAAAGTCTATTGGAAAATTCCTTGCCTAATGTTAACCATGCTATTATTATGGGCGACTTCAATACCTGCCTTATCAAAAATGACGCTCGTGCCAAGCGCTTATTGAACATAATTAATAGCTCCAATTTAAATTTTCTCCCATCCAATGCCACTCATTACTTTCCCAACTGCATCCCAAGCCAACTTGACCTATCCTTTGTTTCATCCTTGGAGCATGTTGAAATTCACGGACAACTAAGCCTGAACTGAACTGAAGCCTTTTCGTACCATGACCTAATATATCTGTCGTACAAAGTACGTCCGCCGAAAGTTAAACCCACTGTGGTCATGCGTCGAAGCTTCAAACATTTTGACAACGAAAAATTTATGCAGGATCTTAGTGCTATCAATTGGGACTCAATTTTAAACGCTTCTACTATCGATGAGAAACTTGAACTTTTTAACTCCTCTCTAAATGATCTCTTCGATAAACATGCTCCTTTCCGTCCCATCAAGCTCAAACACCTACCTGCACCTTGGTTATCTCAGGACATTCGGAAGTTAATGAAGAAGCGTGACAGAGCTAAATCAAAATTTAAATTAAACCCAACTATTGACAACCTCGTGAAATATAAGAGTTTACGTAATCGGTGCCGTAAAGTATGTAGAGATGCTCAACGTAAATATATACAAGATAAGATTGAGAACAGCAATTCTTCTCGGACATGGAAATTCCTACAATCTCTAGGTATTGGACGACAAGCATCCAGGATCCCTCATACTGTTGATCTCAATGCTCTGAACGGATTTTTTGCTAGTACTGTCCTTATGAACAACAGTGATATAATTAGTACTTTAAATCATTTTAGATCCTTGCCTATTCCTAACAGACCCTCTTTTCACTTTTCCCCAATTACTGCTAGTGACGTTAAGGCCAACATCCTTGCAATAAGATCCGATGCCACGGGATGTGATGGAATCAAACGTAGAATGATACTTGCTGTGTTAGATTATGTTCTCCCTATATTATTTCACATTTTCAATTTCTCCCTTGACCATAATGAATTCCCTTCCACTTGGCGTTTAGCTTATATCCTTCCTATTCCCAAAAACAAAAATCCCATATCTTTCTTTCACTTTCGTCCAATATCTATCCTTCCATTTCTGTCTAAAGTGTTAGAACGTATTGTCCATCTTCAATTAACAAAGTATCTAGCAGAGTACAATGTACTCTCTGATTTCCAATCAGGATTTCGGAGAGGTCATAGTACTACTACTGCCCTACTTAAAGTATGCGACGATATACGTTTTAACATGGACAACAGACATGTTAGTATCCTGGCATTATTGGACTTCAGTAATGCGTTCAATACGGTTGATTTAGATCTCCTGCTGGCAGTGCTTCGGTCGATTAATATCTCTTCCGATGCATGTGAGTGGTTTCGTAGCTACCTGTTTGGTCGTCAGCAATGTGTACGGATTAATAATAAATTATCCAGCCTCCAATCTCTCTCATCTGGTGTTCCTCAAGGCAGTGTCCTCTCTCCACTTTTATTTTCCATTTTTATTAATACTGTATCCCATCTCCTCTCGTCTTCCTTTCATCTTTATGCTGACGACTTGCAGGTCTACGTTTCTGCTCCCTTAACAGGTATCGGAGGGGCTATTGAGAGGCTGAACCAGGAATTGCATAAAATTTGTACTTGGAGCAAGACGTGCGGGCTTCTTGTAAATCCAGATAAATCGCAGGTCATTATTATTGGCAGCTCCAAACTACTTACTAAAGTTGATTACGCCAACCTACCTGCGATCATCTTTAACAATACGCCTTTGTCACTTAGCAGTTCCGTTAAAAACCTTGGTCTTCTTATCGATAATACATTATCCTGGACTGTGCAAGTTGCTGAAGTCAGTAGAAAAGTTTTCGCCACATTTCATTTGTTAAAACGTTGGAAACACTTTCTGCCCATTAAGACTAAAATCACGTTATGTCAAACTCTTCTACTTCCTATTTTGGACTACGCAGATTGTTGTTACACAAACATTACTGAGGACCAACTCAATAAGCTAGAAAGGTTACAGAACGTTTGCATCAAATTCATCTTTGGTCTACGGAAATTTGATCACGTCTCCGAATATCGGGCGCAACTTAAGTGGCTTACTATTCGACATCGTCGCAACTTGCACATGTTATCTCTTCTTTACTCTATCCTCTATAATCCTCTTCTTCCCGCGTATTTGAAGGAACGGTTCTGTTTTGTGGGTACTGACGTCAGCTATCCACATGAACTGCGGTCACGCTCTGACAACAAACTGTCACTGCCGGTCGCTCATACCCACTTCTATAGCGAATCCTTTACGATGACAGCTGCAAAGCTATGGAATACGCTACCTACCGATATTCGTCAATCTGAGTCAATTTATATATTTAAAAATAGGTGACATAAGTATTATTTATCTATTCAATCTGCGTAAATACTATTTCCTATATTATCATACTATTAGTATTTATTTATTAAGTATTATATTTTATGTACGTAAGTTTTATTTTTATTCTATATGTTTAGTATAACTTTCTGCTATATATATAATTTTATTTATATAATTATTTGGTATATATAATACATATGTATTTATTAAACTTATATATATGTATTTTGTTATATATTATTTGTATTATTTAAAGATTAATTTTTAGTTGTTTAAGAATAAAACATGCTTGTTTGCACCATCCCGTTTCCCACAGACAAATTCTTACTCTAAAGGGTTGTCTGTAAGAGATTGCTTTAAGCAATAAGACCGCGTTTGCACGCTTCTCTTTTTTGTTATATGTTCTTGTAATGTTATGTACACTGTATCTTTTGTCTTTTGTGTGCAATAAAGTGTTTATAAATAAAAAAAAAATAAAAAAATCTAAGAAACTAGAAAGCAAAATGAATTCGAACTTTGTACAGATGGTTGCTCGTTATCATTTGAAAACATTAACTCGGCCAGATCTCTAAAAATTGCTAACTTCTCATCGATTGTGCTATTTTTTACAGTTATTATTTCACTAAAAAAATATATCTAAGAAACTAGAAACCAAAATGAATTCGAACTTTGTACAGATGGTTGCTCGTTATCATTTGAAAACATTAACTGAGCCAGATCTCTCAAAATATGATAACTTCTCATCGATTATGCTATTTTTTACAGTTATTATTTCATTTAAAAAAAATATCTAAGAAACTAGAAAGCAAAATGAATTCGAACTTTGTACAGATGGTTGCTAGTTCTCATTTGAAAACATTAACTGAGCCAGATCTCTCAAAATATGATAACTTCTCATCGATTATGCTATTTTTTACAGTTATTATTTCATTTAAAAAAAATATCTAAGAAACTAGAAAGCAAAATGAATTCGAACTTTGTACAGATGGTTGCTAGTTCTCATTTGAAAACATTAACTGAGCACGATCTCTAAAAATTGCTAACTTCTCATCGATTATGCTTTTTTTACAGTTATTTTTTAATTTAAAGAAAATATTTAAGAAACTAGAAACCAAACTGAATTCTAACTTTGTACAGATGGTTGCTCGTTATCATTTGAAAACATTAACTCAGCCAGATCTCTAAAAATTGCTAACTTCTCATCGATTGTGCTATTTTTTACAGTTATTATTTCAATAAAAAAATATATCTAAGAAACTAGAAACCAAAATGAATTCGAACTTTGTACAGATGGTTGCTAGTTCTTATTTGAAAACATTAACTCAGCCAGATCTCTAAAAATTGCTAACTTCTCATCGATTGTGCTATTTTTTACAGTTATTATTTCACTAAAAAAATATATCTAAGAAACTAGAAACCAAAATGAATTCGAACTTTGTACAGATGGTTGCTCGTTATCATCTGAAAACATTAACTCAGCCAGATCTCTAAAAATTGCTAACTTCTCATCGATTGTGCTATTTTTTACAGTTATTATTTCATTAAAAAAATATATCTAGGCGGGTAGGTGTAAAATAAGAGAACTCATATTTTTTAATGCTCTCGTTTTATTTAATTAAATTAATGAGAAATATGCTGTGAAAGTCTTGTCACTTACCAGTATTACATTCCTTTAATGACAACAATTATAGTCTACACTAAACGCCTATCGCATTCACAATAAAAATTTTCATAAAATTCTTCCAATTGTTCAAACAATACAACAGCAGCAGAACAATGGAGTCCTTGAAACACACAATATTTGAACTCAGAGATCACTTTGATAATAAAATGGCCGAGTTTCAAAAAAATCTTCAAAGTGCTTCCATCCCGGCCACAAGTCCTACTTCCAATATTGCGGCTCAATTCAGTGTCTTGAGAAGTTTTGTTATGGTTGCTCTAGAGGGGCTTCAGTTACAACTTGGGCTTTTGGCTGGCAAGTATGATGAGTTAGAAATGAAATCCCGTAGAAAAATTCTTCTTGTCCACGGCATTCAGGAAAGCAAATCAGAAAAATTGGTGTCAGGTACCGTTAAGATTCTTTCTGAACATCTAAAAATCCCCGAATTGAAAGTGGAAGATATAAGCCGTTGTCACCGTCTCGGCCGCTCCAGCTCTGACAAGCCACGTGCCGTTCTTATCAAATTCCGAGATATTGACCTTAGAAATAAGGTCTGGTTCAGTAAAACCAATTTGAGGAATACTGGTATTACTATATCTGAATTCCTCACTAAAGAACGTCATGAGGTTTCTGTTGCGGCTCGTCAGCGATTCGGGATCACAAAGTGCTGGACTAGGAACGGCACTGTGGTAGTTTTAGAGTCACATGGCACTAAAAGAGGATTTCTACGATGGCTGAATTAAAGTCCTTAACTTCATCCACCGACATCACAGAGGTAAACACTACTCCTACTGCTTCTACTAGCTGCGGCACCCTGGCATCAAAAGACTTGAAAATCTCCAACATCAGGCCAAAAAGAACCGTCAAAAAGTAATACTTTCTTTTCTTTTGTTTTATGTTATTAATTATCCCTTATCTTTGTGTCATAGTTTTATATTAATTTTGCTTCTGCGGTGTTTGTTTATCTGTTTCATTACGGTTGCAATAATTCTATCCGCTTATCTCTTTATTTATTTATCTTAGTTACTTGTCACAATCACATTGTTCGGTGTGTGCATGTTGTGAGATCTCATTCGAATTATAGAGTAATAATAATTAAATCTCAGTACTTCGACTCGCGATATAATTTATCGAACACAATTCTTTTATTTATTTACCGATACCGACATTCATTATAATGATTGTCAAACTCAAAGGTCAAACTGACAAATGAGATTACAGAGTAAACAAATATTGAGCCATAAACAAAAGCGTTCCGTTTTAAGCAGAAATATGGATACCATATATCTACTGTTATTTCTTGATAAAACATAGATATATATTTTGTAAATTAATGTAACTTAATTTATTTGTTTTTTATCAATACCTATTTGTTTTCATTTTAAGCACTTGTCAGTGTGTTTAAATGTTTAAATGTCATATTGTTTAAATATTCGCTGAATATACCTAACTACTTAGCGAGGAGATTTAATTATTATCTATCCTTTGATTGATTTTTGTGCCTAAATGTTTTTTTTTTTTTTTTGATGTTTTTGCTATGCTTTGGTGTTGCTGTTTGCACTGTTTTTGTTCTATTTCATGCATTTAACTATGACCAACTTGTGTTAGTGCTGGTAAGTGTAAGTTTTTGTCTGATAAAATTAGCTTTTACGGGTTATATACATTTGTTTAAATATACATATATATTATTTTTAAATATATTTATTATATATATATATTTATATTTATATTTATTTAGTATGAGTATTAATAATATCGATCTGAATATTGACTCGGACGATGATAACACTTTTGTATCACTTTCCTCTTCGGCTGACAGTTTTCATAGTACTTACATCCCGCTTTCCTCTTCTCTTGATTCAACCTTCTCTCTTTTCCCAAAAAATTTTAATGTTGTTCATTTGAATGCGCAGAGTATTCCAGCTCACTATCCTGATCTCTTATCTTCCTTTGGCAACTCTAATATTCACGCTATCCTTATCTCCGAAACATTCCTCGAGCCATCTCTTCCTTCTTCCTCCTTCTCATTACCTAACTTTCATCTTATCCGCAATGATCGAACTGGAAAAGGAGGCGGAGGAGTTGCTATTTATTTACGTAACCACATTCCTTTCACTATCCTGAATAAATCCGATTCCCAATACTCTGAATCCGCCGAGCACATACTCATTGAGGTTATATTTGGACACATTAAGGTACTACTCGGTGTTTTTTACAGTCCTTCGCTCCACATAGACTACTTCGACACGTTCGAAAGTCTATTGGAAAATTCCTTGCCTAATGTTAACCATGCTATTATTATGGGCGACTTCAATACCTGCCTTATCAAAAATGACGCTCGTGCCAAGCGCTTATTGAACATAATTAATAGCTCCAATTTAAATTTTCTCCCATCCAATGCCACTCATTACTTTCCCAACTGCATCCCAAGCCAACTTGACCTATCCTTTGTTTCATCCTTGGAGCATGTTGAAATTCACGGACAACTAAGCCTGAACTGAACTGAAGCCTTTTCGTACCATGACCTAATATATCTGTCGTACAAAGTACGTCCGCCGAAAGTTAAACCCACTGTGGTCATGCGTCGAAGCTTCAAACATTTTGACAACGAAAAATTTATGCAGGATCTTAGTGCTATCAATTGGGACTCAATTTTAAACGCTTCTACTATCGATGAGAAACTTGAACTTTTTAACTCCTCTCTAAATGATCTCTTCGATAAACATGCTCCTTTCCGTCCCATCAAGCTCAAACACCTACCTGCACCTTGGTTATCTCAGGACATTCGGAAGTTAATGAAGAAGCGTGACAGAGCTAAATCAAAATTTAAATTAAACCCAACTATTGACAACCTCGTGAAATATAAGAGTTTACGTAATCGGTGCCGTAAAGTATGTAGAGATGCTCAACGTAAATATATACAAGATAAGATTGAGAACAGCAATTCTTCTCAGACATGGAAATTCCTACAATCTCTAGGTATTGGACGACAAGCATCCAGGATCCCTCATACTGTTGATCTCAATGCTCTGAACGGATTTTTTGCTAGTACTGTCCTAATGAACAACAGTGATATAATTAGTACTTTAAATCATTTTAGATCCTTGCCTATTCCTAACAGACCCTCTTTTCACTTTTCCCCAATTACTGCTAGTGACGTTAAGGCCAACATCCTTGCAATAAGATCCGATGCCACGGGATGTGATGGAATCAAACGTAGAATGATACTTGCTGTGTTAGATTATGTTCTCCCTATATTATTTCACATTTTCAATTTCTCCCTTGACCATAATGAATTCCCTTCCACTTGGCGTTTAGCTTATATCCTTCCTATTCCCAAAAACAAAAATCCCATATCTTTCTTTCACTTTCGTCCAATATCTATCCTTCCATTTCTGTCTAAAGTGTTAGAACGTATTGTCCATCTTAAATTAACAAAGTATCTAGCAGAGTACAATGTACTCTCTGATTTCCAATCAGGATTTCGGAGAGGTCATAGTACTACTACTGCCCTACTTAAAGTATGCGACGATATACGTTTTAACATGGACAACAGACATGTTAGTATCCTGGCATTATTGGACTTCAGTAATGCGTTCAATACGGTTGATTTAGATCTCCTGCTGGCAGTGCTTCGGTCGATTAATATCTCTTCCGATGCATGTGAGTGGTTTCGTAGCTACCTGTTTGGTCGTCAGCAATGTGTACGGATTAATAATAAATTATCCAGCCTCCAATCTCTCTCATCTGGTGTTCCTCAAGGCAGTGTCCTCTCTCCACTTTTATTTTCCATTTTTATTAATACTGTATCCCATCTCCTCTCGTCTTCCTTTCATCTTTATGCTGACGACTTGCAGGTCTACGTTTCTGCTCCCTTAACAGGTATCGGAGGGGCTATTGAGAGGCTGAACCAGGAATTGCATAAAATTTGTACTTGGAGCAAGACGTGCGGGCTTCTTGTAAATCCAGATAAATCGCAGGTCATTATTATTGGCAGCTCCAAACTACTTACTAAAGTTGATTACGCCAACCTACCTGCGATCATCTTTAACAATACGCCTTTGTCACTTAGCAGTTCCGTTAAAAACCTTGGTCTTCTTATCGATAATACATTATCCTGGACTGTGCAAGTTGCTGAAGTCAGTAGAAAAGTTTTCGCCACATTTCATTTGTTAAAACGTTGGAAACACTTTCTGCCCATTAAGACTAAAATCACGTTATGTCAAACTCTTCTACTTCCTATTTTGGACTACGCAGATTGTTGTTACACAAACATTACTGAGGACCAACTCAATAAGCTAGAAAGGTTACAGAACGTTTGCATCAAATTCATCTTTGGTCTACGGAAATTTGATCACGTCTCCGAATATCGGGCGCAACTTAAGTGGCTTACTATTCGACATCGTCGCAACTTGCACATGTTATCTCTTCTTTACTCTATCCTCTATAATCCTCTTCTTCCCGCGTATTTGAAGGAACGGTTCTGTTTTGTGGGTACTGACGTCAGCTATCCACATGAACTGCGGTCACGCACTGACAACAAACTGTCACTGCCGGTCGCTCATACCCACTTCTATAGCGAATCCTTTACGATGACAGCTGCAAAGCTATGGAATACGCTACCTACCGATATTCGTCAATCTGAGTCAATTTATATATTTAAAAATAGGTGACATAAGTATTATTTATCTATTCAATCTGCGTAAATACTATTTCCTATATTATCATACTATTAGTATTTATTTATTAAGTATTATATTTTATGTACGTAAGTTTTATTTTTATTCTATATGTTTAGTATAACTTTCTGCTATATATATAATTTTATTTATATAATTATTTGGTATATATAATACATATGTATTTATTAAACTTATATATATGTATTTTGTTATATATTATTTGTATTATTTAAAGATTAATTTTTAGTTGTTTAAGAATAAAACATGCTTGTTTGCACCATCCCGTTTCCCACAGACAAATTCTTACTCTAAAGGGTTGTCTGTAAGAGATTGCTTTAAGCAATAAGACCGCGTTTGCACGCTTCTCTTTTTTGTTATATGTTCTTGTAATGTTATGTACACTGTATCTTTTGTCTTTTGTGTGCAATAAAGTGTTTATAAATAAAAAAAAAATAAAAAAATCTAAGAAACTAGAAAGCAAAATGAATTCGAACTTTGTACAGATGGTTGCTCGTTATCATTTGAAAACATTAACTCGGCCAGATCTCTAAAAATTGCTAACTTCTCATCGATTGTGCTATTTTTTACAGTTATTATTTCACTAAAAAAATATATCTAAGAAACTAGAAACCAAAATGAATTCGAACTTTGTACAGATGGTTGCTCGTTATCATTTGAAAACATTAACTGAGCCAGATCTCTCAAAATATGATAACTTCTCATCGATTATGCTATTTTTTACAGTTATTATTTCATTTAAAAAAAATATCTAAGAAACTAGAAAGCAAAATGAATTCGAACTTTGTACAGATGGTTGCTAGTTCTCATTTGAAAACATTAACTGAGCCAGATCTCTCAAAATATGATAACTTCTCATCGATTATGCTATTTTTTACAGTTATTATTTCATTTAAAAAAAATATCTAAGAAACTAGAAAGCAAAATGAATTCGAACTTTGTACAGATGGTTGCTAGTTCTCATTTGAAAACATTAACTGAGCACGATCTCTAAAAATTGCTAACTTCTCATCGATTATGCTTTTTTTACAGTTATTTTTTAATTTAAAGAAAATATTTAAGAAACTAGAAACCAAACTGAATTCTAACTTTGTACAGATGGTTGCTCGTTATCATTTGAAAACATTAACTCAGCCAGATCTCTAAAAATTGCTAACTTCTCATCGATTGTGCTATTTTTTACAGTTATTATTTCAATAAAAAAATATATCTAAGAAACTAGAAACCAAAATGAATTCGAACTTTGTACAGATGGTTGCTAGTTCTTATTTGAAAACATTAACTCAGCCAGATCTCTAAAAATTGCTAACTTCTCATCGATTGTGCTATTTTTTACAGTTATTATTTCACTAAAAAAATATATCTAAGAAACTAGAAACCAAAATGAATTCGAACTTTGTACAGATGGTTGCTCGTTATCATCTGAAAACATTAACTCAGCCAGATCTCTAAAAATTGCTAACTTCTCATCGATTGTGCTATTTTTTACAGTTATTATTTCATTAAAAAAATATATCTAGGCGGGTAGGTGTAAAATAAGAGAACTCATATTTTTTAATGCTCTCGTTTTATTTAATTAAATTAATGAGAAATATGCTGTGAAAGTCTTGTCACTTACCAGTATTACATTCCTTTAATGACAACAATTATAGTCTACACTAAACGCCTATCGCATTCACAATAAAAATTTTCATAAAATTCTTCCAATTGTTCAAACAATACAACAGCAGCAGAACAATGGAGTCCTTGAAACACACAATATTTGAACTCAGAGATCACTTTGATAATAAAATGGCCGAGTTTCAAAAAAATCTTCAAAGTGCTTCCATCCCGGCCACAAGTCCTACTTCCAATATTGCGGCTCAATTCAGTGTCTTGAGAAGTTTTGTTATGGTTGCTCTAGAGGGGCTTCAGTTACAACTTGGGCTTTTGGCTGGCAAGTATGATGAGTTAGAAATGAAATCCCGTAGAAAAATTCTTCTTGTCCACGGCATTCAGGAAAGCAAATCAGAAAAATTGGTGTCAGGTACCGTTAAGATTCTTTCTGAACATCTAAAAATCCCCGAATTGAAAGTGGAAGATATAAGCCGTTGTCACCGTCTCGGCCGCTCCAGCTCTGACAAGCCACGTGCCGTTCTTATCAAATTCCGAGATATTGACCTTAGAAATAAGGTCTGGTTCAGTAAAACCAATTTGAGGAATACTGGTATTACTATATCTGAATTCCTCACTAAAGAACGTCATGAGGTTTCTGTTGCGGCTCGTCAGCGATTCGGGATCACAAAGTGCTGGACTAGGAACGGCACTGTGGTAGTTTTAGAGTCACATGGCACTAAAAGAGGATTTCTACGATGGCTGAATTAAAGTCCTTAACTTCATCCACCGACATCACAGAGGTAAACACTACTCCTACTGCTTCTACTAGCTGCGGCACCCTGGCATCAAAAGACTTGAAAATCTCCAACATCAGGCCAAAAAGAACCGTCAAAAAGTAATACTTTCTTTTCTTTTGTTTTATGTTATTAATTATCCCTTATCTTTGTGTCATAGTTTTATATTAATTTTGCTTCTGCGGTGTTTGTTTATCTGTTTCATTACGGTTGCAATAATTCTATCCGCTTATCTCTTTAGTTATTTATCTTAGTTACTTGTCACAATCACATTGTTCGGTGTGTGCATGTTGTGAGATCTCATTCGAATTATAGAGTAATAATAATTAAATCTCAGTACTTCGACTCGCGATATAATTTATCGAACACAATTCTTTTATTTATTTACCGATACCGACATTCATTATAATGATTGTCAAACTCAAAGGTCAAACTGACAAATGAGATTACAGAGTAAACAAATATTGAGCCATAAACAAAAGCGTTCTGTTTTAAGCAGAAATATGGATACCATATATCTACTGTTATTTCTTGATAAAACATAGATATATATTTTGTAAATTAATGTAACTTAATTTATTTGTTTTTTATCAATACCTATTTGTTTTCATTTTAAGCACTTGTCAGTGTGTTTAAATGTTTAAATGTCATATTGTTTAAATATTCGCTGAATATACCTAACTACTTAGCGAGGAGATTTAATTATTATCTATCCTTTGATTGATTTTTGTGCCTAAATGTTTTTTTTTTTTTTTTGATGTTTTTGCTATGCTTTGGTGTTGCTGTTTGCACTGTTTTTGTTCTATTTCATGCATTTAACTATGACCAACTTGTGTTAGTGCTGGTAAGTGTAAGTTTTTGTCTGATAAAATTAGCTTTTACGGGTTATATACATTTGTTTAAATATACATATATATTATTTTTAAATATATTTATTATATATATATATTTATATTTATATTTATTTAGTATGAGTATTAATAATATCGATCTGAATATTGACTCGGACGATGATAACACTTTTGTATCACTTTCCTCTTCGGCTGACAGTTTTCATAGTACTTACATCCCGCTTTCCTCTTCTCTTGATTCAACCTTCTCTCTTTTCCCAAAAAATTTTAATGTTGTTCATTTGAATGCGCAGAGTATTCCAGCTCACTATCCTGATCTCTTATCTTCCTTTGGCAACTCTAATATTCACGCTATCCTTATCTCCGAAACATTCCTCGAGCCATCTCTTCCTTCTTCCTCCTTCTCATTACCTAACTTTCATCTTATCCGCAATGATCGAACTGGAAAAGGAGGCGGAGGAGTTGCTATTTATTTACGTAACCACATTCCTTTCACTATCCTGAATAAATCCGATTCCCAATACTCTGAATCCGCCGAGCACATACTCATTGAGGTTATATTTGGACACATTAAGGTACTACTCGGTGTTTTTTACAGTCCTTCGCTCCACATAGACTACTTCGACACGTTCGAAAGTCTATTGGAAAATTCCTTGCCTAATGTTAACCATGCTATTATTATGGGCGACTTCAATACCTGCCTTATCAAAAATGACGCTCGTGCCAAGCGCTTATTGAACATAATTAATAGCTCCAATTTAAATTTTCTCCCATCCAATGCCACTCATTACTTTCCCAACTGCATCCCAAGCCAACTTGACCTATCCTTTGTTTCATCCTTGGAGCATGTTGAAATTCACGGACAACTAAGCCTGAACTGAACTGAAGCCTTTTCGTACCATGACCTAATATATCTGTCGTACAAAGTACGTCCGCCGAAAGTTAAACCCACTGTGGTCATGCGTCGAAGCTTCAAACATTTTGACAACGAAAAATTTATGCAGGATCTTAGTGCTATCAATTGGGACTCAATTTTAAACGCTTCTACTATCGATGAGAAACTTGAACTTTTTAACTCCTCTCTAAATGATCTCTTCGATAAACATGCTCCTTTCCGTCCCATCAAGCTCAAACACCTACCTGCACCTTGGTTATCTCAGGACATTCGGAAGTTAATGAAGAAGCGTGACAGAGCTAAATCAAAATTTAAATTAAACCCAACTATTGACAACCTCGTGAAATATAAGAGTTTACGTAATCGGTGCCGTAAAGTATGTAGAGATGCTCAACGTAAATATATACAAGATAAGATTGAGAACAGCAATTCTTCTCAGACATGGAAATTCCTACAATCTCTAGGTATTGGACGACAAGCATCCAGGATCCCTCATACTGTTGATCTCAATGCTCTGAACGGATTTTTTGCTAGTACTGTCCTAATGAACAACAGTGATATAATTAGTACTTTAAATCATTTTAGATCCTTGCCTATTCCTAACAGACCCTCTTTTCACTTTTCCCCAATTACTGCTAGTGACGTTAAGGCCAACATCCTTGCAATAAGATCCGATGCCACGGGATGTGATGGAATCAAACGTAGAATGATACTTGCTGTGTTAGATTATGTTCTCCCTATATTATTTCACATTTTCAATTTCTCCCTTGACCATAATGAATTCCCTTCCACTTGGCGTTTAGCTTATATCCTTCCTATTCCCAAAAACAAAAATCCCATATCTTTCTTTCACTTTCGTCCAATATCTATCCTTCCATTTCTGTCTAAAGTGTTAGAACGTATTGTCCATCTTAAATTAACAAAGTATCTAGCAGAGTACAATGTACTCTCTGATTTCCAATCAGGATTTCGGAGAGGTCATAGTACTACTACTGCCCTACTTAAAGTATGCGACGATATACGTTTTAACATGGACAACAGACATGTTAGTATCCTGGCATTATTGGACTTCAGTAATGCGTTCAATACGGTTGATTTAGATCTCCTGCTGGCAGTGCTTCGGTCGATTAATATCTCTTCCGATGCATGTGAGTGGTTTCGTAGCTACCTGTTTGGTCGTCAGCAATGTGTACGGATTAATAATAAATTATCCAGCCTCCAATCTCTCTCATCTGGTGTTCCTCAAGGCAGTGTCCTCTCTCCACTTTTATTTTCCATTTTTATTAATACTGTATCCCATCTCCTCTCGTCTTCCTTTCATCTTTATGCTGACGACTTGCAGGTCTACGTTTCTGCTCCCTTAACAGGTATCGGAGGGGCTATTGAGAGGCTGAACCAGGAATTGCATAAAATTTGTACTTGGAGCAAGACGTGCGGGCTTCTTGTAAATCCAGATAAATCGCAGGTCATTATTATTGGCAGCTCCAAACTACTTACTAAAGTTGATTACGCCAACCTACCTGCGATCATCTTTAACAATACGCCTTTGTCACTTAGCAGTTCCGTTAAAAACCTTGGTCTTCTTATCGATAATACATTATCCTGGACTGTGCAAGTTGCTGAAGTCAGTAGAAAAGTTTTCGCCACATTTCATTTGTTAAAACGTTGGAAACACTTTCTGCCCATTAAGACTAAAATCACGTTATGTCAAACTCTTCTACTTCCTATTTTGGACTACGCAGATTGTTGTTACACAAACATTACTGAGGACCAACTCAATAAGCTAGAAAGGTTACAGAACGTTTGCATCAAATTCATCTTTGGTCTACGGAAATTTGATCACGTCTCCGAATATCGGGCGCAACTTAAGTGGCTTACTATTCGACATCGTCGCAACTTGCACATGTTATCTCTTCTTTACTCTATCCTCTATAATCCTCTTCTTCCCGCGTATTTGAAGGAACGGTTCTGTTTTGTGGGTACTGACGTCAGCTATCCACATGAACTGCGGTCACGCACTGACAACAAACTGTCACTGCCGGTCGCTCATACCCACTTCTATAGCGAATCCTTTACGATGACAGCTGCAAAGCTATGGAATACGCTACCTACCGATATTCGTCAATCTGAGTCAATTTATATATTTAAAAATAGGTGACATAAGTATTATTTATCTATTCAATCTGCGTAAATACTATTTCCTATATTATCATACTATTAGTATTTATTTATTAAGTATTATATTTTATGTACGTAAGTTTTATTTTTATTCTATATGTTTAGTATAACTTTCTGCTATATATATAATTTTATTTATATAATTATTTGGTATATATAATACATATGTATTTATTAAACTTATATATATGTATTTTGTTATATATTATTTGTATTATTTAAAGATTAATTTTTAGTTGTTTAAGAATAAAACATGCTTGTTTGCACCATCCCGTTTCCCACAGACAAATTCTTACTCTAAAGGGTTGTCTGTAAGAGATTGCTTTAAGCAATAAGACCGCGTTTGCACGCTTCTCTTTTTTGTTATATGTTCTTGTAATGTTATGTACACTGTATCTTTTGTCTTTTGTGTGCAATAAAGTGTTTATAAATAAAAAAAAAATAAAAAAATCTAAGAAACTAGAAAGCAAAATGAATTCGAACTTTGTACAGATGGTTGCTCGTTATCATTTGAAAACATTAACTCGGCCAGATCTCTAAAAATTGCTAACTTCTCATCGATTGTGCTATTTTTTACAGTTATTATTTCACTAAAAAAATATATCTAAGAAACTAGAAACCAAAATGAATTCGAACTTTGTACAGATGGTTGCTCGTTATCATTTGAAAACATTAACTGAGCCAGATCTCTCAAAATATGATAACTTCTCATCGATTATGCTATTTTTTACAGTTATTATTTCATTTAAAAAAAATATCTAAGAAACTAGAAAGCAAAATGAATTCGAACTTTGTACAGATGGTTGCTAGTTCTCATTTGAAAACATTAACTGAGCCAGATCTCTCAAAATATGATAACTTCTCATCGATTATGCTATTTTTTACAGTTATTATTTCATTTAAAAAAAATATCTAAGAAACTAGAAAGCAAAATGAATTCGAACTTTGTACAGATGGTTGCTAGTTCTCATTTGAAAACATTAACTGAGCACGATCTCTAAAAATTGCTAACTTCTCATCGATTATGCTTTTTTTACAGTTATTTTTTAATTTAAAGAAAATATTTAAGAAACTAGAAACCAAACTGAATTCTAACTTTGTACAGATGGTTGCTCGTTATCATTTGAAAACATTAACTCAGCCAGATCTCTAAAAATTGCTAACTTCTCATCGATTGTGCTATTTTTTACAGTTATTATTTCAATAAAAAAATATATCTAAGAAACTAGAAACCAAAATGAATTCGAACTTTGTACAGATGGTTGCTAGTTCTTATTTGAAAACATTAACTCAGCCAGATCTCTAAAAATTGCTAACTTCTCATCGATTGTGCTATTTTTTACAGTTATTATTTCACTAAAAAAATATATCTAAGAAACTAGAAACCAAAATGAATTCGAACTTTGTACAGATGGTTGCTCGTTATCATTTGAAAACATTAACTGAGCCAGATCTCTCAAAATATGATAACTTCTCATCGATTATGCTATTTTTTACAGTTATTATTTCATTTAAAAAAAATATCTAAGAAACTAGAAAGCAAAATGAATTCGAACTTTGTACAGATGGTTGCTAGTTCTCATTTGAAAACATTAACTGAGCACGATCTCTAAAAATTGCTAACTTCTCATCGATTATGCTTTTTTTACAGTTATTTTTTAATTTAAAGAAAATATTTAAGAAACTAGAAACCAAACTGAATTCTAACTTTGTACAGATGGTTGCTCGTTATCATTTGAAAACATTAACTCAGCCAGATCTCTAAAAATTGCTAACTTCTCATCGATTGTGCTATTTTTTACAGTTATTATTTCAATAAAAAAATATATCTAAGAAACTAGAAACCAAAATGAATTCGAACTTTGTACAGATGGTTGCTAGTTCTTATTTGAAAACATTAACTCAGCCAGATCTCTAAAAATTGCTAACTTCTCATCGATTGTGCTATTTTTTACAGTTATTATTTCACTAAAAAAATATATCTAAGAAACTAGAAACCAAAATGAATTCGAACTTTGTACAGATGGTTGCTCGTTATCATCTGAAAACATTAACTCAGCCAGATCTCTAAAAATTGCTAACTTCTCATCGATTGTGCTATTTTTTACAGTTATTATTTCATTAAAAAAATATATCTAGGCGGGTAGGTGTAAAATAAGAGAACTCATATTTTTTAATGCTCTCGTTTTATTTAATTAAATTAATGAGAAATATGCTGTGAAAGTCTTGTCACTTACCAGTATTACATTCCTTTAATGACAACAATTATAGTCTACACTAAACGCCTATCGCATTCACAATAAAAATTTTCATAAAATTCTTCCAATTGTTCAAACAATACAACAGCAGCAGAACAATGGAGTCCTTGAAACACACAATATTTGAACTCAGAGATCACTTTGATAATAAAATGGCCGAGTTTCAAAAAAATCTTCAAAGTGCTTCCATCCCGGCCACAAGTCCTACTTCCAATATTGCGGCTCAATTCAGTGTCTTGAGAAGTTTTGTTATGGTTGCTCTAGAGGGGCTTCAGTTACAACTTGGGCTTTTGGCTGGCAAGTATGATGAGTTAGAAATGAAATCCCGTAGAAAAATTCTTCTTGTCCACGGCATTCAGGAAAGCAAATCAGAAAAATTGGTGTCAGGTACCGTTAAGATTCTTTCTGAACATCTAAAAATCCCCGAATTGAAAGTGGAAGATATAAGCCGTTGTCACCGTCTCGGCCGCTCCAGCTCTGACAAGCCACGTGCCGTTCTTATCAAATTCCGAGATATTGACCTTAGAAATAAGGTCTGGTTCAGTAAAACCAATTTGAGGAATACTGGTATTACTATATCTGAATTCCTCACTAAAGAACGTCATGAGGTTTCTGTTGCGGCTCGTCAGCGATTCGGGATCACAAAGTGCTGGACTAGGAACGGCACTGTGGTAGTTTTAGAGTCACATGGCACTAAAAGAGGATTTCTACGATGGCTGAATTAAAGTCCTTAACTTCATCCACCGACATCACAGAGGTAAACACTACTCCTACTGCTTCTACTAGCTGCGGCACCCTGGCATCAAAAGACTTGAAAATCTCCAACATCAGGCCAAAAAGAACCGTCAAAAAGTAATACTTTCTTTTCTTTTGTTTTATGTTATTAATTATCCCTTATCTTTGTGTCATAGTTTTATATTAATTTTGCTTCTGCGGTGTTTGTTTATCTGTTTCATTACGGTTGCAATAATTCTATCCGCTTATCTCTTTATTTATTTATCTTAGTTACTTGTCACAATCACATTGTTCGGTGTGTGCATGTTGTGAGATCTCATTCGAATTATAGAGTAATAATAATTAAATCTCAGTACTTCGACTCGCGATATAATTTATCGAACACAATTCTTTTATTTATTTACCGATACCGACATTCATTATAATGATTGTCAAACTCAAAGGTCAAACTGACAAATGAGATTACAGAGTAAACAAATATTGAGCCATAAACAAAAGCGTTCCGTTTTAAGCAGAAATATGGATACCATATATCTACTGTTATTTCTTGATAAAACATAGATATATATTTTGTAAATTAATGTAACTTAATTTATTTGTTTTTTATCAATACCTATTTGTTTTCATTTTAAGCACTTGTCAGTGTGTTTAAATGTTTAAATGTCATATTGTTTAAATATTCGCTGAATATACCTAACTACTTAGCGAGGAGATTTAATTATTATCTATCCTTTGATTGATTTTTGTGCCTAAATGTTTTTTTTTTTTTTTTGATGTTTTTGCTATGCTTTGGTGTTGCTGTTTGCACTGTTTTTGTTCTATTTCATGCATTTAACTATGACCAACTTGTGTTAGTGCTGGTAAGTGTAAGTTTTTGTCTGATAAAATTAGCTTTTACGGGTTATATACATTTGTTTAAATATACATATATATTATTTTTAAATATATTTATTATATATATATATTTATATTTATATTTATTTAGTATGAGTATTAATAATATCGATCTGAATATTGACTCGGACGATGATAACACTTTTGTATCACTTTCCTCTTCGGCTGACAGTTTTCATAGTACTTACATCCCGCTTTCCTCTTCTCTTGATTCAACCTTCTCTCTTTTCCCAAAAAATTTTAATGTTGTTCATTTGAATGCGCAGAGTATTCCAGCTCACTATCCTGATCTCTTATCTTCCTTTGGCAACTCTAATATTCACGCTATCCTTATCTCCGAAACATTCCTCGAGCCATCTCTTCCTTCTTCCTCCTTCTCATTACCTAACTTTCATCTTATCCGCAATGATCGAACTGGAAAAGGAGGCGGAGGAGTTGCTATTTATTTACGTAACCACATTCCTTTCACTATCCTGAATAAATCCGATTCCCAATACTCTGAATCCGCCGAGCACATACTCATTGAGGTTATATTTGGACACATTAAGGTACTACTCGGTGTTTTTTACAGTCCTTCGCTCCACATAGACTACTTCGACACGTTCGAAAGTCTATTGGAAAATTCCTTGCCTAATGTTAACCATGCTATTATTATGGGCGACTTCAATACCTGCCTTATCAAAAATGACGCTCGTGCCAAGCGCTTATTGAACATAATTAATAGCTCCAATTTAAATTTTCTCCCATCCAATGCCACTCATTACTTTCCCAACTGCATCCCAAGCCAACTTGACCTATCCTTTGTTTCATCCTTGGAGCATGTTGAAATTCACGGACAACTAAGCCTGAACTGAACTGAAGCCTTTTCGTACCATGACCTAATATATCTGTCGTACAAAGTACGTCCGCCGAAAGTTAAACCCACTGTGGTCATGCGTCGAAGCTTCAAACATTTTGACAACGAAAAATTTATGCAGGATCTTAGTGCTATCAATTGGGACTCAATTTTAAACGCTTCTACTATCGATGAGAAACTTGAACTTTTTAACTCCTCTCTAAATGATCTCTTCGATAAACATGCTCCTTTCCGTCCCATCAAGCTCAAACACCTACCTGCACCTTGGTTATCTCAGGACATTCGGAAGTTAATGAAGAAGCGTGACAGAGCTAAATCAAAATTTAAATTAAACCCAACTATTGACAACCTCGTGAAATATAAGAGTTTACGTAATCGGTGCCGTAAAGTATGTAGAGATGCTCAACGTAAATATATACAAGATAAGATTGAGAACAGCAATTCTTCTCAGACATGGAAATTCCTACAATCTCTAGGTATTGGACGACAAGCATCCAGGATCCCTCATACTGTTGATCTCAATGCTCTGAACGGATTTTTTGCTAGTACTGTCCTAATGAACAACAGTGATATAATTAGTACTTTAAATCATTTTAGATCCTTGCCTATTCCTAACAGACCCTCTTTTCACTTTTCCCCAATTACTGCTAGTGACGTTAAGGCCAACATCCTTGCAATAAGATCCGATGCCACGGGATGTGATGGAATCAAACGTAGAATGATACTTGCTGTGTTAGATTATGTTCTCCCTATATTATTTCACATTTTCAATTTCTCCCTTGACCATAATGAATTCCCTTCCACTTGGCGTTTAGCTTATATCCTTCCTATTCCCAAAAACAAAAATCCCATATCTTTCTTTCACTTTCGTCCAATATCTATCCTTCCATTTCTGTCTAAAGTGTTAGAACGTATTGTCCATCTTAAATTAACAAAGTATCTAGCAGAGTACAATGTACTCTCTGATTTCCAATCAGGATTTCGGAGAGGTCATAGTACTACTACTGCCCTACTTAAAGTATGCGACGATATACGTTTTAACATGGACAACAGACATGTTAGTATCCTGGCATTATTGGACTTCAGTAATGCGTTCAATACGGTTGATTTAGATCTCCTGCTGGCAGTGCTTCGGTCGATTAATATCTCTTCCGATGCATGTGAGTGGTTTCGTAGCTACCTGTTTGGTCGTCAGCAATGTGTACGGATTAATAATAAATTATCCAGCCTCCAATCTCTCTCATCTGGTGTTCCTCAAGGCAGTGTCCTCTCTCCACTTTTATTTTCCATTTTTATTAATACTGTATCCCATCTCCTCTCGTCTTCCTTTCATCTTTATGCTGACGACTTGCAGGTCTACGTTTCTGCTCCCTTAACAGGTATCGGAGGGGCTATTGAGAGGCTGAACCAGGAATTGCATAAAATTTGTACTTGGAGCAAGACGTGCGGGCTTCTTGTAAATCCAGATAAATCGCAGGTCATTATTATTGGCAGCTCCAAACTACTTACTAAAGTTGATTACGCCAACCTACCTGCGATCATCTTTAACAATACGCCTTTGTCACTTAGCAGTTCCGTTAAAAACCTTGGTCTTCTTATCGATAATACATTATCCTGGACTGTGCAAGTTGCTGAAGTCAGTAGAAAAGTTTTCGCCACATTTCATTTGTTAAAACGTTGGAAACACTTTCTGCCCATTAAGACTAAAATCACGTTATGTCAAACTCTTCTACTTCCTATTTTGGACTACGCAGATTGTTGTTACACAAACATTACTGAGGACCAACTCAATAAGCTAGAAAGGTTACAGAACGTTTGCATCAAATTCATCTTTGGTCTACGGAAATTTGATCACGTCTCCGAATATCGGGCGCAACTTAAGTGGCTTACTATTCGACATCGTCGCAACTTGCACATGTTATCTCTTCTTTACTCTATCCTCTATAATCCTCTTCTTCCCGCGTATTTGAAGGAACGGTTCTGTTTTGTGGGTACTGACGTCAGCTATCCACATGAACTGCGGTCACGCTCTGACAACAAACTGTCACTGCCGGTCGCTCATACCCACTTCTATAGTGAATCCTTTACGATGACAGCTGCAAAGCTATGGAATACGCTACCTACCGATATTCGTCAATCTGAGTCAATTTATATATTTAAAAATAGGTGACATAAGTATTATTTATCTATTCAATCTGCGTAAATACTATTTCCTATATTATCATACTATTAGTATTTATTTATTAAGTATTATATTTTATGTACGTAAGTTTTATTTTTATTCTATACTAGCTGTGCCCGCGACTTCGTTCGCGTAGTTGTCGGAAACACTATCATGATTATCGTTTGATTGCTCACGTTGGTTTTAAGATTTTTAAAAGATTTAAGATTTCAGGTTGATCAATAAGATTTAATAATATGTTTTACAGTACTTCACCGTAGATTATATTTTTAGTTTTATTTTCTTGTGGTAGAAGAACATACTGATTTTGCCCGCAACCCGATCTTGACAACGCGACATATAGTTGGCCGTGTGAAAAGCAGTCTTGACGTAAATCGATTCCTACGTGTTTAAATGTTTGGCCCTGTGATTTATTAATGGTTACGGCAAAAGATAACTTAATGGGAAATTGAATTCTTTTAAAATCAAAAGGTAAATCATTTGGAATCATTGGGATGCGAGGTATAAGCACTGTTTGACCAACTGCCGGACCAGTCAAAACT
This sequence comes from Vanessa tameamea, assembly GCF_037043105.1. NCBI lineage: Eukaryota > Metazoa > Arthropoda > Insecta > Lepidoptera > Nymphalidae > Vanessa > Vanessa tameamea. The sequence goes on along the minus strand of NC_087340.1, from coordinate 439,824 downwards.
GTTGCAACGATCACGTTATTGCGAAGGAATTTTACTTGAAGGCGGGTCCCGTTACATAAATTTGGTGGTTTAAGATTTCTGAGTAAAATTATCGCAGCACCTATTTTTAACTTCAGGGAATGTGGTGGAAGGCCGCTCGGGTTTAAAGAATTGAGAAACTCCTTTTCTTAAACATAAAAGAAATATTGTACAATAGTGTACGAATGCGAATATTTTTTTTGTTAACAATTCGATGCAGGTGTATCGACATCTGGATGTAAGACAAAAGAAAAAGTCAATTGTAAATAAATAAATCACAAACAAAATTCATACTCTGCCAAAACAAACAAAACGTTCAACAGGAAATGTAATAGTAAATCTGAATGACTTTTCTTTGTCTTGGATTAGGAGAAAAGTTCATGAATTGTAATACCTGACGGTAGACACGTTTGCTTAAACACTCAATTTTGATTCCAATTTTCTGTCATTATATAGGACCACTATGTACGTATAGGGTTTAAAAAAACATCAAGAAGAAGTGTATTTATCGATAGACCAGATTTACAAATTTGGAGTATATCATATATTTACAAACCTACCTTGGCTGACACCGCCTCCAAAAATAACATTAATTTTAACTATAATATATTATCGTAATAACTTTGCTGACTTTTAAATAGTCTAAATATTTTTAATTTCATTTTACATAGTATAAATCTAAAAAATATTGTGATCATTGTTTGTTATTCATAGGTTTGTGTTAAGTTAGATTTAAAGTGGGTAGGTACATACTTATCTCCTTGCGTGGAAACACAGAACGTACCTACATATTGGTAAGTAGAATAAGTTACTTGATTATTAAGTTGTAGAATAATAAGCAATTATTTTTTACTTTTTAGAGCATATTATTTTTTTTCTCTTTTGAAGTCGGTTTTTTTTTGTCAAAATTTTTGTTTCTAAAAGATTCGGCCGAGTATCGCTAACGTGCTCCTTAGAATTGTTCCGTTCCCTTCCGAACCGTTACTTTGTCATGGATCCTATGCTCAGAACCTTACCAAACTTTCACCATAGTACCCTTGAAGTATATCCTTTATAATAAAAAAAGAATCATTAAAATTGGTTGGCACAATTCTGAGTTATTCACCTATTTATCGCGCACATACATAATGCACATTTAAGACTTATATCGTTTTCATAAGGATACCATCATCGTAACAGGATAAAATTAAAATGGGGCCCCACGGGAAGCACTACCTTTCAAACAAAAAAAAATTATCAAAATCCAGTGAAAAGTTATGAGGTAACAGACATATAAAAAAAAAAAATACAGACGAATTGATAACCTCCTCCTTTTTGAAGTCGGTTGAAAACAAACAATATTAACTTAAACGTAATAAGATAAACAAACCGAACAATAAGAAGTTTAGATTGTTTCTCCTTTGGTGTTATTATTTCATAAGGTGATTATAGTACAACCGTGTTGAATATGCTTGAACGTAATAGAAATTACTTGAAACATTGAACTACTAATTTATTTGTGTAGTCATTTTAAACGATATTCACCTATTTGCTTATTTGCATAATTTATTTTCTCAGTGATGATTAATCTGCATCGGTGAAAGTATCGCTCGCCATTTTGAACTTTTTTACGTGTGTAATGTAATTTTTATACCTTATTTATACCGTGAAACGTTTGAATTGTTTACTTGCAAAGTACGAAGGAATGTTCATTGAAATTTTATCTTATATCGTAAGTTAAAACTACAGCATATTATGATTTAAATGTAACCGATTTTAAACGATAAAAAATAATGAGCAAATAAGCTGATAACAAAACCTAATTTTGATAAATAATTTAACTATTAAGAATGTTAATTTTTTTAAGTCGTTATGTGCATTGCTACTTCGCAGAACTACACCCGCGGGTGAGAGTGGCGAGCGCGGCGGCGGGGCTGACCCGCCTCCCCCTCAGCCGCCGCCGCGCCCCGCCTGCTAGCACACTCTTAACAAATAGACATATAGTGTCACGGACTTTTTTTTTATTATTAAAAGAGGAATATATCTTTCATACACATTTTTTGAGTAACTTAAAACGTTTATGCTGCGCACGCATCGAAAGTCCATAAATGTGAATAATTTTCCCCGTTTTTGCAACATTTCTCACTGTCGCTGCGCTCCTATTGGTCGCAGCGTAATGTTATATAGCCTAAAGCCTTCCTCTATAATTGGACTATTCAACAAAAAAAGAATTTTTCAAATCGGACCAGTAGTTCCTGAGATTAGCGCGTTTAAACAAACAAACAAACAAACTCTTCCGCTTTATATATTAGTATAGATTTGGTATATATAATACATATGTATTTATTAAACTTATATATATGTATTTTGTTATATATTATTTGTATTATTTAAAGATTAATTTTTAGTTGTTTAAGAATAAAACATGCTTGTTTGCACCATCCCGTTTCCCACAGACAAATTCTTACTCTAAAGGGTTGTCTGTAAGAGATTGCTTTAAGCAATAAGACCGCCTTTGCACGCTTCTCTTTTTTGTTATATGTTCTTGTAATGTTATGTACACTGTATCTTTTGTCTTTTGTGTGCAATAAAGTGTTTATAAATAAAAAAAAAAAAAAAAATTTAAGAAACTAGAAAGCAAAATGAATTCGAACTTTGTACAGATGGTTGCTCGTTATCATTTGAAAACATTAACTCAGCCAGATCTCTAAAAATTGCTAACTTCTCATCGATTGTGCTATTTTTTACAGTTATTATTTCACTAAAAAAATATATCTAAGAAACTAGAAACCAAAATGAATTCGAACTTTGTACAGATGGTTGCTCGTTATCATTTGAAAACATTAACTCAGCCAGATCTCTAAAAATAGCTAACTTCTCATCGATTGTGCTATTTTTTACAGTTATTATTTCACTAAAAAAATATATCTAAGAAACTAGAAACCAAAATGAATTCGAACTTTGTACAGATGGTTGCTAGTTTTCATTTGAAAACATTAACTGAGCAAGATCTCTAAAAATTGCTAACTTCTCATCGATTGTGCTATTTTTTACAGTTATTATTTCACTAAAAAAATATATCTAAGAAACTAGAAACCAAAATGAATTCGAACTTTGTACAGATGGTTGCTAGTTCTCATTTGAAAACATTAACTCAGCCAGATCTCTAAAAATTGCTAACTTCTCATCGATTGTGCTATTTTTTACAGTTATTATTTCATTAAAAAAATATATCTAAGAAACTAGAAACCAAAATGAATTCGAACTTTGTACAGATGGTTGCTCGTTATCATTTGAAAACATTAACTCAGCCAGATCTCTAAAAATTGCTAACTTCTCATCGATTGTGCAATTTTTTACAGTTATTATTTCACTAAAAAAATATATCTAAGAAACTAGAAACCAAAATGAATTCGAACTTTGTACAGGTGGTTGCTCGTTATCATTTGAAATCATTAACTCAGCCAGATCTCTAAAAATTGCTAACTTCTCATCGATTGTGCTATTTTTTACAGTTATTATTTCACTAAAAAAATATATCTAAGAAACTAGAAACCAAAATGAATTCGAACTTTGTACAGATGGTTGCTAGTTCTCATTTGAAAACATTAACTCAGCCAGATCTCTAAAAATTGCTAACTTCTCATCGATTGTGCTATTTTTTACAGTTATTATTTCATTAAAAAAATATATCTAAGAAACTAGAAACCAAAATGAATTCGAACTTTGTACAGATGGTTGCTCGTTATAATTTGAAAACATTAACTCAGCCAGATCTCTAAAAATTGCTAACTTCTCATCGATTGTGCTATTTTTTACAGTTATTATTTCACTAAAAAAATATATCTAAGAAACTAGAAACTAAAATGAAATCGAACTTTGTACAGATGGTTGCTAGTTCTCATTTGAAAACATTAACTGAGCCAGATCTCTAAAAATTTGCTAACTTCTCATCGATTGTGCTATTTTTTACAGTTATTATTTCATTAAAAAAATATATCTAAGAAACTAGAAACCAAAATGAATTCGAACTTTGTACAGATGGTTGCTCGTTATCATTTGAAAACATTAACTCAGCCAGATCTCTAAAAATTGCTAACTTCTCATCGATTGTGCTATTTTTTACAGTTATTATTTCACTAAAAAAATATATCTAAGAAACTAGAAACCAAAATGAAATCGAACTTTGTACAGATGGTTGCTAGTTCTCATTTGAAAACATTAACTGAGCCAGATCTCTAAAAATTGCTAACTTCTCATCGATTGTGCTATTTTTTACAGTTATTATTTCATTAAAAAAATATATCTAGGCGGGTAGGTGTAAAATAAGTGAACTCATGTTTTTTAATGCTCTCGTTTTATTTAATTAAATTAATGAGAAATATGCTGTGAAAGTCTTGTCACTTACCAGTATTACATTCCTTTAATGACAACAATTATAGTCTACACTAAATGCCTATCGCATTCACAATAAAAATTTTCATAAAATTCTTCCAATTGTTCAAACAATACAACAGCAGCAGAACAATGGAGTCCTTGAAACACACAATATTTGAACTCAGAGATCACTTTGATAATAAAATGGCCGAGTTTCAAAAAAATCTTCAAAGTGCTTCCATCCCGGCCACAAGTCCTACTTCCAATATTGCGGCTCAATTCAGTGTCTTCAGAAGTTTTGTTATGGTTGCTCTAGAGGGGCTTCAGTTACAACTTGGGCTTTTGGCTGGCAAGTATGATGAGTTAGAAATGAAATCCCGTAGAAAAAATCTTCTTGTCCACGGCATTCAGGAAAGCAAATCAGAAAAATTGGTGTCAGGTACCGTTAAGATTCTTTCTGAACATCTAAAAATCCCCGAATTGAAAGTGGAAGATATAAGCCGTTGTCACCGTCTCGGCCGCTCCAGCTCTGACAAGCCACGTGCCGTTCTTATCAAATTCCGAGATATTGACCTTAGAAATAAGGTCTGGTTCAGTAAAACCAATTTGAGGAATACTGGTATTACTATATCTGAATTCCTCACTAAAGAACGTCATGAGGTTTCTGTTGCGGCTCGTCAGCGATTCGGGATCACAAAGTGCTGGACTAGGAACGGCACTGTGGTAGTTTTAGAGTCACATGGCACTAAAAGAGGATTTCTACGATGGCTGAATTAAAGTCCTTAACTTCATCCACCGACATCACAGAGGTAAACACTACTCCTACTGCTTCTACTAGCTGCGGCACCCTGGCATCAAAAGACTTGAAAATCTCCAACATCAGGCCAAAAAGAACCGTCAAAAAGTAATACTTTCTTTTCTTTTGTTTTATGTTATTAATTATCCCTTATCTTTGTGTCATAGTTTTATATTAATTTTGCTTCTGCGGTGTTTGTTTATCTGTTTCATTACGGTTGCAATAATTCTATCCGCTTATCTCTTTATTTATTTATCTTAGTTACTTGTCACAATCACATTGTTCGGTGTGTGCATGTTGTGAGATCTCATTCGAATTATAGAGTAATAATAATTAAATCTCAGTACTTCGACTCGCGATATAATTTATCGAACACAATTCTTTTATTTATTTACCGATACCGACATTCATTATAATGATTGTCAAACTCAAAGGTCAAACTGACAAATGAGATTACAGAGTAAACAAATATTGAGCCATAAACAAAAGCGTTCCGTTTTAAGCAGAAATATGGATACCATATATCTACTGTTATTTCTTGATAAAACATAGATATATATTTTGTAAATTAATGTAACTTAATTTATTTGTTTTTTATCAATACCTATTTGTTTTCATTTTAAGCACTTGTCAGTGTGTTTAAATGTTTAAATGTCATATTGTTTAAATATTCGCTGAATATACCTAACTACTAAGCGAGGAGATTTAATTATTATCTATCCTTTGATTGATTTTTGTGCCTAAATGTTTTTTTTTTTTTTTGATGTTTTTGCTATGCTTTGGTGTTGCTGTTTGCACTGTTTTTGTTCTATTTCATGCATTTAACTATGACCAACTTGTGTTAGTGCTGGTAAGTGTAAGTTTTTGTCTGATAAAATTAGCTTTTACGGGTTATATACATTTGTTTAAATATACATATATATTATTTTTAAATATATTTATTATATATATATATTTATATTTATATTTATTTAGTATGAGTATTAATAATATCGATCTGAATATTGACTCAGACGATGATAACACTTTTGTATCACTTTCCTCTTCGGCTGACAGTTTTCATAGTACTTACATCCCGCTTTCCTCTTCTCTTGATTCAACCTTCTCTCTTTTCCCAAAAAATTTTAATGTTGTTCATTTGAATGCGCAGAGTATTCCAGCTCACTATCCTGATCTCTTATCTTCCTTTGGCAACTCTAATATTCACGCTATCCTTATCTCCGAAACATTCCTCGAGCCATCTCTTCCTTCTTCCTCCTTCTCATTACCTAACTTTCATCTTATCCGCAATGATCGAACTGGAAAAGGAGGCGGAGGAGTTGCTATTTATTTACGTAACCACATTCCTTTCACTATCCTGAATAAATCCGATTCCCAATACTCTGAATCCGCCGAGCACATACTCATTGAGGTTATATTTGGACACATTAAGGTACTACTCGGTGTTTTTTACAGTCCTTCGCTCCACATAGACTACTTCGACACGTTCGAAAGTCTATTGGAAAATTCCTTGCCTAATGTTAACCATGCTATTATTATGGGCGACTTCAATACCTGCCTTATCAAAAATGACGCTCGTGCCAAGCGCTTATTGAACATAATTAATAGCTCCAATTTAAATTTTCTCCCATCCAATGCCACTCATTACTTTCCCAACTGCATCCCAAGCCAACTTGACCTATCCTTTGTTTCATCCTTGGAGCATGTTGAAATTCACGGACAACTAAGCCTGAACTGAACTGAAGCCTTTTCGTACCATGACCTAATATATCTGTCGTACAAAGTACGTCCGCCGAAAGTTAAACCCACTGTGGTCATGCGTCGAAGCTTCAAACATTTTGACAACGAAAAATTTATGCAGGATCTTAGTGCTATCAATTGGGACTCAATTTTAAACGCTTCTACTATCGATGAGAAACTTGAACTTTTTAACTCCTCTCTAAATGATCTCTTCGATAAACATGCTCCTTTCCGTCCCATCAAGCTCAAACACCTACCTGCACCTTGGTTATCTCAGGACATTCGGAAGTTAATGAAGAAGCGTGACAGAGCTAAATCAAAATTTAAATTAAACCCAACTATTGACAACCTCGTGAAATATAAGAGTTTACGTAATCGGTGCCGTAAAGTATGTAGAGATGCTCAACGTAAATATATACAAGATAAGATTGAGAACAGCAATTCTTCTCAGACATGGAAATTCCTACAATCTCTAGGTATTGGACGACAAGCATCCAGGATCCCTCATACTGTTGATCTCAATGCTCTGAACGGATTTTTTGCTAGTACTGTCCTAATGAACAACAGTGATATAATTAGTACTTTAAATCATTTTAGATCCTTGCCTATTCCTAACAGACCCTCTTTTCACTTTTCCCCAATTACTGCTAGTGACGTTAAGGCCAACATCCTTGCAATAAGATCCGATGCCACGGGATGTGATGGAACCAACCGTAGAATGATACTTGCTGTGTTAGATTATGTTCTCCCTATATTATTTCACATTTTCAATTTCTCCCTTGACCATAATGAATTCCCTTCCACTTGGCGTTTAGCTTATATCCTTCCTATTCCCAAAAACAAAAATCCCATATCTTTCTTTCACTTTCGTCCAATATCTATCCTTCCATTTATGTCTAAAGTGTTAGAACGTATTGTCCATCTTCAATTAACAAAGTATCTAGCAGAGTACAATGTACTCTCTGATTTCCAATCAGGATTTCGGAGAGGTCATAGTACTACTACTGCCCTACTTAAAGTATGCGACGATATACGTTTTAACATGGACAACAGACATGTTAGTATCCTGGCATTATTGGACTTCAGTAATGCGTTCAATACGGTTGATTTAGATCTCCTGCTGGCAGTGCCTCGGTCGATTAATATCTCTTCCGATGCATGTGAGTGGTTTCGTAGCTACCTGTTTGGTCGTCAGCAATGTGTACGGATTAATAATAAATTATCCAGCCTCCAATCTCTCTCATCTGGTGTTCCTCAAGGCAGTGTCCTCTCTCCACTTTTATTTTCCATTTTTATTAATACTGTATCCCATCTCCTCTCGTCTTCCTTTCATCTTTATGCTGACGACTTGCAGGTCTACGTTTCTGCTCCCTTAACAGGTATCGGAGGGGCTATTGAGAGGCTGAACCAGGAATTGCATAAAATTTGTACTTGGAGCAAGACGTGCGGGCTTCTTGTAAATCCAGATAAATCGCAGGTCATTATTATTGGCAGCTCCAAACTACTTACTAAAGTTGATTACGCCAACCTACCTGCGATCATCTTTAACAATACGCCTTTGTCACTTAGCAGTTCCGTTAAAAACCTTGGTCTTCTTATCGATAATACATTATCCTGGACTATGCAAGTTGCTGAAGTCAGTAGAAAAGTTTTCGCCACATTTCATTTGTTAAAACGTTGGAAACACTTTCTGCCCATTAAGACTAAAATCACGTTATGTCAAACTCTTCTACTTCCTATTTTGGACTACGCAGATTGTTGTTACACAAACATTACTGAGGACCAACTCAATAAGCTAGAAAGGTTACAGAACGTTTGCATCAAATTCATCTTTGGTCTACGGAAATTTGATCACGTCTCCGAATATCGGGCGCAACTTAAGTGGCTTACTATTCGACATCGTCGCAACTTGCACATGTTATCTCTTCTTTACTCTATCCTCTATAATCCTCTTCTTCCCGCGTATTTGAAGGAACGGTTCTGTTTTGTGGGTACTGACGTCAGCTATCCACGTGAACTGCGGTCACGCTCTGACAACAAACTGTCACTGCCGGTCGCTCATACCCACTTCTATAGCGAATCCTTTACGATGACAGCTGCAAAGCTATGGAATACGCTCCCTACCGATATTCGTCAATCTGAGTCAATTTATATATTTAAAAATAGGTTACATAAGTATTATTTATCTATTCAATCTGCGTAAATACTATTTCCTATATTATCATACTATTAGTATTTATTTATTAAGTATTATATTTTATGTACGTAAGTTTTATTTTTATTCTATATGTTTAGTATAACTTTCTGCTATATATATAATTTTATTTATATAATTATTTGGTATATATAATACATATGTATTTATTAAACTTATATATATGTATTTTGTTATATATTATTTGTATTATTTAAAGATTAATTTTTAGTTGTTTAAGAATAAAACATGCTTGTTTGCACCATCCCGTTTCCCACAGACAAATTCTTACTCTAAAGGGTTGTCTGTAAGAGATTGCTTTAAGCAATAAGACCGCCTTTGCACGCTTCTCTTTTTTGTTATATGTTCTTGTAATGTTATGTACACTGTATCTTTTGTCTTTTGTGTGCAATAAAGTGTTTATAAATAAAAAAAAATAAAAAAATCTAAGAAACTAGAAAGCAAAATGAATTCGAACTTTGTACAGATGGTTGCTCGTTATCATTTGAAAACATTAACTCAGCCAGATCTCTAAAAATTGCTAACTTCTCATCGATTGTGCTATTTTTTACAGTTATTATTTCACTAAAAAAATATATCTAAGAAACTAGAAAGCAAAATGAATTCGAACTTTGTACAGATGGTTGCTAGTTCTCAATTGAAAACATTAACTGAGCACGATCTCTAAAAATTGCTAACTTCTCATCGATTTTGCTATTTTTTACAGTTATTATTTCACTAAAAAAATATATCTAAGAAACTAGAAACCAAAATGAATTCGAACTTTGTACAGATGGTTGCTAGTTTTCATTTGAAAACATTAACTGAGCCAGATCTCTAAAAATTGCTAACTTCTCATCGATTGTGCTATTTTTTACAGTTATTGTTTCATTAAAAAAATATATCTAAGAAACTAGAAAGCAAAATGAATTCGAACTTTGTACAGATGGTTGCTCGTTATCATTTGAAAACATTAACTCAGCCAGATCTCTAAAAATTGCTAACTTCTCATCGATTGTGCTATTTTTTACAGTTATTATTTCACTAAAAAAATATATCTAAGAAACTAGAAACCAAAATGAATTCGAACTTTGTACAGATGGTTGCTCGTTATCATTTGAAAACATTAACTCAGCCAGATCTCTAAAAATTGCTAACTTCTCATCGATTGTGCTATTTTTTACAGTTATTATTTCACTAAAAAAATATATCTAAGAAACTAGAAACCAAAATGAATTCGAACTTTGTACAGATGGTTGCTAGTTTTCATTTGAAAACATTAACTGAGCCAGATCTCTAAAAATTGCTAACTTCTCATCGATTGTGCTATTTTTTACAGTTATTGTTTCATTAAAAAAATATATCTAAGAAACTAGAAAGCAAAATGAATTCGAACTTTGTACAGATGGTTGCTCGTTATCATTTGAAAACATTAACTCAGCCAGATCTCTAAAAATTGCTAACTTCTCATCGATTGTGCTATTTTTTACAGTTATTATTTCACTAAAAAAATATATCTAAGAAACTAGAAACCAAAATGAATTCGAACTTTGTACAGATGGTTGCTCGTTATCATTTGAAAACATTAACTCAGCCAGATCTCTAAAAATTGCTAACTTCTCATCGATTGTGCTATTTTTTACAGTTATTATTTCACTAAAAAAATATATCTAAGAAACTAGAAACCAAAATGAAATCGAACTTTGTACAGATGGTTGCTAGTTCTCATTTGAAAACATTAACTGAGCCAGATCTCTAAAAATTGCTAACTTCTCATCGATTGTGCTATTTTTTACAGTAATTATTTCATTAAAAAAATATATCTAAGAAACTAGAAACCAAAATGAATTCGAACTTTGTACAGATGGTTGCTCGTTATCATTTGAAAACATTAACTCAGCCAGATCTCTAAAAATTGCTAACTTCTCATCTATTGTGCTATTTTTTACAGTTATTATTTCACTAAAAAAATATATCTAAGAAACTAGAAAGCAAAATGAATTCGAACTTTGTACAGATGGTTGCTAGTTCTCATTTGAAAACATTAACTGAGCCAGATCGCTAAAAATTGCTAACTTCTCATCGATTGTGCTATTTTTTACAGTTATTATTTCATTAAAAAAATATATCTAAGAAACTAGAAACCAAAATGAATTCGAACTTTGTACAGATGGTTGCTCATTATCATTTGAAAACATTAACTCAGCCAGATCTCTAAAAATTGCTAACTTCTCATCGATTGTGCTATTTTTTACAGTTATTATTTCACTAAAAAAATATATCTAAGAAACTAGAAACCAAAATGAATTCGAACTTTGTACAGATGGTTGCTCGTTATCATCTGAAAACATTAACTCAGCCAGATCTCTAAAAATTGCTAACTTCTCATCGATTGTGCTATTTTTTACAGTTATTATTTCATTAAAAAAATATATCTAGGCGGGTAGGTGTAAAATAAGAGAACTCATATTTTTTAATGCTCTCGTTTTATTTAATTAAATTAATGAGAAATATGCTGTGAAAGTCTTGTCACTTACCAGTATTACATTCCTTTAATGACAACAATTATAGTCTACACTAAACGCCTATCGCATTCACAATAAAAATTTTCATAAAATTCTTCCAATTGTTCAAACAATACAACAGCAGCAGAACAATGGAGTCCTTGAAACACACAATATTTGAACTCAGAGATCACTTTGATAATAAAATGGCCGAGTTTCAAAAAAATCTTCAAAGTGCTTCCATCCCGGCCACAAGTCCTACTTCCAATATTGCGGCTCAATTCAGTGTCTTCAGAAGTTTTGTTATGGTTGCTCTAGAGGGGCTTCAGTTACAACTTGGGCTTTTGGCTGGCAAGTATGATGAGTTAGAAATGAAATCCCGTAGAAAAATTCTTCTTGTCCACGGCATTCAGGAAAGCAAATCAGAAAAATTGGTGTCAGGTACCGTTAAGATTCTTTCTGAACATCTAAAAATCCCCGAATTGAAAGTGGAAGATAAAAGCCGTTGTCACCGTCTCGGCCGCTCCAGCTCTGACAAGCCACGTGCCGTTCTTATCAAATTCCGAGATATTGACCTTAGAAATAAGGTCTGGTTCAGTAAAACCAATTTGAGGAATACTGGTATTACTATATCTGAATTCCTCACTAAAGAACGTCATGAGGTTTCTGTTGCGGCTCGTCAGCGATTCGGGATCACAAAGTGCTGGACTAGGAACGGCACTGTGGTAGTTTTAGAGTCACATGGCACTAAAAGAGGATTTCTACGATGGCTGAATTAAAGTCCTTAACTTCATCCACCGACATCACAGAGGTAAACACTACTCCTACTGCTTCTACTAGCTGCGGCACCCTGGCATCAAAAGACTTGAAAATCTCCAACATCAGGCCAAAAAGAACCGTCAAAAAGTAATACTTTCTTTTCTTTTGTTTTATGTTATTAATTATCCCTTATCTTTGTGTCATAGTTTTATATTAATTTTGCTTCTGCGGTGTTTGTTTATCTGTTTCATTACGGTTGCAATAATTCTATCCGCTTATCTCTTTATTTATTTATCTTAGTTACTTGTCACAATCACATTGTTCGGTGTGTGCATGTTGTGAGATCTCATTCGAATTATAGAGTAATAATAATTAAATCTCAGTACTTCGACTCGCGATATAATTTATCGAACACAATTCTTTTATTTATTTACCGATACCGACATTCATTATAATGATTGTCAAACTCAAAGGTCAAACTGACAAATGAGATTACAGAGTAAACAAATATTGAGCCATAAACAAAAGCGTTCCGTTTTAAGCAGAAATATGGATACCATATATCTACTGTTATTTCTTGATAAAACATAGATATATATTTTGTAAATTAATGTAACTTAATTTATTTGTTTTTTATCAATACCTATTTGTTTTCATTTTAAGCACTTGTCAGTGTGTTTAAATGTTTAAATGTCATATTGTTTAAATATTCGCTGAATATACCTAACTACTAAGCGAGGAGATTTAATTATTATCTATCCTTTGATTGATTTTTGTGCCTAAATGTTTTTTTTTTTTTTGATGTTTTTGCTATGCTTTAGTGTTGCTGTTTGCACTGTTTTTGTTCTATTTCATGCATTTAACTATGACCAACTTGTGTTAGTGCTGGTAAGTGTAAGTTTTTGTCTGATAAAATTAGCTTTTACGGGTTATATACATTTGTTTAAATATACATATATATTATTTTTAAATATATTTATTATATATATATCTATATTTATATTTATTTAGTATGAGTATTAATAATATCGATCTGAATATTGACTCAGACGATGATAACACTTTTGTATCACTTTCCTCTTCGGCTGACAGTTTTCATAGTACTTACATCCCGCTTTCCTCTTCTCTTGATTCAACCTTCTCTCTTTTCCCAAAAAATTTTAATGTTGTTCATTTGAATGCGCAGAGTATTCCAGCTCACTATCCTGATCTCTTATCTTCCTTTGGCAACTCTAATATTCACGCTATCCTTATCTCCGAAACATTCCTCGAGCCATCTCTTCCTTCTTCCTCCTTCTCATTACCTAACTTTCATCTTATCCGCAATGATCGAACTGGAAAAGGAGGCGGAGGAGTTGCTATTTATTTACGTAACCACATTCCTTTCACTATCCTGAATAAATCCGATTCCCAATACTCTGAATCCGCCGAGCACATACTCATTGAGGTTATATTTGGACACATTAAGGTACTACTCGGTGTTTTTTACAGTCCTTCGCTCCACATAGACTACTTCGACACGTTCGAAAGTCTATTGGAAAATTCCTTGCCTAATGTTAACCATGCTATTATTATGGGCGACTTCAATACCTGCCTTATCAAAAATGACGCTCGTGCCAAGCGCTTATTGAACATAATTAATAGCTCCAATTTAAATTTTCTCCCATCCAATGCCACTCATTACTTTCCCAACTGCATCCCAAGCCAACTTGACCTATCCTTTGTTTCATCCTTGGAGCATGTTGAAATTCACGGACAACTAATCCTGAACTGAACTGAAGCCTTTTCGTACCATGACCTAATATATCTGTCGTACAAAGTACGTCCGCCGAAAGTTAAACCCACTGTGGTCATGCGTCGAAGCTTCAAACATTTTGACAACGAAAAATTTATGCAGGATCTTAGTGCTATCAATTGGGACTCAATTTTAAACGCTTCTACTATCGATGAGAAACTTGAACTTTTTAACTCCTCTCTAAATGATCTTGTAGGAATTGCATTCAACATTATTGTTCATACATGCGTCGACGTCCAGAGACGCGCTCCGACTAAATTAAAAACCAAATTCGGGAGCTATTTATACTACGCGAAAATCGGCAAGCGCATACGGCGCTTACCCAGCGCGCTCTATCGGATTTTCGTGTCAACACACGAAATGAACATACGAAATTGCGGCGTCGTCATTGGTCGAAAAATCTAACATTTAATTCGTAGTTTAATTTCCAAAATATTTTCAATTGTAATGTATAACTTTTAATTGGCTGAATCATAATTTTTATCATTGTAAATTGTGTAACTTTCCATTGGTAGAAAAGTAAGCGTTTTCTTTGGACGAAAGAATTTGTAAATATGCCCTGTAATTATTTCATTGGATAATAATATTCCTAGTTTTTGTATATATATCGACACATTTTTAAAATAAAATCATTCCGATCCGACCAGCAAGAAAGTGTTCTTTTACTCAAGAAATATCTACGAATAGTAACAACAAGTAAGCTAGGGACCAGTACCCCTACAGTGGTGACCTGCCGACTCATAATGGAAGAAAATACTGCTCAAGACTGCAGAATCCCTGCTGAAGTGGACCTCGCTGCAATCTCAGTCCAGTCAAGGATCCTACCCTTCTGGCGAGACCTACCACGAGCTTGGTTTATACAGTTTGAAGCAGTCGTCGACCCCTTGAAGACATCTGATGACCAGAGGTTCAGATACGTCCTGCAACAGCTGCAAACAACAGACCTACAGCACGTCACTGACATACTGTATGAAACGCCCGCTACAGAAAAATATAATACATTAAAGAACCGCCTACTCGCGGTATATGAAAAATCTGATGTTAAAAACTTCCAGAAGCTCATCAGCGGTCTACAGTTAGGTGATCAAAAACCTTCGCAGCTACTGCGCAAAATGAGAGAGCTCAGCTCCGGAATGATCACCAACGACGGTCTCCGGATCGAGTGGCTCAATCATTTACCCACTCAGGTACGCGTCGTACTGTCTGTCAACACGGAATCGTCACTAGACACACTCGCGGCCATGGCTGACAAGATGGTCGAATACTCCGAGCCTACGACTATAGCTGCAATCTCAACATCAACACCGACAAACGATGCCGTGTCTACTCAGTTTGCAATATTAACAAAACAATTAGAAAAACTATCACTTGAAATAAACGAGATACGCGGTCGCTCAAAATATAGACATCAATCAATACAACATTACCGCTCACAATCACGATCTCGTCCTAGCTCGTCATATCGCAGTAAATCAGCTGTGAAGCCCGGCGACGCAACATGGGAATGCAAATATCACTACCGATTCGGCGACAAAGCAAAACGTTGCGAATCACCTTGTTGCAGACGAATGAAAAAAGATACTACAAATCATTTAAACTAGCTCCGACATCGACGACGGCGGATCTCGATGTCCCCTTCACAAGCAACCGCCTATGTGTCTACGATCGCAACTCAAATGAACGTTTCCTTGTGGATACTGGCGCAGACATATCTGTTTTAAAAGCAACAGATCGGAACAAATCACAAATTCAAAGCGCCTGCAAATTATTTGCCGCAAACAATACACCAATCAACACATATGGTGTAAAGACTGTCAAACTCGACTTAGGCTTGCGACGTAATTTTCTATGGACCTTCATCATTGCCGACGTTAAAACATCGATCCTGGGAGCAGACTTTCTACGTAATTTCAAGTTGCTAATAGACTTGCACAAAAAAAAACTCATAGATAAAGTCACTGATCTCTCAGTAGATGCTATTGAAATATCAACAGGCGCTGAAATTGAAACAAGAACATTACACGTTATCGGGACTAACCAAGCCTACTATCATATATTGAAGCAATATCCAGACGTAATTCGACCGATGTCTCTCAATCAACCTTCAAAACACAACGTCGTCCACCATATAGAAACAACTGGCCCACCTCTCTTCGCCCGACCACGTCCGCTTCCGCCGGATAAATACAAAGCTGCGAAGACTGAATTCGAGAATATGTTGGAAATGGGCATTTGTAAACCATCTAACAGTCCGTGGGCTAGCCCGTTACATGTTGTAATGAAAAAGGACGGCGGTTTAAGAGTCTGTCGTGACTATAGAAGATTAAACGCGGTCACTCAACCCGACCGCTATCCAATACCACGCATACAAGATTTTACCTATCAACTGCATAACAAAAAAGTATTTTCAAAGCTTGATTTAAAAATGGCGTACTACTGGATACCAATCGCTGAAGAAGATGCACAGAAAACCGCAATTATAACCCCGTTCGGCCTCTTCGAATTCAACTGCATGACTTTCGGACTACGCAACGCGAGTCAAACATTTCAACGATTCATGCACGAAGTTCTCAGAGGCGTGGAAAATTGCTTCTGTTTCGTAGATGACATTCTACTATATTCAGAAAATGAAGAAAAACATATTCAATTATTACATGAAGTATTAAAACGATTACAAAAATTCGGAGTTACATTGAAAATCGAAAAATGTGAGTTTGGAAAAAACAAAATTAATTTTCTCGGTTACGAAGTCTCGGCAGAAGGAATAAAACCTACTCAAGATCGCATCGAAGCTATTTCAAAATATCCGAAACCTAAAACCATAGTCGAATTACGCCGATTTCTCGGCATGCTTAACTTCTACCGAGACTGTCTACCACATCAAGCTGAACTTCAACACCATCTCAATAAGTACTTACACAACCGCAAAAAGAACGATAAAACACCGATCGACTGGACGCCGGAAGCCGATGCAGCATTTGAAAATTGCCGCCAAAGCATTTTAGAAGCTACAACCCTGACTCATCCAGTCCCCGGTAGTGTTCTCAGTATCATGACGGACGCTTCTGATCATAGTCTCGGCGCCGTAATACAACAAAAAGTTAATAATAAATGGAAACCACTCGCCTACTTCTCAAAAGCAATGAGCGCTACACAACGCCGCTACAGTGTATATGATCGCGAATTATTAGCAATATATACAGCTGTAAAACACTTCCGACGACTCATCGAGGGATGCGAAGTAAACGTGTACACAGATCACAAGCCGCTCGCCTACGCATTACATTGCCAAGCTAAGAGTACCGACACACCACGTAGAGAACGACAACTACATTTCATCAGTCAATTTTGTTCAAGTATTAACTACATACAAGGCGAAGAAAACAAAGTCGCCGACGCTCTTTCTCGCATAGAAGACATCCAGTGTCCAACCATAATTGATTTTACTCAATTAGCAATCGACCAGAGTAATGACGAAGAATTAAAGTCAATTCGAAATCAACCGAACTTACGGTTTACAACTATCGCGATGCCCGGAATAAGCCAACCAATCACGTGCGAGCTGTCTACCGACACACCGCGGCCGTACCTGCCGAACACATATCGCTATGCTGCATTCAAAGCGCAACACGAACTATGTCATCCGAGCGTACGGACCACAAGAAAACAACTAACCACGAAATACTTCTGGCCCAACATGAATAAAGACGTCGGAATATGGACTAAAGCATGCATTAATTGTCAACGAGCAAAAATACATCGACACGTCGTAACACCCTTAGGCCAATTTCCACCGTCGCAGCGCTTCGAACATGTACACATCGATATAATTGGACCACTACCACCGTCAAACGACCATCGATACTGCGTCACTATCATAGATCGCTGTACGAAGTGGCCCGAAGCAGTGCCGGTGCAAGAAATTACCGCCGAGAATGTAGCTAAAGTTTTTTATGAAAACTGGATCGCACGATTCGGTTGCCCGCTACGCATATCTACGGACCAAGGCCGCCAGTTCGAATCCGAGCTATTCAAATCCTTAATGAAAAAATTCGGAATAACAAGAATTCGAACCACTGCATATCATCCACAATCGAATGGCCAAGTCGAACGATGGCATCGAACATTAAAAGCGGCACTGATAGCACGAGAAGCCATAATACAATGGACGGATAAATTACCCACCGTGCTATTGGGCTTACGCACGGCGTTAAGAAAAGATAATTTTAGTCCTGCAATAATGACTTACGGAACAACATTACGAATACCTGCCGATTTCTTCGTGCCTACACAATCAAATATAAATGACACAGAGTACGTACGCCGCCTAACGGAAACCATGGCAACGCTACAACCAGCGCCACGCAAACACACTTCTCAACATAAACCATTCGTGTACAAAGACCTAACAACGTGTACGCATGTGTTTGTGCGCAATGATATGGTTCGAGCTCCGCTTACGCCGCCGTACGATGGTCCTTATAAAGTTTTAAAACGCTACGATAAATTTTACAAAATTCAATTGCCCTTACGTACATCAGTCGTTAGTTTAGATAGACTCAAACCAGCCTACTACAATACGAATCCATCACCAGAAGAACTACCTCGTCAACCCAATACGACATCTGAATACACAACAAGATCTGGAAGAAAAATCAAACCTAAGGTATGATTTTCTTGAAGGGGAGTGATGTAGGAATTGCATTCAACATTATTGTTCATACATGCGTCGACGTCCAGAGACGCGCTCCGACTAAATTAAAAACCAAATTCGGGAGCTATTTATACTACGCGAAAATCGGCAAGCGCATACGGCGCTTACCCAGCGCGCTCTATCGGATTTTCGTGTCAACACACGAAATGAACATACGAAATTGCGGCGTCGTCATTGGTCGAAAAATCTAACATTTAATTCGTAGTTTAATTTCCAAAATATTTTCAATTGTAATGTATAACTTTTAATTGGCTGAATCATAATTTTTATCATTGTAAATTGTGTAACTTTCCATTGGTAGAAAAGTAAGCGTTTTCTTTGGACGAAAGAATTTGTAAATATGCCCTGTAATTATTTCATTGGATAATAATATTCCTAGTTTTTGTATATATATCGACACATTTTTAAAATAAAATCATTCCGATCCGACCAGCAAGAAAGTGTTCTTTTACTCAAGAAATATCTACGAATAGTAACAACAAGTAAGCTAGGGACCAGTACCCCTACAATCTCTTCGATAAACATGCTCCTTTCCGTCCCATCAAGCTCAAACACCTACCTGCACCTTGGTTATCTCAGGACATTCGGAAGTTAATGAAGAAGCGTGACAGAGCTAAATCAAAATTTAAATTAAACCCAACTATTGACAACCTCGTGAAATATAAGAGTTTACGTAATCGGTGCCGTAAAGTATGTAGAGATGCTCAACGTAAATATATACAAGATAAGATTGAGAACAGCAATTCTTCTCAGACATGGAAATTCCTACAATCTCTAGGTATTGGACGACAAGCATCCAGGATCCCTCATACTGTTGATCTCAATGCTCTGAACGGATTTTTTGCTAGTACTGTCCTAATGAACAACAGTGATATAATTAGTACTTTAAATCATTTTAGATCCTTGCCTATTCCTAACAGACCCTCTTTTCACTTTTCCCCAATTACTGCTAGTGACGTTAAGGCCAACATCCTTGCAATAAGATCCGATGCCACGGGATGTGATGGAATCAACCGTAGAATGATACTTGCTGTGTTAGATTATGTTCTCCCTATATTATTTCACATTTTCAATTTCTCCCTTGACCATAATGAATTCCCTTCCACTTGGCGTTTAGCTTATATCCTTCCTATTCCCAAAAACAAAAATCCCATATCTTTCTTTCACTTTCGTCCAATATCTATCCTTCCATTTATGTCTAAAGTGTTAGAACGTATTGTCCATCTTCAATTAACAAAGTATCTAGCAGAGTACAATGTACTCTCTGATTTCCAATCAGGATTTCGGAGAGGTCATAGTACTACTACTGCCCTACTTAAAGTATGCGACGATATACGTTTTAACATGGACAACAGACATGTTAGTATCCTGGCATTATTGGACTTCAGTAATGCGTTCAATACGGTTGATTTAGATCTCCTGCTGGCAGTGCTTCGGTCGATTAATATCTCTTCCGATGCATGTGAGTGGTTTCGTAGCTACCTGTTTGGTCGTCAGCAATGTGTACGGATTAATAATAAATTATCCAGCCTCCAATCTCTCTCATCTGGTGTTCCTCAAGGCAGTGTCCTCTCTCCACTTTTATTTTCCATTTTTATTAATACTGTATCCCATCTCCTCTCGTCTTCCTTTCATCTTTATGCTGACGACTTGCAGGTCTACGTTTCTGCTCCCTTAACAGGTATCGGAGGGGCTATTGAGAGGCTGCACCAGGAATTGCATAAAATTTGTACTTGGAGCAAGACGTGCGGGCTTCTTGTAAATCCAGATAAATCGCAGGTCATTATTATTGGCAGCTCCAAACTACTTACTAAAGTTAATTACGCCAACCTACCTGCGATCATCTTTAACAATACGCCTTTGTCACTTAGCAGTTCCGTTAAAAACCTTGGTCTTCTTATCGATAATACATTATCCTGGACTGTGCAAGTTGCTGAAGTCAGTAGAAAAGTTTTCGCCACATTTCATTTGTTAAAACGTTGGAAACACTTTCTGCCCATTAAGACTAAAATCACGTTATGTCAAACTCTTCTACTTCCTATTTTGGACTACGCAGATTGTTGTTACACAAACATTACTGAGGACCAACTCAATAAGCTAGAAAGGTTACAGAACGTTTGCATCAAATTCATCTTTGGTCTACGGAAATTTGATCACGTCTCCGAATATCGGGCGCAACTTAAGTGGCTTACTATTCGACATCGTCGCAACTTGCACATGTTATCTCTTCTTTACTCTATCCTCTATAATCCTCTTCTTCCCGCGTATTTGAAGGAACGGTTCTGTTTTGTGGGTACTGACGTCAGCTATCCACGTGAACTGCGGTCACGCTCTGACAACAAACTGTCACTGCCGATCGCTCATACCCACTTCTATAGCGAATCCTGTACGATGACAGCTGCAAAGCTATGGAATACGCTCCCTACCGATATTCGTCAATCTGAGTCAATTTATATATTTAAAAATAGGTCACATAAGTATTATTTATCTATTCAATCTGCGTAAATACTATTTCCTATATTATCATACTATTAGTATTTATTTATTAAGTATTATATTTTATGTACGTAAGTTTTATTTTTATTCTATATGTTTAGTATAACTTTCTGCTATATATATAATTTTATTTATATAATTATTTGGTATATATAATACATATGTATTTATTAAACTTATATATATGTATTTTGTTATATATTATTTGTATTATTTAAAGATTAATTTTTAGTTGTTTAAGAATAAAACATGCTTGTTTGCACCATCCCGTTTCCCACAGACAAATTCTTACTCTAAAGGGTTGTCTGTAAGAGATTGCTTTAAGCAATAAGACCGCCTTTGCACGCTTCTCTTTTTTGTTATATGTTCTTGTAATGTTATGTACACTGTATCTTTTGTCTTTTGTGTGCAATAAAGTGTTTATAAATAAAAAAAAATAAAAAAATCTAAGAAACTAGAAAGCAAAATGAATTCGAACTTTGTACAGATGGTTGCTCGTTATCATTTGAAAACATTAACTCAGCCAGATCTCTAAAAATTGCTAACTTCTCATCGATTGTGCTATTTTTTACAGTTATTATTTCACTAAAAAAATATATCTAAGAAACTAGAAACCAAAATGAATTCGAACTTTGTACAGATGGTTGCTCGTTATCATTTGAAAACATTAACTCAGCCAGATCTCTAAAAATAGCTAACTTCTCATCGATTTTGCTATTTTTTACAGTTATTATTTCACTAAAAAAATATATCTAAGAAACTAGAAACCAAAATGAATTCGAACTTTGTACAGATGGTTGCTAGTTTTCATTTGAAAACATTAACTGAGCCAGATCTCTAAAAATTGCTAACTTCTCATCGATTGTGCTATTTTTTACAGTTATTATTTCACTAAAAAAATATATCTAAGAAACTAGAAACCAAAATGAATTCGAACTTTGTACAGATGGTTGCTAGTTCTCATTTGAAAACATTAACTCAGCCAGATCTCTAAAAATTGCTAACTTCTCATCGATTGTGCTATTTTTTACAGTTATTATTTCATTAAAAAAATATATCTAAGAAACTAGAAACCAAAATGAATTCGAACTTTGTACAGATGGTTGCTCGTTATCATTTGAAAACATTAACTCAGCCAGATCTCTAAAAATTGCTAACTTCTCATCGATTGTGCTATTTTTTACAGTTATTATTTCACTAAAAAAATATATCTAAGAAACTAGAAACCAAAATGAAATCGAACTTTGTACAGATGGTTGCTAGTTCTCATTTGAAAACATTAACTGAGCCAGATCTCTAAAAATTGCTAACTTCTCATCGATTGTGCTATTTTTTACAGTTATTATTTCATTAAAAAAATATATCTAAGAAACTAGAAACCAAAATGAATTCGAACTTTGTACAGATGGTTGCTCGTTATCATTTGAAAACATTAACTCAGCCAGATCTCTAAAAATTGCTAACTTCTCATCGATTGTGCAATTTTTTACAGTTATTATTTCACTAAAAAAATATATCTAAGAAACTAGAAACCAAAATGAATTCGAACTTTGTACAGGTGGTTGCTCGTTATCATTTGAAAACATTAACTCAGCCAGATCTCTAAAAATTGCTAACTTCTCATCGATTGTGCTATTTTTTACAGTTATTATTTCACTAAAAAAATATATCTAAGAAACTAGAAACCAAAATGAATTCGAACTTTGTACAGATGGTTGCTAGTTCTCATTTGAAAACATTAACTCAGCCAGATCTCTAAAAATTGCTAACTTCTCATCGATTGTGCTATTTTTTACAGTTATTATTTCATTAAAAAAATATATCTAAGAAACTAGAAACCAAAATGAATTCGAACTTTGTACAGATGGTTGCTAGTTTTCATTTGAAAACATTAACTGAGCAAGATCTCTAAAAATGGCTAACTTCTCATCGATTGTGCTATTTTTTACAGTTATTATTTCACTAAAAAAATATATCTAAGAAACTAGAAACCAAAATGAATTCGAACTTTGTACAGATGGTTGCTAGTTCTCATTTGAAAACATTAACTCAGCCAGATCTCTAAATATTGCTAACTTCTCATCGATTGTGCTATTTTTTACAGTTATTATTTCATTAAAAAAATATATCTAAGAAACTAGAAACCAAAATGAATTCGAACTTTGTACAGATGGTTGCTCGTTATCATTTGAAAACATTAACTCAGCCAGATCTCTAAAAATTGCTAACTTCTCATCGATTGTGCTATTTTTTACAGTTATTATTTCACTAAAAAAATATATCTAAGAAACTAGAAACCAAAATGAAATCGAACTTTGTACAGATGGTTGCTAGTTCTCATTTGAAAACATTAACTGAGCCAGATCTCTAAAAATTGCTAACTTCTCATCGATTGTGCTATTTTTTACAGTAATTATTTCATTAAAAAAATATATCTAAGAAACTAGAAACCAAAATGAATTCGAACTTTGTACAGATGGTTGCTAGTTCTCATTTGAAAACATTAACTGAGCCAGATCGCTAAAAATTGCTAACTTCTCATCGATTGTGCTATTTTTTACAGTTATTATTTCATTAAAAAAATATATCTAAGAAACTAGAAACCAAAATGAATTCGAACTTTGTACAGATGGTTGCTCGTTATCATTTGAAAACATTAACTCAGCCAGATCTCTAAAAATTGCTAACTTCTCATCGATTGTGCTATTTTTTACAGTTATTATTTCACTAAAAAAATATATCTAAGAAACTAGAAACCAAAATGAATTCGAACTTTGTACAGATGGTTGCTCGTTATCATCTGAAAACATTAACTCAGCCAGATCTCTAAAAATTGCTAACTTCTCATCGATTGTGCTATTTTTTACAGTTATTATTTCATTAAAAAAATATATCTAGGCGGGTAGGTGTAAAATAAGTGAACTCATGTTTTTTAATGCTCTCGTTTTATTTAATTAAATTAATGAGAAATATGCTGTGAAAGTCTTGTCACTTACCAGTATTACATTCCTTTAATGACAACAATTATAGTCTACACTAAACGCCTATCGCATTCACAATAAAAATTTTCATAAAATTCTTCCAATTGTTCAAACAATACAACAGCAGCAGAACAATGGAGTCCTTGAAACACACAATATTTGAACTCAGAGATCACTTTGATAATAAAATGGCCGAGTTTCAAAAAAATCTTCAAAGTGCTTCCATCCCGGCCACAAGTCCTACTTCCAATATTGCGGCTCAATTCAGTGTCTTCAGAAGTTTTGTTATGGTTGCTCTAGAGGGGCTTCAGTTACAACTTGGGCTTTTGGCTGGCAAGTATGATGAGTTAGAAATGAAATCCCGTAGAAAAATTCTTCTTGTCCACGGCATTCAGGAAAGCAAATCAGAAAAATTGGTGTCAGGTACCGTTAAGATTCTTTCTGAACATCTAAAAATCCCCGAATTGAAAGTGGAAGATAAAAGCCGTTGTCACCGTCTCGGCCGCTCCAGCTCTGACAAGCCACGTGCCGTTCTTATCAAATTCCGAGATATTGACCTTAGAAATAAGGTCTGGTTCAGTAAAACCAATTTGAGGAATACTGGTATTACTATATCTGAATTCCTCACTAAAGAACGTCATGAGGTTTCTGTTGCGGCTCGTCAGCGATTCGGGATCACAAAGTGCTGGACTAGGAACGGCACTGTGGTAGTTTTAGAGTCACATGGCACTAAAAGAGGATTTCTACGATGGCTGAATTAAAGTCCTTAACTTCATCCACCGACATCACAGAGGTAAACACTACTCCTACTGCTTCTACTAGCTGCGGCACCCTGGCATCAAAAGACTTGAAAATCTCCAACATCAGGCCAAAAAGAACCGTCAAAAAGTAATACTTTCTTTTCTTTTGTTTTATGTTATTAATTATCCCTTATCTTTGTGTCATAGTTTTATATTAATTTTGCTTCTGCGGTGTTTGTTTATCTGTTTCATTACGGTTGCAATAATTCTATCCGCTTATCTTTTTATTTATTTATCTTAGTTACTTGTCACAATCACATTGTTCGGTGTGTGCATGTTGTGAGATCTCATTCGAATTATAGAGTAATAATAATTAAATCTCAGTACTTCGACTCGCGATATAATTTATCGAACACAATTCTTTTATTTATTTACCGATACCGACATTCATTATAATGATTGTCAAACTCAAAGGTCAAACTGACAAATGAGATTACAGAGTAAACAAATATTGAGCCATAAACAAAAGCGTTCCGTTTTAAGCAGAAATATGGATACCATATATCTACTGTTATTTCTTGATAAAACATAGATATATATTTTGTAAATTAATGTAACTTAATTTATTTGTTTTTTATCAATACCTATTTGTTTTCATTTTAAGCACTTGTCAGTGTGTTTAAATGTTTAAATGTCATATTGTTTAAATATTCGCTGAATATACCTAACTACTAAGCGAGGAGATTTAATTATTATCTATCCTTTGATTGATTTTTGTGCCTAAATGTTTTTTTTTTTTTTTGATGTTTTTGCTATGCTTTGGTGTTGCTGTTTGCACTGTTTTTGTTCTATTTCATGCATTTAACTATGACCAACTTGTGTTAGTGCTGGTAAGTGTAAGTTTTTGTCTGATAAAATTAGCTTTTACGGGTTATATACATATATATTATTTTTAAATATATTTATTATATATATATATTTATATTTATATTTATTTAGTATGAGTATTAATAATATCGATCTGAATATTGACTCAGACGATGATAACACTTTTGTATCACTTTCCTCTTCGGCTGACAGTTTTCATAGTACTTACATCCCGCTTTCCTCTTCTCTTGATTCAACCTTCTCTCTTTTCCCAAAAAATTTTAATGTTGTTCATTTGAATGCGCAGAGTATTCCAGCTCACTATCCTGATCTCTTATCTTCCTTTGGCAACTCTAATATTCACGCTATCCTTATCTCCGAAACATTCCTCGAGCCATCTCTTCCTTCTTCCTCCTTCTCATTACCTAACTTTCATCTTATCCGCAATGATCGAACTGGAAAAGGAGGCGGAGGAGTTGCTATTTATTTACGTAACCACATTCCTTTCACTATCCTGAATAAATCCGATTCCCAATACTCTGAATCCGCCGAGCACATACTCATTGAGGTTATATTTGGACACATTAAGGTACTACTCGGTGTTTTTTACAGTCCTTCGCTCCACATAGACTACTTCGACACGTTCGAAAGTCTATTGGAAAATTCCTTGCCTAATGTTAACCATGCTATTATTATGGGCGACTTCAATACCTGCCTTATCAAAAATGACGCTCGTGCCAAGCGCTTATTGAACATAATTAATAGCTCCAATTTAAATTTTCTCCCATCCAATGCCACTCATTACTTTCCCAACTGCATCCCAAGCCAACTTGACCTATCCTTTGTTTCATCCTTGGAGCATGTTGAAATTCACGGACAACTAAGCCTGAACTGAACTGAAGCCTTTTCGTACCATGACCTAATATATCTGTCGTACAAAGTACGTCCGCCGAAAGTTAAACCCACTGTGGTCATGCGTCGAAGCTTCAAACATTTTGACAACGAAAAATTTATGCAGGATCTTAGTGCTATCAATTGGGACTCAATTTTAAACGCTTCTACTATCGATGAGAAACTTGAACTTTTTAACTCCTCTCTAAATGATCTCTTCGATAAACATGCTCCTTTCCGTCCCATCAAGCTCAAACACCTACCTGCACCTTGGTTATCTCAGGACATTCGGAAGTTAATGAAGAAGCGTGACAGAGCTAAATCAAAATTTAAATTAAACCCAACTATTGACAACCTCGTGAAATATAAGAGTTTACGTAATCGGTGCCGTAAAGTATGTAGAGATGCTCAACGTAAATATATACAAGATAAGATTGAGAACAGCAATTCTTCTCAGACATGGAAATTCCTACAATCTCTAGGTATTGGACGACAAGCATCCAGGATCCCTCATACTGTTGATCTCAATGCTCTGAACGGATTTTTTGCTAGTACTGTCCTAATGAACAACAGTGATATAATTAGTACTTTAAATCATTTTAGATCCTTGCCTATTCCTAACAGACCCTCTTTTCACTTTTCCCCAATTACTGCTAGTGACGTTAAGGCCAACATCCTTGCAATAAGATCCGATGCCACGGGATGTGATGGAACCAACCGTAGAATGATACTTGCTGTGTTAGATTATGTTCTCCCTATATTATTTCACATTTTCAATTTCTCCCTTGACCATAATGAATTCCCTTCCACTTGGCGTTTAGCTTATATCCTTCCTATTCCCAAAAACAAAAATCCCATATCTTTCTTTCACTTTCGTCCAATATCTATCCTTCCATTTATGTCTAAAGTGTTAGAACGTATTGTCCATCTTCAATTAACAAAGTATCTAGCAGAGTACAATGTACTCTCTGATTTCCAATCAGGATTTCGGAGAGGTCATAGTACTACTACTGCCCTACTTAAAGTATGCGACGATATACGTTTTAACATGGACAACAGACATGTTAGTATCCTGGCATTATTGGACTTCAGTAATGCGTTCAATACGGTTGATTTAGATCTCCTGCTGGCAGTGCCTCGGTCGATTAATATCTCTTCCGATGCATGTGAGTGGTTTCGTAGCTACCTGTTTGGTCGTCAGCAATGTGTACGGATTAATAATAAATTATCCAGCCTCCAATCTCTCTCATCTGGTGTTCCTCAAGGCAGTGTCCTCTCTCCACTTTTATTTTCCATTTTTATTAATACTGTATCCCATCTCCTCTCGTCTTCCTTTCATCTTTATGCTGACGACTTGCAGGTCTACGTTTCTGCTCCCTTAACAGGTATCGGAGGGGCTATTGAGAGGCTGAACCAGGAATTGCATAAAATTTGTACTTGGAGCAAGACGTGCGGGCTTCTTGTAAATCCAGATAAATCGCAGGTCATTATTATTGGCAGCTCCAAACTACTTACTAAAGTTGATTACGCCAACCTACCTGCGATCATCTTTAACAATACGCCTTTGTCACTTAGCAGTTCCGTTAAAAACCTTGGTCTTCTTATCGATAATACATTATCCTGGACTGTGCAAGTTGCTGAAGTCAGTAGAAAAGTTTTCGCCACATTTCATTTGTTAAAACGTTGGAAACACTTTCTGCCCATTAAGACTAAAATCACGTTATGTCAAACTCTTCTACTTCCTATTTTGGACTACGCAGATTGTTGTTACACAAACATTACTGAGGACCAACTCAATAAGCTAGAAAGGTTACAGAACGTTTGCATCAAATTCATCTTTGGTCTACGGAAATTTGATCACGTCTCCGAATATCGGGCGCAACTTAAGTGGCTTACTATTCGACATCGTCGCAACTTGCACATGTTATCTCTTCTTTACTCTATCCTCTATAATCCTCTTCTTCCCGCGTATTTGAAGGAACGGTTCTGTTTTGTGGGTACTGACGTCAGCTATCCACATGAACTGCGGTCACGCTCTGACAACAAACTGTCACTGCCGGTCGCTCATACCCACTTCTATAGTGAATCCTTTACGATGACAGCTGCAAAGCTATGGAATACGCTACCTACCGATATTCGTCAATCTGAGTCAATTTATATATTTAAAAATAGGTGACATAAGTATTATTTATCTATTCAATCTGCGTAAATACTATTTCCTATATTATCATACTATTAGTATTTATTTATTAAGTATTATATTTTATGTACGTAAGTTTTATTTTTATTCTATATGTTTAGTATAACTTTCTGCTATATATATAATTTTATTTATATAATTATTTGGTATATATAATACATATGTATTTATTAAACTTATATATATGTATTTTGTTATATATTATTTGTATTATTTAAAGATTAATTTTTAGTTGTTTAAGAATAAAACATGCTTGTTTGCACCATCCCGTTTCCCACAGACAAATTCTTACTCTAAAGGGTTGTCTGTAAGAGATTGCTTTAAGCAATAAGACCGCGTTTGCACGCTTCTCTTTTTTGTTATATGTTCTTGTAATGTTATGTACACTGTATCTTTTGTCTTTTGTGTGCAATAAAGTGTTTATAAATAAAAAAAAAATAAAAAAATCTAAGAAACTAGAAAGCAAAATGAATTCGAACTTTGTACAGATGGTTGCTCGTTATCATTTGAAAACATTAACTCAGCCAGATCTCTAAAAATTGCTAACTTCTCATCGATTGTGCTATTTTTTACAGTTATTATTTCACTAAAAAAATATATCTAAGAAACTAGAAACCAAACTGAATTCTAACTTTGTACAGATGGTTGCTCGTTATCATTTGAAAACATTAACTCAGCCAGATCTCTAAAAATTGCTAACTTCTCATCGATTGTGCTATTTTTTACAGTTATTATTTCACTAAAAAAATATATCTAAGAAACTAGAAACCAAAATGAAATCGAACTTTGTACAGATGGTTGCTAGTTCTCATTTGAAAACATTAACTGAGCCAGATCTCTAAAAATTGCTAACTTCTCATCGATTGTGCTATTTTTTACAGTTATTATTTCATTAAAAAAATATATCTAAGAAACTAGAAACCAAAATGAATTCGAACTTTGTACAGATGGTTGCTCGTTATCATTTGAAAACATTAACTCAGCCAGATCGCTAAAAATTGCTAACTTCTCATCGATTGTGCTATTTTTTACAGTTATTATTTCACTAAAAAAATATATCTAAGAAACTAGAAACCAAAATGAATTCGAACTTTGTACAGATGGTTGCTCGTTATCATTTGAAAACATTAACTCAGCCAGATCTCTAAAAATTGCTAACTTCTCATCGATTGTGCTATTTTTTACAGTTATTATTTCATTCAAAAAATATATCTAGGCGGGTAGGTGTAAAATAAGTGAACTCATGTTTTTTAATGCTCTCGTTTTATTTAATTAAATTAATGAGAAATATGCTGTGAAAGTCTTGTCACTTACCAGTATTACATTCCTTTAATGACAACAATTATAGTCTACACTAAACACC
This sequence comes from Vanessa tameamea, assembly GCF_037043105.1. Classification (NCBI taxonomy): domain Eukaryota; kingdom Metazoa; phylum Arthropoda; class Insecta; order Lepidoptera; family Nymphalidae; genus Vanessa; species Vanessa tameamea. The sequence goes on along the minus strand of NC_087340.1, from coordinate 409,410 downwards.
TATCGCATTCACAATAAAAATTTTCATAAAATTCTTCCAATTGTTCAAACAATACAACAGCAGCAGAACAATGGAGTCCTTGAAACACACAATATTTGAACTCAGAGATCACTTTGATAATAAAATGGCCGAGTTTCAAAAAAATCTTCAAAGTGCTTCCATCCCGGCCACAAGTCCTACTTCCAATATTGCGGCTCAATTCAGTGTCTTCAGAAGTTTTGTTATGGGTGCTCTAGAGGGGCTTCAGTTACAACTTGGGCTTTTGGCTGGCAAGTATGATGAGTTAGAAATGAAATCCCGTAGAAAAATTCTTCTTGTCCACGGCATTCAGGAAAGCAAATCAGAAAAATTGGTGTCAGGTACCGTTAAGATTCTTTCTGAACATCTAAAAATCCCCGAATTGAAAGTGGAAGATATAAGCCGTTGTCACCGTCTCGGCCGCTCCAGCTCTGACAAGCCACGTGCCGTTCTTATCAAATTCCGAGATATTGACCTTAGAAATAAGGTCTGGTTCAGTAAAACCAATTTGAGGAATACTGGTATTACTATATCTGAATTCCTCACTAAAGAACGTCATGAGGTTTCTGTTGCGGCTCGTCAGCGATTCGGGATCACAAAGTGCTGGACTAGGAACGGCACTGTGGTAGTTTTAGAGTCACATGGCACTAAGAAGAGGATTTCTACGATGGCTGAATTAAAGTCCTTAACTTCATCCACCGACATCACAGAGGTAAACACTACTCCTACTGCTTCTACTAGCTGCGGCACCCTGGCATCAAAAGACTTGAAAATCTCCAACATCAGGCCAAAAAGAACCGTCAAAAAGTAATACTTTCTTTTCTTTTGTTTTATGTTATTAATTATCCCTTATCTTTGTGTCATAGTTTTATATTAATTTTGCTTCTGCGGTGTTTGTTTATCTGTTTCATTACGGTTGCAATAATTCTATCCGCTTATCTCTTTATTTATTTATCTTAGTTACTTGTCACAATCACATTGTTCGGTGTGTGCATGTTGTGAGATCTCATTCGAATTATAGAGTAATAATAATTAAATCTCAGTACTTCGACTCGCGATATAATTTATCGAACACAATTCTTTTATTTATTTACCGATACCGACATTCATTATAATGATTGTCAAACTCAAAGGTCAAACTGACAAATGAGATTACAGAGTAAACAAATATTGAGCCATAAACAAAAGCGTTCCGCTTTAAACAGAAATATGGATACCATATATCTACTGTTATTTCTTGATAAAACATAGATATATATTTTGTAAATTAATGTAACTTAATTTATTTGTTTTTTATCAATACCTATTTGTTTTCATTTTAAGCACTTGTCATTGTGTTTAAATGTTTAAATGTCATATTGTTTAAATATTCGCTGAATATACCTAACTACTAAGCGAGGAGATTTCATTATTATCTATCCTTTGATTGATTTTTGTGCCTAAATGTTTTTTTTTTTTTTTTTGATGTTTTTGCTATGCTTTGGTGTTGCTGTTTGCACTGTTTTTGTTCTATTTCATGCATTTAACTATGACCAACTTGTGTTAGTGCTGGTAAGTGTAAGTTTTTGTCTGATAAAATTAGCTTTTACGGGTTATATACATTTGTTTAAATATACATATATATTATTTTTAAATATATTTATTATATATATATATATATATTTATATTTATTTAGTATGAGTATTAATAATATCGATCTGAATATTGACTCAGACGATGATAACACTTTTGTATCACTTTCCTCTTCGGCTGACAGTTTTCATAGTACTTACATCCCGCTTTCCTCTTCTCTTGATTCAACCTTCTCTCTTTTCCCAAAAATTTTTAATGTTGTTCATTTGAATGCGCAGAGTATTCCAGCTCACTATCCTGATCTCTTATCTTCCTTTGGCAACTCTAATATTCACGCTATCCTTATCTCCGAAACATTCCTCGAGCCATCTCTTCCTTCTTCCTCCTTCTCATTACCTAACTTTCATCTTATCCGCAATGATCGAACTGGAAAAGGAGGCGGAGGAGTTGCTATTTATTTACGTAACCACATTCCTTTCACTATCCTGAATAAATCCGATTCCCAATACTCTGAATCCGCCGAGCACATACTCATTGAGGTTATATTTGGACACATTAAGGTACTACTCGGTGTTTTTTACAGTCCTTCGCTCCACATAGACTACTTCGACACGTTCGAAAGTCTATTGGAAAATTCCTTGCCTAATGTTAACCATGCTATTATTATGGGCGACTTCAATACCTGCCTTATCAAAAATGACGCTCGTGCCAAGCGCTTATTGAACATAATTAATAGCTCCAATTTAAATTTTCTCCCATCCAATGCCACTCATTACTTTCCCAACTGCATCCCAAGCCAACTTGACCTATCCTTTGTTTCATCCTTGGAGCATGTTGAAATTCACGGACAACTAAGCCTGAACTGAACTGAAGCCTTTTCGTACCATGACCTAATATATCTGTCGTACAAAGTACGTCCGCCGAAAGTTAAACCCACTGTGGTCATGCGTCGAAGCTTCAAACATTTTGACAACGAAAAATTTATGCAGGATCTTAGTGCTATCAATTGGGACTCAATTTTAAACGCTTCTACTATCGATGAGAAACTTGAACTTTTTAACTCCTCTCTAAATGATCTCTTCGATAAACATGCTCCTTTCCGTCCCATCAAGCTCAAACACCTACCTGCACCTTGGTTATCTCAGGACATTCGGAAGTTAATGAAGAAGCGTGACAGAGCTAAATCAAAATTTAAATTAAACCCAACTATTGACAACCTCGTGAAATATAAGAGTTTACGTAATCGGTGCCGTAAAGTATGTAGAGATGCTCAACGTAAATATATACAAGATAAGATTGAGAACAGCAATTCTTCTCAGACATGGAAATTCCTACAATCTCTAGGTATTGGACGACAAGCATCCAGGATCCCTCATACTGTTGATCTCAATGCTCTGAACGGATTTTTTGCTAGTACTGTCCTAATGAACAACAGTGATATAATTAGTACTTTAAATCATTTTAGATCCTTGCCTATTCCTAACAGACCCTCTTTTCACTTTTCCCCAATTACTGCTAGTGACGTTAAGGCCAACATCCTTGCAATAAGATCCGATGCCACGGGATGTGATGGAACCAACCGTAGAATGATACTTGCTGTGTTAGATTATGTTCTCCCTATATTATTTCACATTTTCAATTTCTCCCTTGACCATAATGAATTCCCTTCCACTTGGCGTTTAGCTTATATCCTTCCTATTCCCAAAAACAAAAATCCCATATCTTTCTTTCACTTTCGTCCAATATCTATCCTTCCATTTATGTCTAAAGTGTTAGAACGTATTGTCCATCTTCAATTAACAAAGTATCTAGCAGAGTACAATGTACTCTCTGATTTCCAATCAGGATTTCGGAGAGGTCATAGTACTACTACTGCCCTACTTAAAGTATGCGACGATATACGTTTTAACATGGACAACAGACATGTTAGTATCCTGGCATTATTGGACTTCAGTAATGCGTTCAATACGGTTGATTTAGATCTCCTGCTGGCAGTGCTTCGGTCGATTAATATCTCTTCCGATGCATGTGAGTGGTTTCGTAGCTACCTGTTTGGTCGTCAGCAATGTGTACGGATTAATAATAAATTATCCAGCCTCCAATCTCTCTCATCTGGTGTTCCTCAAGGCAGTGTCCTCTCTCCACTTTTATTTTCCATTTTTATTAATACTGTATCCCATCTCCTCTCGTCTTCCTTTCATCTTTATGCTGACGACTTGCAGGTCTACGTTTCTGCTCCCTTAACAGGTATCGGAGGGGCTATTGAGAGGCTGAACCAGGAATTGCATAAAATTTGTACTTGGAGCAAGACGTGCGGGCTTCTTGTAAATCCAGATAAATCGCAGGTCATTATTATTGGCAGCTCCAAACTACTTACTAAAGTTGATTACGCCAACCTACCTGCGATCATCTTTAACAATACGCCTTTGTCACTTAGCAGTTCCGTTAAAAACCTTGGTCTTCTTATCGATAATACATTATCCTGGACTGTGCAAGTTGCTGAAGTCAGTAGAAAAGTTTTCGCCACATTTCATTTGTTAAAACGTTGGAAACACTTTCTGCCCATTAAGACTAAAATCACGTTATGTCAAACTCTTCTACTTCCTATTTTGGACTACGCAGATTGTTGTTACACAAACATTACTGAGGACCAACTCAATAAGCTAGAAAGGTTACAGAACGTTTGCATCAAATTCATCTTTGGTCTACGGAAATTTGATCACGTCTCCGAATATCGGGCGCAACTTAAGTGGCTTACTATTCGACATCGTCGCAACTTGCACATGTTATCTCTTCTTTACTCTATCCTCTATAATCCTCTTCTTCCCGCGTATTTGAAGGAACGGTTCTGTTTTGTGGGTACTGACGTCAGCTATCCACGTGAACTGCGGTCACGCTCTGACAACAAACTGTCACTGCCGGTCGCTCATACCCACTTCTATAGCGAATCCTTTACGATGACAGCTGCAAAGCTATGGAATACGCTCCCTACCGATATTCGTCAATCTGAGTCAATTTATATATTTAAAAATAGGTTACATAAGTATTATTTATCTATTCAATCTGCGTAAATACTATTTCCTATATTATCATACTATTAGTATTTATTTATTAAGTATTATATTTTATGTACGTAAGTTTTATTTTTATTCTATATGTTTAGTATAACTTTCTGCTATATATATAATTTTATTTATATAACTAGCTGTGCCCGCGACTTCGTTCGCGTAGTTGTCGGAAACACTATCATGATTATCGTTTGATTGCTCACGTTGGTTTTTGTTATTATAATCGTCAATAAGATTTAATAATATGTTTTACAGTACTTCAGCGTAGATTATATTTTTAGTTTTTTTTTCTTGTGGTAGAAGAACATACTGATTTTGCCCGCAACCCGATCTTGACAACGCGACATATAGTTGGCCGTGTGAAAAGCAGTCTTGACGTAAATAGATTCCTACGTGTTTAAATGTTTGGCCCTGTGATTTATTAATGGTTACGGCAAAAGATAACTTAATGGGAAATTGAATTCTTTTAAAATTAAAAGGTAAATCATTCGGAATCATTGGGATGCGAGGTATAAGCACTGTTTGACCAACTGCCGGACCATTCAAAACTGTTGCAACGATCACGTTATTGCGAAGGAATTTTACTTGAAGGCGGGAAAATTATCGCAGCACCTATTTTTAACTTCAGGGAATGTGGTGGAAGGCCGCTCGGGTTTAAAGAATTGAGAAACTCTTGTGGGTAATGGCTGCATCTTCTTGATCCATTACATTATCAATAGATGTGTAGGTAGTTATATCGCCTGGAAGTTTGGTTAAAATTAGGTCGTTAATTTCGTCAACGCTACTATTTCTCGCCGCCAATATTGCCCTTTGACACATCCATTGGTAATCTTTATTTTCTATTTCGACGATATTAGGGTAAACTTTTGATATTAAATCCTCTATGCTAGTCACTTTTTCTCCTAAATCGCGATCAATTTCAATTTTATTTTCAGAATGAGGTACTTTTCCATCTCCTATTAAAAGTAACTTTGAAGGAAAATTTGTACTTCCTCCCCCCAAATGTGCTCTCATATTCGTAGATAGTTTTAAGGTATGGACAAATTTCCATAACGGTGAACTTTTAAGGCAAGACCTTACAATGTCTGCTCTAGTTCCTCTTAAAATTACCGGTAAAGTTTGTCGAAAATCCCCAGAAAACATAATGGTAATCCCACCCATAATTTTATCACAACTTCTAATATCTCTGAGAGTTCTATCTAGAGCCTCTACATGAGCTCTATGGATCATGGTACATTCGTCCCAGATAATTAAAGAAACGTCTTGTAAAACTTTACCCAGAGGGCCATTTTTGCGAATAGAGCACACGCTATCTTTTTGTAAAGAAACAGTTAGAGGCAGTTTAAAAGTGGAATGAGCTGTGCGTCCAACTGCTAATAAAGTTGCCGCAATTCCTGACGACGCAACTGCCAAGGCTATTTTTCCCTGAGACCTTACTTTTGCTAATATGAAATTAGTAATAAAAGGCTTTCCAGTTCCACCTGGAGCATCCAAAAAAAATATTTTTCCTTCGTTAAAACGAATACTGCACATAACACGATTGTACGCCGTCACCTGGTCATTAACTAATTTTGGTTCATTTTCAGTAATATACTCATTTAATTCATTTACATCATACGGCTTCCGTAGTGCTACTTCTAAAGGATCTAAATTATTATGTGAATTATTCCTTTTTGATGCAGGAAGCCCAAAATCAGTCAATGATTTATCTGAAATTTCATGAATTTTATCTTCAATTAAGATAAGTCTATCATTGTATACGTTATCAGTATAGGTTAATGTTATATCCTGATTTTCATTACGCATTCTGTTTAATATATCTTCACATAAATCATTGCGAAATTTATTCCATAACTATAAGGGGTAAGATGGCTGGCAAAATATAAGGATGATTTGATTCCCGTTGTCGATTCACCGAAGTTCGGAAATTTTGTAAGGCTAACCTCTGTGAACGTTCAACGCTCGATTCCCTAGCACGATGTTGTTCACTGACCGTTCTTTGATTAGCTAACCTCTGCGTATTGTCTTCAGTTGTTTCATTGCTACGCAAAAGCCGCAGACGCTTTGCATTAGCAGTCTGCCGAGAAAGGTTAGTTCTTTTTCTAGGCATTATAGTGACGAAAAAGATAAAAAAAATGTAGGTATTAAATTTAAACCAAAACGTATCTTGTAATCAATAAAAACAAACATATGGTAAATAATTAAGTACCCGATAATATAATGAAATCTGTATTGAAAAAAAAAAGTATTATAAAGGTTATTTAATTTTTTTTTTTATTTCGATATTTTATCGTAATAAAAAAACCATATATGTTTTAATAAACAAAAACCTAACCAAATCAGAATAATTATGCAGATGACAACCACTTCTAATAAACAAAAATTTTGACAAAAAAAAAAACCGACTTCAAAAGAGAAAAAAAATAATATGCTCTAAAAAGTAAAAAATAATTGCTTATTATTCTACAACTTAATAATCAAGTAACTTATTCTACTTACCAATATGTAGGTACGTTCTGTGTTTCCACGCAGGGAGATAAGTATGTACCTACCCACTTTAAATCTAACTTAACACAAACCTATGAATAACAAACAATGATTACAATATTTTTTAGATTTAAACTATGTAAAATGAAATTAAAAATATTTAGACTATTTAAAAGTCAGCAAAGTTATTACGATAATATATTATAGATAAAATTATTGTCCTTTATAATAAAAAAAGGATCATTAAAATTGGTTGGCACAATTTTGAGTTATTCACCTATTTATCGCGCACATACATAATGCACATTTAAGACTTATATCGTTTTCATAGGGATACCATCATCGTAACAGGATAAAATTAAAATGGGACCCCACGGGAAGCACTACCTTTCAAACAAAAAAAAATTATCAAAATCCAGTGAAAAGTTATGAGGTAACAAACATATAAAAAACAAAAAAATACAGACGAATTGATAACCTCCTCCTTTTTGAAGTCGGTTGAAAACAAACAATATTAACTTAAACGTAATAAGATAAACAAACCGAACAATAAGAAGTTTAGATTGTTTCTCCTTTGGTGTTATTATTCCATAAGGTGATTATAGTACAACCGTGTTGAATATGCTTGAACGTAATAGAATTTACTTGAAATATTGAACTACTAATTTATTTGTGTAGTCATTTTAATCGATATTCACCTATTTGCTTATTTGCATAATTTATTTTCTCAGTGATGATTAATCTGCATCGGTGAAAGTATCGCTCGCCATTTTGAACTTTTTTACGTGTGTAATGTAATTTTTATACCTTATTTATACCGTGAAACGTTTGAATTGTTTACTTGCAAAGTACGAAGGAATGTTCATTGAAATTTTATCTTATATCGTAAGTTAAAACTACAGCAGATTATGATTTAAATGTAATCGATTTTAAACGATAAAAAATAATGAGCAAATAAGCTGATAACAAAACCTAATTTTGATAAATAATTTAACTATTAAGAATGTTAATTTTTTTAAGTCGTTATGTGCATTGCTACTTCGCAGAACTACACTCGCGGGTGAGAGTGGCGAGCGCGGCGGCGGGGCTGACCCGCCTCCCCCTCAGCCGCCGCCGCGCCCCGCCTGCTAGCACACTCTTAACAAATAGACATATAGTGTCACGGACTTTTTTTTTATTATTAAAAGAGGAATATATCTTTCATACACATTTTTTGAGTAACTTAAAACGTTTATGTTGCGCACGCATCGAAAGTCCATAAATGTGAATAATTTTCCCCGTTTTTGCAACATTTCTCACTGTCGCTGCGCTCCTATTGGTCGCAGCGTAATGTTATATAGCCTAAAGCCTTCCTCTATAAATGGACTATTCAACAAAAAAAGAATTTTTCAAATCGGACCAGTAGTTCCTGAGATTAGCGCGTTTAAACAAACAAACAAACAAACTCTTCCGCTTTATATATTAGTATAGATTATTTGGTATATATAATACATATGTATTTATTAAACTTATATATATGTATTTTGTTATATATTATTTGTATTATTTAAAGATTAATTTTTAGTTGTTTAAGAATAAAACATGCTTGTTTGCACCATCCCGTTTCCCACAGACAAATTCTTACTCTAAAGGGTTGTCTGTAAGAGATTGCTTTAAGCAATTAGACCGCCTTTGCACGCTTCTCTTTTTTGTTATATGTTATTGTAATGTTATGTACACTGTATCTTTTGTCTTTTGTGTGCAATAAAGTGTTTATAAATAAAAAAAAATAAAAAAATCTAAGAAACTAGAAAGCAAAATGAATTCGAACTTTGTACAGATGGTTGCTCGTTATCATTTGAAAACATTAACTCAGCCAGATCTCTAAAAATTGCTAACTTCTCATCGATTGTGCTATTTTTTACAGTTATTATTTCACTAAAAAAATATATCTAAGAAACTAGAAACCAAAATGAAATCGAACTTTGTACAGATGGTTGCTAGTTCTCATTTGAAAACATTAACTGAGCCAGATCTCTAAAAATTGCTAACTTCTCATCGATTGTGCTATTTTTTACAGTTATTATTTCATTAAAAAAATATATCTAAGAAACTAGAAACCAAAATGAATTCGAACTTTGTACAGATGGTTGCTCGTTATCATTTGAAAACATTAACTCAGCCAGATCTCTAAAAATTGCTAACTTCTCATCGATTGTGCAATTTTTTACAGTTATTATTTCACTAAAAAAATATATCTAAGAAACTAGAAACCAAAATGAATTCGAACTTTGTACAGGTGGTTGCTCGTTATCATTTGAAAACATTAACTCAGCCAGATCTCTAAAAATTGCTAACTTCTCATCGATTGTGCTATTTTTTACAGTTATTATTTCACTAAAAAAATATATCTAAGAAACTAGAAACCAAAATGAATTCGAACTTTGTACAGATGGTTGCTAGTTCTCATTTGAAAACATTAACTCAGCCAGATCTCTAAACATTGCTAACTTCTCATCGATTGTGCTATTTTTTACAGTTATTATTTCATTAAAAAAATATATCTAAGAAACTAGAAACCAAAATGAATTCGAACTTTGTACAGATGGTTGCTCGTTATAATTTGAAAACATTAACTCAGCCAGATCTCTAAAAATTGCTAACTTCTCATCGATTGTGCTATTTTTACAGTTATTATTTCACTAAAAAAATATATCTAAGAAACTAGAAACTAAAATGAAATCGAACTTTGTACAGATGGTTGCTAGTTCTCATTTGAAAACATTAACTGAGCCAGATCTCTAAAAATTGCTAACTTCTCATCGATTGTGCTATTTTTTACAGTTATTATTTCATTAAAAAAATATATCTAAGAAACTAGAAACCAAAATGAATTCGAACTTTGTACAGATGGTTGCTCGTTATCATTTGAAAACATTAACTCAGCCAGATCTCTAAAAATTGCTAACTTCTCATCGATTGTGCAATTTTTTACAGTTATTATTTCACTAAAAAAATATATCTAAGAAACTAGAAACCAAAATGAATTCGAACTTTGTACAGATGGTTGCTCGTTATCATTTGAAAACATTAACTGAGCCAGATCTCTCAAAATATGATAACTTCTCATCGATTATGCTATTTTTTACAGTTATTATTTCATTTAAAAAAAATATCTAAGAAACTAGAAAGCAAAATGAATTCGAACTTTGTACAGATGGTTGCTAGTTCTCATTTGAAAACATTAACTGAGCATGATCTCTAAAAATTGCTAACTTCTCATCGATTATGCTTTTCTTACAGTTATTTTTTAATTTAAAGAAAATATTTAAGAAACTAGAAACCAAACTGAATTCTAACTTTGTACAGATGGTTGCTCGTTATCATTTGAAAACATTAACTCAGCCAGATCTCTAAAAATTGCTAACTTCTCATCGATTGTGCTATTTTTTACAGTTATTATTTCAATAAAAAAATATATCTAAGAAACTAGAAACCAAAATGAATTCGAACTTTGTACAGATGGTTGCTAGTTCTTATTTGAAAACATTAACTCAGCCAGATCTCTAAAAATTGCTAACTTCTCATCGATTGTGCTATTTTTTACAGTTATTATTTCACTAAAAAAATATATCTAAGAAACTAGAAACCAAAATGAATTCGAACTTTGTACAGATGGTTGCTCGTTATCATCTGAAAACATTAACTCAGCCAGATCTCTAAAAATTGCTAACTTCTCATCGATTGTGCTATTTTTTACAGTTATTATTTCATTAAAAAAATATATCTAGGCGGGTAGGTGTAAAATAAGAGAACTCATATTTTTTAATACTCTCGTTTTATTTAATTAAATTAATGAGAAATATGCTGTGAAAGTCTTGTCACTTACCAGTATTACATTCCTTTAATGACAACAATTATAGTCTACACTAAACGCCTATCGCATTCACAATAAAAATTTTCATAAAATTCTTCCAATTGTTCAAACAATACAACAGCAGCAGAACAATGGAGTCCTTGAAACACACAATATTTGAACTCAGAGATCACTTTGATAATAAAATGGCCGAGTTTCAAAAAAATCTTCAAAGTGCTTCCATCCCGGCCACAAGTCCTACTTCCAATATTGCGGCTCAATTCAGTGTCTTCAGAAGTTTTGTTATGGTTGCTCTAGAGGGGCTTCAGTTACAACTTGGGCTTTTGGCTGGCAAGTATGATGAGTTAGAAATGAAATCCCGTAGAAAAATTCTTCTTGTCCACGGCATTCAGGAAAGCAAATCAGAAAAATTGGTGTCAGGTACCGTTAAGATTCTTTCTGAACATCTAAAAATCCCCGAATTGAAAGTGGAAGATAAAAGCCGTTGTCACCGTCTCGGCCGCTCCAGCTCTGACAAGCCACGTGCCGTTCTTATCAAATTCCGAGATATTGACCTTAGAAATAAGGTCTGGTTCAGTAAAACCAATTTGAGGAATACTGGTATTACTATATCTGAATTCCTCACTAAAGAACGTCATGAGGTTTCTGTTGCGGCTCGTCAGCGATTCGGGATCACAAAGTGCTGGACTAGGAACGGCACTGTGGTAGTTTTAGAGTCACATGGCACTAAAAGAGGATTTCTACGATGGCTGAATTAAAGTCCTTAACTTCATCCACCGACATCACAGAGGTAAACACTACTCCTACTGCTTCTACTAGCTGCGGCACCCTGGCATCAAAAGACTTGAAAATCTCCAACATCAGGCCAAAAAGAACCGTCAAAAAGTAATACTTTCTTTTCTTTTGTTTTATGTTATTAATTATCCCTTATCTTTGTGTCATAGTTTTATATTAATTTTGCTTCTGCGGTGTTTGTTTATCTGTTTCATTACGGTTGCAATAATTCTATCCGCTTATCTTTTTATTTATTTATCTTAGTTACTTGTCACAATCACATTGTTCGGTGTGTGCATGTTGTGAGATCTCATTCGAATTATAGAGTAATAATAATTAAATCTCAGTACTTCGACTCGCGATATAATTTATCGAACACAATTCTTTTATTTATTTACCGATACCGACATTCATTATAATGATTGTCAAACTCAAAGGTCAAACTGACAAATGAGATTACAGAGTAAACAAATATTGAGCCATAAACAAAAGCGTTCCGCTTTAAACAGAAATATGGATACCATATATCTACTGTTATTTCTTGATAAAACATAGATATATATTTTGTAAATTAATGTAACTTAATTTATTTGTTTTTTATCAATACCTATTTGTTTTCATTTTAAGCACTTGTCAGTGTGTTTAAATGTTTAAATGTCATATTGTTTAAATATTCGCTGAATATACCTAACTACTAAGCGAGGAGATTTAATTATTATCTATCCTTTGATTGATTTTTGTGCCTAAATGTTTTTTTTTTTTTTTGATGTTTTTGCTATGCTTTAGTGTTGCTGTTTGCACTGTTTTTGTTCTATTTCATGCATTTAACTATGACCAACTTGTGTTAGTGCTGGTAAGTGTAAGTTTTTGTCTGATAAAATTAGCTTTTACGGGTTATATACATTTGTTTAAATATACATATATATTATTTTTAAATATATTTATTATATATATATATATATATATTTATATTTATTTAGTATGAGTATTAATAATATCGATCTGAATATTGACTCAGACGATGATAACACTTTTGTATCACTTTCCTCTTCGGCTGACAGTTTTCATAGTACTTACATCCCGCTTTCCTCTTCTCTTGATTCAACCTTCTCTCTTTTCCCAAAAAATTTTAATGTTGTTCATTTGAATGCGCAGAGTATTCCAGCTCACTATCCTGATCTCTTATCTTCCTTTGGCAACTCTAATATTCACGCTATCCTTATCTCCGAAACATTCCTCGAGCCATCTCTTCCTTCTTCCTCCTTCTCATTACCTAACTTTCATCTTATCCGCAATGATCGAACTGGAAAAGAAGGCGGAGGAGTTGCTATTTATTTACGTAACCACATTCCTTTCACTATCCTGAATAAATCCGATTCCCAATACTCTGAATCCGCCGAGCACATACTCATTGAGGTTATATTTGGACACATTAAGGTACTACTCGGTGTTTTTTACAGTCCTTCGCTCCACATAGACTACTTCGACACGTTCGAAAGTCTATTGGAAAATTCCTTGCCTAATGTTAACCATGCTATTATTATGGGCGACTTCAATACCTGCCTTATCAAAAATGACGCTCGTGCCAAGCGCTTATTGAACATAATTAATAGCTCCAATTTAAATTTTCTCCCATCCAATGCCACTCATTACTTTCCCAACTGCATCCCAAGCCAACTTGACCTATCCTTTGTTTCATCCTTAGAGCATGTTGAAATTCACGGACAACTAAGCCTGAACTGAACTGAAGCCTTTTCGTACCATGACCTAATATATCTGTCGTACAAAGTACGTCCGCCGAAAGTTAAACCCACTGTGGTCATGCGTCGAAGCTTCAAACATTTTGACAACGAAAAATTTATGCAGGATCTTAGTGCTATCAATTGGGACTCAATTTTAAACGCTTCTACTATCGATGAGAAACTTGAACTTTTTAACTCCTCTCTAAATGATCTCTTCGATAAACATGCTCCTTTCCGTCCCATCAAGCTCAAACACCTACCTGCACCTTGGTTATCTCAGGACATTCGGAAGTTAATGAAGAAGCGTGACAGAGCTAAATCAAAATTTAAATTAAACCCAACTATTGACAACCTCGTGAAATATAAGAGTTTACGTAATCGGTGCCGTAAAGTATGTAGAGATGCTCAACGTAAATATATACAAGATAAGATTGAGAACAGCAATTCTTCTCAGACATGGAAATTCCTACAATCTCTAGGTATTGGACGACAAGCATCCAGGATCCCTCATACTGTTGATCTCAATGCTCTGAACGGATTTTTTGCTAGTACTGTCCTAATGAACAACAGTGATATAATTAGTACTTTAAATCATTTTAGATCCTTGCCTATTCCTAACAGACCCTCTTTTCACTTTTCCCCAATTACTGCTAGTGACGTTAAGGCCAACATCCTTGCAATAAGATCCGATGCCACGGGATGTGATGGAATCAACCGTAGAATGATACTTGCTGTGTTAGATTATGTTCTCCCTATATTATTTCACATTTTCAATTTCTCCCTTGACCATAATGAATTCCCTTCCACTTGGCGTTTAGCTTATATCCTTCCTATTCCCAAAAACAAAAATCCCATATCTTTCTTTCACTTTCGTCCAATATCTATCCTTCCATTTATGTCTAAAGTGTTAGAACGTATTGTCCATCTTCAATTAACAAAGTATCTAGCAGAGTACAATGTACTCTCTGATTTCCAATCAGGATTTCGGAGAGGTCATAGTACTACTACTGCCCTACTTAAAGTATGCGACGATATACGTTTTAACATGGACAACAGACATGTTAGTATCCTGGCATTATTGGACTTCAGTAATGCGTTCAATACGGTTGATTTAGATCTCCTGCTGGCAGTGCTTCGGTCGATTAATATCTCTTCCGATGCATGTGAGTGGTTTCGTAGCTACCTGTTTGGTCGTCAGCAATGTGTACGGATTAATAATAAATTATCCAGCCTCCAATCTCTCTCATCTGGTGTTCCTCAAGGCAGTGTCCTCTCTCCACTTTTATTTTCCATTTTTATTAATACTGTATCCCATCTCCTCTCGTCTTCCTTTCATCTTTATGCTGACGACTTGCAGGTCTACGTTTCTGCTCCCTTAACAGGTATCGGAGGGGCTATTGAGAGGCTGCACCAGGAATTGCATAAAATTTGTACTTGGAGCAAGACGTGCGGGCTTCTTGTAAATCCAGATAAATCGCAGGTCATTATTATTGGCAGCTCCAAACTACTTACTAAAGTTGATTACGCCAACCTACCTGCGATCATCTTTAACAATACGCCTTTGTCACTTAGCAGTTCCGTTAAAAACCTTGGTCTTCTTATCGATAATACATTATCCTGGACTGTGCAAGTTGCTGAAGTCAGTAGAAAAGTTTTCGCCACATTTCATTTGTTAAAACGTTGGAAACACTTTCTGCCCATTAAGACTAAAATCACGTTATGTCAAACTCTTCTACTTCCTATTTTGGACTACGCAGATTGTTGTTACACAAACATTACTGAGGACCAACTCAATAAGCTAGAAAGGTTACAGAACGTTTGCATCAAATTCATCTTTGGTCTACGGAAATTTGATCACGTCTCCGAATATCGGGCGCAACTTAAGTGGCTTACTATTCGACATCGTCGCAACTTGCACATGTTATCTCTTCTTTACTCTATCCTCTATAATCCTCTTCTTCCCGCGTATTTGAAGGAACGGTTCTGTTTTGTGGGTACTGACGTCAGCTATCCACGTGAACTGCGGTCACGCTCTGACAACAAACTGTCACTGCCGATCGCTCATACCCACTTCTATAGCGAATCCTTTACGATGACAGCTGCAAAGCTATGGAATACGCTCCCTACCGATATTCGTCAATCTGAGTCAATTTATATATTTAAAAATAGGTCACATAAGTATTATTTATCTATTCAATCTGCGTAAATACTATTTCCTATATTATCATACTATTAGTATTTATTTATTAAGTATTATATTTTATGTACGTAAGTTTTATTTTTATTCTATATGTTTAGTATAACTTTCTGCTATATATATAATTTTATTTATATAATTATTTGGTATATATAATACATATGTATTTATTAAACTTATATATATGTATTTTGTTATATATTATTTGTATTATTTAAAGATTAATTTTTAGTTGTTTAAGAATAAAACATGCTTGTTTGCACCATCCCGTTTCCCACAGACAAATTCTTACTCTAAAGGGTTGTCTGTAAGAGATTGCTTTAAGCAATAAGACCGCCTTTGCACGCTTCTCTTTTTTGTTATATGTTCTTGTAATGTTATGTACACTGTATCTTTTGTCTTTTGTGTGCAATAAAGTGTTTATAAATAAAAAAAAATAAAAAAATCTAAGAAACTAGAAAGCAAAATGAATTCGAACTTTGTACAGATGGTTGCTCGTTATCATTTGAAAACATTAACTCAGCCAGATCTCTAAAAATTGCTAACTTCTCATCGATTGTGCTATTTTTTACAGTTATTATTTCACTAAAAAAATATATCTAAGAAACTAGAAACCAAAATGAATTCGAACTTTGTACAGATGGTTGCTAGTTCTCATTTGAAAACATTAACTCAGCCAGATCTCTAAAAATTGCTAACTTCTCATCGATTGTGCTATTTTTTACAGTTATTATTTCATTAAAAAAATATATCTAAGAAACTAGAAACCAAAATGAATTCGAACTTTGTACAGATGGTTGCTAGTTTTCATTTGAAAACATTAACTGAGCAAGATCTCTAAAAATGGCTAACTTCTCATCGATTGTGCTATTTTTTACAGTTATTATTTCACTAAAAAAATATATCTAAGAAACTAGAAACCAAAATGAATTCGAACTTTGTACAGATGGTTGCTAGTTCTCATTTGAAAACATTAACTCAGCCAGATCTCTAAATATTGCTAACTTCTCATCGATTGTGCTATTTTTTACAGTTATTATTTCATTAAAAAAATATATCTAAGAAACTAGAAACCAAAATGAATTCGAACTTTGTACAGATGGTTGCTCGTTATCATTTGAAAACATTAACTCAGCCAGATCTCTAAAAATTGCTAACTTCTCATCGATTGTGCAATTTTTTACAGTTATTATTTCACTAAAAAAATATATCTAAGAAACTAGAAACCAAAATGAATTCGAACTTTGTACAGATGGTTGCTCGTTATCATTTGAAAACATTAACTGAGCCAGATCTCTCAAAATATGATAACTTCTCATCGATTATGCTATTTTTTACAGTTATTATTTCATTTAAAAAAAATATCTAAGAAACTAGAAAGCAAAATGAATTCGAACTTTGTACAGATGGTTGCTAGTTCTCATTTGAAAACATTAACTGAGCATGATCTCTAAAAATTGCTAACTTCTCATCGATTATGCTTTTCTTACAGTTATTTTTTAATTTAAAGAAAATATTTAAGAAACTAGAAACCAAACTGAATTCTAACTTTGTACAGATGGTTGCTCGTTATCATTTGAAAACATTAACTCAGCCAGATCTCTAAAAATTGCTAACTTCTCATCGATTGTGCTATTTTTTACAGTTATTATTTCAATAAAAAAATATATCTAAGAAACTAGAAACCAAAATGAATTCGAACTTTGTACAGATGGTTGCTAGTTCTTATTTGAAAACATTAACTCAGCCAGATCTCTAAAAATTGCTAACTTCTCATCGATTGTGCTATTTTTTACAGTTATTATTTCACTAAAAAAATATATCTAAGAAACTAGAAACCAAAATGAATTCGAACTTTGTACAGATGGTTGCTCGTTATCATCTGAAAACATTAACTCAGCCAGATCTCTAAAAATTGCTAACTTCTCATCGATTGTGCTATTTTTTACAGTTATTATTTCATTAAAAAAATATATCTAGGCGGGTAGGTGTAAAATAAGAGAACTCATATTTTTTAATGCTCTCGTTTTATTTAATTAAATTAATGAGAAATATGCTGTGAAAGTCTTGTCACTTACCAGTATTACATTCCTTTAATGACAACAATTATAGTCTACACTAAACGCCTATCGCATTCACAATAAAAATTTTCATAAAATTCTTCCAATTGTTCAAACAATACAACAGCAGCAGAACAATGGAGTCCTTGAAACACACAATATTTGAACTCAGAGATCACTTTGATAATAAAATGGCCGAGTTTCAAAAAAATCTTCAAAGTGCTTCCATCCCGGCCACAAGTCCTACTTCCAATATTGCGGCTCAATTCAGTGTCTTCAGAAGTTTTGTTATGGTTGCTCTAGAGGGGCTTCAGTTACAACTTGGGCTTTTGGCTGGCAAGTATGATGAGTTAGAAATGAAATCCCGTAGAAAAATTCTTCTTGTCCACGGCATTCAGGAAAGCAAATCAGAAAAATTGGTGTCAGGTACCGTTAAGATTCTTTCTGAACATCTAAAAATCCCCGAATTGAAAGTGGAAGATAAAAGCCGTTGTCACCGTCTCGGCCGCTCCAGCTCTGACAAGCCACGTGCCGTTCTTATCAAATTCCGAGATATTGACCTTAGAAATAAGGTCTGGTTCAGTAAAACCAATTTGAGGAATACTGGTATTACTATATCTGAATTCCTCACTAAAGAACGTCATGAGGTTTCTGTTGCGGCTCGTCAGCGATTCGGGATCACAAAGTGCTGGACTAGGAACGGCACTGTGGTAGTTTTAGAGTCACATGGCACTAAAAGAGGATTTCTACGATGGCTGAATTAAAGTCCTTAACTTCATCCACCGACATCACAGAGGTAAACACTACTCCTACTGCTTCTACTAGCTGCGGCACCCTGGCATCAAAAGACTTGAAAATCTCCAACATCAGGCCAAAAAGAACCGTCAAAAAGTAATACTTTCTTTTCTTTTGTTTTATGTTATTAATTATCCCTTATCTTTGTGTCATAGTTTTATATTAATTTTGCTTCTGCGGTGTTTGTTTATCTGTTTCATTACGGTTGCAATAATTCTATCCGCTTATCTTTTTATTTATTTATCTTAGTTACTTGTCACAATCACATTGTTCGGTGTGTGCATGTTGTGAGATCTCATTCGAATTATAGAGTAATAATAATTAAATCTCAGTACTTCGACTCGCGATATAATTTATCGAACACAATTCTTTTATTTATTTACCGATACCGACATTCATTATAATGATTGTCAAACTCAAAGGTCAAACTGACAAATGAGATTACAGAGTAAACAAATATTGAGCCATAAACAAAAGCGTTCCGTTTTAAGCAGAAATATGGATACCATATATCTACTGTTATTTCTTGATAAAACATAGATATATATTTTGTAAATTAATGTAACTTAATTTATTTGTTTTTTATCAATACCTATTTGTTTTCATTTTAAGCACTTGTCAGTGTGTTTAAATGTTTAAATGTCATATTGTTTAAATATTCGCTGAATATACCTAACTACTAAGCGAGGAGATTTAATTATTATCTATCCTTTGATTGATTTTTGTGCCTAAATGTTTTTTTTTTTTTTTGATGTTTTTGCTATGCTTTAGTGTTGCTGTTTGCACTGTTTTTGTTCTATTTCATGCATTTAACTATGACCAACTTGTGTTAGTGCTGGTAAGTGTAAGTTTTTGTCTGATAAAATTAGCTTTTACGGGTTATATACATTTGTTTAAATATACATATATATTATTTTTAAATATATTTATTATATATATATATATATATTTATATTTATTTAGTATGAGTATTAATAATATCGATCTGAATATTGACTCAGACGATGATAACACTTTTGTATCACTTTCCTCTTCGGCTGACAGTTTTCATAGTACTTACATCCCGCTTTCCTCTTCTCTTGATTCAACCTTCTCTCTTTTCCCAAAAAATTTTAATGTTGTTCATTTGAATGCGCAGAGTATTCCAGCTCACTATCCTGATCTCTTATCTTCCTTTGGCAACTCTAATATTCACGCTATCCTTATCTCCGAAACATTCCTCGAGCCATCTCTTCCTTCTTCCTCCTTCTCATTACCTAACTTTCATCTTATCCGCAATGATCGAACTGGAAAAGAAGGCGGAGGAGTTGCTATTTATTTACGTAACCACATTCCTTTCACTATCCTGAATAAATCCGATTCCCAATACTCTGAATCCGCCGAGCACATACTCATTGAGGTTATATTTGGACACATTAAGGTACTACTCGGTGTTTTTTACAGTCCTTCGCTCCACATAGACTACTTCGACACGTTCGAAAGTCTATTGGAAAATTCCTTGCCTAATGTTAACCATGCTATTATTATGGGCGACTTCAATACCTGCCTTATCAAAAATGACGCTCGTGCCAAGCGCTTATTGAACATAATTAATAGCTCCAATTTAAATTTTCTCCCATCCAATGCCACTCATTACTTTCCCAACTGCATCCCAAGCCAACTTGACCTATCCTTTGTTTCATCCTTGGAGCATGTTGAAATTCACGGACAACTAAGCCTGAACTGAACTGAAGCCTTTTCGTACCATGACCTAATATATCTGTCGTACAAAGTACGTCCGCCGAAAGTTAAACCCACTGTGGTCATGCGTCGAAGCTTCAAACATTTTGACAACGAAAAATTTATGCAGGATCTTAGTGCTATCAATTGGGACTCAATTTTAAACGCTTCTACTATCGATGAGAAACTTGAACTTTTTAACTCCTCTCTAAATGATCTCTTCGATAAACATGCTCCTTTCCGTCCCATCAAGCTCAAACACCTACCTGCACCTTGGTTATCTCAGGACATTCGGAAGTTAATGAAGAAGCGTGACAGAGCTAAATCAAAATTTAAATTAAACCCAACTATTGACAACCTCGTGAAATATAAGAGTTTACGTAATCGGTGCCGTAAAGTATGTAGAGATGCTCAACGTAAATATATACAAGATAAGATTGAGAACAGCAATTCTTCTCAGACATGGAAATTCCTACAATCTCTAGGTATTGGACGACAAGCATCCAGGATCCCTCATACTGTTGATCTCAATGCTCTGAACGGATTTTTTGCTAGTACTGTCCTAATGAACAACAGTGATATAATTAGTACTTTAAATCATTTTAGATCCTTGCCTATTCCTAACAGACCCTCTTTTCACTTTTCCCCAATTACTGCTAGTGACGTTAAGGCCAACATCCTTGCAATAAGATCCGATGCCACGGGATGTGATGGAACCAACCGTAGAATGATACTTGCTGTGTTAGATTATGTTCTCCCTATATTATTTCACATTTTCAATTTCTCCCTTGACCATAATGAATTCCCTTCCACTTGGCGTTTAGCTTATATCCTTCCTATTCCCAAAAACAAAAATCCCATATCTTTCTTTCACTTTCGTCCAATATCTATCCTTCCATTTATGTCTAAAGTGTTAGAACGTATTGTCCATCTTCAATTAACAAAGTATCTAGCAGAGTACAATGTACTCTCTGATTTCCAATCAGGATTTCGGAGAGGTCATAGTACTACTACTGCCCTACTTAAAGTATGCGACGATATACGTTTTAACATGGACAACAGACATGTTAGTATCCTGGCATTATTGGACTTCAGTAATGCGTTCAATACGGTTGATTTAGATCTCCTGCTGGCAGTGCTTCGGTCGATTAATATCTCTTCCGATGCATGTGAGTGGTTTCGTAGCTACCTGTTTGGTCGTCAGCAATGTGTACGGATTAATAATAAATTATCCAGCCTCCAATCTCTCTCATCTGGTGTTCCTCAAGGCAGTGTCCTCTCTCCACTTTTATTTTCCATTTTTATTAATACTGTATCCCATCTCCTCTCGTCTTCCTTTCATCTTTATGCTGACGACTTGCAGGTCTACGTTTCTGCTCCCTTAACAGGTATCGGAGGGGCTATTGAGAGGCTGAACCAGGAATTGCATAAAATTTGTACTTGGAGCAAGACGTGCGGGCTTCTTGTAAATCCAGATAAATCGCAGGTCATTATTATTGGCAGCTCCAAACTACTTACTAAAGTTGATTACGCCAACCTACCTTCGATCATCTTTAACAATACGCCTTTGTCACTTAGCAGTTCCGTTAAAAACCTTGGTCTTCTTATCGATAATACATTATCCTGGACTATGCAAGTTGCTGAAGTCAGTAGAAAAGTTTTCGCCACATTTCATTTGTTAAAACGTTGGAAACACTTTCTGCCCATTAAGACTAAAATCACGTTATGTCAAACTCTTCTACTTCCTATTTTGGACTACGCAGATTGTTGTTACACAAACATTACTGAGGACCAACTCAATAAGCTAGAAAGGTTACAGAACGTTTGCATCAAATTCATCTTTGGTCTACGGAAATTTGATCACGTCTCCGAATATCGGGCGCAACTTAAGTGGCTTACTATTCGACATCGTCGCAACTTGCACATGTTATCTCTTCTTTACTCTATCCTCTATAATCCTCTTCTTCCCGCGTATTTGAAGGAACGGTTCTGTTTTGTGGGTACTGACGTCAGCTATCCACGTGAACTGCGGTCACGCTCTGACAACAAACTGTCACTGCCGGTCGCTCATACCCACTTCTATAGCGAATCCTTTACGATGACAGCTGCAAAGCTATGGAATACGCTACCTACCGATATTCGTCAATCTGAGTCAATTTATATATTTAAAAATAGGTTACATAAGTATTATTTATCTATTCAATCTGCGTAAATACTATTTCCTATATTATCATACTATTAGTATTTATTTATTAAGTATTATATTTTATGTACGTAAGTTTTATTTTTATTCTGTATGTTTAGTATAACTTTCTGCTATATATATAATTTTATTTATATAATTATTTGGTATATATAATACATATGTATTTATTAAACTTATATATATGTATTTTGTTATATATTATTTGTATTATTTAAAGATTAATTTTTAGTTGTTTAAGAATAAAACATGCTTGTTTGCACCATCCCGTTTCCCACAGACAAATTCTTACTCTAAAGGGTTGTCTGTAAGAGATTGCTTTAAGCAATAAGACCGCCTTTGCACGCTTCTCTTTTTTGTTATATGTTCTTGTAATGTTATGTACACTGTATCTTTTGTCTTTTGTGTGCAATAAAGTGTTTATAAATAAAAAAAAATAAAAAAATCTAAGAAACTAGAAAGCAAAATGAATTCGAACTTTGTACAGATGGTTGCTCGTTATCATTTGAAAACATTAACTCAGCCAGATCTCTAAAAATTGCTAACTTCTCATCGATTGTGCTATTTTTTACAGTTATTATTTCACTAAAAAAATATATCTAAGAAACTAGAAACCAAAATGAATTCGAACTTTGTACAGATGGTTGCTCGTTATCATTTGAAAACATTAACTCAGCCAGATCTCTAAAAATAGCTAACTTCTCATCGATTGTGCTATTTTTTACAGTTATTATTTCACTAAAAAAATATATCTAAGAAACTAGAAACCAAAATGAATTCGAACTTTGTACAGATGGTTGCTAGTTTTCATTTGAAAACATTAACTGAGCAAGATCTCTAAAAATTGCTAACTTCTCATCGATTGTGCTATTTTTTACAGTTATTATTTCACTAAAAAAATATATCTAAGAAACTAGAAACCAAAATGAATTCGAACTTTGTACAGATGGTTGCTAGTTCTCATTTGAAAACATTAACTCAGCCAGATCTCTAAAAATTGCTAACTTCTCATCGATTGTGCTATTTTTTACAGTTATTATTTCATTAAAAAAATATATCTAAGAAACTAGAAACCAAAATGAATTCGAACTTTGTACAGATGGTTGCTCGTTATCATTTGAAAACATTAACTCAGCCAGATCTCTAAAAATTGCTAACTTCTCATCGATTGTGCTATTTTTTACAGTTATTATTTCACTAAAAAAATATATCTAAGAAACTAGAAACCAAAATGAAATCGAACTTTGTACAGATGGTTGCTAGTTCTCATTTGAAAACATTAACTGAGCCAGATCTCTAAAAATTGCTAACTTCTCATCGATTGTGCTATTTTTTACAGTTATTATTTCACTAAAAAAATATATCTAAGAAACTAGAAACCAAAATGAATTCGAACTTTGTACAGATGGTTGCTCGTTATCATTTGAAAACATTAACTGAGCCAGATCTCTCAAAATATGATAACTTCTCATCGATTATGCTATTTTTTACAGTTATTATTTCATTTAAAAAAAATATCTAAGAAACTAGAAAGCAAAATGAATTCGAACTTTGTACAGATGGTTGCTAGTTCTCATTTGAAAACATTAACTGAGCACGATCTCTAAAAATTGCTAACTTCTCATCGATTATGCTTTTTTTACAGTTATTTTTTAATTTAAAGAAAATATTTAAGAAACTAGAAACCAAACTGAATTCTAACTTTGTACAGATGGTTGCTCGTTATCATTTGAAAACATTAACTCAGCCAGATCTCTAAAAATTGCTAACTTCTCATCGATTGTGCTATTTTTTACAGTTATTATTTCAATAAAAAAATATATCTAAGAAACTAGAAACCAAAATGAATTCGAACTTTGTACAGATGGTTGCTAGTTCTTATTTGAAAACATTAACTCAGCCAGATCTCTAAAAATTGCTAACTTCTCATCGATTGTGCTATTTTTTACAGTTATTATTTCACTAAAAAAATATATCTAAGAAACTAGAAACCAAAATGAATTCGAACTTTGTACAGATGGTTGCTCGTTATCATCTGAAAACATTAACTCAGCCAGATCTCTAAAAATTGCTAACTTCTCATCGATTGTGCTATTTTTTACAGTTATTATTTCATTAAAAAAATATATCTAGGCGGGTAGGTGTAAAATAAGAGAACTCATATTTTTTAATGCTCTCGTTTTATTTAATTAAATTAATGAGAAATATGCTGTGAAAGTCTTGTCACTTACCAGTATTACATTCCTTTAATGACAACAATTATAGTCTACACTAAACGCCTATCGCATTCACAATAAAAATTTTCATAAAATTCTTCCAATTGTTCAAACAATACAACAGCAGCAGAACAATGGAGTCCTTGAAACACACAATATTTGAACTCAGAGATCACTTTGATAATAAAATGGCCGAGTTTCAAAAAAATCTTCAAAGTGCTTCCATCCCGGCCACAAGTCCTACTTCCAATATTGCGGCTCAATTCAGTGTCTTCAGAAGTTTTGTTATGGTTGCTCTAGAGGGGCTTCAGTTACAACTTGGGCTTTTGGCTGGCAAGTATGATGAGTTAGAAATGAAATCCCGTAGAAAAATTCTTCTTGTCCACGGCATTCAGGAAAGCAAATCAGAAAAATTGGTGTCAGGTACCGTTAAGATTCTTTCTGAACATCTAAAAATCCCCGAATTGAAAGTGGAAGATAAAAGCCGTTGTCACCGTCTCGGCCGCTCCAGCTCTGACAAGCCACGTGCCGTTCTTATCAAATTCCGAGATATTGACCTTAGAAATAAGGTCTGGTTCAGTAAAACCAATTTGAGGAATACTGGTATTACTATATCTGAATTCCTCACTAAAGAACGTCATGAGGTTTCTGTTGCGGCTCGTCAGCGATTCGGGATCACAAAGTGCTGGACTAGGAACGGCACTGTGGTAGTTTTAGAGTCACATGGCACTAAAAGAGGATTTCTACGATGGCTGAATTAAAGTCCTTAACTTCATCCACCGACATCACAGAGGTAAACACTACTCCTACTGCTTCTACTAGCTGCGGCACCCTGGCATCAAAAGACTTGAAAATCTCCAACATCAGGCCAAAAAGAACCGTCAAAAAGTAATACTTTCTTTTCTTTTGTTTTATGTTATTAATTATCCCTTATCTTTGTGTCATAGTTTTATATTAATTTTGCTTCTGCGGTGTTTGTTTATCTGTTTCATTACGGTTGCAATAATTCTATCCGCTTATCTCTTTATTTATTTATCTTAGTTACTTGTCACAATCACATTGTTCGGTGTGTGCATGTTGTGAGATCTCATTCGAATTATAGAGTAATAATAATTAAATCTCAGTACTTCGACTCGCGATATAATTTATCGAACACAATTCTTTTATTTATTTACCGATACCGACATTCATTATAATGATTGTCAAACTCAAAGGTCAAACTGACAAATGAGATTACAGAGTAAACAAATATTGAGCCATAAACAAAAGCGTTCCGTTTTAAGCAGAAATATGGATACCATATATCTACTGTTATTTCTTGATAAAACATAGATATATATTTTGTAAATTAATGTAACTTAATTTATTTGTTTTTTATCAATACCTATTTGTTTTCATTTTAAGCACTTGTCAGTGTGTTTAAATGTTTAAATGTCATATTGTTTAAATATTCGCTGAATATACCTAACTACTAAGCGAGGAGATTTAATTATTATCTATCCTTTGATTGATTTTTGTGCCTAAATGTTTTTTTTTTTTTTTGATGTTTTTGCTATGCTTTAGTGTTGCTGTTTGCACTGTTTTTGTTCTATTTCATGCATTTAACTATGACCAACTTGTGTTAGTGCTGGTAAGTGTAAGTTTTTGTCTGATAAAATTAGCTTTTACGGGTTATATACATTTGTTTAAATATACATATATATTATTTTTAAATATATTTATTATATATATATATATATTTATATTTATTTAGTATGAGTATTAATAATATCGATCTGAATATTGACTCAGACGATGATAACACTTTTGTATCACTTTCCTCTTCGGCTGACAGTTTTCATAGTACTTACATCCCGCTTTCCTCTTCTCTTGATTCAACCTTCTCTCTTTTCCCAAAAAATTTTAATGTTGTTCATTTGAATGCGCAGAGTATTCCAGCTCACTATCCTGATCTCTTATCTTCCTTTGGCAACTCTAATATTCACGCTATCCTTATCTCCGAAACATTCCTCGAGCCATCTCTTCCTTCTTCCTCCTTCTCATTACCTAACTTTCATCTTATCCGCAATGATCGAACTGGAAAAGAAGGCGGAGGAGTTGCTATTTATTTACGTAACCACATTCCTTTCACTATCCTGAATAAATCCGATTCCCAATACTCTGAATCCGCCGAGCACATACTCATTGAGGTTATATTTGGACACATTAAGGTACTACTCGGTGTTTTTTACAGTCCTTCGCTCCACATAGACTACTTCGACACGTTCGAAAGTCTATTGGAAAATTCCTTGCCTAATGTTAACCATGCTATTATTATGGGCGACTTCAATACCTGCCTTATCAAAAATGACGCTCGTGCCAAGCGCTTATTGAACATAATTAATAGCTCCAATTTAAATTTTCTCCCATCCAATGCCACTCATTACTTTCCCAACTGCATCCCAAGCCAACTTGACCTATCCTTTGTTTCATCCTTGGAGCATGTTGAAATTCACGGACAACTAAGCCTGAACTGAACTGAAGCCTTTTCGTACCATGACCTAATATATCTGTCGTACAAAGTACGTCCGCCGAAAGTTAAACCCACTGTGGTCATGCGTCGAAGCTTCAAACATTTTGACAACGAAAAATTTATGCAGGATCTTAGTGCTATCAATTGGGACTCAATTTTAAACGCTTCTACTATCGATGAGAAACTTGAACTTTTTAACTCCTCTCTAAATGATCTCTTCGATAAACATGCTCCTTTCCGTCCCATCAAGCTCAAACACCTACCAGCACCTTGGTTATCTCAGGACATTCGGAAGTTAATGAAGAAGCGTGACAGAGCTAAATCAAAATTTAAATTAAACCCAACTATTGACAACCTCGTGAAATATAAGAGTTTACGTAATCGGTGCCGTAAAGTATGTAGAGATGCTCAACGTAAATATATACAAGATAAGATTGAGAACAGCAATTCTTCTCAGACATGGAAATTCCTACAATCTCTAGGTATTGGACGACAAGCATCCAGGATCCCTCATACTGTTGACCTCAATGCTCTGAACGTATTTTTTGCTAGTACTGTCCTTATGAACAACAGTGATATAATTAGTACTTTAAATCATTTTAGATCCTTGCCTATTCCTAACAGACCCTCTTTTCACTTTTCCCCAATTACTGCTAGTGACATTAAGGCCAACATCCTTGCAATAAGATCCGATGCCACGGGATGTGATGGAATCAAACGTAGAATGATACTTGCTGTGTTAGATTATGTTCTCCCTATATTATTTCACATTTTCAATTTCTCCCTTGACCATAATGAATTCCCTTCCACTTGGCGTTTAGCTTATATCCTTCCTATTCCCAAAAACAAAAATCCCATATCTTTCTTTCACTTTCGTCCAATATCTATCCTTCCATTTATGTCTAAAGTGTTAGAACGTATTGACCATCTTCAATTAACAAAGTATCTAGCAGAGTACAATGTACTCTCTGATTTCCAATCAGGATTTCGGAGAGGTCATAGTACTACTACTGCCCTACTTAAAGTATGCGACGATATACGTTTTAACATGGACAACAGACATGTTAGTATCCTGGCATTATTGGACTTCAGTAATGCGTTCAATACGGTTGATTTAGATCTCCTGCTGGCAGTGCTTCGGTCGATTAATATCTCTTCCGATGCATGTGAGTGGTTTCGTAGCTACCTGTTTGGTCGTCAGCAATGTGTACGGATTAATAATAAATTATCCAGCCTCCAATCTCTCTCATCTGGTGTTCCTCAAGGCAGTGTCCTCTCTCCACTTTTATTTTCCATTTTTATTAATACTGTATCCCATCTCCTCTCGTCTTCCTTTCATCTTTATGCTGACGACTTGCAGGTCTACGTTTCTGCTCCCTTAACAGGTATCGGAGGGGCTATTGAGAGGCTGAACCAGGAATTGCATAAAATTTGTACTTGGAGCAAGACGTGCGGGCTTCTTGTAAATCCAGATAAATCGCAGGTCATTATTATTGGCAGCTCCAAACTACTTACTAAAGTTGATTACGCCAACCTACCTTCGATCATCTTTAACAATACGCCTTTGTCACTTAGCAGTTCCGTTAAAAACCTTGGTCTTCTTATCGATAATACATTATCCTGGACTATGCAAGTTGCTGAAGTCAGTAGAAAAGTTTTCGCCACATTTCATTTGTTAAAACGTTGGAAACACTTTCTGCCCATTAAGACTAAAATCACGTTATGTCAAACTCTTCTACTTCCTATTTTGGACTACGCAGATTGTTGTTACACAAACATTACTGAGGACCAACTCAATAAGCTAGAAAGGTTACAGAACGTTTGCATCAAATTCATCTTTGGTCTACGGAAATTTGATCACGTCTCCGAATATCGGGCGCAACTTAAGTGGCTTACTATTCGACATCGTCGCAACTTGCACATGTTATCTCTTCTTTACTCTATCCTCTATAATCCTCTTCTTCCCGCGTATTTGAAGGAACGGTTCTGTTTTGTGGGTACTGACGTCAGCTATCCACGTGAACTGCGGTCACGCTCTGACAACAAACTGTCACTGCCGGTCGCTCATACCCACTTCTATAGCGAATCCTTTACGATGACAGCTGCAAAGCTATGGAATACGCTCCCTACCGATATTCGTCAATCTGAGTCAATTTATATATTTAAAAATAGGTTACATAAGTATTATTTATCTATTCAATCTGCGTAAATACTATTTCCTATATTATCATACTATTAGTATTTATTTATTAAGTATTATATTTTATGTACGTAAGTTTTATTTTTATTCTGTATGTTTAGTATAACTTTCTGCTATATATATAATTTTATTTATATAATTATTTGGTATATATAATACATATGTATTTATTAAACTTATATATATGTATTTTGTTATATATTATTTGTATTATTTAAAGATTAATTTTTAGTTGTTTAAGAATAAAACATGCTTGTTTGCACCATCCCGTTTCCCACAGACAAATTCTTACTCTAAAGGGTTGTCTGTAAGAGATTGCTTTAAGCAATAAGACCGCCTTTGCACGCTTCTCTTTTTTGTTATATGTTCTTGTAATGTTATGTACACTGTATCTTTTGTCTTTTGTGTGCAATAAAGTGTTTATAAATAAAAAAAAATAAAAAAATCTAAGAAACTAGAAAGCAAAATGAATTCGAACTTTGTACAGATGGTTGCTCGTTATCATTTGAAAACATTAACTCAGCCAGATCTCTAAAAATTGCTAACTTCTCATCGATTGTGCTATTTTTTACAGTTATTATTTCACTAAAAAAATATATCTAAGAAACTAGAAACCAAAATGAATTCGAACTTTGTACAGATGGTTGCTCGTTATCATTTGAAAACATTAACTCAGCCAGATCTCTAAAAATAGCTAACTTCTCATCGATTGTGCTATTTTTTACAGTTATTATTTCACTAAAAAAATATATCTAAGAAACTAGAAACCAAAATGAATTCGAACTTTGTACAGATGGTTGCTAGTTTTCATTTGAAAACATTAACTGAGCAAGATCTCTAAAAATTGCTAACTTCTCATCGATTGTGCTATTTTTTACAGTTATTATTTCACTAAAAAAATATATCTAAGAAACTAGAAACCAAAATGAATTCGAACTTTGTACAGATGGTTGCTAGTTTTCATTTGAAAACATTAACTGAGCAAGATCTCTAAAAATTGCTAACTTCTCATCGATTGTGCTATTTTTTACAGTTATTATTTCACTAAAAAAATATATCTAAGAAACTAGAAACCAAAATGAATTCGAACTTTGTACAGATGGTTGCTAGTTCTCATGTGAAAACATTAACTCAGCCAGATCTCTAAAAATTGCTAACTTCTCATCGATTGTGCTATTTTTTACAGTTATTATTTCATTAAAAAAATATATCTAAGAAACTAGAAACCAAAATGAATTCGAACTTTGTACAGATGGTTGCTCGTTATCATTTGAAAACATTAACTCAGCCAGATCTCTAAAAATTGCTAACTTCTCATCGATTGTGCTATTTTTTACAGTTATTATTTCACTAAAAAAATATATCTAAGAAACTAGAAACCAAAATGAAATCGAACTTTGTACAGATGGTTGCTAGTTCTCATTTGAAAACATTAACTGAGCCAGATCTCTAAAAATTGCTAACTTCTCATCGATTGTGCTATTTTTTACAGTTATTATTTCACTAAAAAAATATATCTAAGAAACTAGAAACCAAAATGAATTCGAACTTTGTACAGATGGTTGCTCGTTATCATTTGAAAACATTAACTGAGCCAGATCTCTCAAAATATGATAACTTCTCATCGATTATGCTATTTTTTACAGTTATTATTTCATTTAAAAAAAATATCTAAGAAACTAGAAAGCAAAATGAATTCGAACTTTGTACAGATGGTTGCTAGTTCTCATTTGAAAACATTAACTGAGCACGATCTCTAAAAATTGCTAACTTCTCATCGATTATGCTTTTTTTACAGTTATTTTTTAATTTAAAGAAAATATTTAAGAAACTAGAAACCAAACTGAATTCTAACTTTGTACAGATGGTTGCTCGTTATCATTTGAAAACATTAACTCAGCCAGATCTCTAAAAATTGCTAACTTCTCATCGATTGTGCTATTTTTTACAGTTATTATTTCAATAAAAAAATATATCTAAGAAACTAGAAACCAAAATGAATTCGAACTTTGTACAGATGGTTGCTAGTTCTTATTTGAAAACATTAACTCAGCCAGATCTCTAAAAATTGCTAACTTCTCATCGATTGTGCTATTTTTTACAGTTATTATTTCACTAAAAAAATATATCTAAGAAACTAGAAACCAAAATGAATTCGAACTTTGTACAGATGGTTGCTCGTTATCATCTGAAAACATTAACTCAGCCAGATCTCTAAAAATTGCTAACTTCTCATCGATTGTGCTATTTTTTACAGTTATTATTTCATTAAAAAAATATATCTAGGCGGGTAGGTGTAAAATAAGAGAACTCATATTTTTTAATGCTCTCGTTTTATTTAATTAAATTAATGAGAAATATGCTGTGAAAGTCTTGTCACTTACCAGTATTACATTCCTTTAATGACAACAATTATAGTCTACACTAAACGCCTATCGCATTCACAATAAAAATTTTCATAAAATTCTTCCAATTGTTCAAACAATACAACAGCAGCAGAACAATGGAGTCCTTGAAACACACAATATTTGAACTCAGAGATCACTTTGATAATAAAATGGCCGAGTTTCAAAAAAATCTTCAAAGTGCTTCCATCCCGGCCACAAGTCCTACTTCCAATATTGCGGCTCAATTCAGTGTCTTCAGAAGTTTTGTTATGGTTGCTCTAGAGGGGCTTCAGTTACAACTTGGGCTTTTGGCTGGCAAGTATGATGAGTTAGAAATGAAATCCCGTAGAAAAATTCTTCTTGTCCACGGCATTCAGGAAAGCAAATCAGAAAAATTGGTGTCAGGTACCGTTAAGATTCTTTCTGAACATCTAAAAATCCCCGAATTGAAAGTGGAAGATAAAAGCCGTTGTCACCGTCTCGGCCGCTCCAGCTCTGACAAGCCACGTGCCGTTCTTATCAAATTCCGAGATATTGACCTTAGAAATAAGGTCTGGTTCAGTAAAACCAATTTGAGGAATACTGGTATTACTATATCTGAATTCCTCACTAAAGAACGTCATGAGGTTTCTGTTGCGGCTCGTCAGCGATTCGGGATCACAAAGTGCTGGACTAGGAACGGCACTGTGGTAGTTTTAGAGTCACATGGCACTAAAAGAGGATTTCTACGATGGCTGAATTAAAGTCCTTAACTTCATCCACCGACATCACAGAGGTAAACACTACTCCTACTGCTTCTACTAGCTGCGGCACCCTGGCATCAAAAGACTTGAAAATCTCCAACATCAGGCCAAAAAGAACCGTCAAAAAGTAATACTTTCTTTTCTTTTGTTTTATGTTATTAATTATCCCTTATCTTTGTGTCATAGTTTTATATTAATTTTGCTTCTGCGGTGTTTGTTTATCTGTTTCATTACGGTTGCAATAATTCTATCCGCTTATCTCTTTATTTATTTATCTTAGTTACTTGTCACAATCACATTGTTCGGTGTGTGCATGTTGTGAGATCTCATTCGAATTATAGAGTAATAATAATTAAATCTCAGTACTTCGACTCGCGATATAATTTATCGAACACAATTCTTTTATTTATTTACCGATACCGACATTCATTATAATGATTGTCAAACTCAAAGGTCAAACTGACAAATGAGATTACAGAGTAAACAAATATTGAGCCATAAACAAAAGCGTTCCGTTTTAAGCAGAAATATGGATACCATATATCTACTGTTATTTCTTGATAAAACATAGATATATATTTTGTAAATTAATGTAACTTAATTTATTTGTTTTTTATCAATACCTATTTGTTTTCATTTTAAGCACTTGTCAGTGTGTTTAAATGTTTAAATGTCATATTGTTTAAATATTCGCTGAATATACCTAACTACTAAGCGAGGAGATTTCATTATTATCTATCCTTTGATTGATTTTTGTGCCTAAATGTTTTTTTTTTTTTTTGATGTTTTTGCTATGCTTTAGTGTTGCTGTTTGCACTGTTTTTGTTCTATTTCATGCATTTAACTATGACCAACTTGTGTTAGTGCTGGTAAGTGTAAGTTTTTGTCTGATAAAATTAGCTTTTACGGGTTATATACATTTGTTTAAATATACATATATATTATTTTTAAATATATTTATTATATATATATATATATTTATATTTATTTAGTATGAGTATTAATAATATCGATCTGAATATTGACTCAGACGATGATAACACTTTTGTATCACTTTCCTCTTCGGCTGACAGTTTTCATAGTACTTACATCCCGCTTTCCTCTTCTCTTGATTCAACCTTCTCTCTTTTCCCAAAAAATTTTAATGTTGTTCATTTGAATGCGCAGAGTATTCCAGCTCACTATCCTGATCTCTTATCTTCCTTTGGCAACTCTAATATTCACGCTATCCTTATCTCCGAAACATTCCTCGAGCCATCTCTTCCTTCTTCCTCCTTCTCATTACCTAACTTTCATCTTATCCGCAATGATCGAACTGGAAAAGAAGGCGGAGGAGTTGCTATTTATTTACGTAACCACATTCCTTTCACTATCCTGAATAAATCCGATTCCCAATACTCTGAATCCGCCGAGCACATACTCATTGAGGTTATATTTGGACACATTAAGGTACTACTCGGTGTTTTTTACAGTCCTTCGCTCCACATAGACTACTTCGACACGTTCGAAAGTCTATTGGAAAATTCCTTGCCTAATGTTAACCATGCTATTATTATGGGCGACTTCAATACCTGCCTTATCAAAAATGACGCTCGTGCCAAGCGCTTATTGAACATAATTAATAGCTCCAATTTAAATTTTCTCCCATCCAATGCCACTCATTACTTTCCCAACTGCATCCCAAGCCAACTTGACCTATCCTTTGTTTCATCCTTGGAGCATGTTGAAATTCACGGACAACTAAGCCTGAACTGAACTGAAGCCTTTTCGTACCATGACCTAATATATCTGTCGTACAAAGTACGTCCGCCGAAAGTTAAACCCACTGTGGTCATGCGTCGAAGCTTCAAACATTTTGACAACGAAAAATTTATGCAGGATCTTAGTGCTATCAATTGGGACTCAATTTTAAACGCTTCTACTATCGATGAGAAACTTGAACTTTTTAACTCCTCTCTAAATGATCTCTTCGATAAACATGCTCCTTTCCGTCCCATCAAGCTCAAACACCTACCTGCACCTTGGTTATCTCAGGACATTCGGAAGTTAATGAAGAAGCGTGACAGAGCTAAATCAAAATTTAAATTAAACCCAACTATTGACAACCTCGTGAAATATAAGAGTTTACGTAATCGGTGCCGTAAAGTATGTAGAGATGCTCAACGTAAATATATACAAGATAAGATTGAGAACAGCAATTCTTCTCAGACATGGAAATTCCTACAATCTCTAGGTATTGGACGACAAGCATCCAGGATCCCTCATACTGTTGATCTCAATGCTCTGAACGGATTTTTTGCTAGTACTGTCCTAATGAACAACAGTGATATAATTAGTACTTTAAATCATTTTAGATCCTTGCCTATTCCTAACAGACCCTCTTTTCACTTTTCCCCAATTACTGCTAGTGACGTTAAGGCCAACATCCTTGCAATAAGATCCGATGCCACGGGATGTGATGGAATCAAACGTAGAATGATACTTGCTGTGTTAGATTATGTTCTCCCTATATTATTTCACATTTTCAATTTCTCCCTTGACCATAATGAATTCCCTTCCACTTGGCGTTTAGCTTATATCCTTCCTATTCCCAAAAACAAAAATCCCATATCTTTCTTTCACTTTCGTCCAATATCTATCCTTCCATTTATGTCTAAAGTGTTAGAACGTATTGACCATCTTCAATTAACAAAGTATCTAGCAGAGTACAATGTACTCTCTGATTTCCAATCAGGATTTCGGAGAGGTCATAGTACTACTACTGCCCTACTTAAAGTATGCGACGATATACGTTTTAACATGGACAACAGACATGTTAGTATCCTGGCATTATTGGACTTCAGTAATGCGTTCAATACGGTTGATTTAGATCTCCTGCTGGCAGTGCTTCGGTCGATTAATATCTCTTCCGATGCATGTGAGTGGTTTCGTAGCTACCTGTTTGGTCGTCAGCAATGTGTACGGATTAATAATAAATTATCCAGCCTCCAATCTCTCTCATCTGGTGTTCCTCAAGGCAGTGTCCTCTCTCCACTTTTATTTTCCATTTTTATTAATACTGTATCCCATCTCCTCTCGTCTTCCTTTCATCTTTATGCTGACGACTTGCAGGTCTACGTTTCTGCTCCCTTAACAGGTATCGGAGGGGCTATTGAGAGGCTGAACCAGGAATTGCATAAAATTTGTACTTGGAGCAAGACGTGCGGGCTTCTTGTAAATCCAGATAAATCGCAGGTCATTATTATTGGCAGCTCCAAACTACTTACTAAAGTTGATTACGCCAACCTACCTTCGATCATCTTTAACAATACGCCTTTGTCACTTAGCAGTTCCGTTAAAAACCTTGGTCTTCTTATCGATAATACATTATCCTGGACTATGCAAGTTGCTGAAGTCAGTAGAAAAGTTTTCGCCACATTTCATTTGTTAAAACGTTGGAAACACTTTCTGCCCATTAAGACTAAAATCACGTTATGTCAAACTCTTCTACTTCCTATTTTGGACTACGCAGATTGTTGTTACACAAACATTACTGAGGACCAACTCAATAAGCTAGAAAGGTTACAGAACGTTTGCATCAAATTCATCTTTGGTCTACGGAAATTTGATCACGTCTCCGAATATCGGGCGCAACTTAAGTGGCTTACTATTCGACATCGTCGCAACTTGCACATGTTATCTCTTCTTTACTCTATCCTCTATAATCCTCTTCTTCCCGCGTATTTGAAGGAACGGTTCTGTTTTGTGGGTACTGACGTCAGCTATCCACGTGAACTGCGGTCACGCTCTGACAACAAACTGTCACTGCCGGTCGCTCATACCCACTTCTATAGCGAATCCTTTACGATGACAGCTGCAAAGCTATGGAATACGCTACCTACCGATATTCGTCAATCTGAGTCAATTTATATATTTAAAAATAGGTTACATAAGTATTATTTATCTATTCAATCTGCGTAAATACTATTTCCTATATTATCATACTATTAGTATTTATTTATTAAGTATTATATTTTATGTACGTAAGTTTTATTTTTATTCTGTATGTTTAGTATAACTTTCTGCTATATATATAATTTTATTTATATAATTATTTGGTATATATAATACATATGTATTTATTAAACTTATATATATGTATTTTGTTATATATTATTTGTATTATTTAAAGATTAATTTTTAGTTGTTTAAGAATAAAACATGCTTGTTTGCACCATCCCGTTTCCCACAGACAAATTCTTACTCTAAAGGGTTGTCTGTAAGAGATTGCTTTAAGCAATAAGACCGCCTTTGCACGCTTCTCTTTTTTGTTATATGTTCTTGTAATGTTATGTACACTGTATCTTTTGTCTTTTGTGTGCAATAAAGTGTTTATAAATAAAAAAAAATAAAAAAATCTAAGAAACTAGAAAGCAAAATGAATTCGAACTTTGTACAGATGGTTGCTCGTTATCATTTGAAAACATTAACTCAGCCAGATCTCTAAAAATTGCTAACTTCTCATCGATTGTGCTATTTTTTACAGTTATTATTTCACTAAAAAAATATATCTAAGAAACTAGAAACCAAAATGAATTCGAACTTTGTACAGATGGTTGCTCGTTATCATTTGAAAACATTAACTCAGCCAGATCTCTAAAAATAGCTAACTTCTCATCGATTGTGCTATTTTTTACAGTTATTATTTCACTAAAAAAATATATCTAAGAAATTAGAAACCAAAATGAATTCGAACTTTGTACAGATGGTTGCTAGTTTTCATTTGAAAACATTAACTGAGCAAGATCTCTAAAAATTGCTAACTTCTCATCGATTGTGCTATTTTTTACAGTTATTATTTCACTAAAAAAATATATCTAAGAAACTAGAAACCAAAATGAATTCGAACTTTGTACAGATGGTTGC
Source organism: Vanessa tameamea (assembly GCF_037043105.1). NCBI lineage: Eukaryota > Metazoa > Arthropoda > Insecta > Lepidoptera > Nymphalidae > Vanessa > Vanessa tameamea. The sequence continues at coordinate 371,955 of NC_087340.1, read as the reverse complement.
TAGTTCTCATTTGAAAACATTAACTCAGCCAGATCTCTAAAAATTGCTAACTTCTCATCGATTGTGCTATTTTTTACAGTTATTATTTCATTAAAAAAATATATCTAAGAAACTAGAAACCAAAATGAATTCGAACTTTGTACAGATGGTTGCTCGTTATCATTTGAAAACATTAACTCAGCCAGATCTCTAAAAATTGCTAACTTCTCATCGATTGTGCTATTTTTTACAGTTATTATTTCATTCAAAAAATATATCTAGGCGGGTAGGTGTAAAATAAGTGAACTCATGTTTTTTAATGCTCTCGTTTTATTTAATTAAATTAATGAGAAATATGCTGTGAAAGTCTTGTCACTTACCAGTATTACATTCCTTTAATGACAACAATTATAGTCTACACTAAACACCTATCGCATTCACAATAAAAATTTTCATAAAATTCTTCCAATTGTTCAAACAATACAACAGCAGCAGAACAATGGAGTCCTTGAAACACACAATATTTGAACTCAGAGATCACTTTGATAATAAAATGGCCGAGTTTCAAAAAAATCTTCAAAGTGCTTCCATCCCGGCCACAAGTCCTACTTCCAATATTGCGGCTCAATTCAGTGTCTTCAGAAGTTTTGTTATGGGTGCTCTAGAGGGGCTTCAGTTACGACTTGGGCTTTTGGCTGGCAAGTATGATGAGTTAGAAATGAAATCCCGTAGAAAAATTCTTCTTGTCCACGGCATTCAGGAAAGCAAATCAGAAAAATTGGTGTCAGGTACCGTTAAGATTCTTTCTGAACATCTAAAAATCCCCGAATTGAAAGTGGAAGATATAAGCCGTTGTCACCGTCTCGGCCGCTCCAGCTCTGACAAGCCACGTGCCGTTCTTATCAAATTCCGAGATATTGACCTTAGAAATAAGGTCTGGTTCAGTAAAACCAATTTGAGGAATACTGGTATTACTATATCTGAATTCCTCACTAAAGAACGTCATGAGGTTTCTGTTGCGGCTCGTCAGCGATTCGGGATCACAAAGTGCTGGACTAGGAACGGCACTGTGGTAGTTTTAGAGTCACATGGCACTAAGAAGAGGATTTCTACGATGGCTGAATTAAAGTCCTTAACTTCATCCACCGACATCACAGAGGTAAACACTACTCCTACTGCTTCTACTAGCTGCGGCACCCTGGCATCAAAAGACTTGAAAATCTCCAACATCAGGCCAAAAAGAACCGTCAAAAAGTAATACTTTCTTTTCTTTTGTTTTATGTTATTAATTATCCCTTATCTTTGTGTCATAGTTTTATATTAATTTTGCTTCAGCGGTGTTTGTTTATCTGTTTCATTACGGTTGCAATAATTCTATCCGCTTATCTCTTTATTTATTTATCTTAGTTACTTGTCACAATCACATTGTTCGGTGTGTGCATGTTGTGAGATCTCATTCGAATTATAGAGTAATAATAATTAAATCTCAGTACTTCGACTCGCGATATAATTTATCGAACACAATTCTTTTATTTATTTATTATTATTTATTAAGCTTATGGCTTCTGTCAATAGGTTGACAATTCTGCCAGTGTCAGGGTTGAAAAATACACGTGGTTGCTTAAAACAGCACTTTTTCGTTCTGCCAAATGACCAGTATCACGATCTAAAACAAATAGGACATCACAGTATATCAACACAAACACCAACTAAGATATAAAATAATAAAACTACCTACATAAATATACTTATATAAATAATATGTACTTAAACTTATTTAAAGTTTAATGTTATATCTTTCAATATACTTAAATAAAATAGTTATAATAGAGATTTCTGAAGAAGACAAAATACAGGACATGTTGAAAGGGCGAGGGAAAGTAGGAGGAAGAACATCATACAGTGAAACAGGGAATCTGGTGCAATCAAAGAAAATATGTTCAACGGTACCCTCATCAAGGCCACATTCACACAAAGAGTGGTCCCGAACCCTGATTTTTGATAGAAAATGAGGGCTGCAGTTATGGCCAAGACGCAATCGAATTATTGTCGAAGTAGAAAATTTAGAGTAGTTACGAAACTCAAAAAACCAGGGTTTTAATGGAATATCAGGTTGTAAACTGCCATAAAATTTACCTTTTACATGACGGGTAAAGTTCCATACATCATTCCAGCGCTTATTCAGATCAATTTTAGCGAGAGAACGTAAATCTTGGGCAAAACAGTTAGCATAAGTCTCCGTACCATTGCGAATAGACCACTTAGCACATATATCAGCCTGTTCATTGCCGGAAATCCCGGAGTGGCCAGGAATCCATGCAAGGGCTACTTCAATTCCAGCACAGTGACACTTATAAAGAACTTCCCGAGTTTTGAGGTTAATTGGGTGAACATCTCTAGAACGTAAGGGAAATTTTAAAATATCCTCTAAACAACTGCGACTATCAGTGAAAATTATGGTTTTATTAAGGTTGTGGGATTCTACCAGGGATACAGCTTCATAAATAGCTATTGTTTCTCCAGAAAAAATAGATATCCTGGGAGAGCATTTAAAACTTAGGGTCAGCTTCATGACAGGAACCCACACCGCTGAACCCACAGGGTCGTCTGCAGATAGTTTAGAGGCGTCTGTAAACATAGTTCGCCATCCGGGAAACTGCTCATTTAAGAGGTTTTTAAATCGAACGTTGGCTCCAGGATCTTCTTTATTAATACCAAAATATGTAATTACATTGGGCCTAAAAACAAGTGCATCAAAAGGAACAGCAAACAAAGGATTACCAGGAAATTGAAAAAGAGGAGATGCTGCAATAAATTTTTCATAACTTTTGAAAAGACAAGGAGCTTCTTTATGAGTCCAATAAGTTGAAGATGGAATAAAATTTGAAAGTTGACAAAGAGAAGTAAGTAATGGGTGGCAAGAATTTTGAACAGCTTTGTAGAGGAATCTATCACAAAGATATTGTCTACGAAGAAATAAGGGAGGGTCGAGACATTCTACTTGGAGAGCTTTTATGGGAGAGGACTTCATGGCACCACAAATGATGCGGAGACACTTAGCTTGAATTTTGTCCCATTCGGCTAAAGCAGATTTATTACATGGTTCAAGCAAGAATGACCCGTAATCAAAATGACTCCGAACAATGGCGTTATAAAGGAGTTTCTGAGTGTAGGGATGAGCACCCCACCACACACCCGAAAGAGACCTCAAAACATTTACACCAAGCTCACATTTTTCCTTAATGTAGTTAAGATGTACCGTGCCAGTCATTCGAGAGTCAAAGTATACCCCCAAAAATTTTACGTTATTTTTTACTTGGATGGTCTCATTTTCCAGAATAATATTAACATCCGGTATCAATCTTTTTCTGGAAAACACCACTGCAGAGCTTTTGAGACCAGACAGAGATAAGCCATGATCATCTAGCCAGATATAAAGATTTTGTATAGCAGAATTAAGGCGAACAGAGCAATCGTCGATAGATTCTGAGGCATAATATAGAGCTATATCATCTGCGTATTGTAATATGTTACAATCGGATGAACAAGAAGAGTCAAGTTCAGAAGTATATAAATTATAGAGAATGGGACTTAAAACTGAGCCCTGAGGTAACCCCTTCCATACTATTCTTGGGGGATGCATAGTACCTTGGACTCGAACAGAAATATAACGTTGCATGAAAAGGTTACATATAATATTAATCATCCTCGCGGGAAGACTCAGCTGGAGCATTTTCTGCCTGAGTAGCGGGAGGAGAACATTATCATAGGCTGAAGTGACGTCAAGAAAGACACCAACAAGATGGTGACCCCTTGAGAGGGCCAGGCGAATTTCCGAAGAGAACACGCTCAGGCTATCCATCGTGCCCATACCTTTTCTAAACCCAAACTGCGATTTTGGCAAGATATTCCTGTTTTCAAGAATCCATTCTAATCTATTTTTTATTAAGTGTTCCATAATTTTAGCCAGAACTGACGATAAGGCAATAGGACGATAGGAGGAGGGGTCTTTAGGATCTTTATGGGGTTTAAGGATAGGAATGATGATTTGATGTTTCCATGACTCAGGAACAAACCCAGTTTCATAAATTTTGTTAAGAATAGAGAGTAAAATTAATTTTGAACAGTCAGAACATTTCTTTAAAAAGGAATAAGGAATACCATCAATACCAGGGGAGGAGTCGTGGAGATTGTCTAAAACAGAGCAAAGCTCATCACATGTAAAAGGATCATCCATTCGATCATAGGAAGGAGGAGAAGGGGAAGATGAAGGAAAACAATTTTCAGGAGGAACAAAAGGTGGAGCCAGCCTATCCAAAAAATCATAGAGCCAGACAGAAGGGTCGTTAGAAACAGGATTACTATCACTGAAAGAACCTCGGAAGTTTTTAATTTTTTTCCAAACAAGTGAAAAAGGGGTTCGGGGAGAAAGACTCTCACAGAAACGAAACCAGCCGTTACGTTTCTTCAAGGATAATTCCCTTTTTGATTTGGCATTTGTACTTTGAAAATTTAAGTAGTTTTCTAAAGACGGAAACTCCATAAAGACCTCTTCCATCTCATCCCGTTTGCGGATGATTTCCGTGCATTCATAATCCCACCAAGGGGGCGAAGGTATGAAATCTTTAGGAGACTTTTTAATTGGGATGAATTGATTGGCCGAAGTTAATAAAGCAGAAATAAAATCATTATAAGTTTGTAAAAAGTTTTCAACAGTTGTTACAGGAAATTGGTCTGTCTGGCTTGTAACGCATTGCTGAAATTCTGCCCACTTAGCCTTCGAGATACGAAACTTTAAGAGAGGAGGAAATGGCATAGGCGAGACAGGAACAGTATGGGATAAGGAGATAAGAATGGGGAGATGATCACTACCATATGAGCAGGATAATACCTTCCAGTTACACTGAGAGGCCAGATTGGGAGACGTTAAGGACAAGTCAACACAACTGGGATTCTGAGATGGAGGAGTTCTTCTAGTAGGCGAGCCATCATTTAATAAGCAAAGGTTATTATTATCAAAGAAATCAATGAGGTGAGCAGAAGGGTACTCACACTGAAGGGAACCCCACATAGTATGATGGCAGTTGAAGTCACCTACAACAACTAAAGGGATAGGAAGAGTTAAGAGGATAGAGCTTAATTCAGAGATAATGGAAGAATTAGGAGAAGGAATATAAATTGACACGAAGGTTGTATTTATAGCCCTGACGGCTACAATATTAAAAGAGGGAGAGTGGTGAGGGAGAGGAATCAATGAATGGATAAGGGATTGTTTAAGAAGAAGGGCACTTCCATCCCATCCACTAACATGATCATCGCGGAGACATGAATATCCAGGAATCCGAAAACGAGAACCCGGCTTTAACCATGTCTCCGAGATGGCCAAAATATGAGGATGGTAGGAGGTAATTAGAGAGATTATTTCATGTTTTTTATGTCTAATGCTCTTGCAATTCCATTGGAGAATTGTCGCCATTTTTATTAAGAGAATTAGGAATGAACTGATTAAGTTTTTCAGTGACAATGTACGGTATACTGATATTATGTTTGGTAATAATATCGATTAAAGAAAGCAAAAGTTGGATAATATTGGATAAATCAAGATTTTGTTTAGAATTATTATCTGAAGTTATAAGAGCACAACCATTAGGTTGGGAAGATTTTGGAGAACTAATTAGGGCAGAGTGAGCTTCTTTATCGAATCCCTTACTAAGGGGAGGGCGAGGTCGTTGGTTGAGAAGAACAGTTTTCCGTTGGGATGAAACAGGAGGGATTAAAGGGCTGGAGATTTCATATATTGGAGTGAGAGGGCTCATCGTAGGGCGAGTGGGAGTGGACATAGAGTTCGGAGAAGAGCGTGCGGAGTCAGCAAAAGAGCGACGGGTAGGGCGAAAACGGAGAGAGGCTTCATTGTATGGGATATTTTCCTCTGACATCACAATTTTTATCTGTTTCTGTCTCATATGTTCTGGGCAATTGAGGTCAGTAGCCAGATGTGGACCTGAGCAAGACAGACATGTAGCCTCACAACGGGGTACTTTACAGGAACGTCCATGATGAGGTTGAGCACACACAAAGCACCTTGGTTTGGACCTGCATTTATCTTGAGTGTGCCCAAAGCGGCAGCAATTGTTGCATTGGATAGTGGGAAGGGAGTAAAGGATTACTGGAAGAGAAGTGTAACAACAAAAGATTCTCTCAGGCAAGGTTTGACCTAAAAAAGTCACAACAACTGTTTGAGTAGGTAACCATTCAGTTTTATCGTCAGTAACAGATTTTCGGTTCAACCTTCTTGCTTTTATAGCCCGGCAACCTGGGGTGGAGCATTCTATACTACTCAGAAACTCCTCCATAGACCAGTCGATGGGAATTTGCTTCACAATACCCATTCGGGTAATGTGAAAAGCTGGGATAATTATTTTATAATTATGCTCCTGGAACAATGGACTGTCAATGAATTTATTGGCAGAAGAAGCATTCTCAAATTCAACAACAACACGGTTACGTCCTGCTGATTTAATTCCTCCCTTGATAACACCAGAGACCTTATTTCTGTAAATAATTTGAGCAAATTTAAGTAAATTAATTGTATAACCAGCTGATGGGTCGGGTTCCACTCTTGAGGCGTGGACAATAAAAGGGCCTTGATCGGAGTCGTTATACTTCAATTTAGTACCGCTAAATTCGGGGAGTGTGAATGTATGTTGAATCGAAGCGCTAGGGGGAGAGGAAGCATCCCGTTTGTTTAGAATACTCTCTGTAGCGGTTTGAGAGCGTTTGGCAGCCTTCAGAACTTTTTTGGAGTCTTCTCTGATTATAGATTCACTAGACATCACAAAATCATGACTTATGGAGTCACCTCCGCCCCCATCCGGGGGCTCCTCAGATTCCATCACCAACTACTAAATTATTAAAAAAAACACTTACCTCACAACAAGTAATAACGCAGGACAACACAAATATTAGTGAAACTAAGCAATATTAGTACAAAAAACCTAATTTAGAAATCGCGCACGTGTAGTAAACAATACCACTGACCAAATATCTTTATTTATTTACCGATACCGACATTCATTATAATGATTGTCAAACTCAAAGGTCAAACTGACAAATGAGATTACAGAGTAAACAAATATTGAGCCATAAACAAAAGCGTTCCGCTTTAAACAGAAATATGGATACCATATATCTACTGTTATTTCTTGATAAAACATAGATATATATTTTGTAAATTAATGTAACTTAATTTATTTGTTTTTTATCAATACCTATTTGTTTTCATTTTAAGCACTTGTCATGTGTTTAAATGTTTAAATGTCATATTGTTTAAATATTCGCTGAATATACCTAACTACTAAGCGAGGAGATTTCATTATTATCTATCCTTTGATTGATTTTTGTGCCTAAATGTTTTTTTTTTTTTTTTATGTTTTTGCTATGCTTTGGTGTTGCTGTTTGCACTGTTTTTGTTCTATTTCATGCATTTAACTATGACCAACTTGTGTTAGTGCTGGTAAGTGTAAGTTTTTGTCTGATAAAATTAGCTTTTACGGGTTATATACATTTGTTTAAATATACATATATATTATTTTTAAATATATTTATTATATATATATATATATATTTATATTTATTTAGTATGAGTATTAATAATATTGATCTGAATATTGACTCAGACGATGATAACACTTTTGTATCACTTTCCTCTTCGGCTGACAGTTTTCATAGTACTTACATCCCGCTTTCCTCTTCTCTTGATTCAACCTTCTCTCTTTTCCCAAAAAATTTTAATGTTGTTCATTTGAATGCGCAGAGTATTCCAGCTCACTATCCTGATCTCTTATCTTCCTTTGGCAACTCTAATATTCACGCTATCCTTATCTCCGAAACATTCCTCGAGCCATCTCTTCCTTCTTCCTCCTTCTCATTACCTAACTTTCATCTTATCCGCAATGATCGAACTGGAAAAGGAGGCGGAGGAGTTGCTATTTATTTACGTAACCACATTCCTTTCACTATCCTGAATAAATCCGATTCCCAATACTCTGAATCCGCCGAGCACATACTCATTGAGGTTATATTTGGACACATTAAGGTACTACTCGGTGTTTTTTACAGTCCTTCGCTCCACATAGACTACTTCGACACGTTCGAAAGTCTATTGGAAAATTCCTTGCCTAATGTTAACCATGCTATTATTATGGGCGACTTCAATACCTGCCTTATCAAAAATGACGCTCGTGCCAAGCGCTTATTGAACATAATTAATAGCTCCAATTTAAATTTTCTCCCATCCAATGCCACTCATTACTTTCCCAACTGCATCCCAAGCCAACTTGACCTATCCTTTGTTTCATCCTTGGAGCATGTTGAAATTCACGGACAACTAAGCCTGAACTGAACTGAAGCCTTTTCGTACCATGACCTAATATATCTGTCGTACAAAGTACGTCCGCCGAAAGTTAAACCCACTGTGGTCATGCGTCGAAGCTTCAAACATTTTGACAACGAAAAATTTATGCAGGATCTTAGTGCTATCAATTGGGACTCAATTTTAAACGCTTCTACTATCGATGAGAAACTTGAACTTTTTAACTCCTCTCTAAATGATCTCTTCGATAAACATGCTCCTTTCCGTCCCATCAAGCTCAAACACCTACCTGCACCTTGGTTATCTCAGGACATTCGGAAGTTAATGAAGAAGCGTGACAGAGCTAAATCAAAATTTAAATTAAACCCAACTATTGACAACCTCGTGAAATATAAGAGTTTACGTAATCGGTGCCGTAAAGTATGTAGAGATGCTCAACGTAAATATATACAAGATAAGATTGAGAACAGCAATTCTTCTCAGACATGGAAATTCCTACAATCTCTAGGTATTGGACGACAAGCATCCAGGATCCCTCATACTGTTGATCTCAATGCTCTGAACGGATTTTTTGCTAGTACTGTCCTAATGAACAACAGTGATATAATTAGTACTTTAAATCATTTTAGATCCTTGCCTATTCCTAACAGACCCTCTTTTCACTTTTCCCCAATTACTGCTAGTGACGTTAAGGCCAACATCCTTGCAATAAGATCCGATGCCACGGGATGTGATGGAATCAACCGTAGAATGATACTTGCTGTGTTAGATTATGTTCTCCCTATATTATTTCACATTTTCAATTTCTACCTTGACCATAATGAATTCCCTTCCACTTGGCGTTTAGCTTATATCCTTCCTATTCCCAAAAACAAAAATCCCATATCTTTCTTTCACTTTCGTCCAATATCTATCCTTCCATTTCTGTCTAAAGTGTTAGAACGTATTGTCCATCTTCAATTAACAAAGTATCTAGCAGAGTACAATGTACTCTCTGATTTCCAATCAGGATTTCGGAGAGGTCATAGTACTACTACTGCCCTACTTAAAGTATGCGACGATATACGTTTTAACATGGACAACAGACATGTTAGTATCCTGGCATTATTGGACTTCAGTAATGCGTTCAATACGGTTGATTTAGATCTCCTGCTGGCAGTGCTTCGGTCGATTAATATCTCTTCCGATGCATGTGAGTGGTTTCGTAGCAACCTGTTTGGTCGTCAGCAATGTGTACGGATTAATAATAAATTATCCAGCCTCCAATCTCTCTCATCTGGTGTTCCTCAAGGCAGTGTCCTCTCTCCACTTTTATTTTCCATTTTTATTAATACTGTATCCCATCTCCTCTCGTCTTCCTTTCATCTTTATGCTGACGACTTGCAGGTCTACGTTTCTGCTCCCTTAACAGGTATCGGAGGGGCTATTGAGAGGCTGAACCAGGAATTGCATAAAATTTGTACTTGGAGCAAGACGTGCGGGCTTCTTGTAAATCCAGATAAATCGCAGGTCATTATTATTGGCAGCTCCAAACTACTTACTAAAGTTGATTACGCCAACCTACCTGCGATCATCTTTAACAATACGCCTTTGTCACTTAGCAGTTCCGTTAAAAACCTTGGTCTTCTTATCGATAATACATTATCCTGGACTGTGCAAGTTGCTGAAGTCAGTAGAAAAGTTTTCGCCACATTTCATTTGTTAAAACGTTGGAAACACTTTCTGCCCATTAAGACTAAAATCACGTTATGTCAAACTCTTCTACTTCCTATTTTGGACTACGCAGATTGTTGTTACACAAACATTACTGAGGACCAACTCAATAAGCTAGAAAGGTTACAGAACGTTTGCATCAAATTCATCTTTGGTCTACGGAAATTTGATCACGTCTCCGAATATCGGGCGCAACTTAAGTGGCTTACTATTCGACATCGTCGCAACTTGCACATGTTATCTCTTCTTTACTCTATCCTCTATAATCCTCTTCTTCCCGCGTATTTGAAGGAACGGTTCTGTTTTGTGGGTACTGACGTCAGCTATCCACGTGAACTGCGGTCACGCTCTGACAACAAACTGTCACTGCCGGTCGCTCATACCCACTTCTATAGCGAATCCTTTACGATGACAGCTGCAAAGCTATGGAATACGCTCCCTACCGATATTCGTCAATCTGAGTCAATTTATATATTTAAAAATAGGTTACATAAGTATTATTTATCTATTCAATCTGCGTAAATACTATTTCCTATATTATCATACTATTAGTATTTATTTATTAAGTATTATATTTTATGTACGTAAGTTTTATTTTTATTCTATATGTTTAGTATAACTTTCTGCTATATATATAATTTTATTTATATAATTATTTGGTATATATAATACATATGTATTTATTAAACTTATATATATGTATTTTGTTATATATTATTTGTATTATTTAAAGATTAATTTTTAGTTGTTTAAGAATAAAACATGCTTGTTTGCACCATCCCGTTTCCCACAGACAAATTCTTACTCTAAAGGGTTGTCTGTAAGAGATTGCTTTAAGCAATAAGACCGCCTTTGCACGCTTCTCTTTTTTGTTATATGTTCTTGTAATGTTATGTACACTGTATCTTTTGTCTTTTGTGTGCAATAAAGTGTTTATAAATAAAAAAAAAATAAAAAAATCTAAGAAACTAGAAAGCAAAATGAATTCGAACTTTGTACAGATGGTTGCACGTTATCATTTGAAAACATTAACTCAGCCAGATCTCTAAAAATTGCTAACTTCTCATCGATTGTGCTATTTTTTACAGTTATTATTTCACTAAAAAAATATATCTAAGAAACTAGAAACCAAACTGAATTCGAACTTTGTACAGATGGTTGCTCGTTATCATTTGAAAACATTAACTGAGCCAGATCTCTCAAAATATGATAACTTCTCATCGATTATGCTATTTTTTACAGTTATTTTTTCATTTAAAGAAAATATTTAAGAAACTAGAAACCAAACTGAATTCGAACTTTGTACAGATGGTTGCTCGTTATCATTTGAAAACATTAACTCAGCCAGATCTCTAAAAATTGCTAATTTCTCATCGATTGTGCTATTTTTTACAGTTATTATTTCATTAAAAAAATATATCTAAGAAACTAGAAAGCAAAATGAATTCGAACTTTGTACAAATGGTTGCTCGTTATCATTTGAAAACATTAACTCAGCCAGATCTCTAAAAATTGCTAACTTCTCATCGATTGTGCTATTTTTTACAGTTATTATTTCACTAAAAAAATATATCTAAGAAACTAGAAAGCAAAATGAATTCGAACTTTGTACAGATGGTTGCTAGTTCTCATTTGAAAACATTAACTCAGCCAGATCTCTAAAAATTGCTAACTTCTCATCGATTGTGCTATTTTTACAGTTATTATTTCACTAAAAAAATATATCTAAGAAACTAGAAACCAAACTGAATTCGAACTTTGTACAGATGGTTGCTCGTTATCATTTGAAAACATTAACTGAGCCAGATCTCTCAAAATATGATAACTTCTCATCGATTCTGCTATTTTTTACAGTTATTATTTCATTTAAAAAAAATATCTAAGAAACTAGAAAGCAAAATGAATTCGAACTTTGTACAGATGGTTGCTAGTTCTCATTTGAAAACATTAACTGAGCACGATCTCTAAAAATTGCTAACTTCTCATCGATTATGCTTTTTTTACAGTTATTTTTTCATTTAAAGAAAATATTTAAGAAACTAGAAACCAAAATGAATTCGAACTTTGTACAGATGGTTGCTCGTTATCATTTGAAAACATTAACTGAGCCAGATCTCTCAAAATATGATAACTTCTCATCGATTATGCTATTTTTACAGTTATTTTTTCATTTAAGGACAATATTTAAGAAACTAGAAACCAAACTGAATTCGAATTTTGTACAGATGGTTGCTCGTTATCATTTGAAAACATTAACTGAGCCAGATCTCTCAAAATATGATAACTTCTCATCGATTATGCTATTTTTTACAGTTATTATTTCATTTAAAAAAAATATCTAAGAAACTAGAAAGCAAAATGAATTCGAACTTTGTACAGATGGTTGCTAGTTCTCATTTGAAAACATTAACTGAGCACGATCTCTAAAAATTGCTAACTTCTCATCGATTATGCTTTTTTTACAGTTATTTTTTCATTTAAAGAAAATATTTAAGAAACTAGAAACCAAAATGAATTCGAACTTTGTACAGATGGTTGCTCGTTATCATTTGAAAACATTAACTGAGCCAGATCTCTCAAAATATGATAACTTCTCATCGATTATGCTATTTTTACAGTTATTTTTTCATTTAAGGACAATATTTAAGAAACTAGAAACCAAACTGAATTCGAATTTTGTACAGATGGTTGCTCGTTATCATTTGAAAACATTAACTGAGCCAGATCTCTCAAAATATGATAACTTCTCATCGATTCTGCTATTTTTTACAGTTATTATTTCATTTAAAAAAAATATCTAAGAAACTAGAAAGCAAAATGAATTCGAACTTTGTACAGATGGTTGCTAGTTCTCATTTGAAAACATTAACTGAGCACGATCTCTAAAAATTGCTAACTTCTCATCGATTATGCTTTTTTTACAGTTATTTTTTCATTTAAAGAAAATATTTAAGAAACTAGAAACCAAACTGAATTCGAACTTTGTACAGATGGTTGCTCGTTATCATTTGAAAACATTAACTGAGCCAGATCTCTCAAAATATGATAACTTCTCATCGATTATGCTATTTTTTACAGTTATTATTTCATTTAAAAAAAATATCTAAGAAACTAGAAAGCAAAATGAATTCGAACTTTGTACAGATGGTTGCTAGTTCTCATTTGAAAACATTAACTGAGCACGATCTCTAAAAATTGCTAACTTCTCATCGATTATGCTTTTTTTACAGTTATTTTTTCATTTAAAGAAAATATTTAAGAAACTAGAAACCAAAATGAATTCGAACTTTGTACAGATGGTTGCTCGTTATCATTTGAAAACATTAACTGAGCCAGATCTCTCAAAATATGATAACTTCTCATCGATTATGCTATTTTTACAGTTATTTTTTCATTTAAGGACAATATTTAAGAAACTAGAAACCAAACTGAATTCGAATTTTGTACAGATGGTTGCTCGTTATCATTTGAAAACATTAACTGAGCCAGATCTCTCAAAATATGATAACTTCTCATCGATTCTGCTATTTTTTACAGTTATTATTTCATTTAAAAAAAATATCTAAGAAACTAGAAAGCAAAATGAATTCGAACTTTGTACAGATGGTTGCTAGTTCTCATTTGAAAACATTAACTGAGCACGATCTCTAAAAATTGCTAACTTCTCATCGATTATGCTTTTTTTACAGTTATTTTTTCATTTAAAGAAAATATTTAAGAAACTAGAAACCAAACTGAATTCGAACTTTGTACAGATGGTTGCTCGTTATCATTTGAAAACATTAACTGAGCCAGATCTCTCAAAATATGATAACTTCTCATCGATTATGCTATTTTTTACAGTTATTATTTCATTTAAAAAAAATATCTAAGAAACTAGAAAGCAAAATGAATTCGAACTTTGTACAGATGGTTGCTAGTTCTCATTTGAAAACATTAACTGAGCACGATCTCTAAAAATTGCTAACTTCTCATCGATTATGCTTTTTTTACAGTTATTTTTTCATTTAAAGAAAATATTTAAGAAACTAGAAACCAAACTGAATTCGAACTTTGTACAGATGGTTGCTCGTTATCATTTGAAAACATTAACTGAGCCAGATCTCTCAAAATATGATAACTTCTCATCGATTATGCTATTTTTTACAGTTATTATTTCATTTAAAAAAAATATCTAAGAAACTAGAAAGCAAAATGAATTCGAACTTTGTACAGATGGTTGCTCGTTATCATTTGAAAACATTAACTCAGCCAGATCTCTAAAAATTGCTAATTTCTCATCGATTGTGCTATTTTTTACAGTTATTATTTCATTAAAAAAATATATCTAAGAAACTAGAAAGCAAAATGAATTCGAACTTTGTACAAATGGTTGCTCGTTATCATTTGAAAACATTAACTCAGCCAGATCTCTAAAAATTGCTAACTTCTCATCGATTGTGCTATTTTTTACAGTTATTATTTCACTAAAAAAATATATCTAAGAAACTAGAAAGCAAAATGAATTCGAACTTTGTACAGATGGTTGCTAGTTCTCATTTGAAAACATTAACTCAGCCAGATCTCTAAAAATTGCTAACTTCTCATCGATTGTGCTATTTTTACAGTTATTATTTCACTAAAAAAATATATCTAAGAAACTAGAAACCAAACTGAATTCGAACTTTGTACAGATGGTTGCTCGTTATCATTTGAAAACATTAACTGAGCCAGATCTCTCAAAATATGATAACTTCTCATCGATTCTGCTATTTTTTACAGTTATTATTTCATTTAAAAAAAATATCTAAGAAACTAGAAAGCAAAATGAATTCGAACTTTGTACAGATGGTTGCTAGTTCTCATTTGAAAACATTAACTGAGCACGATCTCTAAAAATTGCTAACTTCTCATCGATTATGCTTTTTTTACAGTTATTTTTTCATTTAAAGAAAATATTTAAGAAACTAGAAACCAAACTGAATTCCAACTTTGTACAGATGGTTGCTCGTTATCATTTGAAAACATTAACTGAGCCAGATCTCTCAAAATATGATAACTTCTCATCGATTATGCTATTTTTTACAGTTATTTTTTCATTTAAAGAAAATATTTAAGAAACTAGAAACCAAACTGAATTCGAACTTTGTACAGATGGTTGCTCGTTATCATTTGAAAACATTAACTCAGCCAGATCTCTAAAAATTGCTAATTTCTCATCGATTGTGCTATTTTTTACAGTTATTATTTCATTAAAAAAATATATCTAAGAAACTAGAAAGCAAAATGAATTCGAACTTTGTACAAATGGTTGCTCGTTATCATTTGAAAACATTAACTCAGCCAGATCTCTAAAAATTGCTAACTTCTCATCGATTGTGCTATTTTTTACAGTTATTATTTCACTAAAAAAATATATCTAAGAAACTAGAAAGCAAAATGAATTCGAACTTTGTACAGATGGTTGCTAGTTCTCATTTGAAAACATTAACTCAGCCAGATCTCTAAAAATTGCTAACTTCTCATCGATTGTGCTATTTTTACAGTTATTATTTCACTAAAAAAATATATCTAAGAAACTAGAAACCAAACTGAATTCGAACTTTGTACAGATGGTTGCTCGTTATCATTTGAAAACATTAACTGAGCCAGATCTCTCAAAATATGATAACTTCTCATCGATTCTGCTATTTTTTACAGTTATTATTTCATTTAAAAAAAATATCTAAGAAACTAGAAAGCAAAATGAATTCGAACTTTGTACAGATGGTTGCTAGTTCTCATTTGAAAACATTAACTGAGCACGATCTCTAAAAATTGCTAACTTCTCATCGATTATGCTTTTTTTACAGTTATTTTTTCATTTAAAGAAAATATTTAAGAAACTAGAAACCAAAATGAATTCGAACTTTGTACAGATGGTTGCTCGTTATCATTTGAAAACATTAACTGAGCCAGATCTCTCAAAATATGATAACTTCTCATCGATTATGCTATTTTTACAGTTATTTTTTCATTTAAGGACAATATTTAAGAAACTAGAAACCAAACTGAATTCGAATTTTGTACAGATGGTTGCTCGTTATCATTTGAAAACATTAACTGAGCCAGATCTCTCAAAATATGATAACTTCTCATCGATTATGCTATTTTTTACAGTTATTATTTCATTTAAAAAAAATATCTAAGAAACTAGAAAGCAAAATGAATTCGAACTTTGTACAGATGGTTGCTAGTTCTCATTTGAAAACATTAACTGAGCACGATCTCTAAAAATTGCTAACTTCTCATCGATTATGCTTTTTTTACAGTTATTTTTTCATTTAAAGAAAATATTTAAGAAACTAGAAACCAAAATGAATTCGAACTTTGTACAGATGGTTGCTCGTTATCATTTGAAAACATTAACTGAGCCAGATCTCTCAAAATATGATAACTTCTCATCGATTATGCTATTTTTACAGTTATTTTTTCATTTAAGGACAATATTTAAGAAACTAGAAACCAAACTGAATTCGAATTTTGTACAGATGGTTGCTCGTTATCATTTGAAAACATTAACTGAGCCAGATCTCTCAAAATATGATAACTTCTCATCGATTCTGCTATTTTTTACAGTTATTATTTCATTTAAAAAAAATATCTAAGAAACTAGAAAGCAAAATGAATTCGAACTTTGTACAGATGGTTGCTAGTTCTCATTTGAAAACATTAACTGAGCACGATCTCTAAAAATTGCTAACTTCTCATCGATTATGCTTTTTTTACAGTTATTTTTTCATTTAAAGAAAATATTTAAGAAACTAGAAACCAAACTGAATTCGAACTTTGTACAGATGGTTGCTCGTTATCATTTGAAAACATTAACTGAGCCAGATCTCTCAAAATATGATAACTTCTCATCGATTATGCTATTTTTTACAGTTATTATTTCATTTAAAAAAAATATCTAAGAAACTAGAAAGCAAAATGAATTCGAACTTTGTACAGATGGTTGCTCGTTATCATCTGAAAACATTAACTCAGCCAGATCTCTAAAAATTGCTAACTTCTCATCGATTGTGCTATTTTTTACAGTTATTATTTCATTAAAAAAATATATCTAAGAAACTAGAAAGCAAAATGAATTCGAACTTTGTACCGATGGTTGCTCGTTATCATTTGAAAACATTAACTGAGCCAGATCTCTCAAAATATGATAACTTCTCATCGATTATGCTATTTTTTACAGTTATTATTTCATTTAAAAAAAATATCTAAGAAACTAGAAAGCAAAATGAATTCGAACTTTGTACAGATGGTTGCTCGTTATCATCTGAAAACATTAACTCAGCCAGATCTCTAAAAATTGCTAACTTCTCATCGATTGTGCTATTTTTTACAGTTATTATTTCATTAAAAAAATATATCTAAGAAACTAGAAAGCAAAATGAATTCGAACTTTGTACCGATGGTTGCTCGTTATCATTTGAAAACATTAACTCAGCCAGATCTCTAAAAATTGCTAATTTCTCATCGATTGTGCTATTTTTTACAGTTATTATTTCATTAAAAAAATATATCTAAGAAACTAGAAAGCAAAATGAATTCGAACTTTGTACAAATGGTTGCTCGTTATCATTTGAAAACATTAACTCAGCCAGATCTCTAAAAATTGCTAACTTCTCATCGATTGTGCTATTTTTTACAGTTATTATTTCACTAAAAAAATATATCTAAGAAACTAGAAAGCAAAATGAATTCGAACTTTGTACAGATGGTTGCTAGTTCTCATTTGAAAACATTAACTCAGCCAGATCTCTAAAAATTGCTAACTTCTCATCGATTGTGCTATTTTTACAGTTATTATTTCACTAAAAAAATATATCTAAGAAACTAGAAACCAAACTGAATTCGAACTTTGTACAGATGGTTGCTCGTTATCATTTGAAAACATTAACTGAGCCAGATCTCTCAAAATATGATAACTTCTCATCGATTCTGCTATTTTTTACAGTTATTATTTCATTTAAAAAAAATATCTAAGAAACTAGAAAGCAAAATGAATTCGAACTTTGTACAGATGGTTGCTAGTTCTCATTTGAAAACATTAACTGAGCACGATCTCTAAAAATTGCTAACTTCTCATCGATTATGCTTTTTTTACAGTTATTTTTTCATTTAAAGAAAATATTTAAGAAACTAGAAACCAAAATGAATTCGAACTTTGTACAGATGGTTGCTCGTTATCATTTGAAAACATTAACTGAGCCAGATCTCTCAAAATATGATAACTTCTCATCGATTATGCTATTTTTACAGTTATTTTTTCATTTAAGGACAATATTTAAGAAACTAGAAACCAAACTGAATTCGAATTTTGTACAGATGGTTGCTCGTTATCATTTGAAAACATTAACTGAGCCAGATCTCTCAAAATATGATAACTTCTCATCGATTATGCTATTTTTTACAGTTATTATTTCATTTAAAAAAAATATCTAAGAAACTAGAAAGCAAAATGAATTCGAACTTTGTACAGATGGTTGCTAGTTCTCATTTGAAAACATTAACTGAGCACGATCTCTAAAAATTGCTAACTTCTCATCGATTATGCTTTTTTTACAGTTATTTTTTCATTTAAAGAAAATATTTAAGAAACTAGAAACCAAAATGAATTCGAACTTTGTACAGATGGTTGCTCGTTATCATTTGAAAACATTAACTGAGCCAGATCTCTCAAAATATGATAACTTCTCATCGATTATGCTATTTTTACAGTTATTTTTTCATTTAAGGACAATATTTAAGAAACTAGAAACCAAACTGAATTCGAATTTTGTACAGATGGTTGCTCGTTATCATTTGAAAACATTAACTGAGCCAGATCTCTCAAAATATGATAACTTCTCATCGATTCTGCTATTTTTTACAGTTATTATTTCATTTAAAAAAAATATCTAAGAAACTAGAAAGCAAAATGAATTCGAACTTTGTACAGATGGTTGCTAGTTCTCATTTGAAAACATTAACTGAGCACGATCTCTAAAAATTGCTAACTTCTCATCGATTATGCTTTTTTTACAGTTATTTTTTCATTTAAAGAAAATATTTAAGAAACTAGAAACCAAACTGAATTCGAACTTTGTACAGATGGTTGCTCGTTATCATTTGAAAACATTAACTGAGCCAGATCTCTCAAAATATGATAACTTCTCATCGATTATGCTATTTTTTACAGTTATTATTTCATTTAAAAAAAATATCTAAGAAACTAGAAAGCAAAATGAATTCGAACTTTGTACAGATGGTTGCTAGTTCTCATTTGAAAACATTAACTGAGCACGATCTCTAAAAATTGCTAACTTCTCATCGATTATGCTTTTTTTACAGTTATTTTTTCATTTAAAGAAAATATTTAAGAAACTAGAAACCAAACTGAATTCGAACTTTGTACAGATGGTTGCTCGTTATCATTTGAAAACATTAACTGAGCCAGATCTCTCAAAATATGATAACTTCTCATCGATTATGCTATTTTTTACAGTTATTATTTCATTTAAAAAAAATATCTAAGAAACTAGAAAGCAAAATGAATTCGAACTTTGTACAGATGGTTGCTCGTTATCATTTGAAAACATTAACTCAGCCAGATCTCTAAAAATTGCTAATTTCTCATCGATTGTGCTATTTTTTACAGTTATTATTTCATTAAAAAAATATATCTAAGAAACTAGAAAGCAAAATGAATTCGAACTTTGTACAAATGGTTGCTCGTTATCATTTGAAAACATTAACTCAGCCAGATCTCTAAAAATTGCTAACTTCTCATCGATTGTGCTATTTTTTACAGTTATTATTTCACTAAAAAAATATATCTAAGAAACTAGAAAGCAAAATGAATTCGAACTTTGTACAGATGGTTGCTAGTTCTCATTTGAAAACATTAACTCAGCCAGATCTCTAAAAATTGCTAACTTCTCATCGATTGTGCTATTTTTACAGTTATTATTTCACTAAAAAAATATATCTAAGAAACTAGAAACCAAACTGAATTCGAACTTTGTACAGATGGTTGCTCGTTATCATTTGAAAACATTAACTGAGCCAGATCTCTCAAAATATGATAACTTCTCATCGATTCTGCTATTTTTTACAGTTATTATTTCATTTAAAAAAAATATCTAAGAAACTAGAAAGCAAAATGAATTCGAACTTTGTACAGATGGTTGCTAGTTCTCATTTGAAAACATTAACTGAGCACGATCTCTAAAAATTGCTAACTTCTCATCGATTATGCTTTTTTTACAGTTATTTTTTCATTTAAAGAAAATATTTAAGAAACTAGAAACCAAACTGAATTCGAACTTTGTACAGATGGTTGCTCGTTATCATTTGAAAACATTAACTCAGCCAGATCTCTAAAAATTGCTAACTTCTCATCGATTGTGCTATTTTTTACAGTTATTATTTCATTAAAAAAATATATCTAAGAAACTAGAAAGCAAAATGAATTCGAACTTTGTACAGATGGTTGCTCGTTATCATTTGAAAACATTAACTCAGCCAGATCTCTAAAAATTGCTAACTTCTCATCGATTGTGCTATTTTTTACAGTTATTATTTCACTAAAAAAATATATCTAAGAAACTAGAAAGCAAAATGAATTCGAACTTTGTACAGATGGTTGCTCGTTATCATCTGAAAACATTAACTCAGCCAGATCTCTAAAAATTGCTAACTTCTCATCGATTGTGCTATTTTTTACAGTTATTATTTCATTAAAAAAATATATCTAAGAAACTAGAAAGCAAAATGAATTCGAACTTTGTACAGATGGTTGCTCGTTATCATTTGAAAACATTAACTCAGCCAGATCTCTCAAAATATGATAACTTCTCATCGATTATGCTATTTTTTACAGTTATTATTTCATTTAAAAAAAATATCTAAGAAACTAGAAAGCAAAATGAATTCGAACTTTGTACAGATGGTTGCTAGTTCTCATTTGAAAACATTAACTGAGCACGATCTCTAAAAATTGCTAACTTCTCATCGATTGTGCTATTTTTTACAGTTATTATTTCACTAAAAAAATATATCTAAGAAACTAGAAACCAAAATGAATTCGAACTTTGTACAGATGGTTGCTCGTTATCATCTGAAAACATTAACTCAGCCAGATCTCTAAAAATTGCTAACTTCTCATCGATTGTGCTATTTTTTACAGTTATTATTTCATTAAAAAAATATATCTAAGAAACTAGAAAGCAAAATGAATTCGAACTTTGTACAGATGGTTGCTCGTTATCATTTGAAAACATTAACTCAGCCAGATCTCTCAAAATATGATAACTTCTCATCGATTATGCTATTTTTTACAGTTATTATTTCATTTAAAAAAAATATCTAAGAAACTAGAAAGCAAAATGAATTCGAACTTTGTACAGATGGTTGCTAGTTCTCATTTGAAAACATTAACTGAGCACGATCTCTAAAAATTGCTAACTTCTCATCGATTATGCTTTTTTTACAGTTATTTTTTCATTTAAAGAAAATATTTAAGAAACTAGAAACCAAACTGAATTCGAACTTTGTACAGATGGTTGCTCGTTATCATTTGAAAACATTAACTCAGCCAGATCTCTAAAAATTGCTAACTTCTCATCGATTGTGCTATTTTTTACAGTTATTATTTCATTAAAAAAATATATCTAAGAAACTAGAAAGCAAAATGAATTCGAACTTTGTACAAATGGTTGCTCGTTATCATTTGAAAACATTAACTCAGCCAGATCTCTAAAAATTGCTAACTTCTCATCGATTGTGCTATTTTTTACAGTTATTATTTCACTAAAAAAATATATCTAAGAAACTAGAAAGCAAAATGAATTCGAACTTTGTACAGATGGTTGCTAGTTCTCATTTGAAAACATTAACTCAGCCAGATCTCTAAAAATTGCTAACTTCTCATCGATTGTGCTATTTTTACAGTTATTATTTCACTAAAAAAATATATCTAAGAAACTAGAAGCCAAAATGAATTCGAACTTTGTACAGATGGTTGCTAGTTCTCATTTGAAAACATTAACTGAGCCAGATCGCTAAAAATTGCTAACTTCTCATCGATTGTGCTATTTTTTACAGTTATTATTTCATTAAAAAAATATATCTAAGAAACTAGAAACCAAAATGAATTCGAACTTTGTACAGATGGTTGCTCGTTATCATTTGAAAACATTAACTCAGCCAGATCTCTAAAAATTGCTAACTTCTCATCGATTGTGCTATTTTTTACAGTTATTATTTCACTAAAAAAATATATCTAAGAAACTAGAAACCAAAATGAATTCGAACTTTGTACAGATGGTTGCTCGTTATCATCTGAAAACATTAACTCAGCCAGATCTCTAAAAATTGCTAACTTCTCATCGATTGTGCTATTTTTTACAGTTATTATTTCATTAAAAAAATATATCTAAGAAACTAGAAAGCAAAATGAATTCGAACTTTGTACAGATGGTTGCTCGTTATCATTTGAAAACATTAACTCAGCCAGATCTCTGAAAATTGCTAACTTCTCATCGATTGTGCTATTTTTTACAGTTATTATTTCACTAAAAAAATATATCTAAGAAACTAGAAACCAAAATGAATTAGAACTTTGTACAGATGGTTGCTCGTTATCATTTGAAAACATTAACTGAGCCAGATCTCTCAAAATATGATAACTTCTCATCGATTCTGCTATTTTTTACAGTTATTATTTCATTTAAAAAAAATATCTAAGAAACTAGAAAGCAAAATGAATTCGAACTTTGTACAGATGGTTGCTAGTTCTCATTTGAAAACATTAACTGAGCACGATCTCTAAAAATTGCTAACTTCTCATCGATTATGCTTTTTTTACAGTTATTTTTTCATTTAAAGAAAATATTTAAGAAACTAGAAACCAAAATGAATTCGAACTTTGTACAGATGGTTGCTCGTTATCATTTGAAAACATTAACTCAGCCAGATCTCTAAAAATTGCTAACTTCTCATCGATTGTGCTATTTTTTACAGTTATTATTTCATTAAAAAAATATATCTAAGAAACTAGAAAGCAAAATGAATTCGAACTTTGTACAGATGGTTGCTCGTTATCATTTGAAAACATTAACTCAGCCAGATCTCTAAAAATTGCTAACTTCTCATCGATTGTGCTATTTTTTACAGTTATTATTTCACTAAAAAAATATATCTAAGAAACTAGAAACCAAAATGAATTCGAACTTTGTACAGATGGTTGCTCGTTATCATCTGAAAACATTAACTCAGCCAGATCTCTAAAAATTGCTAACTTCTCATCGATTGTGCTATTTTTTACAGTTATTATTTCATTAAAAAAATATATCTAAGAAACTAGAAAGCAAAATGAATTCGAACTTTGTACAGATGGTTGCTCGTTATCATTTGAAAACATTAACTCAGCCAGATCTCTGAAAATTGCTAACTTCTCATCGATTGTGCTATTTTTTACAGTTATTATTTCACTAAAAAAATATATCTAAGAAACTAGAAACCAAAATGAATTAGAACTTTGTACAGATGGTTGCTCGTTATCATTTGAAAACATTAACTGAGCCAGATCTCTCAAAATATGATAACTTCTCATCGATTCTGCTATTTTTTACAGTTATTATTTCATTTAAAAAAAATATCTAAGAAACTAGAAAGCAAAATGAATTCGAACTTTGTACAGATGGTTGCTAGTTCTCATTTGAAAACATTAACTGAGCACGATCTCTAAAAATTGCTAACTTCTCATCGATTATGCTTTTTTTACAGTTATTTTTTCATTTAAAGAATATATTTAAGAAACTAGAAACCAAACTGAATTCGAACTTTGTACAGATGGTTGCTCGTTATCATTTGAAAACATTAACTCAGCCAGATCTCTAAAAATTGCTAACTTCTCATCGATTGTGCTATTTTTTACAGTTATTATTTCATTAAAAAAATATATCTAAGAAACTAGAAAGCAAAATGAATTCGAACTTTGTACAGATGGTTGCTCGTTATCATTTGAAAACATTAACTCAGCCAGATCTCTAAAAATTGCTAACTTCTCATCGATTGTGCTAGTTTTTACAGTTATTATTTCATTAAAAAAATATATCTAAGAAACTAGAAAGCAAAATGAATTCGAACTTTGTGCAGATGGTTGCTCGTTATCATTTGAAAACATTAACTCAGCCAGATCTCTGAAAATTGCTAACTTCTCATCGATTGTGCTATTTTTTACAGTTATTATTTCACTAAAAAAATATATCTAAGAAACTAGAAACCAAAATGAATGCGAACTTTGTACAGATGGTTGCTCGTTATCATTTGAAAACATTAACTGAGCCAGATCTCTCAAAATATGATAACTTCTCATCGATTATGCAATTTTTTACAGTTATTATTTCATTTAAAAAAAATATCTAAGAAACTAGAAAGCAACATGAATTCGAACTTTGTACAGATGGTTGCTAGTTCTCATTTGAAAACATTAACTGAGCACGATCTCTAAAAATTGCTAACTTCTCATCGATTATGCTATTTTTACAGTTATTTTTTCATTTAAAGAAAATATTTAAGAAACTAGAAACCAAACTGAATTCGAACTTTGTACAGATGGTTGCTCGTTATCATTTGAAAACATTAACTCAGCCAGATCTCTAAAAATTGCTAACTTCTCATCGATTGTGCTATTTTTTACAGTTATTATTTCATTAAAAAAAAATATCTAAGAAACTAGAAAGCAAAATGAATTCGAACTTTGTACAGATGGTTGCTAGTTCTCATTTGAAAACATTAACTGAGCACGATCTCTAAAAATTGCTAACTTCTCATCGATTATGCTTTTTTTACAGTTATTTTTTCATTTAAAGAAAATATTTAAGAAACTAGAAACCAAACTGAATTCGAACTTTGTACAGATGGTTGCTCGTTATCATTTGAAAACATTAACTCAGCCAGATCTCTAAAAATTGCTAACTTCTCATCGATTGTGCTATTTTTTACAGTTATTATTTCATTAAAAAAATATATCTAAGAAACTAGAAAGCAAAATGAATTCGAACTTTGTACAAATGGTTGCTCGTTATCATTTGAAAACATTAACTCAGCCAGATCTCTAAAAATTGCTAACTTCTCATCGATTGTGCTATTTTTTACAGTTATTATTTCACTAAAAAAATATATCTAAGAAACTAGAAAGCAAAATGAATTCGAACTTTGTACAGATGGTTGCTAGTTCTCATTTGAAAACATTAACTCAGCCAGATCTCTAAAAATTGCTAACTTCTCATCGATTGTGCTATTTTTACAGTTATTATTTCACTAAAAAAATATATCTAAGAAACTAGAAGCCAAAATGAATTCGAACTTTGTACAGATGGTTGCTAGTTCTCATTTGAAAACATTAACTGAGCCAGATCTCTCAAAATATGATAACTTCTCATCGATTATGCAATTTTTTACAGTTATTATTTCATTTAAAAAAAATATCTAAGAAACTAGAAAGCAACATGAATTCGAACTTTGTACAGATGGTTGCTAGTTCTCATTTGAAAACATTAACTGAGCACGATCTCTAAAAATTGCTAACTTCTCATCGATTATGCTATTTTTACAGTTATTTTTTCATTTAAAGAAAATATTTAAGAAACTAGAAACCAAACTGAATTCGAACTTTGTACAGATGGTTGCTCGTTATCATTTGAAAACATTAACTCAGCCAGATCTCTAAAAATTGCTAACTTCTCATCGATTGTGCTATTTTTTACAGTTATTATTTCATTAAAAAAAAATATCTAAGAAACTAGAAAGCAAAATGAATTCGAACTTTGTACAGATGGTTGCTAGTTCTCATTTGAAAACATTAACTGAGCACGATCTCTAAAAATTGCTAACTTCTCATCGATTATGCTTTTTTTACAGTTATTTTTTCATTTAAAGAAAATATTTAAGAAACTAGAAACCAAACTGAATTCGAACTTTGTACAGATGGTTGCTCGTTATCATTTGAAAACATTAACTCAGCCAGATCTCTAAAAATTGCTAACTTCTCATCGATTGTGCTATTTTTTACAGTTATTATTTCATTAAAAAAATATATCTAAGAAACTAGAAAGCAAAATGAATTCGAACTTTGTACAAATGGTTGCTCGTTATCATTTGAAAACATTAACTCAGCCAGATCTCTAAAAATTGCTAACTTCTCATCGATTGTGCTATTTTTTACAGTTATTATTTCACTAAAAAAATATATCTAAGAAACTAGAAAGCAAAATGAATTCGAACTTTGTACAGATGGTTGCTAGTTCTCATTTGAAAACATTAACTCAGCCAGATCTCTAAAAATTGCTAACTTCTCATCGATTGTGCTATTTTTACAGTTATTATTTCACTAAAAAAATATATCTAAGAAACTAGAAGCCAAAATGAATTCGAACTTTGTACAGATGGTTGCTAGTTCTCATTTGAAAACATTAACTGAGCCAGATCGCTAAAAATTGCTAACTTCTCATCGATTGTGCTATTTTTTACAGTTATTATTTCATTAAAAAAATATATCTAAGAAACTAGAAACCAAAATGAATTCGAACTTTGTACAGATGGTTGCTCGTTATCATTTGAAAACATTAACTCAGCCAGATCTCTAAAAATTGCTAACTTCTCATCGATTGTGCTATTTTTTACAGTTATTATTTCACTAAAAAAATATATCTAAGAAACTAGAAACCAAAATGAATTCGAACTTTGTACAGATGGTTGCTCGTTATCATCTGAAAACATTAACTCAGCCAGATCTCTAAAAATTGCTAACTTCTCATCGATTGTGCTATTTTTTACAGTTATTATTTCATTAAAAAAATATATCTAAGAAACTAGAAAGCAAAATGAATTCGAACTTTGTACAGATGGTTGCTCGTTATCATTTGAAAACATTAACTCAGCCAGATCTCTAAAAATTGCTAACTTCTCATCGATTGTGCTATTTTTTACAGTTATTATTTCATTTAAAAAAAATATCTAAGAAACTAGAAAGCAAAATGAATTCGAACTTTGTACAGATGGTTGCTAGTTCTCATTTGAAAACATTAACTGAGCACGATCTCTAAAAATTGCTAACTTCTCATCGATTATGCTTTTTTTACAGTTATTTTTTCATTTAAAGAAAATATTTAAGAAACTAGAAACCAAACTGAATTCGAACTTTGTACAGATGGTTGCTCGTTATCATTTGAAAACATTAACTCAGCCAGATCTCTAAAAATTGCTAACTTCTCATCGATTGTGCTATTTTTTACAGTTATTATTTCATTAAAAAAATATATCTAAGAAACTAGAAAGCAAAATGAATTCGAACTTTGTACAAATGGTTGCTCGTTATCATTTGAAAACATTAACTCAGCCAGATCTCTAAAAATTGCTAACTTCTCATCGATTGTGCTATTTTTACAGTTATTATTTCACTAAAAAAATATATCTAAGAAACTAGAAGCCAAAATGAATTCGAACTTTGTACAGATGGTTGCTAGTTCTCATTTGAAAACATTAACTGAGCCAGATCGCTAAAAATTGCTAACTTCTCATCGATTGTGCTATTTTTTACAGTTATTATTTCATTAAAAAAATATATCTAAGAAACTAGAAACCAAAATGAATTCGAACTTTGTACAGATGGTTGCTCGTTATCATTTGAAAACATTCACTCAGCCAGATCTCTAAAAATTGCTAACTTCTCATCGATTGTGCTATTTTTTACAGTTATTATTTCACTAAAAAAATATATCTAAGAAACTAGAAACCAAAATGAATTCGAACTTTGTACAGATGGTTGCTCGTTATCATCTGAAAACATTAACTCAGCCAGATCTCTAAAAATTGCTAACTTCTCATCGATTGTGCTATTTTTTACAGTTATTATTTCATTAAAAAAATATATCTAAGAAACTAGAAAGCAAAATGAATTCGAACTTTGTACCGATGGTTGCTCGTTATCATTTGAAAACATTAACTCAGCCAGATCTCTGAAAATTGCTAACTTCTCATCGATTGTGCTATTTTTTACAGTTATTATTTCACTAAAAAAATATATCTAAGAAACTAGAAACCAAAATGAATTAGAACTTTGTACAGATGGTTGCTCGTTATCATTTGAAAACATTAACTGAGCCAGATCTCTCAAAATATGATAACTTCTCATCGATTCTGCTATTTTTTACAGTTATTATTTCATTTAAAAAAAATATCTAAGAAACTAGAAAGCAAAATGAATTCGAACTTTGTACAGATGGTTGCTAGTTCTCATTTGAAAACATTAACTGAGCACGATCTCTAAAAATTGCTAACTTCTCATCGATTATGCTTTTTTTACAGTTATTTTTTCATTTAAAGAAAATATTTAAGAAACTAGAAACCAAACTGAATTCGAACTTTGTACAGATGGTTGCTCGTTATCATTTGAAAACATTAACTCAGCCAGATCTCTAAAAATTGCTAACTTCTCATCGATTGTGCTATTTTTTACAGTTATTATTTCATTAAAAAAATATATCTAAGAAACTAGAAAGCAAAATGAATTCGAACTTTGTACAGATGGTTGCTCGTTATCATTTGAAAACATTAACTCAGCCAGATCTCTAAAAATTGCTAACTTCTCATCGATTGTGCTATTTTTTACAGTTATTATTTCATTAAAAAAATATATCTAAGAAACTAGAAAGCAAAATGAATTCGAACTTTGTACAGATGGTTGCTCGTTATCATTTGAAAACATTAACTCAGCCAGATCTCTAAAAATTGCTAACTTCTCATCGATTGTGCTAGTTTTTACAGTTATTATTTCATTAAAAAAATATATCTAAGAAACTAGAAAGCAAAATGAATTCGAACTTTGTGCAGATGGTTGCTCGTTATCATTTGAAAACATTAACTCAGCCAGATCTCTGAAAATTGCTAACTTCTCATCGATTGTGCTATTTTTTACAGTTATTATTTCACTAAAAAAATATATCTAAGAAACTAGAAACCAAAATGAATGCGAACTTTGTACAGATGGTTGCTCGTTATCATTTGAAAACATTAACTGAGCCAGATCTCTCAAAATATGATAACTTCTCATCGATTATGCAATTTTTTACAGTTATTATTTCATTTAAAAAAAATATCTAAGAAACTAGAAAGCAACATGAATTCGAACTTTGTACAGATGGTTGCTAGTTCTCATTTGAAAACATTAACTGAGCACGATCTCTAAAAATTGCTAACTTCTCATCGATTATGCTATTTTTACAGTTATTTTTTCATTTAAAGAAAATATTTAAGAAACTAGAAACCAAACTGAATTCGAACTTTGTACAGATGGTTGCTCGTTATCATTTGAAAACATTAACTCAGCCAGATCTCTAAAAATTGCTAACTTCTCATCGATTGTGCTATTTTTTACAGTTATTATTTCACTAAAAAAATATATCTAAGAAACTAGAAACCAAAATGAATTAGAACTTTGTACAGATGGTTGCTCGTTATCATTTGAAAACATTAACTGAGCCAGATCTCTCAAAATATGATAACTTCTCATCGATTATGCTTTTTTTACAGTTATTTTTTCATTTAAAGAAAATATTTAAGAAACTAGAAACCAAAATGAATTCGAACTTTGTACAGATGGTTGCTCGTTATCATTTGAAAACATTAACTGAGCCAGATCTCTCAAAATATGATAACTTCTCATCGATTATGCTATTTTTACAGTTATTTTTTCATTTAAGGACAATATTTAAGAAACTAGAAACCAAATTGAATTCGAATTTTGTACAGATGGTTGCTCGTTATCATTTGAAAACATTAACTGAGCCAGATCTCTCAAAATATGATAACTTCTCATCGATTATGCTATTTTTTACAGTTATTATTTCATTTAAAAAAAATATCTAAGAAACTAGAAAGCAAAATGAATTCGAACTTTGTACAGATGGTTGCTAGTTCTCATTTGAAAACATTAACTGAGCACGATCTCTAAAAATTGCTAACTTCTCATCGATTATGCTTTTTTTACAGTTATTTTTTCATTTAAAGAAAATATTTAAGAAACTAGAAACCAAACTGAATTCGAACTTTGTACAGATGGTTGCTCGTTATCATTTGAAAACATTAACTGAGCCAGATCTCTCAAAATATGATAACTTCTCATCGATTATGCTATTTTTTACAGTTATTATTTCATTTAAAAAAAATATCTAAGAAACTAGAAAGCAAAATGAATTCGAACTTTGTACAGATGGTTGCTAGTTCTCATTTGAAAACATTAACTGAGCACGATCTCTAAAAATTGCTAACTTCTCATCGATTATGCTTTTTTTACAGTTATTTTTTCATTTAAAGAAAATATTTAAGAAACTAGAAACCAAACTGAATTCGAACTTTGTACAGATGGTTGCTCGTTATCATTTGAAAACATTAACTCAGCCAGATCTCTAAAAATTGCTAACTTCTCATCGATTGTGCTATTTTTTACAGTTATTATTTCATTAAAAAAATATATCTAAGAAACTAGAAAGCAAAATGAATTCGAACTTTGTACAGATGGTTGCTCGTTATCATTTGAAAACATTAACTCAGCCAGATCTCTAAAAATTGCTAACTTCTCATCGATTGTGCTATTTTTTACAGTTATTATTTCACTAAAAAAATATATCTAAGAAACTAGAAACCAAAATGAATTAGAACTTTGTACAGATGGTTGCTCGTTATCATTTGAAAACATTAACTGAGCCAGATCTCTCAAAATATGATAACTTCTCATCGATTATGCTTTTTTTACAGTTATTTTTTCATTTAAAGAAAATATTTAAGAAACTAGAAACCAAAATGAATTCGAACTTTGTACAGATGGTTGCTCGTTATCATTTGAAAACATTAACTGAGCCAGATCTCTCAAAATATGATAACTTCTCATCGATTATGCTATTTTTACAGTTATTTTTTCATTTCAGGACAATATTTAAGAAACTAGAAACCAAACTGAATTCGAACTTTGTACAGATGGTTGCTCGTTATCATTTGAAAACATTAACTGAGCCAGATCTCTCAAAATATGATAACTTCTCATCGATTATGCAATTTTTTACAGTTATTATTTCATTTAAAAAAAATATCTAAGAAACTAGAAAGCAACATGAATTCGAACTTTGTACAGATGGTTGCTAGTTCTCATTTGAAAACATTAACTGAGCACGATCTCTAAAAATTGCTAACTTCTCATCGATTATGCTATTTTTACAGTTATTTTTTCATTTAAAGAAAATATTTAAGAAACTAGAAACCAAACTGAATTCGAACTTTGTACAGATGGTTGCTCGTTATCATTTGAAAACATTAACTCAGCCAGATCTCTAAAAATTGCTAACTTCTCATCGATTGTGCTATTTTTTACAGTTATTATTTCACTAAAAAAATATATCTAAGAAACTAGAAACCAAAATGAATTAGAACTTTGTACAGATGGTTGCTCGTTATCATTTGAAAACATTAACTGAGCCAGATCTCTCAAAATATGATAACTTCTCATCGATTATGCTTTTTTTACAGTTATTTTTTCATTTAAAGAAAATATTTAAGAAACTAGAAACCAAAATGAATTCGAACTTTGTACAGATGGTTGCTCGTTATCATTTGAAAACATTAACTGAGCCAGATCTCTCAAAATATGATAACTTCTCATCGATTATGCTATTTTTACAGTTATTTTTTCATTTAAGGACAATATTTAAGAAACTAGAAACCAAATTGAATTCGAATTTTGTACAGATGGTTGCTCGTTATCATTTGAAAACATTAACTGAGCCAGATCTCTCAAAATATGATAACTTCTCATCGATTATGCTATTTTTTACAGTTATTATTTCATTTAAAAAAAATATCTAAGAAACTAGAAAGCAAAATGAATTCGAACTTTGTACAGATGGTTGCTAGTTCTCATTTGAAAACATTAACTGAGCCAGATCTCTCAAAATATGATAACTTCTCATCGATTATGCTTTTTTTACAGTTATTTTTTCATTTAAAGAAAATATTTAAGAAACTAGAAACCAAAATGAATTCGAACTTTGTACAGATGGTTGCTCGTTATCATTTGAAAACATTAACTGAGCCAGATCTCTCAAAATATGATAACTTCTCATCGATTATGCTATTTTTACAGTTATTTTTTCATTTAAGGACAATATTTAAGAAACTAGAAACCAAATTGAATTCGAATTTTGTACAGATGGTTGCTCGTTATCATTTGAAAACATTAACTGAGCCAGATCTCTCAAAATATGATAACTTC
The DNA here is from genome assembly GCF_037043105.1 of Vanessa tameamea. Taxonomy (NCBI): domain Eukaryota; kingdom Metazoa; phylum Arthropoda; class Insecta; order Lepidoptera; family Nymphalidae; genus Vanessa; species Vanessa tameamea. Next base: position 339,565 of record NC_087340.1, on the reverse strand, counting down.
TCATCGATTATGCTATTTTTTACAGTTATTATTTCATTTAAAAAAAATATCTAAGAAACTAGAAAGCAAAATGAATTCGAACTTTGTACAGATGGTTGCTAGTTCTCATTTGAAAACATTAACTGAGCACGATCTCTAAAAATTGCTAACTTCTCATCGATTATGCTTTTTTTACAGTTATTTTTTCATTTAAAGAAAATATTTAAGAAACTAGAAACCAAACTGAATTCGAACTTTGTACAGATGGTTGCTCGTTATCATTTGAAAACATTAACTGAGCCAGATCTCTCAAAATATGATAACTTCTCATCGATTATGCTATTTTTTACAGTTATTATTTCATTTAAAAAAAATATCTAAGAAACTAGAAAGCAAAATGAATTCGAACTTTGTACAGATGGTTGCTAGTTCTCATTTGAAAACATTAACTGAGCACGATCTCTAAAAATTGCTAACTTCTCATCGATTATGCTTTTTTTACAGTTATTTTTTCATTTAAAGAAAATATTTAAGAAACTAGAAACCAAACTGAATTCGAACTTTGTACAGATGGTTGCTCGTTATCATTTGAAAACATTAACTCAGCCAGATCTCTAAAAATTGCTAACTTCTCATCGATTGTGCTATTTTTTACAGTTATTATTTCATTAAAAAAATATATCTAAGAAACTAGAAAGCAAAATGAATTCGAACTTTGTACAGATGGTTGCTCGTTATCATTTGAAAACATTAACTCAGCCAGATCTCTAAAAATTGCTAACTTCTCATCGATTGTGCTATTTTTTACAGTTATTATTTCACTAAAAAAATATATCTAAGAAACTAGAAACCAAAATGAATTAGAACTTTGTACAGATGGTTGCTCGTTATCATTTGAAAACATTAACTGAGCCAGATCTCTCAAAATATGATAACTTCTCATCGATTATGCTTTTTTTACAGTTATTTTTTCATTTAAAGAAAATATTTAAGAAACTAGAAACCAAAATGAATTCGAACTTTGTACAGATGGTTGCTCGTTATCATTTGAAAACATTAACTGAGCCAGATCTCTCAAAATATGATAACTTCTCATCGATTATGCTATTTTTACAGTTATTTTTTCATTTCAGGACAATATTTAAGAAACTAGAAACCAAACTGAATTCGAACTTTGTACAGATGGTTGCTCGTTATCATTTGAAAACATTAACTGAGCCAGATCTCTCAAAATATGATAACTTCTCATCGATTATGCTATTTTTTACAGTTATTATTTCATTTAAAAAAAATATCTAAGAAACTAGAAAGCAAAATGAATTCGAACTTTGTACAGATGGTTGCTAGTTCTCATTTGAAAACATTAACTGAGCACGATCTCTAAAAATTGCTAACTTCTCATCGATTATGCTTTTTTTACAGTTATTTTTTCATTTAAAGAAAATATTTAAGAAACTAGAAACCAAACTGAATTCGAACTTTGTACAGATGGTTGCTCGTTATCATTTGAAAACATTAACTGAGCCAGATCTCTCAAAATATGATAACTTCTCATCGATTATGCTATTTTTTACAGTTATTATTTCATTTAAAAAAAATATCTAAGAAACTAGAAAGCAAAATGAATTCGAACTTTGTACAGATGGTTGCTAGTTCTCATTTGAAAACATTAACTGAGCACGATCTCTAAAAATTGCTAACTTCTCATCGATTATGCTTTTTTACAGTTATTTTTTCATTTAAAGAAAATATTTAAGAAACTAGAAACCAAACTGAATTCGAACTTTGTACAGATGGTTGCTCGTTATCATTTGAAAACATTAACTCAGCCAGATCTCTAAAAATTGCTAACTTCTCATCGATTGTGCTATTTTTACAGTTATTATTTCACTAAAAAAATATATCTAAGAAACTAGAAACCAAACTGAATTCGAACTTTGTACAGATGGTTGCTCGTTATCATTTGAAAACATTAACTGAGCCAGATCTCTCAAAATATGATAACTTCTCATCGATTATGCTATTTTTTACAGTTATTATTTCATTTAAAAAAAATATCTAAGAAACTAGAAAGCAAAATGAATTCGAACTTTGTACAGATGGTTGCTAGTTCTCATTTGAAAACATTAACTGAGCACGATCTCTAAAAATTGCTAACTTCTCATCGATTATGCTTTTTTTACAGTTATTTTTTCATTTAAAGAAAATATTTAAGAAACTAGAAACCAAACTGAATTCGAACTTTGTACAGATGGTTGCTCGTTATCATTTGAAAACATTAACTCAGCCAGATCTCTCAAAATATGATAACTTCTCATCGATTATGCTATTTTTTACAGTTATTATTTCATTTAAAGAAAATATTTAAGAAACTAGAAACCAAACTGAATTCGAACTTTGTACAGATGGTTGCTCGTTATCATTTGAAAACATTAACTCAGCCAGATCTCTAAAAATTGCTAACTTCTCATCGATTGTGCTATTTTTTACAGTTATTATTTCACTAAAAAAATATATCTAAGAAACTAGAAACCAAAATGAATTCGAACTTTGTACAGATGGTTGCTCGTTATCATTTGAAAACATTAACTGAGCCAGATCTCTCAAAATATGATAACTTCTCATCGATTCTGCTATTTTTTACAGTTATTATTTCATTTAAAAAAAATATCTAAGAAACTAGAAAGCAAAATGAATTCGAACTTTGTACAGATGGTTGCTAGTTCTCATTTGAAAACATTAACTGAGCACGATCTCTAAAAATTGCTAACTTCTCATCGATTATGCTTTTTTTACAGTTATTTTTTCATTTAAAGAAAATATTTAAGAAACTAGAAACCAAACTGAATTCGAACTTTGTACAGATGGTTGCTCGTTATCATTTGAAAACATTAACTCAGCCAGATCTCTAAAAATTGCTAACTTCTCATCGATTGTGCTATTTTTTACAGTTATTATTTCATTAAAAAAATATATCTAAGAAACTAGAAAGCAAAATGAATTCGAACTTTGTACAGATGGTTGCTCGTTATCATTTGAAAACATTAACTCAGCCAGATCTCTAAAAATTGCTAACTTCTCATCGATTGTGCTATTTTTTACAGTTATTATTTCACTAAAAAAATATATCTAAGAAACTAGAAACCAAAATGAATTCGAACTTTGTACAGATGGTTGCTCGTTATCATTTGAAAACATTAACTCAGCCAGATCTCTGAAAATTGCTAACTTCTCATCGATTGTGCTATTTTTTACAGTTATTATTTCACTAAAAAAATATATCTAAGAAACTAGAAACCAAAATGAATTAGAACTTTGTACAGATGGTTGCTCGTTATCATTTGAAAACATTAACTGAGCCAGATCTCTCAAAATATGATAACTTCTCATCGATTCTGCTATTTTTTACAGTTATTATTTCATTTAAAAAAAATATCTAAGAAACTAGAAAGCAAAATGAATTCGAACTTTGTACAGATGGTTGCTAGTTCTCATTTGAAAACATTAACTGAGCACGATCTCTAAAAATTGCTAACTTCTCATCGATTATGCTTTTTTTACAGTTATTTTTTCATTTAAAGAAAATATTTAAGAAACTAGAAACCAAACTGAATTCGAACTTTGTACAGATGGTTGCTCGTTATCATTTGAAAACATTAACTCAGCCAGATCTCTAAAAATTGCTAACTTCTCATCGATTGTGCTATTTTTTACAGTTATTATTTCATTAAAAAAATATATCTAAGAAACTAGAAAGCAAAATGAATTCGAACTTTGTACAGATGGTTGCTCGTTATCATTTGAAAACATTAACTCAGCCAGATCTCTAAAAATTGCTAACTTCTCATCGATTGTGCTATTTTTTACAGTTATTATTTCACTAAAAAAATATATCTAAGAAACTAGAAAGCAAAATGAATTCGAACTTTGTACAGATGGTTGCTCGTTATCATCTGAAAACATTAACTCAGCCAGATCTCTAAAAATTGCTAACTTCTCATCGATTGTGCTATTTTTTACAGTTATTATTTCATTAAAAAAATATATCTAAGAAACTAGAAAGCAAAATGAATTCGAACTTTGTACAGATGGTTGCTCGTTATCATTTGAAAACATTAACTCAGCCAGATCTCTAAAAATTGCTAACTTCTCATCGATTGTGCTATTTTTTACAGTTATTATTTCACTAAAAAAATATATCTAAGAAACTAGAAACCAAAATGAATTAGAACTTTGTACAGATGGTTGCTCGTTATCATTTGAAAACATTAACTGAGCCAGATCTCTCAAAATATGATAACTTCTCATCGATTATGCTTTTTTTACAGTTATTTTTTCATTTAAAGAAAATATTTAAGAAACTAGAAACCAAAATGAATTCGAACTTTGTACAGATGGTTGCTCGTTATCATTTGAAAACATTAACTGAGCCAGATCTCTCAAAATATGATAACTTCTCATCGATTATGCTATTTTTACAGTTATTTTTTCATTTAAGGACAATATTTAAGAAACTAGAAACCAAACTGAATTCGAATTTTGTACAGATGGTTGCTCGTTATCATTTGAAAACATTAACTGAGCCAGATCTCTCAAAATATGATAACTTCTCATCGATTATGCTATTTTTTACAGTTATTATTTCATTTAAAAAAAATATCTAAGAAACTAGAAAGCAAAATGAATTCGAACTTTGTACAGATGGTTGCTAGTTCTCATTTGAAAACATTAACTGAGCACGATCTCTAAAAATTGCTAACTTCTCATCGATTATGCTTTTTTTACAGTAATTTTTTCATTTAAAGAAAATATTTAAGAAACTAGAAACCAAACTGAATTCGAACTTTGTACAGATGGTTGCTCGTTATCATTTGAAAACATTAACTGAGCCAGATCTCTCAAAATATGATAACTTCTCATCGATTATGCTATTTTTTACAGTTATTATTTCATTTAAAAAAAATATCTAAGAAACTAGAAAGCAAAATGAATTCGAACTTTGTACAGATGGTTGCTAGTTCTCATTTGAAAACATTAACTGAGCACGATCTCTAAAAATTGCTAACTTCTCATCGATTATGCTTTTTTTACAGTTATTTTTTCATTTAAAGAAAATATTTAAGAAACTAGAAACCAAACTGAATTCGAACTTTGTACAGATGGTTGCTCGTTATCATTTGAAAACATTAACTCAGCCAGATCTCTAAAAATTGCTAACTTCTCATCGATTGTGCTATTTTTTACAGTTATTATTTCATTAAAAAAATATATCTAAGAAACTAGAAAGCAAAATGAATTCGAACTTTGTACAGATGGTTGCTCGTTATCATTTGAAAACATTAACTCAGCCAGATCTCTAAAAATTGCTAACTTCTCATCGATTGTGCTATTTTTTACAGTTATTATTTCACTAAAAAAATATATCTAAGAAACTAGAAACCAAAATGAATTAGAACTTTGTACAGATGGTTGCTCGTTATCATTTGAAAACATTAACTGAGCCAGATCTCTCAAAATATGATAACTTCTCATCGATTATGCTTTTTTTACAGTTATTTTTTCATTTAAAGAAAATATTTAAGAAACTAGAAACCAAAATGAATTCGAACTTTGTACAGATGGTTGCTCGTTATCATTTGAAAACATTAACTGAGCCAGATCTCTCAAAATATGATAACTTCTCATCGATTATGCTATTTTTACAGTTATTTTTTCATTTAAGGACAATATTTAAGAAACTAGAAACCAAACTGAATTCGAATTTTGTACAGATGGTTGCTCGTTATCATTTGAAAACATTAACTGAGCCAGATCTCTCAAAATATGATAACTTCTCATCGATTATGCTATTTTTTACAGTTATTATTTCATTTAAAAAAAATATCTAAGAAACTAGAAAGCAAAATGAATTCGAACTTTGTACAGATGGTTGCTAGTTCTCATTTGAAAACATTAACTGAGCACGATCTCTAAAAATTGCTAACTTCTCATCGATTATGCTTTTTTTACAGTTATTTTTTCATTTAAAGAAAATATTTAAGAAACTAGAAACCAAACTGAATTCGAACTTTGTACAGATGGTTGCTCGTTATCATTTGAAAACATTAACTGAGCCAGATCTCTCAAAATATGATAACTTCTCATCGATTATGCTATTTTTTACAGTTATTATTTCATTTAAAAAAAATATCTAAGAAACTAGAAAGCAAAATGAATTCGAACTTTGTACAGATGGTTGCTAGTTCTCATTTGAAAACATTAACTGAGCACGATCTCTAAAAATTGCTAACTTCTCATCGATTATGCTTTTTTACAGTTATTTTTTCATTTAAAGAAAATATTTAAGAAACTAGAAACCAAACTGAATTCGAACTTTGTACAGATGGTTGCTCGTTATCATTTGAAAACATTAACTCAGCCAGATCTCTAAAAATTGCTAACTTCTCATCGATTGTGCTATTTTTTACAGTTATTATTTCATTAAAAAAATATATCTAAGAAACTAGAAAGCAAAATGAATTCGAACTTTGTACAAATGGTTGCTCGTTATCATTTGAAAACATTAACTGAGCCAGATCTCTCAAAATATGATAACTTCTCATCGATTATGCTTTTTTTACAGTTATTTTTTCATTTAAAGAAAATATTTAAGAAACTAGAAACCAAAATGAATTCGAACTTTGTACAGATGGTTGCTCGTTATCATTTGAAAACATTAACTGAGCCAGATCTCTCAAAATATGATAACTTCTCATCGATTATGCTATTTTTACAGTTATTTTTTCATTTAAGGACAATATTTAAGAAACTAGAAACCAAACTGAATTCGAACTTTGTACAGATGGTTGCTCGTTATCATTTGAAAACATTAACTGAGCCAGATCTCTCAAAATATGATAACTTCTCATCGATTATTCTATTTTTTACAGTTATTATTTCATTTAAAAAAAATATCTAAGAAACTAGAAAGCAAAATGAATTCGAACTTTGTACAGATGGTTGCTAGTTCTCATTTGAAAACATTAACTGAGCACGATCTCTAAAAATTGCTAACTTCTCATCGATTATGCTTTTTTTACAGTTATTTTTTCATTTAAAGAAAATATTTAAGAAACTAGAAACCAAACTGAATTCGAACTTTGTACAGATGGTTGCTCGTTATCATTTGAAAACATTAACTCAGCCAGATCTCTAAAAATTGCTAACTTCTCATCGATTGTGCTATTTTTTACAGTTATTATTTCATTAAAAAAATATATCTAAGAAACTAGAAAGCAAAATGAATTCGAACTTTGTACAAATGGTTGCTCGTTATCATTTGAAAACATTAACTCAGCCAGATCTCTAAAAATTGCTAACTTCTCATCGATTGTGCTATTTTTTAGTTATTATTTCACTAAAAAAATATATCTAAGAAACTAGAAAGCAAAATGAATTCGAACTTTGTACAGATGGTTGCTAGTTCTCATTTGAAAACATTAACTCAGCCAGATCTCTAAAAATTGCTAACTTCTCATCGATTGTGCTATTTTTACAGTTATTATTTCACTAAAAAAATATATCTAAGAAACTAGAAGCCAAAATGAATTCGAACTTTGTACAGATGGTTGCTAGTTCTCATTTGAAAACATTAACTGAGCCAGATCGCTAAAAATTGCTAACTTCTCATCGATTGTGCTATTTTTTACAGTTATTATTTCATTAAAAAAATATATCTAAGAAACTAGAAACCAAAATGAATTCGAACTTTGTACAGATGGTTGCTCGTTATCATTTGAAAACATTAACTCAGCCAGATCTCTAAAAATTGCTAACTTCTCATCGATTGTGCTATTTTTTACAGTTATTATTTCACTAAAAAAATATATCTAAGAAACTAGAAAGCAAAATGAATTCGAACTTTGTACAGATGGTTGCTAGTTCTCATTTGAAAACATTAACTCAGCCAGATCTCTAAAAATTGCTAACTTCTCATCGATTGTGCTATTTTTACAGTTATTATTTCACTAAAAAAATATATCTAAGAAACTAGAAGCCAAAATGAATTCGAACTTTGTACAGATGGTTGCTAGTTCTCATTTGAAAACATTAACTGAGCCAGATCGCTAAAAATTGCTAACTTCTCATCGATTGTGCTATTTTTTACAGTTATTATTTCATTAAAAAAATATATCTAAGAAACTAGAAACCAAAATGAATTCGAACTTTGTACAGATGGTTGCTCGTTATCATTTGAAAACATTAACTCAGCCAGATCTCTAAAAATTGCTAACTTCTCATCGATTGTGCTATTTTTTACAGTTATTATTTCACTAAAAAAATATATCTAAGAAACTAGAAACCAAAATGAATTCGAACTTTGTACAGATGGTTGCTCGTTATCATCTGAAAACATTAACTCAGCCAGATCTCTAAAAATTGCTAACTTCTCATCGATTGTGCTATTTTTTACAGTTATTATTTCATTAAAAAAATATATCTAGGCGGGTAGGTGTAAAATAAGTGAACTCATGTTTTTTAATGCTCTCGTTTTATTTAATTAAATTAATGAGAAATATGCTGTGAAAGTCTTGTCACTTACCAGTATTACATTCCTTTAATGACAACAATTATAGTCTACACTAAACGCCTATCGCATTCACAATAAAAATTTTCATAAAATTCTTCCAATTGTTCAAACAATACAACAGCAGCAGAACAATGGAGTCCTTGAAACACACAATATTTGAACTCAGAGATCACTTTGATAATAAAATGGCCGAGTTTCAAAAAAATCTTCAAAGTGCTTCCATCCCGGCCACAAGTCCTACTTCCAATATTGCGGCTCAATTCAGTGTCTTCAGAAGTTTTGTTATGGGTGCTCTAGAGGGGCTTCAGTTACAACTTGGGCTTTTGGCTGGCAAGTATGATGAGTTAGAAATGAAATCCCGTAGAAAAATTCTTCTTGTCCACGGCATTCAGGAAAGCAAATCAGAAAAATTGGTGTCAGGTACCGTTAAGATTCTTTCTGAACATCTAAAAATCCCCGAATTGAAAGTGGAAGATATAAGCCGTTGTCACCGTCTCGGCCGCTCCAGCTCTGACAAGCCACGTGCCGTTCTTATCAAATTCCGAGATATTGACCTTAGAAATAAGGTCTGGTTCAGTAAAACCAATTTGAGGAATACTGGTATTACTATATCTGAATTCCTCACTAAAGAACGTCATGAGGTTTTTGTTGCGGCTCGTCAGCGATTCGGGATCACAAAGTGCTGGACTAGGAACGGCACTGTGGTAGTTTTAGAGTCACATGGCACTAAGAAGAGGATTTCTACGATGGCTGAATTAAAGTCCTTAACTTCATCCACCGACATCACAGAGGTAAACACTACTCCTACTGCTTCTACTAGCTGCGGCACTCTGGCATCAAAAGACTTGAAAATCTCCAACATCAGGCCAAAAAGAACCGTCAAAAAGTAATACTTTCTTTTATTTTGTTTTATGTTATTCAATTCAATTCTTAGTTTAATGGCTTTTAGTTGTGCCGACAGGGCACAGATTATTTCGCCAATGTCACGTAGGATGGAGAAGACACGAATGAGATTGATCGGTATGGGTGAGATAACAAACTCAATTAAATTTTAAAGCCAAGTATAGTAGTAGTAATTTCCTTGTTAATCCGTAACCTAGAACAACACAAACATTAAGGGTTAATAATAGGATAAATTACAAATAATTGTTAGTATTCTAAACTATATATAATAAGATATATCACTCAATTGGACTATTCACAACTTAATTTTATTACATTTAATATATTTACACAAAAAAGAACAAAATGGACTAAACACAAACGTCAACAAACATTCAACATTTATAGGACGAGGAACTTTAGGAGGGAGAACGTCGTAAATGGGATGAAGAAGTTTAGGACAAAGGAACAGGATGTGGGTAGCGGAACCTTCGTCTAGGCCACATTCACACAGCGAGTGATCTCGAACTCTTATCTTTGCTAGGTGGGTAGGTGTGCAAGAATGGCCGAGGCGTAACCGACAGATAGTGGATGTGACCCAACGGTCAGCGTGCCTGTGAAGTGAAAACCAAGGTCGCCTCGGAATTTCAGGTTGTAACGCCGAATAATACTTACCTTTAACCGATTTTGATGAAATCCAAAAAGCATTCCAGGATTTAACCATTTGAGCTTTCGCAAGAGTGAGCAGGTCTCGAGAGGAATTGACAAAATGCTCAGATGAACCAGATTGGATAGCAATCTTAGCATATGAGTCAGCCATCTCATTTCCAATAATACCGGAATGACTTGGAATCCAGACCAGCTAAACCTGAAGGCCTTGTTGGTGACAGGACAACAGAGCCTCTCTGATCTTAAAAACGATAGAAAGTCTTAATTTGCTACGAAAAGGATTTTCTTTAATGGCCAACAGACAGCTTAATGAGTCACATAAAATAACTGATTGTTGTATGTTGTGTGACTGGGCATACATAATAGCTTCCAGTAAAGCAATGGCCTCACCGGAAAATATAGAGGTTTCAGGGGGGCATTTAAATAAAAGGGCTATTTTATATTTCGGTATCCAACAAGCTGCGCCAACGCAGCCGGTCGGTGAGAGTTTAGAGGCATCAGTATATATAGGGAGGTGATTTGGCCAATTTTGATGAAACATTTTTTGAAATTGGACACTAGTATCAGGGGAACCTTTTATAAGACCAAGGTTTGTAATAACGGGGGTATTATAAATAAGAGCTTTAAAGGAGGTGGAAAAAAGAGGATTAGAGGGAAAAGTGGTAAGGGGATGAGGGAGGTTGGTATACTTGAGGAAACTGTTTAATAGGAATGAAGATTTCGGTCTGTCTGGGTTGTAAAGGTGGGATAATTTGTTTAATCGGGCCAATAGAGGATGGGAAAATAGCTGTAACAATTTGATGATAAAGCGGTCACATAAGTATTGCCTCCTTATATGTAGAGGAGGGTCAACACACTCAACCTGCAGAGCATTAGTAGGAGTGGATTTCATCGCACCCAAGATTATGCGCAAACATTTAAATTGAATTTTGTTTAATTTTTCTGAAGCTGATTTATTGAATGGATCTAGAACAAACAGTCCATAGTCCAAATGACTACGAACTATTGCGTTATAGATCAGCTTCAATGTATAAGGGTGAGCTCCCCACCAAACTCCAGATACTGCTCTAAGGGCATTAATTGATTTTTCACATTTCTTGGCTAAATAGTCAGAGTGTGAAATTCCGTTCAGTCGGTGATCGAGAATAATACCAAGAAATTTTGTTTTGTCTACAAAGTTAATGCGCTGACCCTCATAAAACAAATTAAAGGTAGGTATACGTCTTTTTTTAGTAAATACCACTGCTTGACTTTTGGCTATCGATAGCGATAAGCCATGGTCAGAGAGCCATTGGGATAAGTAATGCAAAGCAGAGTTTAATCGAAATGTTAAATTTTCAATGGAGCTAGATCTATAATACAAAACAGTGTCATCAGCATACTGGAGAATGTTACAAAAATTGTTAACAGACAAATCGAGATCATAGGTGTATATGCTGTAAAGCAGAGGACTGAGTACTGAGCCTTGAGGAAGACCTTTCCAGACAAGTCTGGGGGGAAGAGAGAGATGTTGGTGTCTAACCGTTATTGATCTGCAAGTTAACAGATTACATATGAGATGAACTATCCTCGGTGGAATACTCAGCTGTTGCATTTTCTGCCTGAGTAACGGAAGAAGTACATTATCATATGCAGAAGATATATCTAGAAAGATTCCCACAAGGTACTCTCCTTTAGCAAAGGCAATTCGAATGTCTGTTGTGAGTATGCTTAGATTATCAATGGTGCTCAACCCCTTCCGAAAGCCAAATTGGGAGGGAGCAAGTATATTTCTGCTTTCCATTAACCATTCCAGGCGGTTCTTCAACAGATGTTCAGTGATCTTTGCCAAAGTTGATGATAAAGCTATCGGTCTATATGAGTTGCAATCCGAAGGGTTCTTACCCGGTTTAAGGATCGGGATAACAATTTGTGTCTTCCAAGATTGCGGGACGATTCCTTTGATAAAAACCGAGTTAATTATGTTTAAAAAACATTTTTTTTACAAATAAAAGAGTAAGGAACGCCGTCTTCCCCAGGAGTAGAATCAGATAAACCATTTAACGCACATTGAAGTTTGGAAAAAGAAAAGGGGGCATCCATTTCATCCAAAGTGGATGTGGATGCTGGCGTAGAATTTAGAAAACTGTCCTCATAAGGGACAAATGGGGGGGCAAGCTTATCAGCGAAATTGTTAAGCCACTCAGAAGGAGTATTTGAGGAAGGGTCAACAGAATTAAGGCGTAATGTTGGTGAGCCATTATTGAGGATGCAGAGGTTTGCATCATCAAATATGTCCATCAACAAGAGAGCAAATGGGTCACAGAAATGTGAACCCCAGGCGGTGTGATGGGCGTTAAAATCCCCCATGACTAGGATAGGACTAGGGAGAGAGGAAATGATGGCAGATATATCAGGAATTAAAGCTGGATTGGGATGAGGAATATACAGGGAAAGAAAAGAGATGTTAAGGGCTCTAACAGCAACAGCATTAACATGCTGGCTGGGAAGGGATAAAGGAATTTGGGAGAAGGGAAGGGAGTGCCGAACGAAAATGGCACTCCCAGCATAACCATCACTTCTGTCATCCCTCAAACAGGAGAAGCCTGGGACCCGGAATCGGGATCCAGGGATCAACCATGTTTCAGAGATGGCAATAATGACAGGTTTATGGAGGTTTATTAGAGAGAGGAGTTCATGTTTTTTAGGCCGGACGCTTTTGCAGTTCCATTGAAGGAAGCTGATTGGGGCCATTGTGAAGGATGGAGAATAACTGACATAAGTCTTGAGCAACGTTGGACGGTAAGGGGATATCATTACATGTTGAGATAATACTAAGAAGTATCTTAGTTAGCATTTCTAAGAAGTTGGGATTGTTATTAAGAGGGTTAGGAGTGTTTTGGTTGAGAGCACAACCATTAGGAGCAGTAGAGGGACAATTACTAACGATCGATTGATGGGCCTGTTTATCATACCCTTTCCCAAGAGGTGATCTTGGGCGAGGAGTACTGATAACAGTCTTCCGATAGGACCTGGTAGTTGAAGGGATAGGTTGACTAGGGAGAATTGGAGAATATGTGGGAGGGGTAAACATCTCCTTTGCAATCTCTGCATAGGATCTACGTACAGGAGGGAACCGAGAGGATGCTTCAATGTATGAAATGTTGTCCTGAGACATAACAATTTTGATCGATTGTTGGCGAGAAAACTCTGGACAATCCTTGTCTGTTGTAAAATGGTTACCAGAGCAATGTAAGCAAGTGGCGTTATCCTTACTTACACTACAAGACTCACCTGTGTGGGATTTGGAGCACTTAAAACACCTAGGTTGAGATCGACACTGAGTTTTAATATGACCATAACGGCAGCAATTAAGGCATTGGATAGTGGGAAGTTTATAAGTTTCTACTGGAAGGGACGTATGGTAGGAATACACTTTTGAAGGAAGTATTTGACCTCTCAATGTAATTACAACAGATTGGGTAGGAACCCATGTAGTTACACTGTCAGCAATTGTCTTTCTATTCAGGCGTCTTATTTTCATAACTTCACCACATCCAGTGGGAAGCTCAAGTGACATTGCCAGTTCTTCCATCGACCAGTCCACGGGAATACCCTTAATCAATCCCATTCTAGTTACATTAAAAGTCGGTACAGTAGCTTTATACTTGCACATTTCAACAATAGGATTAACTAGAAAGGTGTTTGCTGCTTGAGCTGTTGAAAATTCAATTGAAATTTTGTTATGGCCTATGTTCTTAACACCATCGTTAATAATACTCTTAATTTTATGAGTGTGCAGGAATTGTCCGAATTTAATTGCCCGTATAGTAGTTCCTGAAGCTGGGTCAGATACTTCCCGGGACACATGAACGATGAAAGGACCCTTGTCATCGTCGGAATACATTTTAGGGCCTTCAGAGAAGGATGGATGAGTGTAAATCGTTTGTATTGAGGGATTTGCTGAACTAGGATTAATTATGGTTTTTTTGACATTGGAATCGGAATTAATGGAATCATTACCGAGGCGTTTTCGGGAAACAGGTACAGAGGGAGGAGATAGAGTATCGGGAACAGGCTCTATTGAGCCCCAGGTGGCATCAGGGGGATCAGGAGGAGGATCAACCTCCATTATAAAACTTAGAAGCTAAAAAATATTAAAACACGTTAAATACTCACAAGATTTACAAATATTACTAACACCACTTAACCCAACTACCAACTAAAGCACTATTAACAATAAAATATACTACAAAACAAAACGAAAACACTCAAAATCTCTTAACACGTGTGTTAACCAACGCTAACGCAAGCGAAAAAAGCGCGATATAATTTATCGAACACAATTCTTTTATTTATTTACCGATACCGACATTCATTATAATGATTGTCAAACTCAAAGGTCAAACTGACAAATGAGATTACAGAGTAAACAAATATTGAGCCATAAACAAAAGCGTTCCGTTTTAAGCAGAAATATGGATACCATATATCTACTGTTATTTCTTGATAAAACATAGATATATATTTTGTAAATTAATGTAACTTAATTTATTTGTTTTTTATCAATACCTATTTGTTTTCATTTTAAGCACTTGTCATGTGTTTAAATGTTTAAATGTCATATTGTTTAAATATTCGCTGAATATACCTAACTACTAAGCGAGGAGATTTCATTATTATCTATCCTTTGATTGATTTTTGTGCCTAAATGTTTTTTTTTTTTTTTTTATGTTTTTGCTATGCTTTGGTGTTGCTGTTTGCACTGTTTTTGTTCTATTTCATGCATTTAACTATGACCAACTTGTGTTAGTGCTGGTAAGTGTAAGTTTTTGTCTGATAAAATTAGCTTTTACGGGTTATATACATTTGTTTAAATATACATATATATTATTTTTAAATATATTTATTATATATATATATATATATTTATATTTATTTAGTATGAGTATTAATAATATCGATCTGAATATTGACTCAGACGATGATAACACTTTTGTATCACTTTCCTCTTCGGCTGACAGTTTTCATAGTACTTACATCCCGCTTTCCTCTTCTCTTGATTCAACCTTCTCTCTTTTCCCAAAAAATTTTAATGTTGTTCATTTGAATGCGCAGAGTATTCCAGCTCACTATCCTGATCTCTTATCTTCCTTTGGCAACTCTAATATTCACGCTATCCTTATCTCCGAAACATTCCTCGAGCCATCTCTTCCTTCTTCCTCCTTCTCATTACCTAACTTTCATCTTATCCGCAATGATCGAACTGGAAAAGGAGGCGGAGGAGTTGCTATTTATTTACGTAACCACATTCCTTTCACTATCCTGAATAAATCCGATTCCCAATACTCTGAATCCGCCGAGCACATACTCATTGAGGTTATATTTGGACACATTAAGGTACTACTCGGTGTTTTTTACAGTCCTTCGCTCCACATAGACTACTTCGACACGTTCGAAAGTCTATTGGAAAATTCCTTGCCTAATGTTAACCATGCTATTATTATGGGCGACTTCAATACCTGCCTTATCAAAAATGACGCTCGTGCCAAGCGCTTATTGAACATAATTAATAGCTCCAATTTAAATTTTCTCCCATCCAATGCCACTCATTACTTTCCCAACTGCATCCCAAGCCAACTTGACCTATCCTTTGTTTCATCCTTGGAGCATGTTGAAATTCACGGACAACTAAGCCTGAACTGAACTGAAGCCTTTTCGTACCATGACCTAATATATCTGTCGTACAAAGTACGTCCGCCGAAAGTTAAACCCACTGTGGTCATGCGTCGAAGCTTCAAACATTTTGACAACGAAAAATTTATGCAGGATCTTAGTGCTATCAATTGGGACTCAATTTTAAACGCTTCTACTATCGATGAGAAACTTGAACTTTTTAACTCCTCTCTAAATGATCTCTTCGATAAACATGCTCCTTTCCGTCCCATCAAGCTCAAACACCTACCTGCACCTTGGTTATCTCAGGACATTCGGAAGTTAATGAAGAAGCGTGACAGAGCTAAATCAAAATTTAAATTAAACCCAACTATTGACAACCTCGTGAAATATAAGAGTTTACGTAATCGGTGCCGTAAAGTATGTAGAGATGCTCAACGTAAATATATACAAGATAAGATTGAGAACAGCAATTCTTCTCAGACATGGAAATTCCTACAATCTCTAGGTATTGGACGACAAGCATCCAGGATCCCTCATACTGTTGATCTCAATGCTCTGAACGGATTTTTTGCTAGTACTGTCCTAATGAACAACAGTGATATAATTAGTACTTTAAATCATTTTAGATCCTTGCCTATTCCTAACAGACCCTCTTTTCACTTTTCCCCAATTACTGCTAGTGACGTTAAGGCCAACATCCTTGCAATAAGATCCGATGCCACGGGATGTGATGGAATCAACCGTAGAATGATACTTGCTGTGTTAGATTATGTTCTCCCTATATTATTTCACATTTTCAATTTCTACCTTGACCATAATGAATTCCCTTCCACTTGGCGTTTAGCTTATATCCTTCCTATTCCCAAAAACAAAAATCCCATATCTTTCTTTCACTTTCGTCCAATATCTATCCTTCCATTTCTGTCTAAAGTGTTAGAACGTATTGTCCATCTTCAATTAACAAAGTATCTAGCAGAGTACAATGTACTCTCTGATTTCCAATCAGGATTTCGGAGAGGTCATAGTACTACTACTGCCCTACTTAAAGTATGCGACGATATACGTTTTAACATGGACAACAGACATGTTAGTATCCTGGCATTATTGGACTTCAGTAATGCGTTCAATACGGTTGATTTAGATCTCCTGCTGGCAGTGCTTCGGTCGATTAATATCTCTTCCGATGCATGTGAGTGGTTTCGTAGCAACCTGTTTGGTCGTCAGCAATGTGTACGGATTAATAATAAATTATCCAGCCTCCAATCTCTCTCATCTGGTGTTCCTCAAGGCAGTGTCCTCTCTCCACTTTTATTTTCCATTTTTATTAATACTGTATCCCATCTCCTCTCGTCTTCCTTTCATCTTTATGCTGACGACTTGCAGGTCTACGTTTCTGCTCCCTTAACAGGTATCGGAGGGGCTGTTGAGAGGCTGAACCAGGAATTGCATAAAATTTGTACTTGGAGCAAGACGTGCGGGCTTCTTGTAAATCCAGATAAATCGCAGGTCATTATTATTGGCAGCTCCAAACTACTTACTAAAGTTGATTACGCCAACCTACCTGCGATCATCTTTAACAATACGCCTTTGTCACTTAGCAGTTCCGTTAAAAACCTTGGTCTTCTTATCGATAATACATTATCCTGGACTGTGCAAGTTGCTGAAGTCAGTAGAAAAGTTTTCGCCACATTTCATTTGTTAAAACGTTGGAAACACTTTCTGCCCATTAAGACTAAAATCACGTTATGTCAAACTCTTCTACTTCCTATTTTGGACTACGCAGATTGTTGTTACACAAACATTACTGAGGACCAACTCAATAAGCTAGAAAGGTTACAGAACGTTTGCATCAAATTCATCTTTGGTCTACGGAAATTTGATCACGTCTCCGAATATCGGGCGCAACTTAAGTGGCTTACTATTCGACATCGTCGCAACTTGCACATGTTATCTCTTCTTTACTCTATCCTCTATAATCCTCTTCTTCCCGCGTATTTGAAGGAACGGTTCTGTTTTGTGGGTACTGACGTCAGCTATCCACGTGAACTGCGGTCACGCTCTGACAACAAACTGTCACTGCCGGTCGCTCATACCCACTTCTATAGCGAATCCTTTACGATGACAGCTGCAAAGCTATGGAATACGCTCCCTACCGATATTCGTCAATCTGAGTCAATTTATATATTTAAAAATAGGTTACATAAGTATTATTTATCTATTCAATCTGCGTAAATACTATTTCCTATATTATCATACTATTAGTATTTATTTATTAAGTATTATATTTTATGTACGTAAGTTTTATTTTTATTCTATATGTTTAGTATAACTTTCTGCTATATATATAATTATTTGGTATATATAATACACTAGCTGTGCCCGCGACTTCGTTCGCGTAGTTGTCGGAAACACTATCATGATTATCGTTTGATTGCTCACGTTGGTTTTTGTTATTATAATCGTCAATAAGATTTAATAATATGTTTTACAGTACTTCAGCGTAGATTATATTTTTAGTTTTATTTTCTTGTGGTAGAAGAACATACAGATTTTGCCCGCAACCCGATCTTGACAACGCGACATATAGTTGGCCGTGTGAAAAGCAGTCTTGACGTAAATCGATTCCTACGTGTTTAAATGTTTGGCCCTGTGATTTATTAATGGTTACGGCAAAAGATAACTTAATGGGAAATTGAATTCTTTTAAAATTAAAAGGTAAATCATTTGGAATCATTGGGATGCGAGGTATAAGCACTGTTTGACCAATTGCCGGACCAGTCAAAACTGTTGCAACGATCACGTTATTGCGAAGGAATTTTACTCGAAGGCGGGTCCCGTTACATAAATTTGGTGGTTTAAGATTTCTGAGTAAAAATTATCGCAGCACCTATTTTTAACTTCAGGGAATGTGGTGGAAGGCCGCTCGGGTTTAAAGAATTGAGAAACTATTGTGTGTAATGGACAGCATCTTCTTGATCCATTACATTATCAATAGATGGGTAGGTAGTTATATCGCCTGGAAGTTTGGTTAAAATTAGGTCGTTAATTTCGTCAACGCTACTATTGCTCGCCGCCAATATTGCCCTTTGACACATCCATTGGTAATCTTTATTTTCTATTTCGACGATATTAGGGTAAACTTTTGATATTAAATCCTCTATGCTAGTCACTTTTTCTCCTAAATCGCGATCAATTTCAATTTTATTTTCAGAATGAGGTACTTTTCCATCTCCTATTAAAAGTAACTTTGAAGGAAAATTTGTACTTCCTCCCCCCAAATGTGCTCTCATATTCGTAGATAGTTTTAAGTTATGGACAAATTTCCATAACGGTGAACTTTTAAGGCAAGACCTTACAATGTCTGCTCTAGTTCCTCTTAAAATTACCGGTAAAGTTTGTCTAAATAAATTACCAACATCTGTGTTTTTATTGCTTATTGTTAAACGGTCAATTATGACAACCCTTTTCTTAAACATAAAAGAAATATTGTACAATAGTGTACGATTGCGAATTTTTTTTTTGTTAACAATTCGATGCAGGTGTATCGACATCTGGATGTAAGACAAAAGAAAAAGTCAATTGTAAATAAATAAATCACAAACAAAATTCATACTCTGCCAAAACAAACAAAACGTTCAACAGGAAATGTAATAGTAAATCTGAATGACTTTTCTTTGTCTTGGATTAGGAGAAAAGTTCATGAATTGTAATACCTGACGGTAGACATGTTTGCTTAAACACTCAATTTTGATTCCAATTTTCTGTCATTATATAGGACCACTATGTACGTATAGGGTTTAAAAAAACATCAAGAAGAAGTGTATTTATCGATAGACCAGATTTACAAATTTGGAGTATATCATATATTTACAAACCTACCTTGGCTGACACCGCCTCCAAAAATAACAATAATTTTAACTATAAGTTAATGTAATAACTTTGCTGACTTTTAAATAGTCTAAATATTTTTAATTTCATTTTACATAGTATAAATCTAAAAAATATTGTGATCATTGTTTGTTATTCATAGGTTTGTGTTAAGTTAGATTTAAAGTGTTAAGTTAGTTTTTTTTGTCAAAATTTTTGTTTCTAAAAGATTCGGCCGAGTATCGCTAACGTGCTCCTTAGAATTGTTCCGTTCCCTTCCGTACCGTTACTTTGTCAAGGATCCTATGCTCAGAACCTTACCAAACTTTCACCATAGTACCCTTGAAGTATATCCTTTATAATAAAAAAAGAATCATTAAAATTGGTTGGCACAATTTTGAGTTATTCACCTATTTATCGCGCACATACATAATGCACATTTAAGACTTATATCGTTTTCATAGGGATACCATCATCGTAACAGGATAAAATTAAAATGGGGCCCCACGGGAAGCACTACCTTTCAAACAAAAAAAAATTATCAAAATCCAGTGAAAAGTTATGAGGTAACAAACATATAAAAAAAAAAAATACAGACGAATTGATAACCTCCTCCTTTTTGAAGTCGGTTGAAAACAAACAATATTAACTTAAACGTAATAAGATAAACAAACCGAACAATAAGAAGTTTAGATTGTTTCTCCTTTGGTGTTATTATTTCATAAGGTGATTATAGTACAACCGTGTTGAATATGCTTGAACATAATAGAAATTACTTGAAATATTGAACTACTAATTTTAAACGATATTCACCTATTTGCTTATTTGCATAATTTATTTTCTCAGTGATGATTAATCTGCATCGGTGAAAGTATCGCTCGCCATTTTGAACTTTTTTACGTGTGTAATGTAATTTTTATACCTTATTTATACTGTGAAACGTTTGAATTGTTTACTTGCAAAGTACGAAGGAATGTTCATTGAAATTTTATCTTATATCGTAAGTTAAAACTACAGCAGATTATGATTTAAATGTAATCGATTTTAAACGATAAAAAATAATGAGCAAATAAGCTGATAACAAAACCTAATTTTGATAAATAATTTAACTATTAAGAATGTTAATTTTTTTAAGTCGTTATGTGCATTGCTACTTCGCAGAACTATACCCGCGGGTGAGAGTGGCGAGCGCGGCGGCGGGGCTGACCCGCCTCCCCCTCATCCGCCGCCGCGCCCCGCCTGCTAGCACACTCTTAACAAATAGACATATAGTGTCACGGACTTTTTTTTATTATTAAAAGAGGAATATATCTTTTATACACATTTTTTGAGTAACTTAAAACGTTTATGCTGCGCACGCATCGAAAGTCCATAAATGTGAATAATTTTCCCCGTTTTTGCAACATTTCTCACTGTCGCTGCGCTCCTATTGGTCGCAGCGTAATGTTATATAGCCTAAAGCCTTCCTCTATAAATGGACTATTCAACAAAAAAAGAATTTTTCAAATCGGACCAGTAGTTCCTGAGATTAGCGCGTTTAAACAAACAAACAAACAAACTCTTCCGCTTTATATATTAGTATAGATATGTATTTATTAAACTTATATATATGTATTTTGTTATATATTATTTGTATTATTTAAAGATTAATTTTTAGTTGTTTAAGAATAAAACATGCTTGTTTGCACCATCCCGTTTCCCACAGACAAATTCTTACTCTAAAGGGTTGTCTGTAAGAGATTGCTTTAAGCAATAAGACCGCCTTTGCACGCTTCTCTTTTTTGTTATATGTTCTTGTAATGTTATGTACACTGTATCTTTTGTCTTTTGTGTGCAATAAAGTGTTTATAAATAAAAAAAAATAAAAAAATCTAAGAAACTAGAAAGCAAAATGAATTCGAACTTTGTACAGATGGTTGCTCGTTATCATTTGAAAACATTAACTCAGCCAGATCTCTAAAAATTGCTAACTTCTCATCGATTGTGCTATTTTTTACAGTTATTATTTCACTAAAAAAATATATCTAAGAAACTAGAAACCAAAATGAATTCGAACTTTGTACAGATGGTTGCTCGTTATCATTTGAAAACATTAACTCAGCCAGATCTCTAAAAATAGCTAACTTCTCATCGATTGTGCTATTTTTTACAGTTATTATTTCACTAAAAAAATATATCTAAGAAACTAGAAACCAAAATGAATTCGAACTTTGTACAGATGGTTGCTAGTTATCATTTGAAAACATTAACTGAGCCAGATCTCTCAAAATATGATAACTGCTCATCGATTATGCTATTTTTTACAGTTATTATTTCATTTAAAAAAAATATCTAAGAAACTAGAAAGCAAAATGAATTCGAACTTTGTACAGATGGTTGCTAGTTCTCATTTGAAAACATTAACTGAGCAAGATCTCTAAAAATTGCTAACTTCTCATCGATTGTGCTATTTTTTACAGTTATTATTTTACTAAAAAAATATATCTAAGAAACTAGAAACCAAAATGAATTCGAACTTTGTACAGATGGTTGCTAGTTCTCATTTGAAAACATTAACTGAGCCAGATCTCTAAAAATTGCTAACTTCTCATCGATTGTGCTATTTTTTACAGTTATTATTTCATTAAAAAAATATATCTAAGAAACTAGAAACCAAAATGAATTCGAACTTTGTACAGATGGTTGCTCGTTATCATTTGAAAACATTAACTCAGCCAGATCTCTAAAAATTACTAACTTCTCATCGATTGTGCTATTTTTTACAGTTATTATTTCATTAAAAAAATATATCTAAGAAACTAGAAACCAAAATGAATTCGAACTTTGTACAGATGGTTGCTCGTTATCATTTGAAAACATTAACTCAGCCAGATCTCTAAAAATTGCTAACTTCTCATCGATTGTGCTATTTTTTACAGTTATTATTTCACTAAAAAAATATATCTAAGAAACTAGAAACCAAAATGAATTCGAACTTTGTACAGATGGTTGCTAGTTCTCATTTGAAAACATTAACTCAGCCAGATCTCTAAAAATTGCTAACTTCTCATCGATTGTGCTATTTTTTACAGTTATTATTTCACTAAAAAAATATATCTAAGAAACTAGAAACCAAAATGAATTCGAACTTTGAACAGATGGTTGCTCGTTATCATTTGAAAACATTAACTCAGCCAGATCTCTAAAAATTTCTAACTTCTCATCGATTGTGCTATTTTTTACAGTTATTATTTCATTAAAAAAATATATCTAGACGGGTAGGTGTAAAATAAGTGAACTCATGTTTTTTAATGCTCTCGTTTTATTTAATTAAATTAATGAGAAATATGCTGTGAAAGTCTTGTCACTTACCAGTATTACATTCCTTTAATGACAACAATTATAGTCTACACTAAACGCCTATCGCATTCACAATAAAAATTTTCATAAAATTCTTCCAATTGTTCAAACAATACAACAGCAGCAGAACAATGGAGTCCTTGAAACACACAATATTTGAACTCAGAGATCACTTTGATAATAAAATGGCCGAGTTTCAAAAAAATCTTCAAAGTGCTTCCATCCCGGCCACAAGTCCTACTTCCATTATTGCGGCTCAATTCAGTGTCTTCAGAAGTTTTGTTATGGGTGCTCTAGAGGGGCTTCAGTTACAACTTGGGCTTTTGGCTGGCAAGTATGATGAGTTAGAAATGAAATCCCGTAGAAAAATTCTTCTTGTCCACGGCATTCAGGAAAGCAAATCAGAAAAATTGGTGTCAGGTACCGTTAAGATTCTTTCTGAACATCTAAAAATCCCCGAATTGAAAGTGGAAGATATAAGCCGTTGTCACCGTCTCGGCCGCTCCAGCTCTGACAAGCCACGTGCCGTTCTTATCAAATTCCGAGATATTGACCTTAGAAATAAGGTCTGGTTCAGTAAAACCAATTTGAGGAATACTGGTATTACTATATCTGAATTCCTCACTAAAGAACGTCATGAGGTTTCTGTTGCGGCTCGTCAGCGATTCGGGATCACAAAGTGCTGGACTAGGAACGGCACTGTGGTAGTTTTAGAGTCACATGGCACTAAGAAGAGGATTTCTACGATGGCTGAATTAAAATCCTTAACTTCATCCACCGACATCACAGAGGTAAACACTACTCCTACTGCTTCTACTAGCTGCGGCACCCTGGCATCAAAAGACTTGAAAATCTCCAACATCAGGCCAAAAAGAACCGTCAAAAAGTAATACTTTCTTTTCTTTTGTTTTATGTTATTAATTATCCCTTATCTTTGTGTCATAGTTTTATATTAATTTTGCTTCTGCGGTGTTTGTTTATCTGTTTCATTACGGTTGCAATAATTCTATCCGCTTATCTCTTTATTTATTTATCTTAGTTACTTGTCACAATCACATTGTTCGGTGTGTGCATGTTGTGAGATCTCATTCGAATTATAGAGTAATAATAATTAAATCTCAGTACTTCGACTCGCGATATAATTTATCGAACACAATTCTTTTATTTATTTACCGATACCGACATTCATTATTATGATTGTCAAACTCAAAGGTCAAACTGACAAATGAGATTACAGAGTAAACAAATATTGAGCCATAAACAAAAGCGTTCCGTTTTAAACAGAAATATGGATACCATATATCTACTGTTATTTCTTGATAAAACATAGATATATATTTTGTAAATTAATGTAACTTAATTTATTTGTTTTTTATCAATACCTATTTGTTTTCATTTTAAGCACTTGTCATGTGTTTAAATGTTTAAATGTCATATTGTTTAAATATTCGCTGAATATAATAATAATAATAATAATAATAACTCTTTATTGTACATACACGAGAGAAAAGAAAAACTTACATTCAATAACACATTATTAAAAAAAAATAAAGAAATGTACAACAGGCGGTCTTATCGCTTAAGAGCGATTTCTTCCAGACAACCAGCATGGAGGAGTTAATGTGAAAAAGCGGAAAGCGCGTGTACAGCACAGAAGTTAAATACTATATGAAATTATATTTATACACAAATTATTACACTAAACAAGATAAATATACTACACAAATACATATGTATCAAAACATATAAAACATACATACATACATATACAGATATACACGTACATACATAACAATAAACATACATACATACATATATAGATATACACGTACATATATAAAAAAAAAAATACACATACATACATACATATATATATAGACAGCATGTCATAAACTTATGTACGAGTACAATCGAATACAAATATGAATAGCTAGTGATAATGTAATTGACAGCAAACTTAAAGTCTTAAATAGTATTCCTTAACTTTATTTTTAAAAGATTCAAGTGATTTCGCATGTCTGATGTGTAACGGAAGGTTATTCCACAAGCGCGCTGCTTCAATACAAAAAGACTTGCTGTAATAAGTAGTGGAGTGATTGCGAATTTTCAATGTGAGACGTTCACTGGAACGAAGCGATTTATTATGGGAGTCACAGAGAAATTCAAAGTTTTCCTTTAAATACGAAGGGAGAATAGGACTAAATAATATAGAATGTAGAAGAGATAGTATGTGCGTACTCCTGCGAAGACGTATGGGAAGCCACTTGAGCCCTTCACGAAACTCAGAGACGTGGTCATACTTGCGAAGTCCAAATATGAACCGTATACAGAGGTTTTGGAGACGCTCAAGTTTATTCAGCTGATCCTCCCTTAAGTCTAGATAGCAAGAATCGGCGTAATCAAGGATAGGATGAAGAAGAGACTGGGCAAGAGCAGCTTTAGTTGAAAAAGGAAGAAAATTACGCAACCTTCTTAGTGAACCGATTGATGAAAATATTTTCCTGCTAACTTCACATATCTGTGGATCCCACGACAAAAATTTATCAAATGTTATACCCAAGTTCTTGACTGTTTCACTGTAAGGGATAATGACACCGGCAAAAATGATTTGAGGCACATTCGAGTAATTAATCCGCGAAATAAGCTGTTGACTTCCGATAATTATAGATTGCGATTTGGAAGGATTAACCTGCAAACCAAACTCTCTGCTCCATCTGTTGATACGTTCGAGGTCTTTATTTATGGTACCTATCGTACTAGGCAGATCTTCTAAGCTTGTGTGCATGTAAATCTGGAGATCGTCAGCATACAGGTGGTAGGAAGAAAAAATATATTTAGTAATAGTATTAATAAAAAGTGAAAATAGGAGTGGAGACATCACGCCACCTTGCGGTACGCCGGCTTTGACAGTAGTCCAGTCAGAAAAAGTGTCGTTAAGTCGCACTCGATGCCGGCGACCGTGCAAGTAAGAGTGAAACCAGTCAATCGTTATAGGAGAAATGTTAAGAGAACGCAATACTGCAAGCAAGATGTCAAAATCTACACTATTGAAAGCATTACTGAAGTTGAGTAATGTCAAAACAGTGAGCTGACGCTTGTCTTTAGCCATGCGAATATCATCAGTGATTTTTACTAATGCCGTAGTCGTACTATGGCCGGAGCGGAATCCGGATTGAAAGGGATTGAAAAGATTGTATCTACAGAGGAAAAGGTTAAGTTGATTATAAGTTAGACGTTCAAGGACTTTAGAGAGGAAAGGAAGAATAGATATAGGACGTAGATCGGAAAAGGAAGTCGAGGTGGGTTTTTTTGGCAAGGGAATGATTAAAGCATCTTTCCAACAAGAAGGAAATGTGCCACTCTCAATGGAAAAATTTAAAATATTTGTTATTATAGGAACTAAATTATCTATAATAGGAATTACCATTTGGCGACTAATGCAATCAGAACCAACACTGTTAGATGATACGGCTAGAATATTCTTCTTAACGTCACTACACGTGAATTGACTGAATCGAAAAGAGGGAAGATCAGGAGTTGTGGAAGAAGAAATTTGAGAAATTGTATTTAATTTTGTTGTATTATCAATAGTGACAGAGGATGAGAAATGCTGATTTAGTAAATTTAGATTTATGTTTTCAGAATGTAGATCTTGTTGTTGTTTCCCAACTCCTAGTGATCTGAGGAAATTCCAAACTCGGGCTGAGTCATTTTCCTCAATAACTGACTTATAGATATGGCGTCGATGTTCATCCCTACACAGCCTGTTACAGCGATTCCGAGCTCTCCGGTACTTCTCACGATTTACGTCATTGGGATCAAGTCTAAAATTAGCTTTGGCTATATTCCTTTTCTTTTGCAAAGATTTCACTTCGTCAGTCAACCATGGTGCCGGTAGATGTTTCAGTAGCACTGGTCGAATAGGAGCATGCTTGTCATAAAGTTGAGTTAAGAGGATATTGAAAGTATTTAATTTCTCATCAATTGATGAAGCATTAAGCACTCCGGACCAGTCAATATTCGACACATCCTCAACAAGCCTTTCAAAGTTAACCCTACAAAAATTACGCCTCATAACAATTCTACGTTTAGCTTTAGGAGGTCTTAGTTTGTAAGACAAGAAAAGAAGGTCATGATAGGAAAAGGCAGTAGCAGCACATTGACCGAATTTTTCGACATGAGTATCAGAAGAGACAAGGATTAAATCGAGAAGAGAAGGTAAGCAGTTAGGAAATGTGTGGGTCGCAGACAGTGGCAATATGTGCAAGTCAGCTGCTTGTACAATAGAAGTAAAGCGTGAAGTTCGAAAGTCATTTTTAAGAAGACAAGTATTAAAATCGCCCATTATTATTTTATGTGTATACAGAGGAGCAAATTTTTCTAAAAGTTGTTCAAAAGACATAAAATAATCGATGGTAAGGCTAGGATTATAGTAAACGCCGAGAAGAAGCTTAGTGTTGGAAAATAGGACCTCAATAAAAAGATGTTCAGCTCCGGGGCTATTTTGGTGTTGCGATAAATCAATAACAGTAAAAGGAATGTGTGATCGCAAGTAAATGGCAACACCTCCTCCAGAACGACCTAAACGGTCATTCCGAATCAAGCGAAAACCCGGTAAGCTGAATGATGTCGAAGGGTGACATGGTTTCTGCCAGGATTCTGAAACCAAAATAGCATGCAAATTATTATTTTGAAACGAAGTCAACATATCCGAAAAATGAGCGGGAACACTCTGAGCATTAATGTGAACCAAGTTAAAAAGCTTTGAAGCGTCGCTAAAATGTGCATTTAATTCATCACAAAGTGAGGGTAGACTAAGAAAACTGTCATTACTATCTGTTTCACTACAAGTACAAAATGTATCCGACGAATCATCATCGTTCTGACTCATAATATAAATCAAATAAGAATATATAAAATAAATAAATAAAAATAGATTTATAATGTAGGTAAATGTAAATGTTTGATAATAAGAAATGTTAAATACTATATAATTTAAAAATGTAAATTAATAAAATAATAATTATAATAATAAAAACAAAACAACTTGAGCTCAATTCACATTCCCACCAGCTACGAGAAGCTGACCAAAGCCACAATGATACAAGCAACAACAAACAAAAAGAAAAAAAAAAAAGCAGTAAACAAAAACAAAAAAAAAAAAAAAAGGAGCAATAATTAAAAATAAAATATTTAGTGTACTAATAAAAACCAAGAAACCATTTGCAAAATAAAATACTTAAAATTTTTCAGTAAGAATCAAATATACAACCAGACATAGATAAATTAACATTTTAAAAACAACATTAAAAAAATAAAAAAATAAAATAAGTTTAAAAAAAAAGAAAAAAAAAAGAAGTAATTCCTTTACAAACTTAAAAAAAAAAAAAAAAAAAAATGAATACAATGAAATATTATCCAAAGTCTGTCCAAAGACAATTTGTTTTAGAATGTTTACTATAATCTACATGTATGAATACTCTGTGGGAGCCTATCTACTGTGTCATTCGCTGGAATTAAAACATCAATAATATATAGTATAACCACAACCACATTACAACAATAGTGAACTAGGTGCATAAAAAAGTAAAATAACTACATTAATAATATATGAATTGTACAAAATATAAAGCAAATAAAAAGACTATATACAGTTTACAAATCATATAGGTAATAAACACATCGGTTGCAAAATCATATAAGAACATCTATAAAATTCAAGCTTGAGTAAAAATAAACAACTACTTTTTTACCATTCTCTTAGCTCGTAAAAGTGGGGTCTTATTATTTGACGTCTTACCAGTGGCTGCGACACGTTGCACGGCAGATTTTGAGTTTGATAAAGCGACAATCTTCTCGAAATCCATCATTCTTTCGATTTTATGTCGCGATCCGTCCGGAGCAATAACATGTATAGCTCCATCACGCGTCCAGCACTTGTTCACTCCAAAATGCCGTCTCGTCGCTAAAAATAAGTCATGTCGGGCTTTGGTCAAGAACTCGGACAGCGTAACACCGGTACCTTTGAACTTTGTTTTTGCGAACCAGACCTTACTTCGCACAGAAACATCCGAAAACTTAACCACAATAGGACGAGGTTTTTCCTCCGTTTTACGACCCAGTCGATAGGATCTTTTGATGCAGGTCGTAGTAATCTGGTCGATATCAAGATGTTCAGCGACAAGACTGGTCACCCGCGCCGAGGTGTCTTCCGACCTCTCTTCAGGTACACCGTGGAACAGCAACATCTTCCTACGGGAACGCATTTCAAGTCGGTCAAACTCACATGTAAATAATTCCACCTGACGTTGGAGAGAATTCAAAGCCATGACGACGAAGGTTTTAAAAGCGGCAAATTCCGTAGCGAGAGAAGAGGGAGTGACTGGAGAATTAGTTTTTTGGAGATCTTGCTGGAAGTCCTTCATCGTCGTATTGAATTGTTCAGCCATTGAGGCCAATATATCTTTAATCGACTCCATTGAGGTTAATTCACATGTGATCAAAAGATTGGACACTCTTCAATGGCTTTTGCAACGCAAATTAGCACAGGATAATATTTGCTGGATGGTATTGTGAACTATCAGTACATATTTTTTACTTTTTACGTATTATATCCTATTTAATTAAATAAAAACTATAATTTCAAAACAGAGGTGATGTTATTATTTTCAACGCCTACCCGCCAAAAAAAAAAAAAGAAAAAAAAAAAAAAAAAAAAATATATACCTAACTACTAAGCGAGGAGATTTCATTATTATCTATCCTTTGATTGATTTTTGTGCCTAAATGTTTTTTTTTTTTTTTTTGATGTTTTTGCTATGCTTTGGTGTTGCTGTTTGCACTGTTTTTGTTCTATTTCATGCATTTAACTATGACCAACTTGTGTTAGTGCTGGTAAGTGTAAGTTTTTGTCTGATAAAATTAGCTTTTACGGGTTATATACATTTGTTTAAATATACATATATATTATTTTTAAATATATTTATTATATATATATATATATATTTATATTTATTTAGTATGAGTATTAATAATATCGATCTGAATATTGACTCAGACGATGATAACACTTTTGTATCACTTTCCTCTTCGGCTGACAGTTTTCATAGTACTTACATCCCGCTTTCCTCTTCTCTTGATTCAACCTTCTCTCTTTTCCCAAAAAATTTTAATGTTGTTCATTTGAATGCGCAGAGTATTCCAGCTCACTATCCTGATCTCTTATCTTCCTTTGGCAACTCTAATATTCACGCTATCCTTATCTCCGAAACATTCCTCGAGCCATCTCTTCCTTCTTCCTCCTTCTCATTACCTAACTTTCATCTTATCCGCAATGATCGAACTGGAAAAGGAGGCGGAGGAGTTGCTATTTATTTACGTAACCACATTCCTTTCACTATCCTGAATAAATCCGATTCCCAATACTCTGAATCCGCCGAGCACATACTCATTGAGGTTATATTTGGACACATTAAGGTACTACTCGGTGTTTTTTACAGTCCTTCGCTCCACATAGACTACTTCGACACGTTCGAAAGTCTATTGGAAAATTCCTTGCCTAATGTTAACCATGCTATTATTATGGGCGACTTCAATACCTGCCTTATCAAAAATGACGCTCGTGCCAAGCGCTTATTGAACATAATTAATAGCTCCAATTTAAATTTTCTCCCATCCAATGCCACTCATTACTTTCCCAACTGCATCCCAAGCCAACTTGACCTATCCTTTGTTTCATCCTTGGAGCATGTTGAAATTCACGGACAACTAAGCCTGAACTGAACTGAAGCCTTTTCGTACCATGACCTAATATATCTGTCGTACAAAGTACGTCCGCCGAAAGTTAAACCCACTGTGGTCATGCGTCGAAGCTTCAAACATTTTGACAACGAAAAATTTATGCAGGATCTTAGTGCTATCAATTGGGACTCAATTTTAAACGCTTCTACTATCGATGAGAAACTTGAACTTTTTAACTCCTCTCTAAATGATCTCTTCGATAAACATGCTCCTTTCCGTCCCATCAAGCTCAAACACCTACCTGCACCTTGGTTATCTCAGGACATTCGGAAGTTAATGAAGAAGCGTGACAGAGCTAAATCAAAATTTAAATTAAACCCAACTATTGACAACCTCGTGAAATATAAGAGTTTACGTAATCGGTGCCGTAAAGTATGTAGAGATGCTCAACGTAAATATATACAAGATAAGATTGAGAACAGCAATTCTTCTCAGACATGGAAATTCCTACAATCTCTAGGTATTGGACGACAAGCATCCAGGATCCCTCATACTGTTGATCTCAATGCTCTGAACGGATTTTTTGCTAGTACTGTCCTAATGAACAACAGTGATATAATTAGTACTTTAAATCATTTTAGATCCTTGCCTATTCCTAACAGACCCTCTTTTCACTTTTCCCCAATTACTGCTAGTGACGTTAAGGCCAACATCCTTGCAATAAGATCCGATGCCACGGGATGTGATGGAATCAAACGTAGAATGATACTTGCTGTGTTAGATTATGTTCTCCCTATATTATTTCACATTTTCAATTTCTCCCTTGACCATAATGAATTCCCTTCCACTTGGCGTTTAGCTTATATCCTTCCTATTCCCAAAAACAAAAATCCCATATCTTTCTTTCACTTTCGTCCAATATCTATCCTTCCATTTATGTCTAAAGTGTTAGAACGTATTGTCCATCTTCAATTAACAAAGTATCTAGCAGAGTACAATGTACTCTCTGATTTCCAATCAGGATTTCGGAGAGGTCATAGTACTACTACTGCCCTACTTAAAGTATGCGACGATATACGTTTTAACATGGACAACAGACATGTTAGTATCCTGGCATTATTGGACTTCAGTAATGCGTTCAATACGGTTGATTTAGATCTCCTGCTGGCAGTGCTTCGGTCGATTAATATCTCTTCCGATGCATGTGAGTGGTTTCGTAGCTACCTGTTTGGTCGTCAGCAATGTGTACGGATTAATAATAAATTATCCAGCCTCCAATCTCTCTCATCTGGTGTTCCTCAAGGCAGTGTCCTCTCTCCACTTTTATTTTCCATTTTTATTAATACTGTATCCCATCTCCTCTCGTCTTCCTTTCATCTTTATGCTGACGACTTGCAGGTCTACGTTTCTGCTCCCTTAACAGGTATCGGAGGGGCTATTGAGAGGCTGAACCAGGAATTGCATAAAATTTGTACTTGGAGCAAGACGTGCGGGCTTCTTGTAAATCCAGATAAATCGCAGGTCATTATTATTGGCAGCTCCAAACTACTTACTAAAGTTGATTACGCCAACCTACCTGCGATCATCTTTAACAATACGCCTTTGTCACTTAGCAGTTCCGTTAAAAACCTTGGTCTTCTTATCGATAATACATTATCCTGGACTGTGCAAGTTGCTGAAGTCAGTAGAAAAGTTTTCGCCACATTTCATTTGTTAAAACGTTGGAAACACTTTCTGCCCATTAAGACTAAAATCACGTTATGTCAAACTCTTCTACTTCCTATTTTGGACTACGCAGATTGTTGTTACACAAACATTACTGAGGACCAACTCAATAAGCTAGAAAGGTTACAGAACGTTTGCATCAAATTCATCTTTGGTCTACGGAAATTTGATCACGTCTCCGAATATCGGGCGCAACTTAAGTGGCTTACTATTCGACATCGTCGCAACTTGCACATGTTATCTCTTCTTTACTCTATCCTCTATAATCCTCTTCTTCCCGCGTATTTGAAGGAACGGTTCTGTTTTGTGGGTACTGACGTCAGCTATCCACATGAACTGCGGTCACGCTCTGACAACAAACTGTCACTGCCGGTCGCTCATACCCACTTCTATAGCGAATCCTTTACGATGACAGCTGCAAAGCTATGGAATACGCTACCTACCGATATTCGTCAATCTGAGTCAATTTATATATTTAAAAATAGGTGACATAAGTATTATTTATCTATTCAATCTGCGTAAATACTATTTCCTATATTATCATACTATTAGTATTTATTTATTAAGTATTATATTTTATGTACGTAAGTTTTATTTTTATTCTATATGTTTAGTATAACTTTCTGCTATATATATAATTTTATTTATATAATTATTTGGTATATATAATACATATGTATTTATTAAACTTATATATATGTATTTTGTTATATATTATTTGTATTATTTAAAGATTAATTTTTAGTTGTTTAAGAATAAAACATGCTTGTTTGCACCATCCCGTTTCCCACAGACAAACTCTTACTCTAAAGGGTTGTCTGTAAGAGATTGCTTTAAGCAATAAGACCGCGTTTGCACGCTTCTCTTTTTTGTTATATGTTCTTGTAATGTTATGTACACTGTATCTTTTGTCTTTTGTGTGCAATAGAGTGTTTATAAATAAAAAAAAAATAAAAAAATCTAAGAAACTAGAAAGCAAAATGAATTCGAACTTTGTACAGATGGTTGCTCGTTATCATTTGAAAACATTAACTCAGCCAGATCTCTAAAAATTGCTAACTTCTCATCGATTGTGCGATTTTTTACAGTTATTATTTCACTAAAAAAATATATCTAAGAAACTAGAAACCAAAATGAATTCGAACTTTGTACAGATGGTTGCTCGTTATCATTTGAAAACATTAACTCAGCCAGATCTCTAAAAATTGCTAACTTCTCATCGATTGTGCGATTTTTTACAGTTATTATTTCACTAAAAAAATATATCTAAGAAACTAGAAACCAAAATGAATTCGAACTTTGTACAGATGGTTGCTCGTTATCATTTGAAAACATTAACTCAGCCAGATCTCTAAAAATTGCTAACTTCTCATCGATTGTGCTATTTTTTACAGTTATTATTTCACTAAAAAAATATATCTAAGAAACTAGAAACCAAAATGAAATCGAACTTTGTACAGATGGTTGCTAGTTCTCATTTGAAAACATTAACTCAGCCAGATCTCTAAAAATTGCTAACTTCTCATCGATTGTGCTATTTTTTACAGTTATTATTTCATTAAAAAAATATATCTAAGAAACTAGAAACCAAAATGAATTCGAACTTTGTACAGATGGTTGCTCGTTATCATTTGAAAACATTAACTCAGCCAGATCGCTAAAAATTGCTAACTTCTCATCGATTGTGCTATTTTTTACAGTTATTATTTCACTAAAAAAATATATCTAAGAAACTAGAAACCAAAATGAATTTGAACTTTGTACAGATGGTTGCTCGTTATCATTTGAAAACATTAACTCAGCCAGATCTCTAAAAATTGCTAACTTCTCATCGATTGTGCTATTTTTTACAGTTATTATTTCATTCAAAAAATATATCTAGGCGGGTAGGTGTAAAATAAGTGAACTCATGTTTTTTAATGCTCTCGTTTTATTTAATTAAATTAATGAGAAATATGCTGTGAAAGTCTTGTCACTTACCAGTATTACATTCCTTTAATGACAACAATTATAGTCTACACTAAACGCCTATCGCATTCACAATAAAAATTTTCATAAAATTCTTCCAATTGTTCAAACAATACAACAGCAGCAGAACAATGGAGTCCTTGAAACACACAATATTTGAACTCAGAGATCACTTTGATAATAAAATGGCCGAGTTTCAAAAAAATCTTCAAAGTGCTTCCATCCCGGCCACAAGTCCTACTTCCAATATTGCGGCTCAATTCAGTGTCTTCAGAAGTTTTGTTATGGGTGCTCTAGAGGTGCTTCAGTTACAACTTGGGCTTTTGGCTGGCAAGTATGATGAGTTAGAAATGAAATCCCGTAGAAAAATTCTTCTTGTTCACGGTATTCAGGAAAGCAAATCAGAAAAATTGGTGTCAGGTACCGTTAAGATTCTTTCTGAACATCTAAAAATCCCCGAATTGAAAGTGGAAAATATAAGCCGTTGTCACCGTCTCGGCCGCTCCAGCTCTGACAAGCCACGTGCCGTTCTTATCAAATTCCGAGATATTGACCTTAGAAATAAGGTCTGGTTCAGTAAAACCAATTTGAGGAATACTGGTATTACTATATCTGAATTCCTCACTAAAGAACGTCATGAGGTTTCTGTTGCGGCTCGTCAGCGATTCGGGATCACAAAGTGCTGGACTAGGAATGGCACTGTGGTAGTTTTAGAGTCACATGGCACTAAGAAGAGGATTTCTACGATGGCTGAATTAAAGTCCTTAACTTCATCCACCGACATCACAGAGGTAAACACTACTCCTACTGCTTCTACTAGCTGCGGCACCCTGGCATCAAAAGACTTGAAAATCTCCAACATCAGGCCAAAAAGAACCGTCAAAAAGTAATACTTTCTTTTCTTTTGTTTTATGTTATTAATTATCCCTTATCTTTGTGTCATAGTTTTATATTAATTTTGCTTCTGCGGTGTTTGTTTATCTGTTTCATTACGGTTGCAATAATTCTATCCGCTTATCTCTTTATTTATTTATCTTAGTTACTTGTCACAATCACATTGTTCGGTGTGTGCATGTTGTGAGATCTCATTCGAATTATAGAGTAATAATAATTAAATCTCAGTACTTCGACTCGCGATATAATTTATCGAACACAATTCTTTTATTTATTTACCGATACCGACATTCATTATAATGATTGTCAAACTCAAAGGTCAAACTGACAAATGAGATTACAGAGTAAACAAATATTGAGCCATAAACAAAAGCGTTCCGCTTTAAACAGAAATATGGATACCATATATCTACTGTTATTTCTTGATAAAACATAGATATATATTTTGTAAATTAATGTAACTTAATTTATTTGTTTTTTATCAATACCTATTTGTTTTCATTTTAAGCACTTGTCATTGTGTTTAAATGTTTAAATGTCATATTGTTTAAATATTCGCTGAATATACCTAACTACTAAGCGAGGAGATTTCATTATTATCTATCCTTTGATTGATTTTTGTGCCTAAATGTTTTTTTTTTTTGATGTTTTTGCTATGCTTTGGTGTTGCTGTTTGCACTGTTTTTGTTCTATTTCATGCATTTAACTATGACCAACTTGTGTTAGTGCTGGTAAGTGTAAGTTTTTGTCTGATAAAATTAGCTTTTACGGGTTATATACATTTGTTTAAATATACATATATATTATTTTTAAATATATTTATTATATATATATATATATATTTATATTTATTTAGTATGAGTATTAATAATATCGATCTGAATATTGACTCAGACGATGATAACACTTTTGTATCACT
This sequence comes from Vanessa tameamea, assembly GCF_037043105.1. Lineage (NCBI taxonomy): Eukaryota > Metazoa > Arthropoda > Insecta > Lepidoptera > Nymphalidae > Vanessa > Vanessa tameamea. Next base: position 303,356 of record NC_087340.1, on the reverse strand, counting down.
TTCCTCTTCGGCTGACAGTTTTCATAGTACTTACATCCCGCTTTCCTCTTCTCTTGATTCAACCTTCTCTCTTTTCCCAAAAAATTTTAATGTTGTTCATTTGAATGCGCAGAGTATTCCAGCTCACTATCCTGATCTCTTATCTTCCTTTGGCAACTCTAATATTCACGCTATCCTTATCTCCGAAACATTCCTCGAGCCATCTCTTCCTTCTTCCTCCTTCTCATTACCTAACTTTCATCTTATCCGCAATGATCGAACTGGAAAAGGAGGCGGAGGAGTTGCTATTTATTTACGTAACCACATTCCTTTCACTATCCTGAATAAATCCGATTCCCAATACTCTGAATCCGCCGAGCACATACTCATTGAGGTTATATTTGGACACATTAAGGTACTACTCGGTGTTTTTTACAGTCCTTCGCTCCACATAGACTACTTCGACACGTTCGAAAGTCTATTGGAAAATTCCTTGCCTAATGTTAACCATGCTATTATTATGGGCGACTTCAATACCTGCCTTATCAAAAATGACGCTCGTGCCAAGCGCTTATTGAACATAATTAATAGCTCCAATTTAAATTTTCTCCCATCCAATGCCACTCATTACTTTCCCAACTGCATCCCAAGCCAACTTGACCTATCCTTTGTTTCATCCTTGGAGCATGTTGAAATTCACGGACAACTAAGCCTGAACTGAACTGAAGCCTTTTCGTACCATGACCTAATATATCTGTCGTACAAAGTACGTCCGCCGAAAGTTAAACCCACTGTGGTCATGCGTCGAAGCTTCAAACATTTTGACAACGAAAAATTTATGCAGGATCTTAGTGCTATCAATTGGGACTCAATTTTAAACGCTTCTACTATCGATGAGAAACTTGAACTTTTTAACTCCTCTCTAAATGATCTCTTCGATAAACATGCTCCTTTCCGTCCCATCAAGCTCAAACACCTACCTGCACCTTGGTTATCTCAGGACATTCGGAAGTTAATGAAGAAGCGTGACAGAGCTAAATCAAAATTTAAATTAAACCCAACTATTGACAACCTCGTGAAATATAAGAGTTTACGTAATCGGTGCCGTAAAGTATGTAGAGATGCTCAACGTAAATATATACAAGATAAGATTGAGAACAGCAATTCTTCTCAGACATGGAAATTCCTACAATCTCTAGGTATTGGACGACAAGCATCCAGGATCCCTCATACTGTTGATCTCAATGCTCTGAACGGATTTTTTGCTAGTACTGTCCTAATGAACAACAGTGATATAATTAGTACTTTAAATCATTTTAGATCCTTGCCTATTCCTAACAGACCCTCTTTTCACTTTTCCCCAATTACTGCTAGTGACGTTAAGGCCAACATCCTTGCAATAAGATCCGATGCCACGGGATGTGATGGAATCAAACGTAGAATGATACTTGCTGTGTTAGATTATGTTCTCCCTATATTATTTCACATTTTCAATTTCTCCCTTGACCATAATGAATTCCCTTCCACTTGGCGTTTAGCTTATATCCTTCCTATTCCCAAAAACAAAAATCCCATATCTTTCTTTCACTTTCGTCCAATATCTATCCTTCCATTTATGTCTAAAGTGTTAGAACGTATTGTCCATCTTCAATTAACAAAGTATCTAGCAGAGTACAATGTACTCTCTGATTTCCAATCAGGATTTCGGAGAGGTCATAGTACTACTACTGCCCTACTTAAAGTATGCGACGATATACGTTTTAACATGGACAACAGACATGTTAGTATCCTGGCATTATTGGACTTCAGTAATGCGTTCAATACGGTTGATTTAGATCTCCTGCTGGCAGTGCTTCGGTCGATTAATATCTCTTCCGATGCATGTGAGTGGTTTCGTAGCTACCTGTTTGGTCGTCAGCAATGTGTACGGATTAATAATAAATTATCCAGCCTCCAATCTCTCTCATCTGGTGTTCCTCAAGGCAGTGTCCTCTCTCCACTTTTATTTTCCATTTTTATTAATACTGTATCCCATCTCCTCTCGTCTTCCTTTCATCTTTATGCTGACGACTTGCAGGTCTACGTTTCTGCTCCCTTAACAGGTATCGGAGGGGCTATTGAGAGGCTGAACCAGGAATTGCATAAAATTTGTACTTGGAGCAAGACGTGCGGGCTTCTTGTAAATCCAGATAAATCGCAGGTCATTATTATTGGCAGCTCCAAACTACTTACTAAAGTTGATTACGCCAACCTACCTGCGATCATCTTTAACAATACGCCTTTGTCACTTAGCAGTTCCGTTAAAAACCTTGGTCTTCTTATCGATAATACATTATCCTGGACTGTGCAAGTTGCTGAAGTCAGTAGAAAAGTTTTCGCCACATTTCATTTGTTAAAACGTTGGAAACACTTTCTGCCCATTAAGACTAAAATCACGTTATGTCAAACTCTTCTACTTCCTATTTTGGACTACGCAGATTGTTGTTACACAAACATTACTGAGGACCAACTCAATAAGCTAGAAAGGTTACAGAACGTTTGCATCAAATTCATCTTTGGTCTACGGAAATTTGATCACGTCTCCGAATATCGGGCGCAACTTAAGTGGCTTACTATTCGACATCGTCGCAACTTGCACATGTTATCTCTTCTTTACTCTATCCTCTATAATCCTCTTCTTCCCGCGTATTTGAAGGAACGGTTCTGTTTTGTGGGTACTGACGTCAGCTATCCACATGAACTGCGGTCACGCTCTGACAACAAACTGTCACTGCCGGTCGCTCATACCCACTTCTATAGCGAATCCTTTACGATGACAGCTGCAAAGCTATGGAATACGCTACCTACCGATATTCGTCAATCTGAGTCAATTTATATATTTAAAAATAGGTGACATAAGTATTATTTATCTATTCAATCTGCGTAAATACTATTTCCTATATTATCATACTATTAGTATTTATTTATTAAGTATTATATTTTATGTACGTAAGTTTTATTTTTATTCTATACTAGCTGTGCCCGCGACTTCGTTCGCGTAGTTGTCGGAAACACTATCATGATTATCGTTTGATTGCTCACGTTGGTTTTTGTTATTATAATCGTCAATAAGATTTAATAATATGTTTTACAGTACTTCAGCGTAGATTATATTTTTAGTTTTATTTTCTTGTGGTAGAAGAACATACTGATTTTGCCCGCAACCCGATCTTGACAACGCGACATATAGTTGGCCTATAAATTATCGCAGCACCTATTTTTAACTTCAGGGAATGTGGTGGAAGGCCGCTCGGGTTTAAAGAATTGAGAAACTCTTGTGGGTAATGGACAGCATCTTCTTGATCCATTACATTATCAATAGATGTGTAGGTAGTTATATCGCCTGGAAGTTTGGTTAAAATTAGGTCGTTAATTTCGTCAACGCTACTATTTCTCGCCGCCAATATTGCCCTTTGACACATCCATTGGTAATCTTTATTTTCTATTTCGACGATATTAGGGTAAACTTTTGATATTAAATCCTCTATGCTAGTCACTTTTTCTCCTAAATCGCGATCAATTTCAATTTTATTTTCAGAATGAGGTACTTTTCCATCTCCTATTAAAAGTAACTTTGAAGGAAAATTTGTACTTCCTCCCCCCAAATGTGCTCTCATATTCGTAGATAGTTTTAAGGTATGGACAAATTACCATAACGGTGAACTTTTAAGGCAAGACCTTACAATGTCTGCTCTAGTTCCTCTTAAAATTACCGGTAAAGTTTGTCGAAAATCCCCAGAAAACATAACGGTAATCCCACCCATAATTTTATCACAACTTCTAATATCTCTGAGAGTTCTATCTAGAGCCTCTACATGAGCTCTATGGATCATGGTACATTCGTCCCAGATAATTAAAGAAACGTCTTGTAAAACTTTACCCAGAGGGCCATTTTTGCGAATAGAGCACACGCTATCTTTTTGTAAAGAAACAGTTAGAGGCAGTTTAAAAGTGGAATGAGCTGTGCGTCCACCTGCTAATAAAGTTGCCGCAATTCCCGACGACGCAACTACCAAGGCTATTTTTCCCTGAGACCTTACTTTTGCTAATATGAGATTAGTAATAAAAGTCTTTCCAGTTCCACCTGGAGCATCCAAAAAAAATATTTTTCCTTCGTTAAAACGAATACTGCACATAACACGATTGTACGCCGTCACCTGGTCATTAACTAATTTTGGTTCATTTTCAGTAATATACTGATTTAATTCATTTACATCATACGGCTTCCGTAGTGCTACTTCTAAAGGATCTAAATTATTATGTGAATTATTCCTTTTAGATGCAGGAAGCCCAAAATCAGTCAATGATTTATCTGAAATTTCATGAATTTTATCTTCAATTAAGATAAGTCCATCATTGTATACGTTATCAGTATAGGCTAATGTTATATCCTGATTTTCATTACGCATTGGTTGAATAATCCTTTGAAGTAATGAAAGCTGTTAAAGTCATTTATTCTTACCATGAGTCTAAATGCATAAAACTGCATACACGATATTGTTTTAGATCTAGCAGCAGTATTCTGCTGTGGAATATTTATACAGTATCCGTCACTTCCAAAGGGGAATAGTAAAGGATATTGAAGTGGGTCGTACGATCTATGAGTTTCAGAAACTCGTTGAAGTCGGCCTTCTCTATTATTCAACACAATATCTCGGGAACCTTTATCTTCATCTATTAAAAGAACAGCTACTTCATCTACTATTGGCGCATTATACCGACCTCGATGCTCGTTAGGAGGTTTCACATCAGCATGAATAATAAGTTTCAAATCATGCGTTGATCTATTTTCGAGATTGTATTTAAAACTCTGAATATACGTATTATGATCGTGAAGATATGTTTGGAGAGCGTCGATAAGATCAATTTGCAAGGTTGGGTTTATGTTTGAGCGCAAGGATATCTGATCTGCATGAGACACAAAATATATTTGCAAAAATTCGGCTTGTGCACCTTCAGCTGGAAGTAAATTACCGATCAAATGATAAACTTGTCCCTGGATTTTGAAAGTAGGCATAAAGTTTCCCTCACGAATTTCTTTCGCACCAAATGAAGTCATTTGAAAAAGTGTATTATACTGCCTTGAGTGATTTAAGAAATGCTTTGAGGATGGATTTGAGCCTGATATCAGTTCTTTAAAAACTGACGTTGGTTCTGGAATTTTAGGTATATTCACTTTGCCACCACTACAACACCGTGCCCGACACGTCCTTTTAAGAGCTCCCCCCTCCCAAACAAATAGATAATATATATTCACTATCATAAAAAGTAATTGTTCTTTGTCATCAGTGTAAATCTTAAAGGTCGCCATAAAATTTAATAATTACCAACATCTGTGTTTTTATTGCTTATTGTTATACGGTCAATTATGACAACCCTTTTCTTAAACATAAAAGAAATATTGTACAATAGTGTACGATTGCGAATATTTTTTTTGTTAACAATTCGATGCAGGTGTATCGACATCTGGATGTAAGACAAAAGAAAAAGTCAATTGTAAATAAATAAATCACAAACAAAATTCATACTCTGCCAAAACAAACAAAACGTTCAACAGGAAATGTAATAGTAAATCTGAATGACTTTTCTTTGTCTTGGATTAGGAGAAAAGTTCATGAATTGTAATACCTGACGGTAGACACGTTTGCTTAAACACTCAATTTTGATTCCAATTTTCTGTCATTATATAGGACCACTATGTACGTATAGGGTTTAAAAAAACATCAAGAAGAAGTGTATTTATCGATAGACCAGATTTACAAATTTGGAGTATATCATATATTTACAAACCTACCTTGGCTGACACCGCCTCCAAAAATAATATTAATTTTAACTATAATATATTATCGTAATAACTTTGCTGACTTTTAAATAGTCTAAATATTTTTAATTTCATTTTACATAGTATAAATCTAAAAAATATTGTGATCATTGTTTGTTATTCATAGGTTTGTGTTAAGTTAGATTTAAAGTGGGTAGGTACATACTTATCTCCTTGCGTGGAAACACAGAACGTACCTACATATTGGTAAGTAGAATAAGTTACTTGATTATTAAGTTGTAGAATAATAAGCAATTATTTTTTACTTTTTAGAGCATATTATTTTTTTTCTCTTTTGAAGTCGGTTTTTTTTTGTCAAAATTTTTGTTTCTAAAAGATTCGGCCGAGTATCGCTAACGTGCTCCTTAGAATTGTTCCGTTCCCTTCCGAACCGTTACTTTGTCATGGATCCTATGCTCAGAACCTTACCAAACTTTCACCATAGTACCCTTGAAGTATATCCTTTATAATAAAAAAAGAATCATTAAAATTGGTTGGCACAATTCTGAGTTATTCACCTATTTATCGCGCACATACATAATGCACATTTAAGACTTATATCGTTTTCATAAGGATACCATCATCGTAACAGGATAAAATTAAAATGGGGCCCCACGGGAAGCACTACCTTTCAAACAAAAAAAAATTATCAAAATCCAGTGAAAAGTTATGAGGTAACAGACATATAAAAAAAAAAAATACAGACGAATTGATAACCTCCTCCTTTTTGAAGTCGGTTGAAAACAAACAATATTAACTTAAACGTAATAAGATAAACAAACCGAACAATAAGAAGTTTAGATTGTTTCTCCTTTGGTGTTATTATTTCATAAGGTGATTATAGTACAACCGTGTTGAATATGCTTGAACGTAATAGAAATTACTTGAAACATTGAACTACTAATTTATTTGTGTAGTCATTTTAAACGATATTCACCTATTTGCTTATTTGCATAATTTATTTTCTCAGTGATGATTAATCTGCATCGGTGAAAGTATCGCTCGCCATTTTGAACTTTTTTACGTGTGTAATGTAATTTTTATACCTTATTTATACCGTGAAACGTTTGAATTGTTTACTTGCAAAGTACGAAGGAATGTTCATTGAAATTTTATCTTATATCGTAAGTTAAAACTACAGCATATTATGATTTAAATGTAACCGATTTTAAACGATAAAAAATAATGAGCAAATAAGCTGATAACAAAACCTAATTTTGATAAATAATTTAACTATTAAGAATGTTAATTTTTTTAAGTCGTTATGTGCATTGCTACTTCGCAGAACTACACCCGCGGGTGAGAGTGGCGAGCGCGGCGGCGGGGCTGACCCGCCTCCCCCTCAGCCGCCGCCGCGCCCCGCCTGCTAGCACACTCTTAACAAATAGACATATAGTGTCACGGACTTTTTTTTTATTATTAAAAGAGGAATATATCTTTCATACACATTTTTTGAGTAACTTAAAACGTTTATGCTGCGCACGCATCGAAAGTCCATAAATGTGAATAATTTTCCCCGTTTTTGCAACATTTCTCACTGTCGCTGCGCTCCTATTGGTCGCAGCGTAATGTTATATAGCCTAAAGCCTTCCTCTATAATTGGACTATTCAACAAAAAAAGAATTTTTCAAATCGGACCAGTAGTTCCTGAGATTAGCGCGTTTAAACAAACAAACAAACAAACTCTTCCGCTTTATATATTAGTATAGATAGATTAATTTTTAGTTGTTTAAGAATAAAACATGCTTGTTTGCACCATCCCGTTTCCCACAGACAAACTCTTACTCTAAAGGGTTGTCTGTAAGAGATTGCTTTAAGCAATAAGACCGCGTTTGCACGCTTCTCTTTTTTGTTATATGTTCTTGTAATGTTATGTACACTGTATCTTTTGTCTTTTGTGTGCAATAGAGTGTTTATAAATAAAAAAAAAATAAAAAAATCTAAGAAACTAGAAAGCAAAATGAATTCGAACTTTGTACAGATGGTTGCTCGTTATCATTTGAAAACATTAACTCAGCCAGATCTCTAAAAATTGCTAACTTCTCATCGATTGTGCTATTTTTTACAGTTATTATTTCATTAAAAAAATATATCTAAGAAACTAGAAACCAAAATGAATTCGAACTTTGTACAGATGGTTGCTCGTTATCATTTGAAAACATTAACTGAGCCAGATCTCTCAAAATATGATAACTTCTCATCGATTATGCTATTTTTTACAGTTATTATTTCATTTAAAAAAAATATCTAAGAAACTAGAAAGCAAAATGAATTCGAACTTTGTACAGATGGTTGCTAGTTCTCATTTGAAAACATTAACTGAGCACGATCTCTAAAAATTGCTAACTTCCCATCGATTATGCTTTTTTTACAGTTATTATTTCATTTAAAAAAAATATCTAAGAAACTAGAAAGCAAAATGAATTCGAACTTTGTACAGATGGTTGCTAGTTCTCATTTGAAAACATTAACTGAGCACGATCTCTAAAAATTGCTAACTTCCCATCGATTATGCTTTTTTTACAGTTATTTTTTCATTTAAAGAAAATATTTAAGAAACTAGAAACCAAACTGAATTCTAACTTTGTACAGATGGTTGCTCGTTATCATTTGAAAACATTAACTCAGCCAGATCTCTAAAAATTGCTAACTTCTCATCGATTGTGCTATTTTTTACAGTTATTATTTCATTAAAAAAATATATCTAAGAAACTAGAAACCAAAATGAATTCGAACTTTGTACAGATGGTTGCTCGTTATCATTTGAAAACATTAACTCAGCCAGATCTCTAAAAATTGCTAACTTCTCATCGATTGTGCTATTTTTTACAGTTATTATTTCACTAAAAAAATATATCTAAGAAACTAGAAACCAAAATGAAATCGAACTTTGTACAGATGGTTGCTAGTTCTCATTTGAAAACATTAACTGAGCCAGATCTCTAAAAATTGCTAACTTCTCATCGATTGTGCTATTTTTTACAGTTATTATTTCATTAAAAAAATATATCTAAGAAACTAGAAACCAAAATGAATTCGAACTTTGTACAGATGGTTGCTCGTTATCATTTGAAAACATTAACTCAGCCAGATCTCTAAAAATTGCTAACTTCTCATCGATTGTGCTATTTTTTACAGTTATTATTTCACTAAAAAAATATATCTAAGAAACTAGAAACCAAAATGAATTCGAACTTTGTACAGATGGTTGCTCGTTATCATTTGAAAACATTAACTCAGCCAGATCTCTAAAAATTGCTAACTTCTCATCGATTGTGCTATTTTTTACAGTTATTATTTCATTCAAAAAATATATCTAGGCGGGTAGGTGTAAAATAAGTGAACTCATGTTTTTTAATGCTCTCGTTTTATTTAATTAAATTAATGAGAAATATGCTGTGAAAGTCTTGTCACTTACCAGTATTACATTCCTTTAATGACAACAATTATAGTCTACACTAAACGCCTATCGCATTCACAATAAAAATTTTCATAAAATTCTTCCAATTGTTCAAACAATACAACAGCAGCAGAACAATGGAGTCCTTGAAACACACAATATTTGAACTCAGAGATCACTTTGATAATAAAATGGCCGAGTTTCAAAAAAATCTTCAAAGTGCTTCCATCCCGGCCACAAGTCCTACTTCCAATATTGCGGCTCAATTCAGTGTCTTCAGAAGTTTTGTTATGGGTGCTCTAGAGGTGCTTCAGTTACAACTTGGGCTTTTGGCTGGCAAGTATGATGAGTTAGAAATGAAATCCCGTAGAAAAATTCTTCTTGTTCACGGCATTCAGGAAAGCAAATCAGAAAAATTGGTGTCAGGTACCGTTAAGATTCTTTCTGAACATCTAAAAATCCCCGAATTGAAAGTGGAAAATATAAGCCGTTGTCACCGTCTCGGCCGCTCCAGCTCTGACAAGCCACGTGCCGTTCTTATCAAATTCCGAGATATTGACCTTAGAAATAAGGTCTGGTTCAGTAAAACCAATTTGAGGAATACTGGTATTACTATATCTGAATTCCTCACTAAAGAACGTCATGAGGTTTCTGTTGCGGCTCGTCAGCGATTCGGGATCACAAAGTGCTGGACTAGGAATGGCACTGTGGTAGTTTTAGAGTCACATGGCACTAAGAAGAGGATTTCTACGATGGCTGAATTAAAGTCCTTAACTTCATCCACCGACATCACAGAGGTAAACACTACTCCTACTGCTTCTACTAGCTGCGGCACCCTGGCATCAAAAGACTTGAAAATCTCCAACATCAGGCCAAAAAGAACCGTCAAAAAGTAATACTTTCTTTTCTTTTGTTTTATGTTATTAATTATCCCTTATCTTTGTGTCATAGTTTTATATTAATTTTGCTTCTGCGGTGTTTGTTTATCTGTTTCATTACGGTTGCAATAATTCTATCCGCTTATCTCTTTATTTATTTATCTTAGTTACTTGTCACAATCACATTGTTCGGTGTGTGCATGTTGTGAGATCTCATTCGAATTATAGAGTAATAATAATTAAATCTCAGTACTTCGACTCGCGATATAATTTATCGAACACAATTCTTTTATTTATTTACCGATACCGACATTCATTATAATGATTGTCAAACTCAAAGGTCAAACTGACAAATGAGATTACAGAGTAAACAAATATTGAGCCATAAACAAAAGCGTTCCGTTTTTTTTTTTTTTTTTTAATCTTTTATTATACCTGGGAGTTTAGTCATAAAGCGTTCCGTTGTAAACAGAAATATGGATACCATATATCTACTGTTATTTCTTGATAAAACATAGATATATATTTTGTAAATTAATGTAACTTAATTTATTTGTTTTTTATCAATACCTATTTGTTTTCATTTTAAGCACTTGTCATGTGTTTAAATGTTTAAATGTCATATTGTTTAAATATTCGCTGAATATACCTAATTACTAAGCGAGGAGATTTCATTATTATCTATCCTTTGATTGATTTTTGTGCCTAAATGTTTTTTTTTTTTTTTTGATGTTTTTGCTATGCTTTAGTGTTGCTGTTTGCACTGTTTTTGTTCTATTTCATGCATTTAACTATGACCAACTTGTGTTAGTGCTGGTAAGTGTAAGTTTTTGTCTGATAAAATTAGCTTTTACGGGTTATATACATTTGTTTAAATATACATATATATTATTTTTAAATACATTTATTATATATATATATTTATATTTATTTAGTATGAGTATTAATAATATTGATCTGAATATTGACTCAGACGATGATAACACTTTTGTATCACTTTCCTCTTCGGCTGACAGTTTTCATAGTACTTACATCCCGCTTTCCTCTTCTCTTGATTCAACCTTCTCTCTTTTCCCAAAAAATTTTAATGTTGTTCATTTGAATGCGCAGAGTATTCCAGCTCACTATCCTGATCTCTTATCTTCCTTTGGCAACTCTAATATTCACGCTATCCTTATCTCCGAAACATTCCTCGAGCCATCTCTTCCTTCTTCCTCCTTCTCATTACCTAACTTTCATCTTATCCGCAATGATCGAACTGGAAAAGGAGGCGGAGGAGTTGCTATTTATTTACGTAACCACATTCCTTTCACTATCCTGAATAAATCCGATTCCCAATACTCTGAATCCGCCGAGCACATACTCATTGAGGTTATATTTGGACACATTAAGGTACTACTCGGTGTTTTTTACAGTCCTTCGCTCCACATAGACTACTTCGACACGTTCGAAAGTCTATTGGAAAATTCCTTGCCTAATGTTAACCATGCTATTATTATGGGCGACTTCAATACCTGCCTTATCAAAAATGACGCTCGTGCCAAGCGCTTATTGAACATAATTAATAGCTCCAATTTAAATTTTCTCCCATCCAATGCCACTCATTACTTTCCCAACTGCATCCCAAGCCAACTTGACCTATCCTTTGTTTCATCCTTGGAGCATGTTGAAATTCACGGACAACTAAGCCTGAACTGAACTGAAGCCTTTTCGTACCATGACCTAATATATCTGTCGTACAAAGTACGTCCGCCGAAAGTTAAACCCACTGTGGTCATGCGTCGAAGCTTCAAACATTTTGACAACGAAAAATTTATGCAGGATCTTAGTGCTATCAATTGGGACTCAATTTTAAACGCTTCTACTATCGATGAGAAACTTGAACTTTTTAACTCCTCTCTAAATGATCTCTTCGATAAACATGCTCCTTTCCGTCCCATCAAGCTCAAACACCTACCTGCACCTTGGTTATCTCAGGACATTCGGAAGTTAATGAAGAAGCGTGACAGAGCTAAATCAAAATTTAAATTAAACCCAACTATTGACAACCTCGTGAAATATAAGAGTTTACGTAATCGGTGCCGTAAAGTATGTAGAGATGCTCAACGTAAATATATACAAGATAAGATTGAGAACAGCAATTCTTCTCAGACATGGAAATTCCTACAATCTCTAGGTATTGGACGACAAGCATCCAGGATCCCTCATACTGTTGATCTCAATGCTCTGAACGGATTTTTTGCTAGTACTGTCCTAATGAACAACAGTGATATAATTAGTACTTTAAATCATTTTAGATCCTTGCCTATTCCTAACAGACCCTCTTTTCACTTTTCCCCAATTACTGCTAGTGACGTTAAGGCCAACATCCTTGCAATAAGATCCGATGCCACGGGATGTGATGGAATCAAACGTAGAATGATACTTGCTGTGTTAGATTATGTTCTCCCTATATTATTTCACATTTTCAATTTCTCCCTTGACCATAATGAATTCCCTTCCACTTGGCGTTTAGCTTATATCCTTCCTATTCCCAAAAACAAAAATCCCATATCTTTCTTTCACTTTCGTCCAATATCTATCCTTCCATTTATGTCTAAAGTGTTAGAACGTATTGTCCATCTTCAATTAACAAAGTATCTAGCAGAGTACAATGTACTCTCTGATTTCCAATCAGGATTTCGGAGAGGTCATAGTACTACTACTGCCCTACTTAAAGTATGCGACGATATACGTTTTAACATGGACAACAGACATGTTAGTATCCTGGCATTATTGGACTTCAGTAATGCGTTCAATACGGTTGATTTAGATCTCCTGCTGGCAGTGCTTCGGTCGATTAATATCTCTTCCGATGCATGTGAGTGGTTTCGTAGCTACCTGTTTGGTCGTCAGCAATGTGTACGGATTAATAATAAATTATCCAGCCTCCAATCTCTCTCATCTGGTGTTCCTCAAGGCAGTGTCCTCTCTCCACTTTTATTTTCCATTTTTATTAATACTGTATCCCATCTCCTCTCGTCTTCCTTTCATCTTTATGCTGACGACTTGCAGGTCTACGTTTCTGCTCCCTTAACAGGTATCGGAGGGGCTATTGAGAGGCTGAACCAGGAATTGCATAAAATTTGTACTTGGAGCAAGACGTGCGGGCTTCTTGTAAATCCAGATAAATCGCAGGTCATTATTATTGGCAGCTCCAAACTACTTACTAAAGTTGATTACGCCAACCTACCTGCGATCATCTTTAACAATACGCCTTTGTCACTTAGCAGTTCCGTTAAAAACCTTGGTCTTCTTATCGATAATACATTATCCTGGACTGTGCAAGTTGCTGAAGTCAGTAGAAAAGTTTTCGCCACATTTCATTTGTTAAAACGTTGGAAACACTTTCTGCCCATTAAGACTAAAATCACGTTATGTCAAACTCTTCTACTTCCTATTTTGGACTACGCAGATTGTTGTTACACAAACATTACTGAGGACCAACTCAATAAGCTAGAAAGGTTACAGAACGTTTGCATCAAATTCATCTTTGGTCTACGGAAATTTGATCACGTCTCCGAATATCGGGCGCAACTTAAGTGGCTTACTATTCGACATCGTCGCAACTTGCACATGTTATCTCTTCTTTACTCTATCCTCTATAATCCTCTTCTTCCCGCGTATTTGAAGGAACGGTTCTGTTTTGTGGGTACTGACGTCAGCTATCCACGTGAACTGCGGTCACGCTCTGACAACAAACTGTCACTGCCGGTCGCTCATACCCACTTCTATAGCGAATCCTTTACGATGACAGCTGCAAAGCTATGGAATACGCTACCTACCGATATTCGTCAATCTGAGTCAATTTATATATTTAAAAATAGGTGACATAAGTATTATTTATCTATTCAATCTGCGTAAATACTATTTCCTATATTATCATACTATTAGTATTTATTTATTAAGTATTATATTTTATGTACGTAAGTTTTATTTTTATTCTATATGTTTAGTATAACTTTCTGCTATATATATAATTTTATTTATATAATTATTTGGTATATATAATACATATGTATTTATTAAACTTATATATATGTATTTTGTTATATATTATTTGTATTATTTAAAGATTAATTTTTAGTTGTTTAAGAATAAAACATGCTTGTTTGCACCATCCCGTTTCCCACAGACAAACTCTTACTCTAAAGGGTTGTCTGTAAGAGATTGCTTTAAGCAATAAGACCGCGTTTGCACGCTTCTCTTTTTTGTTATATGTTCTTGTAATGTTATGTACACTGTATCTTTTGTCTTTTGTGTGCAATAGAGTGTTTATAAATAAAAAAAAAATAAAAAAATCTAAGAAACTAGAAAGCAAAATGAATTCGAACTTTGTACAGATGGTTGCTCGTTATCATTTGAAAACATTAACTCAGCCAGATCTCTAAAAATTGCTAACTTCTCATCGATTGTGCGATTTTTTACAGTTATTATTTCACTAAAAAAATATATCTAAGAAACTAGAAACCAAAATGAATTCGAACTTTGTACAGATGGTTGCTCGTTATCATTTGAAAACATTAACTCAGCCAGATCTCTAAAAATTGCTAACTTCTCATCGATTGTGCGATTTTTTACAGTTATTATTTCACTAAAAAAATATATCTAAGAAACTAGAAACCAAAATGAATTCGAACTTTGTACAGATGGTTGCTCGTTATCATTTGAAAACATTTACTCAGCCAGATCTCTAAAAATTGCTAACTTCTCATCGATTGTGCTATTTTTTACAGTTATTATTTCACTAAAAAAATATATCTAAGAAACTAGAAACCAAAATGAAATCGAACTTTGTACAGATGGTTGCTAGTTCTCATTTGAAAACATTAACTCAGCCAGATCTCTAAAAATTGCTAACTTCTCATCGATTGTGCTATTTTTTACAGTTATTATTTCATTAAAAAAATATATCTAAGAAACTAGAAACCAAAATGAATTCGAACTTTGTACAGATGGTTGCTCGTTATCATTTGAAAACATTAACTCAGCCAGATCGCTAAAAATTGCTAACTTCTCATCGATTGTGCTATTTTTTACAGTTATTATTTCACTAAAAAAATATATCTAAGAAACTAGAAACCAAAATGAATTCGAACTTTGTACAGATGGTTGCTAGTTCTCATTTGAAAACATTAACTCAGCCAGATCTCTAAAAATTGCTAACTTCTCATCGATTGTGCTATTTTTTACAGTTATTATTTCACTAAAAAAATATATCTAGGCGGGTAGGTGTAAAATAAGTGAACTCATGTTTTTTAATGCTCTCGTTTTATTTAATTAAATTAATGAGAAATATGCTGTGAAAGTCTTGTCACTTACCAGTATTACATTCCTTTAATGACAACAATTATAGTCTACACTAAACGCCTATCGCATTCACAATAAAAATTTTCATAAAATTCTTCCAATTGTTCAAACAATACAACAGCAGCAGAACAATGGAGTCCTTGAAACACACAATATTTGAACTCAGAGATCACTTTGATAATAAAATGGCCGAGTTTCAAAAAAATCTTCAAAGTGCTTCCATCCCGGCCACAAGTCCTACTTCCAATATTGCGGCTCAATTCAGTGTCTTCAGAAGTTTTGTTATGGGTGCTCTAGAGGGGCTTCAGTTACAACTTGGGCTTTTGGCTGGCAAGTATGATGAGTTAGAAATGAAATCCCGTAGAAAAATTCTTCTTGTCCACGGCATTCAGGAAAGCAAATCAGAAAAATTGGTGTCAGGTACCGTTAAGATTCTTTCTGAACATCTAAAAATCCCCGAATTGAAAGTGGAAGATATAAGCCGTTGTCACCGTCTCGGCCGCTCCAGCTCTGACAAGCCACGTGCCGTTCTTATCAAATTCCGAGATATTGACCTTAGAAATAAGGTCTGGTTCAGTAAAACCAATTTGAGGAATACTGGTATTACTATATCTGAATTCCTCACTAAAGAACGTCATGAGGTTTCTGTTGCGGCTCGTCAGCGATTCGGGATCACAAAGTGCTGGACTAGGAACGGCACTGTGGTAGTTTTAGAGTCACATGGCACTAAGAAGAGGATTTCTACGATGGCTGAATTAAAGTCCTTAACTTCATCCACCGACATCACAGAGGTAAACACTACTCCTACTGCTTCTACTAGCTGCGGCACCCTGGCATCAAAAGACTTGAAAATCTCCAACATCAGGCCAAAAAGAACCGTCAAAAAGTAATACTTTCTTTTCTTTTGTTTTATGTTATTAATTATCCCTTATCTTTGTGTCATAGTTTTATATTAATTTTGCTTCTGCGGTGTTTGTTTATCTGTTTCATTACGGTTGCAATAATTCTATCCGCTTATCTCTTTATTTATTTATCTTAGTTACTTGTCACAATCACATTGTTCGGTGTGTGCATGTTGTGAGATCTCATTCGAATTATAGAGTAATAATAATTAAATCTCAGTACTTCGACTCGCGATATAATTTATCGAACACAATTCTTTTATTTATTTACCGATACCGACATTCATTATAATGATTGTCAAACTCAAAGGTCAAACTGACAAATGAGATTACAGAGTAAACAAATATTGAGCCATAAACAAAAGCGTTCCGCTTTAAACAGAAATATGGATACCATATATCTACTGTTATTTCTTGATAAAACATAGATATATATTTTGTAAATTAATGTAACTTAATTTATTTGTTTTTTATCAATACCTATTTGTTTTCATTTTAAGCACTTGTCATTGTGTTTAAATGTTTAAATGTCATATTGTTTAAATATTCGCTGAATATACCTAACTACTAAGCGAGGAGATTTCATTATTATCTATCCTTTGATTGATTTTTGTGCCTAAATGTTTTTTTTTTTTGATGTTTTTGCTATGCTTTGGTGTTGCTGTTTGCACTGTTTTTGTTCTATTTCATGCATTTAACTATGACCAACTTGTGTTAGTGCTGGTAAGTGTAAGTTTTTGTCTGATAAAATTAGCTTTTACGGGTTATATACATTTGTTTAAATATACATATATATTATTTTTAAATATATTTATTATATATATATATATATATTTATATTTATTTAGTATGAGTATTAATAATATCGATCTGAATATTGACTCAGACGATGATAACACTTTTGTATCACTTTCCTCTTCGGCTGACAGTTTTCATAGTACTTACATCCCGCTTTCCTCTTCTCTTGATTCAACCTTCTCTCTTTTCCCAAAAAATTTTAATGTTGTTCATTTGAATGCGCAGAGTATTCCAGCTCACTATCCTGATCTCTTATCTTCCTTTGGCAACTCTAATATTCACGCTATCCTTATCTCCGAAACATTCCTCGAGCCATCTCTTCCTTCTTCCTCCTTCTCATTACCTAACTTTCATCTTATCCGCAATGATCGAACTGGAAAAGGAGGCGGTAGGAGTTGCTATTTATTTACGTAACCACATTCCTTTCACTATCCTGAATAAATCCGATTCCCAATACTCTGAATCCGCCGAGCACATACTCATTGAGGTTATATTTGGACACATTAAGGTACTACTCGGTGTTTTTTACAGTCCTTCGCTCCACATAGACTACTTCGACACGTTCGAAAGTCTATTGGAAAATTCCTTGCCTAATGTTAACCATGCTATTATTATGGGCGACTTCAATACCTGCCTTATCAAAAATGACGCTCGTGCCAAGCGCTTATTGAACATAATTAATAGCTCCAATTTAAATTTTCTCCCATCCAATGCCACTCATTACTTTCCCAACTGCATCCCAAGCCAACTTGACCTATCCTTTGTTTCATCCTTGGAGCATGTTGAAATTCACGGACAACTAAGCCTGAACTGAACTGAAGCCTTTTCGTACCATGACCTAATATATCTGTCGTACAAAGTACGTCCGCCGAAAGTTAAACCCACTGTGGTCATGCGTCGAAGCTTCAAACATTTTGACAACGAAAAATTTATGCAGGATCTTAGTGCTATCAATTGGGACTCAATTTTAAACGCTTCTACTATCGATGAGAAACTTGAACTTTTTAACTCCTCTCTAAATGATCTCTTCGATAAACATGCTCCTTTCCGTCCCATCAAGCTCAAACACCTACCTGCACCTTGGTTATCTCAGGACATTCGGAAGTTAATGAAGAAGCGTGACAGAGCTAAATCAAAATTTAAATTAAACCCAACTATTGACAACCTCGTGAAATATAAGAGTTTACGTAATCGGTGCCGTAAAGTATGTAGAGATGCTCAACGTAAATATATACAAGATAAGATTGAGAACAGCAATTCTTCTCAGACATGGAAATTCCTACAATCTCTAGGTATTGGACGACAAGCATCCAGGATCCCTCATACTGTTGATCTCAATGCTCTGAACGGATTTTTTGCTAGTACTGTCCTAATGAACAACAGTGATATAATTAGTACTTTAAATCATTTTAGATCCTTGCCTATTCCTAACAGACCCTCTTTTCACTTTTCCCCAATTACTGCTAGTGACGTTAAGGCCAACATCCTTGCAATAAGATCCGATGCCACGGGATGTGATGGAATCAAACGTAGAATGATACTTGCTGTGTTAGATTATGTTCTCCCTATATTATTTCACATTTTCAATTTCTCCCTTGACCATAATGAATTCCCTTCCACTTGGCGTTTAGCTTATATCCTTCCTATTCCCAAAAACAAAAATCCCATATCTTTCTTTCACTTTCGTCCAATATCTATCCTTCCATTTATGTCTAAAGTGTTAGAACGTATTGTCCATCTTCAATTAACAAAGTATCTAGCAGAGTACAATGTACTCTCTGATTTCCAATCAGGATTTCGGAGAGGTCATAGTACTACTACTGCCCTACTTAAAGTATGCGACGATATACGTTTTAACATGGACAACAGACATGTTAGTATCCTGGCATTATTGGACTTCAGTAATGCGTTCAATACGGTTGATTTAGATCTCCTGCTGGCAGTGCTTCGGTCGATTAATATCTCTTCCGATGCATGTGAGTGGTTTCGTAGCTACCTGTTTGGTCGTCAGCAATGTGTACGGATTAATAATAAATTATCCAGCCTCCAATCTCTCTCATCTGGTGTTCCTCAAGGCAGTGTCCTCTCTCCACTTTTATTTTCCATTTTTATTAATACTGTATCCCATCTCCTCTCGTCTTCCTTTCATCTTTATGCTGACGACTTGCAGGTCTACGTTTCTGCTCCCTTAACAGGTATCGGAGGGGCTATTGAGAGGCTGAACCAGGAATTGCATAAAATTTGTACTTGGAGCAAGACGTGCGGGCTTCTTGTAAATCCAGATAAATCGCAGGTCATTATTATTGGCAGCTCCAAACTACTTACTAAAGTTGATTACGCCAACCTACCTGCGATCATCTTTAACAATACGCCTTTGTCACTTAGCAGTTCCGTTAAAAACCTTGGTCTTCTTATCGATAATACATTATCCTGGACTGTGCAAGTTGCTGAAGTCAGTAGAAAAGTTTTCGCCACATTTCATTTGTTAAAACGTTGGAAACACTTTCTGCCCATTAAGACTAAAATCACGTTATGTCAAACTCTTCTACTTCCTATTTTGGACTACGCAGATTGTTGTTACACAAACATTACTGAGGACCAACTCAATAAGCTAGAAAGGTTACAGAACGTTTGCATCAAATTCATCTTTGGTCTACGGAAATTTGATCACGTCTCCGAATATCGGGCGCAACTTAAGTGGCTTACTATTCGACATCGTCGCAACTTGCACATGTTATCTCTTCTTTACTCTATCCTCTATAATCCTCTTCTTCCCGCGTATTTGAAGGAACGGTTCTGTTTTGTGGGTACTGACGTCAGCTATCCACATGAACTGCGGTCACGCTCTGACAACAAACTGTCACTGCCGGTCGCTCATACCCACTTCTATAGCGAATCCTTTACGATGACAGCTGCAAAGCTATGGAATACGCTACCTACCGATATTCGTCAATCTGAGTCAATTTATATATTTAAAAATAGGTGACATAAGTATTATTTATCTATTCAATCTGCGTAAATACTATTTCCTATATTATCATACTATTAGTATTTATTTATTAAGTATTATATTTTATGTACGTAAGTTTTATTTTTATTCTATATGTTTAGTATAACTTTCTGCTATATATATAATTTTATTTATATAATTATTTGGTATATATAATACATATGTATTTATTAAACTTATATATATGTATTTTGTTATATATTATTTGTATTATTTAAAGATTAATTTTTAGTTGTTTAAGAATAAAACATGCTTGTTTGCACCATCCCGTTTCCCACAGACAAACTCTTACTCTAAAGGGTTGTCTGTAAGAGATTGCTTTAAGCAATAAGACCGCGTTTGCACGCTTCTCTTTTTTGTTATATGTTCTTGTAATGTTATGTACACTGTATCTTTTGTCTTTTGTGTGCAATAGAGTGTTTATAAATAAAAAAAAAATAAAAAAATCTAAGAAACTAGAAAGCAAAATGAATTCGAACTTTGTACAGATGGTTGCTCGTTATCATTTGAAAACATTAACTCAGCCAGATCTCTAAAAATTGCTAACTTCTCATCGATTGTGCGATTTTTTACAGTTATTATTTCACTAAAAAAATATATCTAAGAAACTAGAAACCAAAATGAATTCGAACTTTGTACAGATGGTTGCTCGTTATCATTTGAAAACATTAACTCAGCCAGATCTCTAAAAATTGCTAACTTCTCATCGATTGTGCGATTTTTTACAGTTATTATTTCACTAAAAAAATATATCTAAGAAACTAGAAACCAAAATGAATTCGAACTTTGTACAGATGGTTGCTCGTTATCATTTGAAAACATTAACTCAGCCAGATCTCTAAAAATTGCTAACTTCTCATCGATTGTGCTATTTTTTACAGTTATTATTTCACTAAAAAATATATCTAAGAAACTAGAAACCAAAATGAAATCGAACTTTGTACAGATGGTTGCTAGTTCTCATTTGAAAACATTAACTCAGCCAGATCTCTAAAAATTGCTAACTTCTCATCGATTGTGCTATTTTTTACAGTTATTATTTCATTAAAAAAATATATCTAAGAAACTAGAAACCAAAATGAATTCGAACTTTGTACAGATGGTTGCTCGTTATCATTTGAAAACATTAACTCAGCCAGATCGCTAAAAATTGCTAACTTCTCATCGATTGTGCTATTTTTTACAGTTATTATTTCACTAAAAAAATATATCTAAGAAACTAGAAACCAAAATGAATTTGAACTTTGTACAGATGGTTGCTCGTTATCATTTGAAAACATTAACTCAGCCAGATCTCTAAAAATTGCTAACTTCTCATCGATTGTGCTATTTTTTACAGTTATTATTTCATTCAAAAAATATATCTAGGCGGGTAGGTGTAAAATAAGTGAACTCATGTTTTTTAATGCTCTCGTTTTATTTAATTAAATTAATGAGAAATATGCTGTGAAAGTCTTGTCACTTACCAGTATTACATTCCTTTAATGACAACAATTATAGTCTACACTAAACGCCTATCGCATTCACAATAAAAATTTTCATAAAATTCTTCCAATTGTTCAAACAATACAACAGCAGCAGAACAATGGAGTCCTTGAAACACACAATATTTGAACTCAGAGATCACTTTGATAATAAAATGGCCGAGTTTCAAAAAAATCTTCAAAGTGCTTCCATCCCGGCCACAAGTCCTACTTCCAATATTGCGGCTCAATTCAGTGTCTTCAGAAGTTTTGTTATGGGTGCTCTAGAGGTGCTTCAGTTACAACTTGGGCTTTTGGCTGGCAAGTATGATGAGTTAGAAATGAAATCCCGTAGAAAAATTCTTCTTGTTCACGGCATTCAGGAAAGCAAATCAGAAAAATTGGTGTCAGGTACCGTTAAGATTCTTTCTGAACATCTAAAAATCCCCGAATTGAAAGTGGAAAATATAAGCCGTTGTCACCGTCTCGGCCGCTCCAGCTCTGACAAGCCACGTGCCGTTCTTATCAAATTCCGAGATATTGACCTTAGAAATAAGGTCTGGTTCAGTAAAACCAATTTGAGGAATACTGGTATTACTATATCTGAATTCCTCACTAAAGAACGTCATGAGGTTTCTGTTGCGGCTCGTCAGCGATTCGGGATCACAAAGTGCTGGACTAGGAACGGCACTGTGGTAGTTTTAGAGTCACATGGCACTAAGAAGAGGATTTCTACGATGGCTGAATTAAAGTCCTTAACTTCATCCACCGACATCACAGAGGTAAACACTACTCCTACTGCTTCTACTAGCTGCGGCACCCTGGCATCAAAAGACTTGAAAATCTCCAACATCAGGCCAAAAAGAACCGTCAAAAAGTAATACTTTCTTTTCTTTTGTTTTATGTTATTAATTATCCCTTATCTTTGTGTCATAGTTTTATATTAATTTTGCTTCTGCGGTGTTTGTTTATCTGTTTCATTACGGTTGCAATAATTCTATCCGCTTATCTCTTTAATTCAATTCAATTCTTAGTTTAATGGCTTTTAGTTGTGCCGACAGGGCACAGATTATTTCGCCAATGTCACGTAGGATGGAGAAGACACGAATGAGATTGATCGGTATGGGTGAGATAACAAACTCAATTAAATTTTAAAGCCAAGTATAGTAGTAGTAATTTCCTTGTTAATCCGTAACCTAGAACAACACAAACATTAAGGGTTAATAATAGGATAAATTACAAATAATTGTTAGTATTCTAAACTATATATAATAAGATATATCACTCAATTGGACTATTCACAACTTAATTTTATTACATTTAATATATTTACACAAAAAAGAACAAAATGGACTAAACACAAACGTCAACAAACATTCAACATTTATAGGACGAGGAACTTTAGGAGGGAGAACGTCGTAAATGGGATGAAGAAGTTTAGGACAAAGGAACAGGATGTGGGTAGCGGAACCTTCGTCTAGGCCACATTCACACAGCGAGTGATCTCGAACTCTTATCTTTGCTAGGTGGGTAGGTGTGCAAGAATGGCCGAGGCGTAACCGACAGATAGTGGATGTGACCCAACGGTCAGCGTGCCTGTGAAGTGAAAACCAAGGTCGCCTCGGAATTTCAGGTTGTAACGCCGAATAATACTTACCTTTAACCGATTTTGATGAAATCCAAAAAGCATTCCAGGATTTAACCATTTGAGCTTTCGCAAGAGTGAGCAGGTCTCGAGAGGAATTGACAAAATGCTCAGATGAACCAGATTGGATGGCAATCTTAGCATATGAGTCAGCCATCTCATTTCCAATAATACCGGAATGACTTGGAATCCAGACCAGCTAAACCTGAAGGCCTTGTTGGTGACAGGACAACAGAGCCTCTCTGATCTTAAAAACGATAAAAAGTCTTAATTTGCTACGAAAAGGATTTTCTTTAATGGCCAACAGACAGCTTAATGAGTCACATAAAATAACTGATTGTTGTATGTTGTGTAACTGAGCATACATAATAGCTTCCAGTAAAGCAATGGCCTCACCGGAAAATATAGAGGTTTCAGGGGGGCATTTAAATAAAAGGGCTATTTTATATTTAGGTATCCAACAAGCTGCGCCAACGCAGCCGGTCGGTGAGAGTTTAGAGGCATCAGTATATATAGGGAGGTGATTTGGCCAATTTTGATGAAACATTTTTTGAAATTGGACACTAGTATCAGGGGAACCTTTTATATGACCAAGGTTTGTAATAACGGGGGTATTATAAATAAGAGCTTTAAAGGAGGTGGAAAAAAGAGGATTAGAGGGAAAAGTGGTAAGGGGATGAGGGAGGTTGGTATACTTGAGGAAACTGTTTAATAGGAATGAGGATTTCGGTCTGTCTGGGTTGTAAAGGTGGGATAATTTGTTTAATCGGGCCAATAGAGGATGGGAAGATAGCTGTAACAATTTGATGATAAAGCGGTCACATAAGTATGCCTCCTTATATGTAGAGGAGGGTCAACACACTCAACCTGCAGAGCATTAGTAGGAGTGGATTTCATCGCACCCAAGATTATGCGCAAACATTTAAATTGAATTTTGTTTAATTTTTCTGAAGCTGATTTATTGAATGGATCTAGAACAAACAGTCCATAGTTCAAATGACTACGAACTATTGCGTTATAGATCAGCTTCAATGTATAAGGGTGAGCTCCCCACCAAACTCCAGATACTGCTCTAAGGGCATTAATTGATTTTTCACATTTCTTGGCTAAATAGTCAGAGTGTGAAATTCCGTTCAGTCGGTGATCGAGAATAATACCAAGAAATTTTGTTTTGTCTACAAAGTTAATGCACTGACCCTCATAAAACAAATTAAAGGTAGGTATACGTCTTTTTTTAGTAAATACCACTGCTTGACTTTTGGCTATCGATAGCGATAAGCCATGGTCAGAGAGCCATTGGGATAGGTAATGCAAAGCAGAGTTTAATCGAAATGTTAAATTTTCAATGGAGCTAGATCTATAATACAAAACAGTGTCATCAGCATACTGGAGAATGTTACAAAAATTGTTAACAGACAAATCGAGATCATGGGTGTATATGCTGTAAAGCAGAGGACTGAGTACTGAGCCTTGAGGAAGACCTTTCCAGACAAGTCTGGGGGGAAGAGAGAGATGTTGGTGTCTAACCGTTATTGATCTGCAAGTTAACAGATTACATATGAGATGAACTATCCTCGGTGGAATACTCAGCTGTTGCATTTTCTGCCTGAGTAACGGAAGAAGTACATTATCATATGCAGAAGATATATCTAGAAAGATTCCCACAAGGTACTCTCCTTTAGCAAAGGCAATTCGAATGTCTGTTGTGAGTATGCTTAGATTATCAATGGTGCTCAACCCCTTCCGTAAGCCAAATTGGGAGGGAGCAAGTATATTTCTGCTTTCCATTAACCATTCCAGGCGGTTCTTCAACAGATGTTCAGTGATCTTTGCCAAAGTTGATGATAAAGCTATCGGTCTATATGAGTTGCAATCCGAAGGGTTCTTACCCGGTTTAAGGATCGGGATAACAATTTGTGTCTTCCAAGATTGCGGGACGATTCCTTTGATAAAAATCGAGTTAATTATGTTTAAAAAACATTTTTTCGCTTTATCATTTAATTTACAAATAAAAGAGTAAGGAACGCCGTCTTCCCCAGGAGTACAATCTGATAAACCATTTAACGCACATTGAAGTTCGGAAAAAGAAAAGGGGGCATCCATTTCATCCAAAGTGGATGTGGATGCTGGCGTAGAATTTAGAAAACTGTCCTCATAAGGAACAAATGGGGGGGGCAAGCTTATCAGCGAAATTGTTAAGCCACTCAGAAGGAGTATTTGAGGAAGGGTCAACAGAATTAAGGCATCGGCGGAATTTTTTAAGTTGGGACCAGACTACAGAGGAAGAGGAACGAGGACTCAGGGATTCACAGAAATGAATCCAACTAACTTTTTTCTTTTTAGAAATTAATTGTTTAAATTTGGCGTCGATTTTCTGATACTTACAAAAGTTATCCAAAGACATACACAATGAGTATAATGCTTCAGCCTCTAGTCTCTGTTCAGATAATCGTTTGCATTCCTCATCCCACCAGGGGGTGGAAAGCAAATGATTTTTTGAGGTGTGTTTTTTAGGGAAGTGGAGATTAGCTGCAGTTAAAATACCATTAAGGAAAAGATCATAGCAAAGAATTACATTTCCATAGTCTTGTGAAACAAAGAGGGTGTCGATCATGGAATCAACAGACTCAGCATATGCAGACCAGTTAGCATTTTTTAATTTGAATTTTAATAAGGGATTTGGATTGATATGGGCAATGGATCGGTGATTTAAAGAAAGGAGGATAGGAAAGTGATCACTGCCAAAAGAGGATGAGAGGACATTCCAGGATATTTGAGAAGCAAGGACTGGAGAAGTTAAGGATAAGTCTACAGCGGATTTTGGGTTTTGGTTAGGATATACTCTACGTGTTGGTGAGCCATTATTGAGAATGCAGAGGTTTGCATCATTAAATATGTCCATCAACAAGAGAGCAAATGGGTCACAGAAATGTGAACCCCAGGCGGTGTGATGGGCGTTAAAATCCCCCATGACTAGGATAGGACTAGGGAGAGAGGAAATGATGGCAGATATATCAGGAATTAAAGCTGGATTAGGATGAGGAATATACAGGGAAAGAAAAGAGATGTTAAGGGCTCTAACAGCAACAGCATTAATATGATGGCTGGGAAGGGATAAAGGAATTTGGGAGAAGGGAAGAAAGTGCCGAACGAAAATGGCACTCCCAGCATAACCATCACTTCTGTCATCCCTCAAACAGGAGAAGCCTGGGACCCGGAATCGGGATCCAGGGATCAACCATGTTTCAGAGATGGCAATAATGACAGGTTTATGGAGGTTTATTAGAGAGAGGAGTTCATGTTTTTTAGGCCGGACGCTTTTGCAGTTCCATTGAAGGAAGCTGATTGGGGCCATTGTGAAGGATGGAGAATAACTGACATAAGTCTTGAGCAACGTTGGACGGTAAGGGGATATCATTACATGTTGAGATAATACTAAGAAGTATCTTAGTTAGCATTTCTAAGAAGTTGGGATTGTTATTAAGAGGGTTAGGAGTGTTTTGGTTGAGAGCACAACCATTAGGAGCAGTAGAGGGACAATTACTAACGATCGATTGATGGGCCTGTTTATCATACCCTTTCCCAAGAGGTGATCTTGGGCGAGGAGTACTGATAACAGTCTTCCGATAGGACCTGGTAGTTGAAGGGATAGGTTGACTAGGGAGAATTGGAGAATATGTGGGAGGGGTAAACATCTCCTTTGCAATCTCTGCATAGGATCTACGTACAGGAGGGAACCGAGAGGATGCTTCAATGTATGAAATGTTGTCCTGAGACATAACAATTTTGATCGATTGTTGGCGAGAAAACTCTGGACAATCCTTGTCTGTTGTAAAATGGTTACCAGAGCAATGTAAGCAAGTGGCGTTATCCTTACTTACACTACAAGACTCACCTGTGTGGGATTTGGAGCACTTAAAACACCTAGGTTGAGATCGACACTGACTTTTAATATGACCATAACGGCAGCAATTAAGGCATTGGATAGTGGGAAGTTTATAAGTTTCTACTGGAAGGGACGTATGGTAGGAATACACTTTTGAAGGAAGTATTTGACCTCTCAATGTAATTACAACAGATTGGGTAGGAACCCATGTAGTTACACTGTCAGCAATTGTCTTTCTATTCAGGCGTCTTATTTTCATAACTTCACCACATCCAGTGGGAAGCTCAAGTGACATTGCCAGTTCTTCCATCGACCAGTCCACGGGAATACCCTTAATCAATCCCATTCTAGTTACATTAAAAGTCGGTACAGTAGCTTTATACTTGCACATTTCAACAATAGGATTAACTAGAAAGGTGTTTGCTGCTTGAGCTGTTGAAAATTCAATTGAAATTTTGTTATGGCCTATGTTCTTAACACCATCGTTAATAATACTCTTAATTTTATGAGTGTGCAGGAATTGTCCGAATTTAATTGCCCGTATAGTAGTTCCTGAAGCTGGGTCAGATACTTCCCGGGACACATGAACGATGAAAGGACCCTTGTCATCGTCGGAATACATTTTAGGGCCTTCAGAGAAGGATGGATGAGTGTAAATCGTTTGTATTGAGGGATTTGCTGAACTAGGATTAATTATGGTTTTTTTGACATTGGAATCGGAATTAATGGAATCATTACCGAGGCGTTTTCGGGAAACAGGTACAGAGGGAGGAGATAGAGTATCGGGAACAGGCTCTATTGAGCCACCTGGATCAGGGGGATCAGGAGGAGGATCAACCTCCATTATAAAACTTAGAAGCTAAAAAATATTAAAACACGTTAAATACTCACAAGATTTACAAATATTACTAACACCACTTAACCCAACTACCAACTAAAGCACTATTAACAATAAAATATACTACAAAACAAAACGAAAACACTCAAAATCTCTTAACACGTGTGTTAACCAACGCTAACGCAAGCGAAAAAAGCGCGATATAATTTATCGAACACAATTCTTTTATTTATTTACCGATACCGACATTCATTATAATGATTGTCAAACTCAAAGGTCAAACTGACAAATGAGATTACAGAGTAAACAAATATTGAGCCATAAACAAAAGCGTTCCGTTTTAAGCAGAAATATGGATACCATATATCTACTGTTATTTCTTGATAAAACATAGATATATATTTTGTAAATTAATGTAACTTAATTTATTTGTTTTTTATCAATACCTATTTGTTTTCATTTTAAGCACTTGTCATGTGTTTAAATGTTTAAATGTCATATTGTTTAAATATTCGCTGAATATACCTAACTACTAAGCGAGGAGATTTCATTATTATCTATCCTTTGATTGATTTTTGTGCCTAAATGTTTTTTTTTTTTTTTTTATGTTTTTGCTATGCTTTGGTGTTGCTGTTTGCACTGTTTTTGTTCTATTTCATGCATTTAACTATGACCAACTTGTGTTAGTGCTGGTAAGTGTAAGTTTTTGTCTGATAAAATTAGCTTTTACGGGTTATATACATTTGTTTAAATATACATATATATTATTTTTAAATATATTTATTATATATATATATATATTTATATTTATTTAGTATGAGTATTAATAATATCGATCTGAATATTGACTCAGACGATGATAACACTTTTGTATCACTTTCCTCTTCGGCTGACAGTTTTCATAGTACTTACATCCCGCTTTCCTCTTCTCTTGATTCAACCTTCTCTCTTTTCCCAAAAAATTTTAATGTTGTTCATTTGAATGCGCAGAGTATTCCAGCTCACTATCCTGATCTCTTATCTTCCTTTGGCAACTCTAATATTCACGCTATCCTTATCTCCGAAACATTCCTCGAGCCATCTCTTCCTTCTTCCTCCTTCTCATTACCTAACTTTCATCTTATCCGCAATGATCGAACTGGAAAAGGAGGCGGAGGAGTTGCTATTTATTTACGTAACCACATTCCTTTCACTATCCTGAATAAATCCGATTCCCAATACTCTGAATCCGCCGAGCACATACTCATTGAGGTTATATTTGGACACATTAAGGTACTACTCGGTGTTTTTTACAGTCCTTCGCTCCACATAGACTACTTCGACACGTTCGAAAGTCTATTGGAAAATTCCTTGCCTAATGTTAACCATGCTATTATTATGGGCGACTTCAATACCTGCCTTATCAAAAATGACGCTCGTGCCAAGCGCTTATTGAACATAATTAATAGCTCCAATTTAAATTTTCTCCCATCCAATGCCACTCATTACTTTCCCAACTGCATCCCAAGCCAACTTGACCTATCCTTTGTTTCATCCTTGGAGCATGTTGAAATTCACGGACAACTAAGCCTGAACTGAACTGAAGCCTTTTCGTACCATGACCTAATATATCTGTCGTACAAAGTACGTCCGCCGAAAGTTAAACCCACTGTGGTCATGCGTCGAAGCTTCAAACATTTTGACAACGAAAAATTTATGCAGGATCTTAGTGCTATCAATTGGGACTCAATTTTAAACGCTTCTACTATCGATGAGAAACTTGAACTTTTTAACTCCTCTCTAAATGATCTCTTCGATAAACATGCTCCTTTCCGTCCCATCAAGCTCAAACACCTACCTGCACCTTGGTTATCTCAGGACATTCGGAAGTTAATGAAGAAGCGTGACAGAGCTAAATCAAAATTTAAATTAAACCCAACTATTGACAACCTCGTGAAATATAAGAGTTTACGTAATCGGTGCCGTAAAGTATGTAGAGATGCTCAACGTAAATATATACAAGATAAGATTGAGAACAGCAATTCTTCTCAGACATGGAAATTCCTACAATCTCTAGGTATTGGACGACAAGCATCCAGGATCCCTCATACTGTTGATCTCAATGCTCTGAACGGATTTTTTGCTAGTACTGTCCTAATGAACAACAGTGATATAATTAGTACTTTAAATCATTTTAGATCCTTGCCTATTCCTAACAGACCCTCTTTTCACTTTTCCCCAATTACTGCTAGTGACGTTAAGGCCAACATCCTTGCAATAAGATCCGATGCCACGGGATGTGATGGAATCAAACGTAGAATGATACTTGCTGTGTTAGATTATGTTCTCCCTATATTATTTCACATTTTCAATTTCTCCCTTGACCATAATGAATTCCCTTCCACTTGGCGTTTAGCTTATATCCTTCCTATTCCCAAAAACAAAAATCCCATATCTTTCTTTCACTTTCGTCCAATATCTATCCTTCCATTTATGTCTAAAATGTTAGAACGTATTGTCCATCTTCAATTAACAAAGTATCTAGCAGAGTACAATGTACTCTCTGATTTCCAATCAGGATTTCGGAGAGGTCATAGTACTACTACTGCCCTACTTAAAGTATGCGACGATATACGTTTTAACATGGACAACAGACATGTTAGTATCCTGGCATTATTGGACTTCAGTAATGCGTTCAATACGGTTGATTTAGATCTCCTGCTGGCAGTGCTTCGGTCGATTAATATCTCTTCCGATGCATGTGAGTGGTTTCGTAGCTACCTGTTTGGTCGTCAGCAATGTGTACGGATTAATAATAAATTATCCAGCCTCCAATCTCTCTCATCTGGTGTTCCTCAAGGCAGTGTCCTCTCTCCACTTTTATTTTCCATTTTTATTAATACTGTATCCCATCTCCTCTCGTCTTCCTTTCATCTTTATGCTGACGACTTGCAGGTCTACGTTTCTGCTCCCTTAACAGGTATCGGAGGGGCTATTGAGAGGCTGAACCAGGAATTGCATAAAATTTGTACTTGGAGTAAGACGTGCGGGCTTCTTGTAAATCCAGATAAATCGCAGGTCATTATTATTGGCAGCTCCAAACTACTTACTAAAGTTGATTACGCCAACCTACCTGCGATCATCTTTAACAATACGCCTTTGTCACTTAGCAGTTCCGTTAAAAACCTTGGTCTTCTTATCGATAATACATTATCCTGGACTGTGCAAGTTGCTGAAGTCAGTAGAAAAGTTTTCGCCACATTTCATTTGTTAAAACGTTGGAAACACTTTCTGCCCATTAAGACTAAAATCACGTTATGTCAAACTCTTCTACTTCCTATTTTGGACTACGCAGATTGTAGTTACACAAACATTACTGAGGACCAACTCAATAAGCTAGAAAGGTTACAGAACGTTTGCATCAAATTCATCTTTGGTCTACGGAAATTTGATCACGTCTCCGAATATCGGGCGCAACTTAAGTGGCTTACTATTCGACATCGTCGCAACTTGCACATGTTATCTCTTCTTTACTCTATCCTCTATAATCCTCTTCTTCCCGCGTATTTGAAGGAACGGTTCTGTTTTGTGGGTACTGACGTCAGCTATCCACGTGAACTGCGGTCACGCTCTGACAACAAACTGTCACTGCCGGTCGCTCATACCCACTTCTATAGCGAATCCTTTACGATGACAGCTGCAAAGCTATGGAATACGCTACCTACCGATATTCGTCAATCTGAGTCAATTTATATATTTAAAAATAGGTGACATAAGTATTATTTATCTATTCAATCTGCGTAAATACTATTTCCTATATTATCATACTATTAGTATTTATTTATTAAGTATTATATTTTATGTACGTAAGTTTTATTTTTATTCTATATGTTTAGTATAACTTTCTGCTATATATATAATTTTATTTATATAATTATTTGGTATATATAATACATATGTATTTATTAAACTTATATATATGTATTTTGTTATATATTATTTGTATTATTTAAAGATTAATTTTTAGTTGTTTAAGAATAAAACATGCTTGTTTGCACCATCCCGTTTCCCACAGACAAATTCTTACTCTAAAGGGATGTCTGTAAGAGATTGCTTTAAGCAATAAGACCGCCTTTGCACGCTTCTCTTTTTTGTTATATGTTCTTGTAATGTTATGTACACTGTATCTTTTGTCTTTTGTGTGCAATAAAGTGTTTATAAATTAAAAAAAAAAAAAATTAAAAAAAATCTAAGAAACTAGAAAGCAAAATGAATTCGAACTTTGTACAGATGGTTGCTCGTTATCATTTGAAAACATTAACTCAGCCAGATCTCTAAAAATTGCTAACTTCTCATCGATTGTGCTATTTTTTACAGTTATTATTTCACTAAAAAAATATATCTAAGAAACTAGAAACCAAAATGAATTCGAACTTTGTACAGATGGTTGCTCGTTATCATTTGAAAACATTAACTCAGCCAGATCTCTAAAAATAGCTAACTTCTCATCGATTGTGCTATTTTTTTACAGTTATTATTTCACTAAAAAAATATATCTAAGAAACTAGAAACCAAAATGAATTCGAACTTTGTACAGATGGTTGCTCGTTATCATTTGAAAACATTAACTGAGCCAGATCTCTCAAAATATGATAACTTCTCATCGATTATGCTATTTTTTACAGTTATTATTCATTTAAAAAAAATATCTAAGAAACTAGAAAGCAAAATGAATTCGAACTTTGTACAGATGGTTGCTAGTTCTCATTTGAAAACATTAACTGAGCAAGATCTCTAAAAATTGCTAACTTCTCATCGATTGTGCTATTTTTTACAGTTATTATTTCACTAAAAAAATATATCTAAGAAACTAGAAACCAAAATGAATTCGAACTTTGTACAGATGGTTGCTAGTTCTCATTTGAAAACATTAACTGAGCCAGATCTCTAAAAATTGCTAATTTCTCATCGATTGTGCTATTTTTTACAGTTATTATTTCATTAAAAAAATATATCTAAGAAACTAGAAACCAAAATGAATTCGAACTTTGTACAGATGGTTGCTCGTTATCATTTGAAAACATTAACTCAGCCAGATCTCTAAAAATTGCTAACTTCTCATCGATTGTGCTATTTTTTACAGTTATTATTTCATTAAAAAAATATATCTAAGAAACTAGAAACCAAAATGAATTCGAACTTTGTACAGATGGTTGCTAGTTCTCATTTGAAAACATTAACTGAGCCAGATCTCTAAAAATTGCTAACTTCTCATCGATTGTGCTATTTTTTACAGTTATTATTTCATTAAAAAAATATATCTAAGAAACTAGAAACCAAAATGAATTCGAACTTTGTACAGATGGTTGCTCGTTATCATTTGAAAACATTAACTCAGCCAGATCTCTAAAAATTGCTAACTTCTCATCGATTGTGCTATTTTTTACAGTTATTATTTCATTAAAAAAATATATCTAAGAAACCAGAAACCAAAATGAATTCGAACTTTGTACAGATGGTTGCTCGTTATCATTTGAAAACATTAACTCAGCCAGATCTCTAAAAATTGCTAACTTCTCATCGATTGTGCTATTTTTTACAGTTATTATTTCACTAAAAAAATATATCTAAGAAACTAGAAACCAAAATGAATTCGAACTTTGTACAGATGGTTGCTAGTTCTCATTTGAAAACATTAACTGAGCCAGATCTCTAAAAATTGCTAATTTCTCATCGATTGTGCTATTTTTTACAGTTATTATTTCATTAAAAAAATATATCTAAGAAACTAGAAAGCAAAATGAATTCGAACTTTGTACAGATGGTTGCTCGTTATCATTTGAAAACATTAACTCAGCCAGATCTCTAAAAATTGCTAACTTCTCATCGATTGTGCTATTTTTTACAGTTATTATTTCATTAAAAAAATATATCTAAGAAACTAGAAAGCAAAATGAATTCGAACTTTATACAGGTGGTTGCTCGTTATCATTTGAAAACATTAACTCAGCCAGATCTCTAAAAATTGCTAACTTCTCATCGATTGTGCTATTTTTTACAATTATTATTTCACTAAAAAAATATATCTAAGAAACTAGAAACCAAAATGAATTCGAACTTTGTACAGATGGTTGCTCGTTATCATTTGAAAACATTAACTGAGCCAGATCTCTCAAAATATGATAACTTCTCATCGATTGTGCTATTTTTTACAGTTATTATTTCACTAAAAAAATATATCTAAGAAACTAGAAACCAAAATGAATTCGAACTTTGTACAGATGGTTTCTCGTTATCATTTGAAAACATTAACTGAGCCAGATCTCTCAAAATATGATAACTTCTCATCGATTCTGCTATTTTTTACAGTTATTATTTCATTTAAAAAAAATATCTAAGAAACTAGAAAGCAAAATGAATTCGAACTTTGTACAGATGGTTGCTAGTTCTCATTTGAAAACATTAACTGAGCACGATCTCTAAAAATTGCTAACTTCTCATCGATTATGCTTTTTTTACAGTTATTTTTTCATTTAAAGAAAATATTTAAGAAACTAGAAACCAAACTGAATTCGAACTTTGTACAGATGGTTGCTCGTTATCATTTGAAAACATTAACTGAGCCAGATCTCTCAAAATATGATAACTTCTCATCGATTGTGCTATTTTTTACAGTTATTATTTCACTAAAAAAATATATCTAAGAAACTAGAAACCAAAATGAATTCGAACTTTGTACAGATGGTTGCTCGTTATCATTTGAAAACATTAACTGAGCCAGATCTCTCAAAATATGATAACTTCTCATCGATTCTGCTATTTTTTACAGTTATTATTTCATTTAAAAAAAATATCTAAGAAACTAGACAGCAAAATGAATTCGAACTTTGTACAGATGGTTGCTAGTTCTCATTTGAAAACATTAACTGAGCACGATCTCTAAAAATTGCTAACTTCTCATCGATTATGCTTTTTTTACAGTTATTTTTTCATTTAAAGAAAATATTTAAGAAACTAGAAACCAAACTGAATTCGAACTTTGTACAGATGGTTGCTCGTTATCATTTGAAAACATTAACTCAGCCAGATCTCTAAAAATTGCTAACTTCTCATCGATTGTGCTATTTTTTACAGTTATTATTTCACTAAAAAAATATATCTAAGAAACTAGAAACCAAAATGAATTCGAACTTTGTACAGATGGTTGCTAGTTCTCATTTGAAAACATTAACTGAGCCAGATCTCTAAAAATTGCTAATTTCTCATCGATTGTGCTATTTTTTACAGTTATTATTTCATTAAAAAAATATATCTAAGAAACTAGAAAGCAAAATGAATTCGAACTTTGTACAGATGGTTGCTCGTTATCATTTGAAAACATTAACTCAGCCAGATCTCTAAAAATTGCTAACTTCTCATCGATTCTGCTATTTTTTACAGTTATTATTTCATTTAAAAAAAATATCTAAGAAACTAGAAAGCAAAATGAATTCGAACTTTGTACAGATGGTTGCTCGTTATCATTTGAAAACATTAACTCAGCCAGATCTCTAAAAATTGCTAACTTCTCATCGATTGTGCTATTTTTTACAGTTATTATTTCACTAAAAAAATATATCTAAGAAACTAGAAACCAAAATGAATTCGAACTTTGTACAGATGGTTGCTCGTTATCATTTGAAAACATTAACTCAGCCAGATCTCTAAAAATAGCTAACTTCTCATCGATTGTGCTATTTTTTTACAGTTATTATTTCACTAAAAAAATATATCTAAGAAACTAGAAACCAAAATGAATTCGAACTTTGTACAGATGGTTGCTCGTTATCATTTGAAAACATTAACTGAGCCAGATCTCTCAAAATATGATAACTTCTCATCGATTATGCTATTTTTTACAGTTATTATTCATTTAAAAAAAATATCTAAGAAACTAGAAAGCAAAATGAATTCGAACTTTGTACAGATGGTTGCTAGTTCTCATTTGAAAACATTAACTGAGCAAGATCTCTAAAAATTGCTAACTTCTCATCGATTGTGCTATTTTTTACAGTTATTATTTCACTAAAAAAATATATCTAAGAAACTAGAAACCAAAATGAATTCGAACTTTGTACAGATGGTTGCTAGTTCTCATTTGAAAACATTAACTGAGCCAGATCTCTAAAAATTGCTAATTTCTCATCGATTGTGCTATTTTTTACAGTTATTATTTCATTAAAAAAATATATCTAAGAAACTAGAAACCAAAATGAATTCGAACTTTGTACAGATGGTTGCTCGTTATCATTTGAAAACATAAACTCAGCCAGATCTCTAAAAATTGCTAACTTCTCATCGATTGTGCTATTTTTTACAGTTATTATTTCATTAAAAAAATATATCTAAGAAACTAGAAACCAAAATGAATTCGAACTTTGTACAGATGGTTGCTAGTTCTCATTTGAAAACATTAACTGAGCCAGATCTCTAAAAATTGCTAACTTCTCATCGATTGTGCTATTTTTTACAGTTATTATTTCATTAAAAAAATATATCTAAGAAACTAGAAACCAAAATGAATTCGAACTTTGTACAGATGGTTGCTCGTTATCATTTGAAAACATTAACTCAGCCAGATCTCTAAAAATTGCTAACTTCTCATCGATTGTGCTATTTTTTACAGTTATTATTTCATTAAAAAAATATATCTAAGAAACCAGAAACCAAAATGAATTCGAACTTTGTACAGATGGTTGCTCGTTATCATTTGAAAACATTAACTCAGCCAGATCTCTAAAAATTGCTAACTTCTCATCGATTGTGCTATTTTTTACAGTTATTATTTCACTAAAAAAATATATCTAAGAAACTAGAAACCAAAATGAATTCGAACTTTGTACAGATGGTTGCTAGTTCTCATTTGAAAACATTAACTGAGCCAGATCTCTAAAAATTGCTAATTTCTCATCGATTGTGCTATTTTTTACAGTTATTATTTCATTAAAAAAATATATCTAAGAAACTAGAAAGCAAAATGAATTCGAACTTTGTACAGATGGTTGCTCGTTATCATTTGAAAACATTAACTCAGCCAGATCTCTAAAAATTGCTAACTTCTCATCGATTGTGCTATTTTTTACAGTTATTATTTCATTAAAAAAATATATCTAAGAAACTAGAAAGCAAAATGAATTCGAACTTTATACAGGTGGTTGCTCGTTATCATTTGAAAACATTAACTCAGCCAGATCTCTAAAAATTGCTAACTTCTCATCGATTGTGCTATTTTTTACAATTATTATTTCACTAAAAAAATATATCTAAGAAACTAGAAACCAAAATGAATTCGAACTTTGTACAGATGGTTGCTCGTTATCATTTGAAAACATTAACTGAGCCAGATCTCTCAAAATATGATAACTTCTCATCGATTGTGCTATTTTTTACAGTTATTATTTCACTAAAAAAATATATCTAAGAAACTAGAAACCAAAATGAATTCGAACTTTGTACAGATGGTTTCTCGTTATCATTTGAAAACATTAACTGAGCCAGATCTCTCAAAATATGATAACTTCTCATCGATTCTGCTATTTTTTACAGTTATTATTTCATTTAAAAAAAATATCTAAGAAACTAGAAAGCAAAATGAATTCGAACTTTGTACAGATGGTTGCTAGTTCTCATTTGAAAACATTAACTGAGCACGATCTCTAAAAATTGCTAACTTCTCATCGATTATGCTTTTTTTACAGTTATTTTTTCATTTAAAGAAAATATTTAAGAAACTAGAAACCAAACTGAATTCGAACTTTGTACAGATGGTTGCTCGTTATCATTTGAAAACATTAACTGAGCCAGATCTCTCAAAATATGATAACTTCTCATCGATTGTGCTATTTTTTACAGTTATTATTTCACTAAAAAAATATATCTAAGAAACTAGAAACCAAAATGAATTCGAACTTTGTACAGATGGTTGCTCGTTATCATTTGAAAACATTAACTGAGCCAGATCTCTCAAAATATGATAACTTCTCATCGATTCTGCTATTTTTTACAGTTATTATTTCATTTAAAAAAAATATCTAAGAAACTAGACAGCAAAATGAATTCGAACTTTGTACAGATGGTTGCTAGTTCTCATTTGAAAACATTAACTGAGCACGATCTCTAAAAATTGCTAACTTCTCATCGATTATGCTTTTTTTACAGTTATTTTTTCATTTAAAGAAAATATTTAAGAAACTAGAAACCAAACTGAATTCGAACTTTGTACAGATGGTTGCTCGTTATCATTTGAAAACATTAACTCAGCCAGATCTCTAAAAATTGCTAACTTCTCATCGATTCTGCTATTTTTTACAGTTATTATTTCATTTAAAAAAAATATCTAAGAAACTAGAAAGCAAAATGAATTCGAACTTTGTACAGATGGTTGCTCGTTATCATTTGAAAACATTAACTCAGCCAGATCTCTAAAAATTGCTAACTTCTCATCGATTGTGCTATTTTTTACAGTTATTATTTCACTATAAAAATATATCTAAGAAACTAGAAACCAAAATGAATTCGAACTTTGTACAGATGGTTGCTCGCTATCATTTGAAAACATTAACTGAGCCAGATCTCTCAAAATATGATAACTTCTCATCGATTCTGCTATTTTTTACAGTTATTATTTCATTTAAAAAAAATATCTAAGAAACTAGTTTTAACCAATCTCAGAGCTTTGTTCCAGTCTCCAGAAAAACACAATTTTGTACTTCAAGATTTATTTAGAATCACAATTCACTTGTTACACTTGCCGATGTTCCGAACGGACTGACTGCACATTTTATAATTTCAACTGACAACAACAATTCGTTATAGTGGAGTAATCACGTGTTTATAATCAATTGACAGTCTCTTAAAATTACAACAAAACTTAGTGCATAAAACATAATAATTTATAATAAATGCTAATATAATAATTGGTAATAAATGCTAACAGCTCGGCCTTTCCTGATAAATTTCACGTCCCGTGAAAAGAAAAATAATAATAAAATAACAATTCATAACAACTACTGCTAAAATATCGCAATAACTCATTTTGTTGTGACCCCTTCATGTTCACAACAAATGACAAATATGCTATTACGGTTGCCCCTTCATGTCAACATAAATAGT
Organism: Vanessa tameamea; assembly: GCF_037043105.1. Lineage (NCBI taxonomy): Eukaryota > Metazoa > Arthropoda > Insecta > Lepidoptera > Nymphalidae > Vanessa > Vanessa tameamea. Next base: position 264,218 of record NC_087340.1, on the reverse strand, counting down.
CATACTTTGTCAATAATTGTTATTGTGACATCCTCATATTTACAAATAACCCTTAAATCTAATCAACTAATTTTACAACAAAAAAAAAAAACATTAAATATTTCGAGATAATTATTATTAAAATACAATATAGCTAAATCTTAACTTAATTTATTTTGTTGTGACCCCTTCATGTTCACAACAAACGACAAATATGCTATTACGGTTGCCCCTTCATGTCAACATAAATAGTCATATTTGTCAGTAATTGTTATTGTGACCTCTTCATATTCACAAATAACTCTTAAATTTACTCATCTAATTAATATGACTCATTTCATAACTTTAAGTAAAACATTCATTTGATCTTAATAATAATTAAATAATTTTGTTGTGACCCCTTCATGTTCACAACAAATAATAAATATGCTATTGTGGTTGCCCCTTCATGTCAACATCAATAGTCATATCCATCACTAATAATATTGTTATTGTAACCTCTTCATATTCACAAATAACTCTTATTTTAATCATCTAATTAATAAACATTAAGGTGTTGTGACCTCTTCATATTCACAACAACTCTTAACATTTTTATTTTCGCAACTAATTTGTAATAAGTAATAACAATAATCACTTACAATAATATTATACATTAATTCTGTACATTTTAAACATTTTATATAACTAATAACAGAGATTAATTTAATTTAACAATAACTTTATAACATTTTTTTTTTTAATATACATAGACACAATATGTTTACACAATAAATACATATTTAGAGATGGTAATTATTTTGAAGTGCATTTCAATACTAATCACTATCATTACTAGTATCAGTATTAGAATCTTCTCTACCTCGATTAAAAACTAGCCAGGGATGGATATTATCAACCGAATACGTTCCTTTAAAATTTCTTTTGCCTTTACGTGATAATGGCGTATCCTCGACAATATATCTGTCATTAGGCAGTACATCTGTAATTCTGTATGGTCCTCGAATTTTCGAAATTAATTTTCTGCTATTGCCCGTTGAAGGGACATCTCTTTTGATCCTAACCAAATCACCTACTTTGTAACTTACTTTCTTCCTACTTTTATCAAAGCGCAACTTTTGTTTATACTGATTTTCTTTAATATGTTTATTTACTTCACTTCTTACTTTCTCTAAACTGTCATTACTATTACTTAGGCCTGCTTCATCATTTACATTTAAATTTATAAAGGAATCAGACGTACCTATTAAATCTGTTCCAAAAAGAACTTGAGCGGGGGTTTTCCCAATTCCCTTATTAATAGTATTATTTAGACCCCATTGAATTTCTGATATACATTCATCCCACAAATTTTCAGATTTCCCATGGTTAGAAGCACTAAGCGCTGCTAAAACAGTTCTATTATAGCGCTCGACTTGGCCGTTGGCGCGAGGTGTAGCCACCGCATTCAATATGTGCTTTACGCCAAGTGAATTAATAAAATTCTTAAAATTTTTGGAGGTAAATGAAGTAGCTCGGTCAGAAATTAATCGTTTTGGCACACCAAATGTATGAAAATAATTTTTAATTACCTTAATGGAATGAATTGATTTAGTGCTTCTAATTGGGGCTAATATAATAAATTTTGTATAAGCGTCAATTATTAGAAGTAGATATGAATTTTTATTTTTGCTGCGTACAAATGGTCCTAAATGGTCGATGTGCACTGTATGGAAGGGACAATCTACCTTTTCAATAGGATGTAATTGACCTGACTTTTTACCAGCTGGAATTTTCGTATGAGCACATTCTAAACATGATTCTACGTACTTTTTTATAAATTTTCTCATTTTAGCAAACCAATATTGACTACGAATTTTATCATATGTTTTATCAAAACTAAAGTGTCCTATGTTATCATGATTAGCTTTTAATATTTGCCATCTAACTCCCTTCGGTACTACCCAACGATTTCCTTCATCAGTTTTTCTATATAATAATCCGCGTTTGACCAAAAAATTATTTCTTATCTCTAAAATATTCTCAGTTTCTTTATCATTTAAAATATCAATTATACGCTGTATTTCTGGGTCACTCTGTTGAGCAGTAACTATCCAATTCATATCAATATTTCTAACTTCCATAGTTTGAGTGTCAGAAACAGGGTTGCGACTTAGAGCGTCTACATGAGACATGTTAATGCCTGGTTTATATATAATATTAAAATTATATTCTTGCATGATACTCCACCAACGCGCTACTCTTGGCAACATATCTTTTTTTTCGAGTGTTGCCCGTAACGAATTACAATCAGTGACTATTGTGAAAGAAATTCCTAATAAATAAACTCTGAATCTTTGTAGGGAGGCTACAACAGCTAAGGTCTCTAAGTCATATGAACTAAAATGAGCTTCTTCGGGAGAGGTCTGTCTACTGTAGTAAGCTACGGCTGTAAAAGCAGATTCCTTGTTCGGTCTTTGCAACAAAATACCCGCTACACCAATTTTAGAAGCATCGGTATGTAATTGTGTTTCAAAATTTTGATTATAAAAAGAGAGAACTGGACGTTGGACTAATTCTTTTTTTAAGGTTAAGAATGCATCTTCCTCGGCTTTACCCCATTGCCATTTACTGTCCCTTTTTAAGAGCAGTGTCAAAGGTTTTGCTGTTATGGAAAAACCTCGTATAAATCTTCGAAAAAAACTAGCAAGGCCAATAAATTGTCGCACTTTATGCTGATCTGTAGGTACGGGAAATTTATCTACTGCATCTATTTTCGTTGTACCGGGTCTTATACCATTTTCACTAATTTCAAAACCTAAATAATCAATAGATTCTTTGAAAAAGTTGCACTTTGATAATTTTAACGTTAAACCAGCCTTACTAAATAAATCTAACGTATCACGAAGCCTATTAAAACCTTCTTCTATTGACTTTGACGGAATAATAACATCGTCCATATAAGCGAATGCTTGTTTAAATCTTGCGTTGCCTAAAATATTATTTATTACTCTTTGGAAGTTTGACGGCGCGTTTGCTAAACCGAAGGGCATTCGATTAAATTCAAAATGCCCGTCGGGTGTTACAAAAGCAGTCAAATGTTTTGATGCTTCTGCCATAGGTAATTGATAATATCCGGACGCGAGATCAAGGGTGGTATAATATTTGTATCCCGATAAATTATCTAGCTGATCGTCTATCCTTGGTAAAGGATAGTGTTCCTTTATCGTTTTCCTATTTAACGATCTAAAATCTACACATAATCGATAATCTCCCGTTTTCTTCTTAACTAACAAAATTGGTGACGCATAATTAGAAGTAGAGTCTCTAACTATTCCCGTTTCTTTTAACTCATCAATTATGTCGCGTACTATTTGACGTTCTGAATAGGATAAGCGATACGGTCGATAAACTACAGATTCGGTATCACTGAGTTTGATGTTCATTTCGGACCCGACTATACAACCCAATTCATTGATAGTAAACGCAAAACAACCTCTATATTCATTTAATAGGTTTACCAATTCGTCTATTTGTGAAAATTCTTCATTAACTTTTATCATTGATTTATCAATAACAGAATGAGGTTTCGATAGTTCTGTTTTCTCAATTTTATTAATAAATTTAGTCTGAATTTCGTTAGTAGGTACAGCTCGGACAAGTAAAGTGTTTTCAATTAAACTAAATCCAGAGTCTGTAAGTCCCTTAATTATGATTTTCCCCCTCCCTTTAATTAAATCTGTAATACATTGTAAAATCTCATACGACTTGTCTTTTAACCCACATATACTGGTCTCTATAAATATGTTACCATCATAAACGGGAATTGAATGAACATCAACCTCAGTAACGCCTTTAACAACAACTGAATTTGAATTATAAATAGTAATCTTCTCTGGTTGAGAATCATTTTTATGCGTCATTTTTAAACTATCCTTTGATTTGTATACTTCTACGTGATCTTGTTCTGTAAATGTTTGTCCTAATAATAAAGAAATTTGAAGATAATTATCAGGTACTACTAGTATTTCTACATTAGCTTTGACAGAATCTACTTCAACACAAGCAATAAATTTTCCGAGACAATTCACTAACGCATTACCAAATCCGCGTAATACTGGCAAGTCCTTTGTTGACCATGATTCTATAATACGTTTAGCAACTGACGCCTTAATCATAGTACATTGGCTACCGAAATCGACAAAACAATTTAGTGAGTTTCCATTTACTAATGCACTTTTAAAATATTTACCATCATTATCTTGAACTTGGGATATACATAAAACGGTTTTATTGTTTACGGAATCCTTTTGAAATGTACATTCTGCCGATAAGTGACCTACCCTACGACAACTATCACATCGTTTAATCGGTTGTTTACATCGAAAGTATGGATGTCCTTCATCCCCACAATTATAACATTTAGTAAATTTATTATCATAATTATTTTGAGGCAATTTTCTTATTCGCTTATTATCGGAAATGTTTGCTTGCGTTGCTGGTATTAGTTTTTCACATCGTTTATTACTTTTTACGTTTCTTAAATAAACTAATAACTTATCAGGTTCTGTAAACTATGCGGCTTCAGCACTAGTTCTTACGGACCTATCTTCGATTCCAAATAATATACAATCGATTGCATTTTTCCCACTAATGTTACATCTGTGTAATAATACCATCTTATCATAGTAATATTCTTCTAAAGAATCATTAAAACGAGCTTTACAAGCAAGCATTTCCGTTAATAACTGGGCATAATTTTCGTCACTTGGGAACGCTAACCGTAATTTGTCTTGCCACTCTGTCCATGAATACATTAAACTAGGTAGTCCTTGATACCACCTCTGAGCTAACCCAACTAATTTAGGCAAAGCATAATATACTATTTGTTTTTCAGACCAATTATATATAGATGCACATTCATTTACTTTCAAAATCCACGTGTCTACAGTTTGATTTCTTTTGGACGGGTCGAACTCTGGTATAACATTCATCACTGGGTATCGTTCGCTATTACCGTCATTTTTCATTGATTGTAACATTTCAAGAAATGTAGTTATTAAGGTATTAGAGTTTGAAATACCTGGAGAGTTTTCGCGACGTCTTGACGTTGACGGCGGTACCTCTTCGACATTGTCCCCTGCGGGTCGATTCACATTCACATCGAAATCCTGTCGATGCTCCGGACTACGTGTGTCCCGGCGACTGCTTTGTCGCGACCTTCTACTTCTTCGAGTACGCTTTCGCTTCCTAGAATCGCGACTACGGCGTCGTGATCGCCTTGTACATAATGAAGATTCCGAATCACTTTCAGACTCAACATTATTTACGCGTTTACTTGCTCTTTTCTCTTTTTCCATGGTTATACTGAAACAAATTTCCAGAAAAGTATTTGTTTCCCTTTTGTTTTGTATGATATTATACACATGAAATCAATAATTAATAAATAACTAAATGAAAAGTCAAAGAACAAAATTAAATCAGTAAAGAAAGAGAGAAAGAGAAAGAAAAATATATATATATATTAAAGAGAAAAAAAAAGACCTTATCAATTATTTCATATAATTGCTAGTTTCAAATTCAGTATTTGTATTTGTACTATTAAGTAAGTTCATCTTCCTTAAAAGTAATTACTTAAATCTAAATTAAAACATCACTTAGTAAAATAGAATAAGTTTCTACTCACTTTTATGGGCGTTTAGTCTTAAACCAAGATAACGTAGCAATTTTGCCACAATTTTTGGTCCAATCCCACTTCTGAGCTTTTAACCAATCTCAGAGCTTTGTTCCAGTCTCCAGAAAAACACAATTTTGTACTTCAAGATTTTTTTAGAATCACAATTCACTTGTTACACTTGCCGATGTTCCGAACGGACTGACTGCACATTTTATAATTTCAACTGACAACAACAATTCGTTATAGTGGAGTAATCACGTGTTTATAATCAATTGACAGTCTCTTAAAATTACAACAAAACTAAGTGCATAAAACATAATAATTTATAATAAATGCTAATATAATAATTGGTAATAAATGCTAACACTAGACAGCAAAATGAATTCGAACTTTGTTCAGATGGTTGCTAGTTCTCATTTGAAAACATTAACTGAGCACGATCTCTAAAAATTGCTAACTTCTCATCGATTATGCTTTTTTTACAGTTATTTTTTCATTTAAAGAAAATATTTAAGAAACTAGAAACCAAACTGAATTCGAACTTTGTACAGATGGTTGCTCGTTATCATTTGAAAACATTAACTCAGCCAGATCTCTAAAAATTGCTAACTTCTCATCGATTCTGCTATTTTTTACAGTTATTATTTCATTTAAAAAAAATATCTAAGAAACTAGAAAGCAAAATGAATTCGAACTTTGTACAGATGGTTGCTCGTTATGATTTGAAAACATTAACTCAGCCAGATCTCTAAAAATTGCTAACTTCTCATCGATTGTGCTATTTTTTACAGTTATTATTTCACTAAAAAAATATATCTAAGAAACTAGAAACCAAAATGAATTCGAACTTTGTACAGATGGTTGCTAGTTCTCATTTGAAAACATTAACTCAGCCAGATCTCTAAAAATTGCTAACTTCTCATCGATTGTGCTATTTTTTACAGTTATTATTTCACTAAAAAAATATATCTAGGCGGGTAGGTGTAAAATAAGTGAACTCATGTTTTTTAATGCTCTCGTTTTATTTAATTAAATTAATGAGAAATATGCTGTGAAAGTCTTGTCACTTACCAGTATTACATTCCTTTAATGACAACAATTATAGTCTACACTAAACGCCTATCGCATTCACAATAAAAATTTTCATAAAATTCTTCCAATTGTTCAAACAATACAACAGCAGCAGAACAATGGAGTCCTTGAAACACACAATATTTGAACTCAGAGATCACTTTGATAATAAAATGGCCGAGTTTCAAAAAAATCTTCAAAGTGCTTCCATCCCGGCCACAAGTCCTACTTCCAATATTGCGGCTCAATTCAGTGTCTTCAGAAGTTTTGTTATGGGTGCTCTAGAGGGGCTTCAGTTACAACTTGGGCTTTTGGCTGGCAAGTATGATGAGTTAGAAATGAAATCCCGTAGAAAAATTCTTCTTGTCCACGGCATTCAGGAAAGCAAATCAGAAAAATTGGTGTCAGGTACCGTTAAGATTCTTTCTGAACATCTAAAAATCCCCGAATTGAAAGTGGAAGATATAAGCCGTTGTCACCGTCTCGGCCGCTCCAGCTCTGACAAGCCACGTGCCGTTCTTATCAAATTCCGAGATATTGACCTTAGAAATAAGGTCTGGTTCAGTAAAACCAATTTGAGGAATACTGGTATTACTATATCTGAATTCCTCACTAAAGAACGTCATGAGGTTTCTGTTGCGGCTCGTCAGCGATTCGGGATCACAAAGTGCTGGACTAGGAACGGCACTGTGGTAGTTTTAGAGTCACATGGCACTAAGAAGAGGATTTCTACGATGGCTGAATTAAAGTCCTTAACTTCATCCACCGACATCACAGAGGTAAACACTACTCCTACTGCTTCTACTAGCTGCGGCACCCTGGCATCAAAAGACTTGAAAATCTCCAACATCAGGCCAAAAAGAACCGTCAAAAAGTAATACTTTCTTTTCTTTTGTTTTATGTTATTAATTATCCCTTATCTTTGTGTCATAGTTTTATATTAATTTTGCTTCTGCGGTGTTTGTTTATCTGTTTCATTACGGTTGCAATAATTCTATCCGCTTATCTCTTTATTTATTTATCTTAGTTACTTGTCACAATCACATTGTTCGGTGTGTGCATGTTGTGAGATCTCATTCGAATTATAGAGTAATAATAATTAAATCTCAGTACTTCGACTCGCGATATAATTTATCGAACACAATTCTTTTATTTATTTACCGATACCGACATTCATTATAATGATTGTCAAACTCAAAGGTCAAACTGACAAATGAGATTACAGAGTAAACAAATATTGAGCCATAAACAAAAGCGTTCCGCTTTAAACAGAAATATGGATACCATATATCTACTGTTATTTCTTGATAAAACATAGATATATATTTTGTAAATTAATGTAACTTAATTTATTTGTTTTTTATCAATACCTATTTGTTTTCATTTTAAGCACTTGTCATTGTGTTTAAATGTTTAAATGTCATATTGTTTAAATATTCGCTGAATATACCTAACTACTAAGCGAGGAGATTTCATTATTATCTATCCTTTGATTGATTTTTGTGCCTAAATGTTTTTTTTTTTTGATGTTTTTGCTATGCTTTGGTGTTGCTGTTTGCACTGTTTTTGTTCTATTTCATGCATTTAACTATGACCAACTTGTGTTAGTGCTGGTAAGTGTAAGTTTTTGTCTGATAAAATTAGCTTTTACGGGTTATATACATTTGTTTAAATATACATATATATTATTTTTAAATATATTTATTATATATATATATATATATTTATATTTATTTAGTATGAGTATTAATAATATCGATCTGAATATTGACTCAGACGATGATAACACTTTTGTATCACTTTCCTCTTCGGCTGACAGTTTTCATAGTACTTACATCCCGCTTTCCTCTTCTCTTGATTCAACCTTCTCTCTTTTCCCAAAAAATTTTAATGTTGTTCATTTGAATGCGCAGAGTATTCCAGCTCACTATCCTGATCTCTTATCTTCCTTTGGCAACTCTAATATTCACGCTATCCTTATCTCCGAAACATTCCTCGAGCCATCTCTTCCTTCTTCCTCCTTCTCATTACCTAACTTTCATCTTATCCGCAATGATCGAACTGGAAAAGGAGGCGGAGGAGTTGCTATTTATTTACGTAACCACATTCCTTTCACTATCCTGAATAAATCCGATTCCCAATACTCTGAATCCGCCGAGCACATACTCATTGAGGTTATATTTGGACACATTAAGGTACTACTCGGTGTTTTTTACAGTCCTTCGCTCCACATAGACTACTTCGACACGTTCGAAAGTCTATTGGAAAATTCCTTGCCTAATGTTAACCATGCTATTATTATGGGCGACTTCAATACCTGCCTTATCAAAAATGACGCTCGTGCCAAGCGCTTATTGAACATAATTAATAGCTCCAATTTAAATTTTCTCCCATCCAATGCCACTCATTACTTTCCCAACTGCATCCCAAGCCAACTTGACCTATCCTTTGTTTCATCCTTGGAGCATGTTGAAATTCACGGACAACTAAGCCTGAACTGAACTGAAGCCTTTTCGTACCATGACCTAATATATCTGTCGTACAAAGTACGTCCGCCGAAAGTTAAACCCACTGTGGTCATGCGTCGAAGCTTCAAACATTTTGACAACGAAAAATTTATGCAGGATCTTAGTGCTATCAATTGGGACTCAATTTTAAACGCTTCTACTATCGATGAGAAACTTGAACTTTTTAACTCCTCTCTAAATGATCTCTTCGATAAACATGCTCCTTTCCGTCCCATCAAGCTCAAACACCTACCTGCACCTTGGTTATCTCAGGACATTCGGAAGTTAATGAAGAAGCGTGACAGAGCTAAATCAAAATTTAAATTAAACCCAACTATTGACAACCTCGTGAAATATAAGAGTTTACGTAATCGGTGCCGTAAAGTATGTAGAGATGCTCAACGTAAATATATACAAGATAAGATTGAGAACAGCAATTCTTCTCAGACATGGAAATTCCTACAATCTCTAGGTATTGGACGACAAGCATCCAGGATCCCTCATACTGTTGATCTCAATGCTCTGAACGGATTTTTTGCTAGTACTGTCCTAATGAACAACAGTGATATAATTAGTACTTTAAATCATTTTAGATCCTTGCCTATTCCTAACAGACCCTCTTTTCACTTTTCCCCAATTACTGCTAGTGACGTTAAGGCCAACATCCTTGCAATAAGATCCGATGCCACGGGATGTGATGGAATCAAACGTAGAATGATACTTGCTGTGTTAGATTATGTTCTCCCTATATTATTTCACATTTTCAATTTCTCCCTTGACCATAATGAATTCCCTTCCACTTGGCGTTTAGCTTATATCCTTCCTATTCCCAAAAACAAAAATCCCATATCTTTCTTTCACTTTCGTCCAATATCTATCCTTCCATTTATGTCTAAAGTGTTAGAACGTATTGTCCATCTTCAATTAACAAAGTATCTAGCAGAGTACAATGTACTCTCTGATTTCCAATCAGGATTTCGGAGAGGTCATAGTACTACTACTGCCCTACTTAAAGTATGCGACGATATACGTTTTAACATGGACAACAGACATGTTAGTATCCTGGCATTATTGGACTTCAGTAATGCGTTCAATACGGTTGATTTAGATCTCCTGCTGGCAGTGCTTCGGTCGATTAATATCTCTTCCGATGCATGTGAGTGGTTTCGTAGCTACCTGTTTGGTCGTCAGCAATGTGTACGGATTAATAATAAATTATCCAGCCTCCAATCTCTCTCATCTGGTGTTCCTCAAGGCAGTGTCCTCTCTCCACTTTTATTTTCCATTTTTATTAATACTGTATCCCATCTCCTCTCGTCTTCCTTTCATCTTTATGCTGACGACTTGCAGGTCTACGTTTCTGCTCCCTTAACAGGTATCGGAGGGGCTATTGAGAGGCTGAACCAGGAATTGCATAAAATTTGTACTTGGAGCAAGACGTGCGGGCTTCTTGTAAATCCAGATAAATCGCAGGTCATTATTATTGGCAGCTCCAAACTACTTACTAAAGTTGATTACGCCAACCTACCTGCGATCATCTTTAACAATACGCCTTTGTCACTTAGCAGTTCCGTTAAAAACCTTGGTCTTCTTATCGATAATACATTATCCTGGACTGTGCAAGTTGCTGAAGTCAGTAGAAAAGTTTTCGCCACATTTCATTTGTTAAAACGTTGGAAACACTTTCTGCCCATTAAGACTAAAATCACGTTATGTCAAACTCTTCTACTTCCTATTTTGGACTACGCAGATTGTTGTTACACAAACATTACTGAGGACCAACTCAATAAGCTAGAAAGGTTACAGAACGTTTGCATCAAATTCATCTTTGGTCTACGGAAATTTGATCACGTCTCCGAATATCGGGCGCAACTTAAGTGGCTTACTATTCGACATCGTCGCAACTTGCACATGTTATCTCTTCTTTACTCTATCCTCTATAATCCTCTTCTTCCCGCGTATTTGAAGGAACGGTTCTGTTTTGTGGGTACTGACGTCAGCTATCCACATGAACTGCGGTCACGCTCTGACAACAAACTGTCACTGCCGGTCGCTCATACCCACTTCTATAGCGAATCCTTTACGATGACAGCTGCAAAGCTATGGAATACGCTACCTACCGATATTCGTCAATCTGAGTCAATTTATATATTTAAAAATAGGTGACATAAGTATTATTTATCTATTCAATCTGCGTAAATACTATTTCCTATATTATCATACTATTAGTATTTATTTATTAAGTATTATATTTTATGTACGTAAGTTTTATTTTTATTCTATATGTTTAGTATAACTTTCTGCTATATATATATAATTTTATTTATATAATTATTTGGTATATATAATACATATGTATTTATTAAACTTATATATATGTATTTTGTTATATATTATTTGTATTATTTAAAGATTAATTTTTAGTTGTTTAAGAATAAAACATGCTTGTTTGCACCATCCCGTTTCCCACAGACAAATTCTTACTCTAAAGGGTTGTCTGTAAGAGATTGCTTTAAGCAATAAGACCGCGTTTGCACGCTTCTCTTTTTTGTTATATGTTCTTGTAATGTTATGTACACTGTATCTTTTGTCTTTTGTGTGCAATAAAGTGTTTATAAATAAAAAAAAAATAAAAAAATCTAAGAAACTAGAAAGCAAAATGAATTCGAACTTTGTACAGATGGTTGCTCGTTATCATTTGAAAACATTAACTCAGCCAGATCTCTAAAAATTGCTAACTTCTCATCGATTGTGCGATTTTTTACAGTTATTATTTCACTAAAAAAATATATCTAAGAAACTAGAAACCAAAATGAATTCGAACTTTGTACAGATGGTTGCTCGTTATCATTTGAAAACATTAACTCAGCCAGATCTCTAAAAATTGCTAACTTCTCATCGATTGTGCGATTTTTTACAGTTATTATTTCACTAAAAAAATATATCTAAGAAACTAGAAACCAAAATGAATTCGAACTTTGTACAGATGGTTGCTCGTTATCATTTGAAAACATTTACTCAGCCAGATCTCTAAAAATTGCTAACTTCTCATCGATTGTGCTATTTTTTACAGTTATTATTTCACTAAAAAAATATATCTAAGAAACTAGAAACCAAAATGAAATCGAACTTTGTACAGATGGTTGCTAGTTCTCATTTGAAAACATTAACTCAGCCAGATCTCTAAAAATTGCTAACTTCTCATCGATTGTGCTATTTTTTACAGTTATTATTTCATTAAAAAAATATATCTAAGAAACTAGAAACCAAAATGAATTCGAACTTTGTACAGATGGTTGCTCGTTATCATTTGAAAACATTAACTCAGCCAGATCTCTAAAAATTGCTAACTTCTCATCGATTGTGCTATTTTTTACAGTTATTATTTCATTACAAAAATATATCTAAGAAACTAGAAAGCAAAATGAATTCGAACTTTGTACAGATGGTTGCTCGTTATCATTTGAAAACATTAACTCAGCCAGATCTCTAAAAATTGCTAACTTCTCATCGATTGTGCTATTTTTTACAGTTATTATTTCACTAAAAAAATATATCTAAGAAACTAGAAACCAAAATGAATTCGAATTTTGTACAGATGGTTGCTCGTTATCATTTGAAAACATTAACTCAGCCAGATCTCTAAAAATTGCTAACTTCTCATCGATTGTGCTATTTTTTACAGTTATTATTTCATTCAAAAAATATATCTAGGCGGGTAGGTGTAAAATAAGTGAACTCATGTTTTTTAATGCTCTCGTTTTATTTAATTAAATTAATGAGAAATATGCTGTGAAAGTCTTGTCACTTACCAGTATTACATTCCTTTAATGACAACAATTATAGTCTACACTAAACGCCTATCGCATTCACAATAAAAATTTTCATAAAATTCTTCCAATTGTTCAAACAATACAACAGCAGCAGAACAATGGAGTCCTTGAAACACACAATATTTGAACTCAGAGATCACTTTGATAATAAAATGGCCGAGTTTCAAAAAAATCTTCAAAGTGCTTCCATCCCGGCCACAAGTCCTACTTCCAATATTGCGGCTCAATTCAGTGTCTTCAGAAGTTTTGTTATGGGTGCTCTAGAGGTGCTTCAGTTACAACTTGGGCTTTTGGCTGGCAAGTATGATGAGTTAGAAATGAAATCCCGTAGAAAAATTCTTCTTGTTCACGGCATTCAGGAAAGCAAATCAGAAAAATTGGTGTCAGGTACCGTTAAGATTCTTTCTGAACATCTAAAAATCCCCGAATTGAAAGTGGAAAATATAAGCCGTTGTCACCGTCTCGGCCGCTCCAGCTCTGACAAGCCACGTGCCGTTCTTATCAAATTCCGAGATATTGACCTTAGAAATAAGGTCTGGTTCAGTAAAACCAATTTGAGGAATACTGGTATTACTATATCTGAATTCCTCACTAAAGAACGTCATGAGGTTTCTGTTGCGGCTCGTCAGCGATTCGGGATCACAAAGTGCTGGACTAGGAATGGCACTGTGGTAGTTTTAGAGTCACATGGCACTAAGAAGAGGATTTCTACGATGGCTGAATTAAAGTCCTTAACTTCATCCACCGACATCACAGAGGTAAACACTACTCCTACTGCTTCTACTAGCTGCGGCACCCTGGCATCAAAAGACTTGAAAATCTCCAACATCAGGCCAAAAAGAACCGTCAAAAAGTAATACTTTCTTTTCTTTTGTTTTATGTTATTAATTATCCCTTATCTTTGTGTCATAGTTTTATATTAATTTTGCTTCTGCGGTGTTTGTTTATCTGTTTCATTACGGTTGCAATAATTCTATCCGCTTATCTCTTTATTTATTTATCTTAGTTACTTGTCACAATCACATTGTTCGGTGTGTGCATGTTGTGAGATCTCATTCGAATTATAGAGTAATAATAATTAAATCTCAGTACTTCGACTCGCGATATAATTTATCGAACACAATTCTTTTATTTATTTACCGATACCGACATTCATTATAATGATTGTCAAACTCAAAGGTCAAACTGACAAATGAGATTACAGAGTAAACAAATATTGAGCCATAAACAAAAGCGTTCCGCTTTAAACAGAAATATGGATACCATATATCTACTGTTATTTCTTGATAAAACATAGATATATATTTTGTAAATTAATGTAACTTAATTTATTTGTTTTTTATCAATACCTATTTGTTTTCATTTTAAGCACTTGTCATTGTGTTTAAATGTTTAAATGTCATATTGTTTAAATATTCGCTGAATATACCTAACTACTAAGCGAGGAGATTTCATTATTATCTATCCTTTGATTGATTTTTGTGCCTAAATGTTTTTTTTTTTTGATGTTTTTGCTATGCTTTGGTGTTGCTGTTTGCACTGTTTTTGTTCTATTTCATGCATTTAACTATGACCAACTTGTGTTAGTGCTGGTAAGTGTAAGTTTTTGTCTGATAAAATTAGCTTTTACGGGTTATATACATTTGTTTAAATATACATATATATTATTTTTAAATATATTTATTATATATATATATATATATTTATATTTATTTAGTATGAGTATTAATAATATCGATCTGAATATTGACTCAGACGATGATAACACTTTTGTATCACTTTCCTCTTCGGCTGACAGTTTTCATAGTACTTACATCCCGCTTTCCTCTTCTCTTGATTCAACCTTCTCTCTTTTCCCAAAAAATTTTAATGTTGTTCATTTGAATGCGCAGAGTATTCCAGCTCACTATCCCGATCTCTTATCTTCCTTTGGCAACTCTAATATTCACGCTATCCTTATCTCCGAAACATTCCTCGAGCCATCTCTTCCTTCTTCCTCCTTCTCATTACCTAACTTTCATCTTATCCGCAATGATCGAACTGGAAAAGGAGGCGGAGGAGTTGCTATTTATTTACGTAACCACATTCCTTTCACTATCCTGAATAAATCCGATTCCCAATACTCTGAATCCGCCGAGCACATACTCATTGAGGTTATATTTGGACACATTAAGGTACTACTCGGTGTTTTTTACAGTCCTTCGCTCCACATAGACTACTTCGACACGTTCGAAAGTCTATTGGAAAATTCCTTGCCTAATGTTAACCATGCTATTATTATGGGCGACTTCAATACCTGCCTTATCAAAAATGACGCTCGTGCCAAGCGCTTATTGAACATAATTAATAGCTCCAATTTAAATTTTCTCCCATCCAATGCCACTCATTACTTTCCCAACTGCATCCCAAGCCAACTTGACCTATCCTTTGTTTCATCCTTGGAGCATGTTGAAATTCACGGACAACTAAGCCTGAACTGAACTGAAGCCTTTTCGTACCATGACCTAATATATCTGTCGTACAAAGTACGTCCGCCGAAAGTTAAACCCACTGTGGTCATGCGTCGAAGCTTCAAACATTTTGACAACGAAAAATTTATGCAGGATCTTAGTGCTATCAATTGGGACTCAATTTTAAACGCTTCTACTATCGATGAGAAACTTGAACTTTTTAACTCCTCTCTAAATGATCTCTTCGATAAACATGCTCCTTTCCGTCCCATCAAGCTCAAACACCTACCTGCACCTTGGTTATCTCAGGACATTCGGAAGTTAATGAAGAAGCGTGACAGAGCTAAATCAAAATTTAAATTAAACCCAACTATTGACAACCTCGTGAAATATAAGAGTTTACGTAATCGGTGCCGTAAAGTATGTAGAGATGCTCAACGTAAATATATACAAGATAAGATTGAGAACAGCAATTCTTCTCAGACATGGAAATTCCTACAATCTCTAGGTATTGGACGACAAGCATCCAGGATCCCTCATACTGTTGATCTCAATGCTCTGAACGGATTTTTTGCTAGTACTGTCCTAATGAACAACAGTGATATAATTAGTACTTTAAATCATTTTAGATCCTTGCCTATTCCTAACAGACCCTCTTTTCACTTTTCCCCAATTACTGCTAGTGACGTTAAGGCCAACATCCTTGCAATAAGATCCGATGCCACGGGATGTGATGGAATCAAACGTAGAATGATACTTGCTGTGTTAGATTATGTTCTCCCTATATTATTTCACATTTTCAATTTCTCCCTTGACCATAATGAATTCCCTTCCACTTGGCGTTTAGCTTATATCCTTCCTATTCCCAAAAACAAAAATCCCATATCTTTCTTTCACTTTCGTCCAATATCTATCCTTCCATTTATGTCTAAAGTGTTAGAACGTATTGTCCATCTTCAATTAACAAAGTATCTAGCAGAGTACAATGTACTCTCTGATTTCCAATCAGGATTTCGGAGAGGTCATAGTACTACTACTGCCCTACTTAAAGTATGCGACGATATACGTTTTAACATGGACAACAGACATGTTAGTATCCTGGCATTATTGGACTTCAGTAATGCGTTCAATACGGTTGATTTAGATCTCCTGCTGGCAGTGCTTCGGTCGATTAATATCTCTTCCGATGCATGTGAGTGGTTTCGTAGCTACCTGTTTGGTCGTCAGCAATGTGTACGGATTAATAATAAATTATCCAGCCTCCAATCTCTCTCATCTGGTGTTCCTCAAGGCAGTGTCCTCTCTCCACTTTTATTTTCCATTTTTATTAATACTGTATCCCATCTCCTCTCGTCTTCCTTTCATCTTTATGCTGACGACTTGCAGGTCTACGTTTCTGCTCCCTTAACAGGTATCGGAGGGGCTATTGAGAGGCTGAACCAGGAATTGCATAAAATTTGTACTTGGAGCAAGACGTGCGGGCTTCTTGTAAATCCAGATAAATCGCAGGTCATTATTATTGGCAGCTCCAAACTACTTACTAAAGTTGATTACGCCAACCTACCTGCGATCATCTTTAACAATACGCCTTTGTCACTTAGCAGTTCCGTTAAAAACCTTGGTCTTCTTATCGATAATACATTATCCTGGACTGTGCAAGTTGCTGAAGTCAGTAGAAAAGTTTTCGCCACATTTCATTTGTTAAAACGTTGGAAACACTTTCTGCCCATTAAGACTAAAATCACGTTATGTCAAACTCTTCTACTTCCTATTTTGGACTACGCAGATTGTTGTTACACAAACATTACTGAGGACCAACTCAATAAGCTAGAAAGGTTACAGAACGTTTGCATCAAATTCATCTTTGGTCTACGGAAATTTGATCACGTCTCCGAATATCGGGCGCAACTTAAGTGGCTTACTATTCGACATCGTCGCAACTTGCACATGTTATCTCTTCTTTACTCTATCCTCTATAATCCTCTTCTTCCCGCGTATTTGAAGGAACGGTTCTGTTTTGTGGGTACTGACGTCAGCTATCCACATGAACTGCGGTCACGCTCTGACAACAAACTGTCACTGCCGGTCGCTCATACCCACTTCTATAGCGAATCCTTTACGATGACAGCTGCAAAGCTATGGAATACGCTACCTACCGATATTCGTCAATCTGAGTCAATTTATATATTTAAAAATAGGTGACATAAGTATTATTTATCTATTCAATCTGCGTAAATACTATTTCCTATATTATCATACTATTAGTATTTATTTATTAAGTATTATATTTTATGTACGTAAGTTTTATTTTTATTCTATATGTTTAGTATAACTTTCTGCTATATATATAATTTTATTTATATAATTATTTGGTATATATAATACATATGTATTTATTAATCTTATATATATGTATTTTGTTATATATTATTTGTATTATTTAAAGACTAGCTGTGCCCGCGACTTCGTTCGCGTAGTTGTCGGAAACACTATCATGATTATCGTTTGATTGCTCACGTTGGTTTTTGTTATTATAATCGTCAATAAGATTTAATAATATGTTTTACAGTACTTCAGCGTAGATTATATTTTTAGTTTTATTTTCTTGTGGTAGAAGAACATACTGATTTTGCCCGCAACCCGATCTTGACAACGCGACATATAGTTGGCCTATAAATTATCGCAGCACCTATTTTTAACTTCAGGGAATGTGGTGGAAGGCCGCTCGGGTTTAAAGAATTGAGAAACTCTTGTGGGTAATGGACAGCATCTTCTTGATCCATTACATTATCAATAGATGTGTAGGTAGTTATATCGCCTGGAAGTTTGGTTAAAATTAGGTCGTTAATTTCGTCAACGCTACTATTTCTCGCCGCCAATATTGCCCTTTGACACATCCATTGGTAATCTTTATTTTCTATTTCGACGATATTAGGGTAAACTTTTGATATTAAATCCTCTATGCTAGTCACTTTTTCTCCTAAATCGCGATCAATTTCAATTTTATTTTCAGAATGAGGTACTTTTCCATCTCCTATTAAAAGTAACTTTGAAGGAAAATTTGTACTTCCTCCCCCCAAATGTGCTCTCATATTCGTAGATAGTTTTAAGGTATGGACAAATTACCATAACGGTGAACTTTTAAGGCAAGACCTTACAATGTCTGCTCTAGTTCCTCTTAAAATTACCGGTAAAGTTTGTCGAAAATCCCCAGAAAACATAACGGTAATCCCACCCATAATTTTATCACAACTTCTAATATCTCTGAGAGTTCTATCTAGAGCCTCTACATGAGCTCTATGGATCATGGTACATTCGTCCCAGATAATTAAAGAAACGTCTTGTAAAACTTTACCCAGAGGGCCATTTTTGCGAATAGAGCACACGCTATCTTTTTGTAAAGAAACAGTTAGAGGCAGTTTAAAAGTGGAATGAGCTGTGCGTCCACCTGCTAATAAAGTTGCCGCAATTCCCGACGACGCAACTACCAAGGCTATTTTTCCCTGAGACCTTACTTTTGCTAATATGAGATTAGTAATAAAAGTCTTTCCAGTTCCACCTGGAGCATCCAAAAAAAATATTTTTCCTTCGTTAAAACGAATACTGCACATAACACGATTGTACGCCGTCACCTGGTCATTAACTAATTTTGGTTCATTTTCAGTAATATACTGATTTAATTCATTTACATCATACGGCTTCCGTAGTGCTACTTCTAAAGGATCTAAATTATTATGTGAATTATTCCTTTTAGATGCAGGAAGCCCAAAATCAGTCAATGATTTATCTGAAATTTCATGAATTTTATCTTCAATTAAGATAAGTCCATCATTGTATACGTTATCAGTATAGGCTAATGTTATATCCTGATTTTCATTACGCATTGGTTGAATAATCCTTTGAAGTAATGAAAGCTGTTAAAGTCATTTATTCTTACCATGAGTCTAAATGCATAAAACTGCATACACGATATTGTTTTAGATCTAGCAGCAGTATTCTGCTGTGGAATATTTATACAGTATCCGTCACTTCCAAAGGGGAATAGTAAAGGATATTGAAGTGGGTCGTACGATCTATGAGTTTCAGAAACTCGTTGAAGTCGGCCTTCTCTATTATTCAACACAATATCTCGGGAACCTTTATCTTCATCTATTAAAAGAACAGCTACTTCATCTACTATTGGCGCATTATACCGACCTCGATGCTCGTTAGGAGGTTTCACATCAGCATGAATAATAAGTTTCAAATCATGCGTTGATCTATTTTCGAGATTGTATTTAAAACTCTGAATATACGTATTATGATCGTGAAGATATGTTTGGAGAGCGTCGATAAGATCAATTTGCAAGGTTGGGTTTATGTTTGAGCGCAAGGATATCTGATCTGCATGAGACACAAAATATATTTGCAAAAATTCGGCTTGTGCACCTTCAGCTGGAAGTAAATTACCGATCAAATGATAAACTTGTCCCTGGATTTTGAAAGTAGGCATAAAGTTTCCCTCACGAATTTCTTTCGCACCAAATGAAGTCATTTGAAAAAGTGTATTATACTGCCTTGAGTGATTTAAGAAATGCTTTGAGGATGGATTTGAGCCTGATATCAGTTCTTTAAAAACTGACGTTGGTTCTGGAATTTTAGGTATATTCACTTTGCCACCACTACAACACCGTGCCCGACACGTCCTTTTAAGAGCTCCCCCCTCCCAAACAAATAGATAATATATATTCACTATCATAAAAAGTAATTGTTCTTTGTCATCAGTGTAAATCTTAAAGGTCGCCATAAAATTTAATAATTACCAACATCTGTGTTTTTATTGCTTATTGTTATACGGTCAATTATGACAACCCTTTTCTTAAACATAAAAGAAATATTGTACAATAGTGTACGATTGCGAATATTTTTTTTGTTAACAATTCGATGCAGGTGTATCGACATCTGGATGTAAGACAAAAGAAAAAGTCAATTGTAAATAAATAAATCACAAACAAAATTCATACTCTGCCAAAACAAACAAAACGTTCAACAGGAAATGTAATAGTAAATCTGAATGACTTTTCTTTGTCTTGGATTAGGAGAAAAGTTCATGAATTGTAATACCTGACGGTAGACATGTTTGCTTAAACACTCAATTTTGATTCCAATTTTCTGTCATTATATAGGACCACTATGTACGTATAGGGTTTAAAAAAACATCAAGAAGAAGTGTATTTATCGATAGACCAGATTTACAAATTTGGAGTATATCATATATTTACAAACCTACCTTGGCTGACACCGCCTCCAAAAATAACAATAATTTTAATTATAATATATTATCGTAATAACTTTGCTGACTTTTAAATAGTCTAAATATTTTTAATTTCATTTTACATAGTATAAATCTAAAAAATATTGTGATCATTGTTTGTTATTCATAGGTTTGTGTTAAGTTAGATTTAAAGTGGGTAGGTACATACTTATCTCCTTGCGTGGAAACACAGAACGTACCTACATATTGGTAAGTAGAATAAGTTACTTGATTATTAAGTTGTAGAATAATAAGCAATTATTTTTTACTTTTTAGAGCATATTATTTTTTTTCTCTTTTGAAGTCGGTTTTTTTTTGTCAAAATTTTTGTTTCTAAAAGATTCGGCCGAGTATCGCTAACGTGCTCCTTAGAATTGTTCCGTTCCCTTCCGTACCGTTACTTTGTCATGGATCCTATGCTCAGAACCTTACCAAACTTTCACCATAGTACCCTTGAAGTATATCCTTTATAATAAAAAAAGAATCATTAAAATTGGTTGGCACAATTTTGAGTTATTCACCTATTTATCGCGCACATACATAATGCACATTTAAGACTTATATCGTTTTCATAGGGATACCATCATCGTAACAGGATAAAATTAAAATGGGGCCCCACGGGAAGCACTACCTTTCAAACAAAAAAAAATTATCAAAATCCAGTGAAAAGTTATGAGGTAACAGACATATAAAAAAAAAATACAGACGAATTGATAACCTCCTCCTTTTTGAAGTCGGTTGAAAACAAACAATATTAACTTAAACGTAATAAGATAAACAAACCGAACAATAAGAAGTTTAGATTGTTTCTCCTTTGGTGTTATTATTTCATAAGGTGATTATAGTACAACCGTGTTGAATATGCTTGAACGTAATAGAAATTACTTGAAATATTGAACTACTAATTTATTTGTGTAGTCATTTTAAACGATATTCACCTATTTGCTTATTTGCATAATTTATTTTCTCAGTGATGATTAATCTGCATCGGTGAAAGTATCGCTCGCCAATTTGAACTTTTTTACGTGTGTAATGTAATTTTTATACCTTATTTATACCGTGAAACGTTTGAATTGTTTACTTGCAAAGTACGAAGGAATGTTCATTGAAATTTTATCTTATATCGTAAGTTAAAACTACAGCAGATTATGATTTAAATGTAATCGATTTTAAACGATAAAAAATAATGAGCAAATAAGCTGATAACAAAACCTAATTTTGATAAATAATTTAACTATTAAGAATGTTAATTTTTTTAAGTCGTTATGTGCATTGCTACTTCGCAGAACTACACCCGCGGGTGAGAGTGGCGAGCGCGGCGGCGGGGCTGACCCGCCTCCCCCTCAGCCGCCGCCGTGCCCCGCCTGCTAGCACACTCTTAACAAAGAGACATATAGTGTCACGGACTTTTTTTTTATTATTAAAAGAGGAATATATCTTTCATACACATTTTTTGAGTAACTTAAAACGTTTATGCTGCGCACGCATCGAAAGTCCATAAATGTGAATATTTTTCCCCGTTTTTGCAACATTTCTCACTGTCGCTGCGCTCCTATTGGTCGCAGCGTAATGTTATATAGCCTAAAGCCTTCCTCTATAAATGAACTATTCAACAAAAAAAGAATTTTTCAAATCGGACCAGTAGTTCCTGAGATTAGCGCGTTTAAACAAACAAACAAACAAACAAACTCTTCCGCTTTATATATTAGTATAGATTAATTTTTAGTTGTTTAAGAATAAAACATGCTTGTTTGCACCATCCCGTTTCCCACAGACAAACTCTTACTCTAAAGGGTTGTCTGTAAGAGATTGCTTTAAGCAATAAGACCGCGTTTGCACGCTTCTCTTTTTTGTTATATGTTCTTGTAATGTTATGTACACTGTATCTTTTGTCTTTTGTGTGCAATAGAGTGTTTATAAATAAAAAAAAAATAAAAAAATCTAAGAAACTAGAAAGCAAAATGAATTCGAACTTTGTACAGATGGTTGCTCGTTATCATTTGAAAACATTAACTCAGCCAGATCTCTAAAAATTGCTAACTTCTCATCGATTGTGCTATTTTTTACAGTTATTATTTCATTAAAAAAATATATCTAAGAAACTAGAAACCAAAATGAATTCGAACTTTGTACAGATGGTTGCTCGTTATCATTTGAAAACATTAACTGAGCCAGATCTCTCAAAATATGATAACTTCTCATCGATTATGCTATTTTTTACAGTTATTATTTCATTTAAAAAAAATATCTAAGAAACTAGAAAGCAAAATGAATTCGAACTTTGTACAGATGGTTGCTAGTTCTCATTTGAAAACATTAACTGAGCACGATCTCTAAAAATTGCTAACTTCCCATCGATTATGCTTTTTTTACAGTTATTATTTCATTTAAAAAAAATATCTAAGAAACTAGAAAGCAAAATGAATTCGAACTTTGTACAGATGGTTGCTAGTTCTCATTTGAAAACATTAACTGAGCACGATCTCTAAAAATTGCTAACTTCCCATCGATTATGCTTTTTTTACAGTTATTTTTTCATTTAAAGAAAATATTTAAGAAACTAGAAACCAAACTGAATTCTAACTTTGTACAGATGGTTGCTCGTTATCATTTGAAAACATTAACTCAGCCAGATCTCTAAAAATTGCTAACTTCTCATCGATTGTGCTATTTTTTACAGTTATTATTTCATTAAAAAAATATATCTAAGAAACTAGAAACCAAAATGAATTCGAACTTTGTACAGATGGTTGCTCGTTATCATTTGAAAACATTAACTCAGCCAGATCTCTAAAAATTGCTAACTTCTCATCGATTGTGCTATTTTTTACAGTTATTATTTCACTAAAAAAATATATCTAAGAAACTAGAAACCAAAATGAAATCGAACTTTGTACAGATGGTTGCTAGTTCTCATTTGAAAACATTAACTGAGCCAGATCTCTAAAAATTGCTAACTTCTCATCGATTGTGCTATTTTTTACAGTTATTATTTCATTAAAAAAATATATCTAAGAAACTAGAAACCAAAATGAATTCGAACTTTGTACAGATGGTTGCTCGTTATCATTTGAAAACATTAACTCAGCCAGATCTCTAAAAATTGCTAACTTCTCATCGATTGTGCTATTTTTTACAGTTATTATTTCACTAAAAAAATATATCTAAGAAACTAGAAACCAAAATGAATTCGAACTTTGTACAGATGGTTGCTCGTTATCATTTGAAAACATTAACTCAGCCAGATCTCTAAAAATTGCTAACTTCTCATCGATTGTGCTATTTTTTACAGTTATTATTTCATTCAAAAAATATATCTAGGCGGGTAGGTGTAAAATAAGTGAACTCATGTTTTTTAATGCTCTCGTTTTATTTAATTAAATTAATGAGAAATATGCTGTGAAAGTCTTGTCACTTACCAGTATTACATTCCTTTAATGACAACAATTATAGTCTACACTAAACGCCTATCGCATTCACAATAAAAATTTTCATAAAATTCTTCCAATTGTTCAAACAATACAACAGCAGCAGAACAATGGAGTCCTTGAAACACACAATATTTGAACTCAGAGATCACTTTGATAATAAAATGGCCGAGTTTCAAAAAAATCTTCAAAGTGCTTCCATCCCGGCCACAAGTCCTACTTCCAATATTGCGGCTCAATTCAGTGTCTTCAGAAGTTTTGTTATGGGTGCTCTAGAGGGGCTTCAGTTACAACTTGGGCTTTTGGCTGGCAAGTATGATGAGTTAGAAATGAAATCCCGTAGAAAAATTCTTCTTGTCCACGGCATTCAGGAAAGCAAATCAGAAAAATTGGTGTCAGGTACCGTTAAGATTCTTTCTGAACATCTAAAAATCCCCGAATTGAAAGTGGAAGATATAAGCCGTTGTCACCGTCTCGGCCGCTCCAGCTCTGACAAGCCACGTGCCGTTCTTATCAAATTCCGAGATATTGACCTTAGAAATAAGGTCTGGTTCAGTAAAACCAATTTGAGGAATACTGGTATTACTATATCTGAATTCCTCACTAAAGAACGTCATGAGGTTTCTGTTGCGGCTCGTCAGCGATTCGGGATCACAAAGTGCTGGACTAGGAACGGCACTGTGGTAGTTTTAGAGTCACATGGCACTAAGAAGAGGATTTCTACGATGGCTGAATTAAAGTCCTTAACTTCATCCACCGACATCACAGAGGTAAACACTACTCCTACTGCTTCTACTAGCTGCGGCACCCTGGCATCAAAAGACTTGAAAATCTCCAACATCAGGCCAAAAAGAACCGTCAAAAAGTAATACTTTCTTTTCTTTTGTTTTATGTTATTAATTATCCCTTATCTTTGTGTCATAGTTTTATATTAATTTTGCTTCTGCGGTGTTTGTTTATCTGTTTCATTACGGTTGCAATAATTCTATCCGCTTATCTCTTTAATTCAATTCAATTCTTAGTTTAATGGCTTTTAGTTGTGCCGACAGGGCACAGATTATTTCGCCAATGTCACGTAGGATGGAGAAGACACGAATGAGATTGATCGGTATGGGTGAGATAACAAACTCAATTAAATTTTAAAGCCAAGTATAGTAGTAGTAATTTCTTTGTTAATCCGTAACCTAGAACAACACAAACATTAAGGGTTAATAATAGGATAAATTACAAATAATTGTTAGTATTCTAAACTATATATAATAAGATATATCACTCAATTGGACTATTCACAACTTAATTTTATTACATTTAATATATTTACACAAAAAAGAACAAAATGGACTAAACACAAACGTCAACAAACATTCAACATTTATAGGACGAGGAACTTTAGGAGGGAGAACGTCGTAAATGGGATGAAGAAGTTTAGGACAAAGGAACAGGATGTGGGTAGCGGAACCTTCGTCTAGGCCACATTCACACAGCGAGTGATCTCGAACTCTTATCTTTTCTAGGTGGGTAGGTGTGCAAGAATGGCCGAGGCGTAACCGACAGATAGTGGATGTGACCCAACGGTCAGCGTGCCTGTGAAGTGAAAACCAAGGTCGCCTCGGAATTTCAGGTTGTAACGCCGAATAATACTTACCTTTAACCGATTTTGATGAAATCCAAAAAGCATTCCAGGATTTAACCATTTGAGCTTTCGCAAGAGTGAGCAGGTCTCGAGAGGAATTGACAAAATGCTCAGATGAACCAGATTGGATGGCAATCTTAGCATATGAGTCAGCCATCTCATTTCCAATAATACCGGAATGACTTGGAATCCAGACCAGCAAAACCTGAAGGCCTTGTTGGTGACAGGACAACAGAGCCTCTCTGATCTTAAAAACGATAGAAAGTCTTAATTTGCTACGAAAAGGATTTTCTTTAATGGCCAACAGACAGCTTAATGAGTCACATAAAATAACTGATTGTTGTATGTTGTGTGACTGGGCATACATAATAGCTTCCAGTAAAGCAATGGCCTCACCGGAAAATATAGAGGTTTCAGGGGGGCATTTAAATAAAAGGGCTATTTTATATTTCGGTATCCAACAAGCTGCGCCAACGCAGCCGGTCGGTGAGAGTTTAGAGGCATCAGTATATATAGGGAGGTGATTTGGCCAATTTTGATGAAACATTTTTTGAAATTGGACACTAGTATCAGGGGAACCTTTTATAAGACCAAGGTTTGTTATAACGGGGGTATTATAAATAAGGGCTTTAAAGGAGGTGGAAAAAAGAGGATTAGAAGGAAAAGTGGTAAGAGGATGAGGGAGGTTGGTATACTTGAGGAAACTGTTTAATAGGAATGAGGATTTCGGACTGTCTGGGTTGCAAAGGTGGGATAATTTGTTTAATCGGGCCAATAAAGGATGGGAAGATAGCTGTAACAATTTGATGATAAAGCGGTCACATAAGTATTGCCTCCTTATATGTAGAGGAGGGTCAACACACTCAACCTGCAGAGCATTAGTAGGAGTGGATTTCATCGCACCCAAGATTATGCGCAAACATTTAAATTGAATTTTATTCAATTTTTCTGAAGCTGATTTATTGAATGGATCTAGAACAAACAGTCCATAGTCCAAATGACTACGAACTATTGCGTTATAGATCAGCTTCAATGTATAAGGGTGAGCTCCCCACCAAACTCCAGATACTGCTCTAAGGGCATTAATTGATTTTTCACATTTCTTGGCTAAATAGTCAGAGTGTGAAATTCCGTTCAGTCGGTGATCGAGAATAATACCAAGAAATTTTGTTTTGTCTACAAAGTTAATGCGCTGACCCTCATAAAACAAATTAAAGGTAGGTATACGTCTTTTTTTAGTAAATACCACTGCTTGACTTTTGGCTATCGATAGCGATAAGCCATGGTCAGAGAGCCATTGGGATAGGTAATGCAAAGCAGAGTTTAATCGAAATGTTAAATTTTCAATGGAGCTAGATCTATAATACAAAACAGTGTCATCAGCATACTGGAGAATGTTACAAAAATTGTTAACAGACAAATCGAGATCATGGGTGTATATGCTGTAAAGCAGAGGACTGAGTACTGAGCCTTGAGGAAGACCTTTCCAGACAAGTCTGGGGGGAAGAGAGAGATGTTGGTGTCTAACCGTTATTGATCTGCAAGTTAACAGATTACATATGAGATGAACTATCCTCGGTGGAATACTCAGCTGTTGCATTTTCTGCCTGAGTAACGGAAGAAGTACATTATCATATGCAGAAGATATATCTAGAAAGATTCCCACAAGGTACTCTCCTTTAGCAAAGGCAATTCGAATGTCTGTTGTGAGTATGCTTAGATTATCAATGGTGCTCAACCCCTTCCGAAAGCCAAATTGGGAGGGAGCAAGTATATTTCTGCTTTCCATTAACCATTCCAGGCGGTTCTTCAACAGATGTTCAGTGATCTTTGCCAAAGTTGATGATAAAGCTATCGGTCTATATGAGTTGCAATCCGAAGGGTTCTTACCCGGTTTAAGGATCGGGATAACAATTTGTGTCTTCCAAGATTGCGGGACGATTCCTTTGATAAAAACCGAGTTAATTATGTTTAAAAAACATTTTTTCGCTTTATCATTTAATTTACAAATAAAAGAGTAAGGAACGCCGTCTTCCCCAGGAGTACAATCTGATAAACCATTTAACGCACATTGAAGTTCGGAAAAAGAAAAGGGGGCATCCATTTCATCCAAAGTGGATGTGGATGCTGGCGTAGAATTTAGAAAACTGTCCTCATAAGGGACAAATGGGGGGGCAAGCTTATCAGCGAAATTGTTAAGCCACTCAGAAGGAGTATTTGAGGAAGGGTCAACAGAATTAAGGCATCGGCGGAATTTTTTAAGTTGGGACCAGACTACAGAGGAAGAGGAACGAGGACTCAGGGATTCACAGAAATGAATCCAACTAACTTTTTTCTTTTTAGAAATTAATTGTTTAAATTTGGCGTCGATTTTCTGATACTTACAAAAGTTATCCAAAGACATACACAATGAGTATAATGCTTCAGCCTCTAGTCTCTGTTCAGATAATCGTTTGCATTCCTCATCCCACCAGGGGGTGGAAAGCAAATGATTTTTTGAGGTGTGTTTTTTAGGGAAGTGGAGATTAGCTGCAGTTAAAATACCATTAAGGAAAAGATCATAGCAAAGAATTACATTTCCATAGTCTTGTGAAACAAAGAGGGTGTCGATCATGGAATCAACAGACTCAGCATATGCAGACCAGTTAGCATTTTTTAATTTGAATTTTAATAAGGGATTTGGATTGATATGGGCAATGGATCGGTGATTTAAAGAAAGGAGGATAGGAAAGTGATCACTGCCAAAAGAGGATGAGAGGACATTCCAGGATATTTGAGAAGCAAGGACTGGAGAAGTTAAGGATAAGTCTACAGCGGATTTGAAAAATGAAAAAAATATATCTAGGCGGGTAGGTGTAAAATAAGTGAACTCATGTTTTTTAATGCTCTCGTTTTATTTAATTAAATTAATGAGAAATATGCTGTGAAAGTCTTGTCACTTACCAGTATTACATTCCTTTAATGACAACAATTATAGTCTACACTAAACGCCTATCGCATTCACAATAAAAATTTTCATAAAATTCTTCCAATTGTTCAAACAATACAACAGCAGCAGAACAATGGAGTCCTTGAAACACACAATATTTGAACTCAGAGATCACTTTGATAATAAAATGGCCGAGTTTCAAAAAAATCTTCAAAGTGCTTCCATCCCGGCCACAAGTCCTACTTCCAATATTGCGGCTCAATTCAGTGTCTTCAGAAGTTTTGTTATGGGTGCTCTAGAGGGGCTTCAGTTACAACTTGGGCTTTTGGCTGGCAAGTATGATGAGTTAGAAATGAAATCCCGTAGAAAAATTCTTCTTGTCCACGGCATTCAGGAAAGCAAATCAGAAAAATTGGTGTCAGGTACCGTTAAGATTCTTTCTGAACATCTAAAAATCCCCGAATTGAAAGTGGAAGATATAAGCCGTTGTCACCGTCTCGGCCGCTCCAGCTCTGACAAGCCACGTGCCGTTCTTATCAAATTCCGAGATATTGACCTTAGAAATAAGGTCTGGTTCAGTAAAACCAATTTGAGGAATACTGGTATTACTATATCTGAATTCCTCACTAAAGAACGTCATGAGGTTTCTGTTGCGGCTCGTCAGCGATTCGGGATCACAAAGTGCTGGACTAGGAACGGCACTGTGGTAGTTTTAGAGTCACATGGCACTAAGAAGAGGATTTCTACGATGGCTGAATTAAAGTCCTTAACTTCATCCACCGACATCACAGAGGTAAACACTACTCCTACTGCTTCTACTAGCTGCGGCACCCTGGCATCAAAAGACTTGAAAATCTCCAACATCAGGCCAAAAAGAACCGTCAAAAAGTAATACTTTCTTTTCTTTTGTTTTATGTTATTAATTATCCCTTATCTTTGTGTCATAGTTTTATATTAATTTTGCTTCTGCGGTGTTTGTTTATCTGTTTCATTACGGTTGCAATAATTCTATCCGCTTATCTCTTTATTTATTTATCTTAGTTACTTGTCACAATCACATTGTTCGGTGTGTGCATGTTGTGAGATCTCATTCGAATTATAGAGTAATAATAATTAAATCTCAGTACTTCGACTCGCGATATAATTTATCGAACACAATTCTTTTATTTATTTACCGATACCGACATTCATTATAATGATTGTCAAACTCAAAGGTCAAACTGACAAATGAGATTACAGAGTAAACAAATATTGAGCCATAAACAAAAGCGTTCCGTTTTAAGCAGAAATATGGATACCATATATCTACTGTTATTTCTTGATAAAACATAGATATATATTTTGTAAATTAATGTAACTTAATTTATTTGTTTTTTATCAATACCTATTTGTTTTCATTTTAAGCACTTGTCATTGTGTTTAAATGTTTAAATGTCATATTGTTTAAATATTCGCTGAATATACCTAACTACTAAGCGAGGAGATTTCATTATTATCTATCCTTTGATTGATTTTTGTGCCTAAATGTTTTTTTTTTTTTTTTATGTTTTTGCTATGCCTTGGTGTTGCTGTTTGTACTGTTTTTGTTCTATTTCATGCATTTAACTATGACCAACTTGTGTTAGTGCTGGTAAGTGTAAGTTTTTGTCTGATAAAATTAGCTTTTACGGGTTATATACATTTGTTTAAATATACATATATATTATTTTTAAATATATTTATTATATATATATATATATATTTATATTTATTTAGTATGAGTATTAATAATATCGATCTGAATATTGACTCAGACGATGATAACACTTTTGTATCACTTTCCTCTTCGGCTGACAGTTTTCATAGTACTTACATCCCGCTTTCCTCTTCTCTTGATTCAACCTTCTCTCTTTTCCCAAAAAATTTTAATGTTGTTCATTTGAATGCGCAGAGTATTCCAGCTCACTATCCTGATCTCTTATCTTCCTTTGGCAACTCTAATTTTCACGCTATCCTTATCTCCGAAACATTCCTCGAGCCATCTCTTCCTTCTTCCTCCTTCTCATTACCTAACTTTCATCTTATCCGCAATGATCGAACTGGAAAAGGAGGCGGAGGAGTTGCTATTTATTTACGTAACCACATTCCTTTCACTATCCTGAATAAATCCGATTCCCAATACTCTGAATCCGCCGAGCACATACTCATTGAGGTTATATTTGGACACATTAAGGTACTACTCGGTGTTTTTTACAGTCCTTCGCTCCACATAGACTACTTCGACACGTTCGAAAGTCTATTGGAAAATTCCTTGCCTAATGTTAACCATGCTATTATTATGGGCGACTTCAATACCTGCCTTATCAAAAATGACGCTCGTGCCAAGCGCTTATTGAACATAATTAATAGCTCCAATTTAAATTTTCTCCCATCCAATGCCACTCATTACTTTCCCAACTGCATCCCAAGCCAACTTGACCTATCCTTTGTTTCATCCTTGGAGCATGTTGAAATTCACGGACAACTAAGCCTGAACTGAACTGAAGCCTTTTCGTACCATGACCTAATATATCTGTCGTACAAAGTACGTCCGCCGAAAGTTAAACCCACTGTGGTCATGCGTCGAAGCTTCAAACATTTTGACAACGAAAAATTTATGCAGGATCTTAGTGCTATCAATTGGGACTCAATTTTAAACGCTTCTACTATCGATGAGAAACTTGAACTTTTTAACTCCTCTCTAAATGATCTCTTCGATAAACATGCTCCTTTCCGTCCCATCAAGCTCAAACACCTACCTGCACCTTGGTTATCTCAGGACATTCGGAAGTTAATGAAGAAGCGTGACAGAGCTAAATCAAAATTTAAATTAAACCCAACTATTGACAACCTCGTGAAATATAAGAGTTTACGTAATCGGTGCCGTAAAGTATGTAGAGATGCTCAACGTAAATATATACAAGATAAGATTGAGAACAGCAATTCTTCTCAGACATGGAAATTCCTACAATCTCTAGGTATTGGACGACAAGCATCCAGGATCCCTCATACTGTTGATCTCAATGCTCTGAACGGATTTTTTGCTAGTACTGTCCTAATGAACAACAGTGATATAATTAGTACTTTAAATCATTTTAGATCCTTGCCTATTCCTAACAGACCCTCTTTTCACTTTTCCCCAATTACTGCTAGTGACGTTAAGGCCAACATCCTTGCAATAAGATCCGATGCCACGGGATGTGATGGAATCAAACGTAGAATGATACTTGCTGTGTTAGATTATGTTCTCCCTATATTATTTCACATTTTCAATTTCTCCCTTGACCATAATGAATTCCCTTCCACTTGGCGTTTAGCTTATATCCTTCCTATTCCCAAAAACAAAAATCCCATATCTTTCTTTCACTTTCGTCCAATATCTATCCTTCCATTTCTGTCTAAAGTGTTAGAACGTATTGTCCATCTTCAATTAACAAAGTATCTAGCAGAGTACAATGTACTCTCTGATTTCCAATCAGGATTTCGGAGAGGTCATAGTACTACTACTGCCCTACTTAAAGTATGCGACGATATACGTTTTAACATGGACAACAGACATGTTAGTATCCTGGCATTATTGGACTTCAGTAATGCGTTCAATACGGTTGATTTAGATCTCCTGCTGGCAGTGCTTCGGTCGATTAATATCTCTTCCGATGCATGTGAGTGGTTTCGTAGCTACCTGTTTGGTCGTCAGCAATGTGTACGGATTAATAATAAATTATCCAGCCTCCAATCTCTCTCATCTGGTGTTCCTCAAGGCAGTGTCCTCTCTCCACTTTTATTTTCCATTTTTATTAATACTGTATCCCATCTCCTCTCGTCTTCCTTTCATCTTTATGCTGACGACTTGCAGGTCTACGTTTCTGCTCCCTTAACAGGTATCGGAGGGGCTATTGAGAGGCTGAACCAGGAATTGCATAAAATTTGTACTTGGAGCAAGACGTGCGGGCTTCTTGTAAATCCAGATAAATCGCAGGTCATTATTATTGGCAGCTCCAAACTACTTACTAAAGTTGATTACGCCAACCTACCTGCGATCATCTTTAACAATACGCCTTTGTCACTTAGCAGTTCCGTTAAAAACCTTGGTCTTCTTATCGATAATACATTATCCTGGACTGTGCAAGTTGCTGAAGTCAGTAGAAAAGTTTTCGCCACATTTCATTTGTTAAAACGTTGGAAACACTTTCTGCCCATTAAGACTAAAATCACGTTATGTCAAACTCTTCTACTTCCTATTTTGGACTACGCAGATTGTTGTTACACAAACATTACTGAGGACCAACTCAATAAGCTAGAAAGGTTACAGAACGTTTACATCAAATTCATCTTTGGTCTACGGAAATTTGATCACGTCTCCGAATATCGGGCGCAACTTAAGTGGCTTACTATTCGACATCGTCGCAACTTGCACATGTTATCTCTTCTTTACTCTATCCTCTATAATCCTCTTCTTCCCGCGTATTTGAAGGAACGGTTCTGTTTTGTGGGTACTGACGTCAGCTATCCACATGAACTGCGGTCACGCTCTGACAACAAACTGTCACTGCCGGTCGCTCATACCCACTTCTATAGCGAATCCTTTACGATGACAGCTGCAAAGCTATGGAATACGCTACCTACCGATATTCGTCAATCTGAGTCAATTTATATATTTAAAAATAGGTGACATAAGTATTATTTATCTATTCAATCTGCGTAAATACTATTTCCTATATTATCATACTATTAGTATTTATTTATTAAGTATTATATTTTATGTACGTAAGTTTTATTTTTATTCTATACTAGCTGTGCCCGCGACTTCGTTCGCGTAGTTGTCGGAAACACTATCATGATTATCGTTTGATTGCTCACGTTGGTTTTTGTTATTATAATCGTCAATAAGATTTAATAATATGTTTTACAGTACTTCAGCGTAGATTATATTTTTAGTTTTATTTTCTTGTGGTAGAAGAACATACTGATTTTGCCCGCAACCCGATCTTGACAACGCGACATATAGTTGGCCGTGTGAAAAGCAGTCTTGACGTAAATCGATTCCTACGTGTTTAAATGTTTGGCCCTGTGATTTATTAATGGTTACGGCAAAAGATAACTTAATGGGAAATTGAATTCTTTTAAAATTAAAAGGTAAATCATTTGGAATCATTGGGATGCGAGGTATAAGCACTGTTTGACCAACTGCCGGACCAGTCAAAACTGTTGCAACGATCACGTTATTGCGAAGGAATTTTACTTGAAGGCGGGTCCCGTTACATAAATTTGGTGGTTTAAGATTTCTGAGTAAAATTATCGCAGCACCTATTTTTAACTTCAGGGAATGTGGTGGAAGGCCGCTCGGGTTTAAAGAATTGAGAAACTCTTGTGGGTAATGGACAGCATCTTCTTGATCCATTACATTATCAATAGATGTGTAGGTAGTTATATCGCCTGGAAGTTTGGTTAAAATTAGGTCGTTAATTTCGTCAACGCTACTATTTCTCGCCGCCAATATTGCCCTTTGACACATCCATTGGTAATCTTTATTTTCTATTTCGACGATATTAGGGTAAACTTTTGATATTAAATCCTCTATGCTAGTCACTTTTTCTCCTAAATCGCGATCAATTTCAATTTTATTTTCAGAATGAGGTACTTTTCCATCTCCTATTAAAAGTAACTTTGAAAGAAAATTTGTACTTCCTCCCCCCAAATGTGCTCTCATATTCGTAGATAGTTTTAAGGTATGGACAAATTTCCATAACGGTGAACTTTTAAGGCAAGACCTTACAATATCTGCTCTAGTTCCTCTTAAAATTACCGGTAAAGTTTGTCTAAATAAATTACCAACATCTGTGTTTTTATTGCTTATTGTTATACGGTCAATTATGACAACCCTTTTCTTAAACATAAAAGAAATATTGTACAATAGTGTACGATTGCGAATATTTTTTTTGTTAACAATTCGATGCAGGTGTATCGACATCTGGATGTAAGACAAAAGAAAAAGTCAATTGTAAATAAATAAATCACAAACAAAATTCATACTCTGCCAAAACAAACAAAACGTTCAACAGGAAATGTAATAGTAAATCTGAATGACTTTTATTTGTCTTGGATTAGGAGAAAAGTTCATGAATTGTAATACCTGACGGTAGACATGTTTGCTTAAACACTCAATTTTGATTCCAATTTTCTGTCATTATATAGGTCCACTATGTACGTATAGGGTTTAAAAAAACATCAAGAAGAAGTGTATTTATCGATAGACCAGATTTACAAATTTGGAGTATATCATATATTTACAAACCTACCTTGGCTGACACCGCCTCCAAAAATAACAATAATTTTAACTATAATATATTATCGTAATAACTTTGCTGACTTTTAAATAGTCTAAATATTTTTAATTTCATTTTACATAGTATAAATCTAAAAAATATTGTGATCATTGTTTGTTATTCATAGGTTTGTGTTAAGTTAGATTTAAAGTGGGTAGGTACATACTTATCTCCTTGCGTGGAAACACAGAACGTACCTACATATTGGTAAGTAGAATAAGTTACTTGATTATTAAGTTGTAGAATAATAAGCAATTATTTTTTACTTTTTAGAGCATATTACTTTTTTTCTCTTTTGAAGTCGGTTTTTTTTTTGTCAAAATTTTTGTTTCTAAAAGATTCGGCCGAGTATCGCTAACGTGCTCCTTAGAATTGTTCCGTTCCCTTCCGTACCGTTACTTTGTCAAGGATCCTATGCTCAGAACCTTACCAAACTTTCACCATAGTACCCTTGAAGTATATCCTTTATAATAAAAAAAGAATCATTAAAATTGGTTGGCACAATTTTGAGTTATTCACCTATTTATCGCGCACATACATAATGCACATTTAAGACTTATATCGTTTTCATAGGGATACCATCATCGTAACAGGATAAAATTAAAATGGGGCCCCACGGGAAGCACTACCTTTCAAACAAAAAAAAATTATCAAAATCCAGTGAAAAGTTATGAGGTAACAGACATATAAAAAAAAAAATACAGACGAATTGATAACCTCCTCCTTTTTGAAGTCGGTTGAAAACAAACAATATTAACTTAAACGTAATAAGATAAACAAACCGAACAATAAGAAGTTTAGATTGTTTCTCCTTTGGTGTTATTATTTCATAAGGTGATTATAGTACAACCGTGTTGAATATGCTTGAACGTAATAGAAATTACTTGAAATATTGAACTACTAATTTATTTGTGTAGTCATTTTAAACGATATTCACCTATTTGCTTATTTGCATAATTTATTTTCTCAGTGATGATTAATCTGCATCGGTGAAAGTATCGCTCGCCATTTTGAACTTTTTTACGTGTGTAATGTAATTTTTATACCTTATTTATACTGTGAAACGTTTGAATTGTTTACTTGCAAAGTACGAAGGAATGTTCATTGAAATTTTATCTTATATCGTAAGTTAAAACTATAGCAGATTATGATTTAAATGTAATCGATTTTAAACGATAAAAAATAATGAGCAAATAAGCTGATAACAAAACCTAATTTTGATAAATAATTTAACTATTAAGAATGTTAATTTTTTTAAGTCGTTATGTGCAATGCTACTTCCCAGAACTACACCCGCGGGTGAGAGTGGCGAGCGCGGCGGCGGGGCTGACCCGCCTCCCCCTCATCCGCCGCCGCGCCCCGCCTGCTAGCACACTCTTAACAAATAGACGTATAGTGTCACGGACTTTTTTTTATTATTAAAAGAGGAATATATCTTTTATACACATTTTTTGAGTAACTTAAAACGTTTATGCTGCGCACGCATCGAAAGTCCATAAATGTGAATAATTTCCCCCGTTTTTGCAACATTTCTCACTGTCGCTGCGCTCCTATTGGTCGCAGCGTAATGTTATATAGCCTAAAGCCTTCCTCTATAAATGGACTATTCAACAAAAAAATTTTTCAAATCGGACCAGTAGTTCCTGAGATTAGCGCGTTTAAACAAACAAACAAACAAACAAACAAACTCTTCCGCTTTATATATTAGTATAGATAGATAGATGTTTAGTATAACTTTCTGCTATATATATAATTTTATTTATATAATTATTTGGTATATATAATACATATGTATTTATTAAACTTATATATATGTATTTTGTTATATATTATTTGTATTATTTAAAGATTAATTTTTAGTTGTTTAAGAATAAAACATGCTTGTTTGCACCATCCCGTTTCCCACAGACAAATTCTTACTCTAAAGGGTTGTCTGTAAGAGATTGCTTTAAGCAATAAGACCGCGTTTGCACGCTTCTCTTTTTTGTTATATGTTCTTGTAATGTTATGTACACTGTATCTTTTGTCTTTTGTGTGCAATAAAGTGTTTATAAATAAAAAAAAAATAAAAAAATCTAAGAAACTAGAAAGCAAAATGAATTCGAACTTTGTACAGATGGTTGCTCGTTATCATTTGAAAACATTAACTCAGCCAGATCTCTAAAAATTGCTAACTTCTCATCGATTGTGCTATTTTTTACAGTTATTATTTCACTAAAAAAATATATCTAAGAAACTAGAAACCAAAATGAAATCGAACTTTGTACAGATGGTTGCTAGTTCTCATTTGAAAACATTAACTGAGCCAGATCTCTAAAAATTGCTAACTTCTCATCGATTGTGCTATTTTTTACAGTTATTATTTCATTAAAAAAATATATCTAAGAAACTAGAAACCAAAATGAATTCGAACTTTGTACAGATGGTTGCTCGTTATCATTTGAAAACATTAACTCAGCCAGATCTCTAAAAATTGCTAACTTCTCATCGATTGTGCTATTTTTTACAGTTATTATTTCATTAAAAAAAATATATCTAGGCGGGTAGGTGTAAAATAAGTGAACTCATGTTTTTTAATGCTCTCGTTTTATTTAATTAAATTAATGAGAAATATGCTGTGAAAGTCTTGTCACTTACCAGTATTACATTCCTTTAATGACAACAATTATAGTCTACACTAAACGCCTATCGCATTCACAATAAAAATTTTCATAAAATTCTTCCAATTGTTCAAACAATACAACAGCAGCAGAACAATGGAGTCCTTGAAACACACAATATTTGAACTCAGAGATCACTTTGATAATAAAATGGCCGAGTTTCAAAAAAATCTTCAAAGTGCTTCCATCCCGGCCACAAGTCCTACTTCCAATATTGCGGCTCAATTCAGTGTCTTCAGAAGTTTTGTTATGGGTGCTCTAGAGGGGCTTCAGTTACAACTTGGGCTTTTGGCTGGCAAGTATGATGAGTTAGAAATGAAATCCCGTAGAAAAATTCTTCTTGTCCACGGCATTCAGGAAAGCAAATCAGAAAAATTGGTGTCAGGTACCGTTAAGATTCTTTCTGAACATCTAAAAATCCCCGAATTGAAAGTGGAAGATATAAGCCGTTGTCACCGTCTCGGCCGCTCCAGCTCTGACAAGCCACGTGCCGTTCTTATCAAATTCCGAGATATTGACCTTAGAAATAAGGTCTGGTTCAGTAAAACCAATTTGAGGAATACTGGTATTACTATATCTGAATTCCTCACTAAAGAACGTCATGAGGTTTCTGTTGCGGCTCGTCAGCGATTCGGGATCACAAAGTGCTGGACTAGGAACGGCACTGTGGTAGTTTTAGAGTCACATGGCACTAAGAAGAGGATTTCTACGATGGCTGAATTAAAGTCCTTAACTTCATCCACCGACATCACAGAGGTAAACACTACTCCTACTGCTTCTACTAGCTGCGGCACCCTGGCATCAAAAGACTTGAAAATCTCCAACATCAGGCCAAAAAGAACCGTCAAAAAGTAATACTTTCTTTTCTTTTGTTTTATGTTATTAATTATCCCTTATCTTTGTGTCATAGTTTTATATTAATTTTGCTTCTGCGGTGTTTGTTTATCTGTTTCATTACGGTTGCAATAATTCTATCCGCTTATCTCTTTATTTATTTATCTTAGTTACTTGTCACAATCACATTGTTCGGTGTGTGCATGTTTTATTTATTTTATTTTTTTATTTTATTTTATTCGGGAAACAAACAGTACAAATTAACATAATTAAAAAAAAAAACAAAAAATATAAATCATTGACCAATAAAGTTTCCACAATTAAATAATACATAGAATAATGCGAGTAAGTTAATTACAATTAAAAAAAAAAAATCTAATACATTAAATAAAAAGTAATATCATATAAACAGAAAATAATTAATAATTATAGTAGAATTTACAAAAATATAATCTTATTAATAATAAAATGCAAATGTAACTTAATATGAATAACAATAATTACTAAGAATTTCCTTAATTTGTTCAATTAACTTTTGTAAGGAGCCTGTAAAGTAATCAATTGAACAGTATTCTTTGTTGTATAATAAACAAGAACGGTAAATGAAGGCATTTTGTGCATAATTAGTACGTGTAGTATGTAAGTTAAATAAAGATTTATTTCGCGAAGATTGTCTTGGACATCTGAAGTTAAGACAATTAAGAAGAAATGGAGAGTCAATAATATTATGTAATAATTTCAGCAGAAATGTTTGATCCTTTATCTTACGACGTTTTTCTAATGGGATCAAATTAGGAACACATTGATCAGTAGCAGAATACCTAAATTTTAAATGCTTTAAGAATTTTGTTTGAACTTTCTCTATTTCTTTGATGTAGATTTTATAATGTGGATTCCAAATCACCGAAGCGAATTCTAGTATTGAGCGAACAAATGCATTAAAGAGAAGAATCAAGGTTGTAATATTTTTAAAATCTCTACTAATTCTAAGAACAAAACCAAGCATACGATAGGCTTTTGCAGTAACATACCTATAGTGTTGCCCAAAGGTTAATGAGGAGTCAAGGTGGACGCCCAAATCTCTCACCCCTGAAACCCGTTCAATAAGATCTTCATTTAAAGTATACTTGAAATGAATAGTATTTTTTTTGCGGGAAAATGATATTACGTTACATTTTTTAATATTAAGTTGCAGGAGATTATCATTGCAATATTTAAAAAAATCATTCAAATCATCCTGTAATAAGTTACAATCAGAAGGTTTACTAATGGTTTTATATATCTTCATATCATCAGCATAGAGTAGAATTGAAGAATGCTTAAATACTGCAATAATGTCATTAATGAATAAATTAAATAGAAGGGGTCCAAGATGAGATCCTTGGGGCACACCAGAAGTAACAGGCACGAACGTAGGGCAGTAACCTTTAATTGTAACCGCCTGGCTTCGATCTCTGAGATATGAAGTAAGCCAACGGAGGAGGTCGCCATGTATACCGAGTTCTTCAATTTTACGAATCAAGATTAAATGACAGATTTTATCAAATGCTTTTGAATAGTCGGTATACACCACGTCCACCTGGAAACCTTGATCCATAGCGGTAGTAACCTGATGAACAAATTCACATAAATTGGACTCTACAGATTTTTTATTTATGAAACCATGCTGTTGAGGAATGATAATGGTTCGTAGGGTAGGGAAAATACAGTCGTATATAATTTTTTCAAAAAGTTTAGCGATAGTACATAATTTCGAAATAGGTCTGTAATTTTTCACATTGTGCTTATCACCTGATTTAAAAACTGGTACAACATAACTTTGTTTCCACAGTTGAGGCATTTCGCCGCTACAAATAGATTTGTGGAATAATAAATAAATAGGAAGGGATAGACAGCTACGACACATCTTCAAAAATATAGGAGGCAAGCCATCAGGCCCGTATCCCTTATTTATATCCAGTTTACTGAGGTATTTATGTACAATAAACGGAGAAAGTGAAATCGATCCAATGTTAACAGAACTATCCGAGGCACTTACATGATTATAATTGCTTAATAAGGAAGATGACTCGTAAACAGATTCAAAATATTTACTGAAAAGAGAACAGATTTCATTTCCGTCACTGGCCGTTACTTCGCTTAAATGCATAATTTCAGGGATATTAGAAGAAGAATTTTTCGATCGAACAAATGACCAAAAGAATTTGCTAGATTCTTTAATTTTACTTTCAGAATTTGAAATATACAAATCATAATATTTAGTCTGTAATTTTTTCTCACGATCACGCAAGAGACTAAACGTATCGTAATCGGAAGTTCGGTTATAAATTTTCCATTTCCTATGATACTTTAATTTTTCATTTATAACTTTTATTAAGGATCTAGGGTATCAGCAGGGAAAATTATTATTACATTTAACAATTTTAACCAGAGTAAAATCATTAACAATTTTAAATACAGTTTTATAAAAAACATTAACAGCATCCGAGATATCACGGTCATCTAATAATTCAGTCCAATTAATTTTGGACAGTGCATTATTGATTTCCTCATAGTTAGCACGGTGAAAAAGTCGAATCATTCTAGGAGTCGGTTTAATTAATCGCAAACTATGTATAGTAAATAGTATCTCCAGAGCTGGGTGATGTACATCCTCTTTAACAGGTGGTTGGGGGCAACGGCTGACGGTACAGTGACAGTCACTAAAAATAAGATCTAGATGTCTGCCATTAACATTATGAATTGAATTGAACTGTTTCAGATCGGTAAAATTCATAAAGTTGGCCAAGGCGTAGACAAGACTATTATCATCACTATGATTATTCAGGATCATGATGTCGTCGCTCCCAACCCACTGTGCAGTAGGAACATTAAAATCACCCAATACCAAGAAACTGTCATTAGGATAATTTAGCTTCTCATCTGAAACCAATTCGAAAAAATCAATTAGCGTATCACAATGACGGTTAATATTAGGGAAATAGCAGCAATATATATGAAGTGACTTTGTTATTGCTGTAGACACCAACGATATTGTTACTTTCACTATTTCAGCTGAAAAGTTGCCCAATTGTATGGATGTCGACGA
The DNA here is from genome assembly GCF_037043105.1 of Vanessa tameamea. Taxonomy (NCBI): domain Eukaryota; kingdom Metazoa; phylum Arthropoda; class Insecta; order Lepidoptera; family Nymphalidae; genus Vanessa; species Vanessa tameamea. The sequence continues at coordinate 222,513 of NC_087340.1, read as the reverse complement.
ACGAACTGTTAAGTTAGATTTTAAGGCGACAAGTACACCACCACCCATTGTGTTTCCACGTTCATTATAATTTCTATCACACCTATGGACAGTGTACCTTGAATCAAAAAGTTCGGAATCAAAAATACCATCATACAACCACGTCTCGCTAAGACAGATGATATCATATTCCCCCAGCAACATAGCCCTGAAGAACATATTAGTTTTGGTACGTAAGCCTCGTACATTTTGGTAGAAAATGTTTAAATTATACTCAATTATTAAATAAGTCTAAAACGATTATACGCACAAAATAATTCATTATAAAAAATAATAATAATAATCCCACTATTCCACATTTAATTGTATTATAAGGAAAAATATATGATTCATAATAAATATAAAAAATAATTGCAATAATATATATTAAATAGAATTCGCGACGAATAATCCATTTAAAACTTAACTTATATGCACAAATGCCTTCACCAGCGTTATAAATTAATAAAGAACAAAATGCATTACAAAGATCTAAACATCTATAACCAGAAAACACCAAAATACCGCAACAGAAAGAGCCAGAGATATATATTGTTAGAAGAAAATTAAAGTCACAAATGGCAACACTACGACCGGATATATAAGGACGACGGTTGGCGGCACTTGTCTAACCGCTTAGCTGTCCGAATATAGCGATTGCCTGATATAGAAGAAAAATATCTGTTGGCCGCCATTAAAATATTTTTAAAAAAGATCATTTTCATTTTCTGTTTGTAACATCAGAAGTGGGATCTGAAGGCTGAAAAGCCACTGAAAGCCTACATTTCTCATTTTATAAATGAAATTAGTACTGTTGAGTGAAATTAATATTCTGACGAGTTTTTGTCTCTGCGATGCCTTCCAACGACCAACGCAACAAGCGAAAGCGTCGCGAGCGCACTCTTTCGCCCAATCCGATGGAAGAGATTTTGAGAAGATTACGCGCGTTGGAAGACCAACCCCGTGCGTCTGTGGAGACACAAGCTATCGCAACGACCAGCGCTGGCCCTAGACGCGCCGCCGAGCTATCCAACACAACACCATCGGCATCGGTGCTTGTGGCACCTACACCGCTGCGTGAGCTGGTGTCCGCGCAAGTGGGGACGCAGCCGCTGACTCCACGCACCAGCAACATGGAATCAACGCAGTCTGAGGACGTGGTGACGCACGCCGCGGAGCGTCTTTTGACCGCCATCAACTGTGCTCAGGTCAGATCCAACCGATATTTTGTCTCTGATTTTGATCCGAGTGTTCATGACTTCGACTCGTGGTGTGATGAAGTAGAGAGAGCTCGTATTGCGAACTATTGGGACGATAGGGAATGCCTTGCTCGCGTGGGACATTGCCTAAAAGGGGAATCTCGCACCTGGCTGAGCCAATGGACAAGCAATATTCGCACGTGGTCCAATTTTAAATTAGAACTAAAAGCGCTATGCCCACGATCAGTCGATGTCGCGAACATTCTTTATGATGTAATGCGGACAGAGTCCGATAAATTCTCCACATATGCTGAATATGCTCGCAAATCGCTTTTAAGGTTACGCATCGTTAAAGGTCTTAGTAATGAGTTGCTTACTGCTATTATTATTCGTGGAATTTCGGATCCACAAATTCGTGCCATGGCTACTAACGCTAAACTATCGCCTGATTCTATTGTGGAGTTTTTATCAAGCTTTGTTAAACCTTTTAACAACTTTAAGAAAACTTACAATTCTTTCAACAATAATAATTCAAATCGCAAACCGTTAAAACGTCAATATGATTCTAAAGATTTAAAATCAATAAAGTGTTTCCAGTGTAATCAGTTCGGTCATAAGAGCGTTAATTGTAACAAACGGTCGAATTTAATTTCAAACAATAGCGATGAAAAGACAAACTATTCAACGACATCTCGTAGTGATGTATTGAAGTGTACATTTTGCAAAAAAATGGGTCATTCCGAGAGGACTTGTTTTGCTAAGGAACGCACAAATTTTCGAAATAGTAACGGTGTCAACTTTTGTCGCGAAATTTGTGGCAGTTATAAAAATCGTGATGTGACAACTGCTGTCATACTTGGAATACCGATAGACGTGTTAATTGATAGTGGCTCATGTGTTTCATTAATGTCAAATAATGTTGTCAAACATTTTTCTTGTAAAATAAAGTCTACTAATCAATTATTACGCGGTTTAGGCGGTACGGAAGTTAGATCAGAATCATTTGTGACCCTACCTGTTGAGTTTAGCGATATGACAATAGAAATTGATTTTTGTATTGTGGACAGCGATAGTTTGAATGTACCTGTCATAATCGGTACAGACGTACTGAATAGAAAAGGTATTACTTATGTTAGGACCGGTAACTGCCAACGTTTAGTTCATAGTGATGTGACTGTAAACTATACAATGCAAGTATATACAATTTCTTTGTCCGATCAAGTGAATACGTCGGTATCTGGAAATGATAGGGAACGGTTACTAGACATCTTAACTAAGTATTCCGAATTCTTTTTAAGTGGTACCGCGACCACAACAGTAAAAGATAGTGAGATGCATATCAAGTTAACAACTGACGTGCCTGTATATTACAGACCTTACAAGTTATCTCACGACGAAAAATTAAAAGTACGTGCTATAGTAAAGGATTTGCTCGATAAAGGAATTATTCGCGAGTCCGACTCAGAGTACGCTAGTCCGCTTCTACATAAATAACATAATATACATAATCAGCCTGTAAATTTCCCACTGCTGGGCTAAGGCCTCCTCTCCCGTTGAGGAGAAGGTATGGAGCATATTCCACCACGCTGCTCCAATGCGGGTTGGTGGAATACACATGTGGCAGAATTTCGTTGAAATTAGACACATGCAGGTTTCCTCACGATGTTTTCCTTCACCGCCGAGCACGAGATGAATTATAAACAAATTAAGCACATGTAAATTCAGTGGTGCCTGCCTGGGTTTGAACCCGAAATCATCGGTTAAGATGCACGCGTTCTAACCACTGGGCCATCTCGGCTTCTACTAGTAAAAAAGAAGGATGGTTCAGATAGAATGGTCGTGGACTATCGTGCACTGAATCGAATTACTGTCAAAATTAGATATCCACTCCCCTTGATCAGCGACTATATAGATAGGTTAGGTAACGCTCGCTGGTTCAGTTCTTTAGATATGGTTTCCGGCTTTCACCAGCTCAGAGTTGCTGAAGAGTCTATTCACAAGACCGCATTCGTTACACCTGATGCTCAATACGAATATTGCAAGGTACCTTATGGTTTAGCAAACGCGCCTATTTTTTACCAGAAAACTATCTCAAAAACACTTAAACCCTTCATAGATGCTGGAAAAGTCATGGTTTATATTGATGATGTACTCATTTTTACTGACGGGATTGATGAAAACCTCGTTTTATTAGATTCTGTTATAAAAACATTAACTGATGCAGGATTTTCACTTAATTTAAAGAAATGTACTTTCCTTACCAATGAGATAGAATACTTAGGTAGGATTATAAAAGATGGTCAGGTTAGGCCGAGTAATTATAAAATTGACGCATTGGTTAAATCGCCGCGACCGAATAATGTCAAACAGGTTCGCCAATTTCTTGGCCTCGCAGGATATTTCCGAAGATACATTCCTAATTACGCGATTAAGACTGCACAAATCGCCGCTCTAACTAGAAAAGGTGTAATCTTTAATTGGAGTGATGATCACGAAAATGTACGTCAAGAGATCATTACCTATTTAACCCATGAACCGATTTTGGCAATATTCGATCCAGAATTAACAACGGAATTGCATACAGATGCTAGTTCTATTGGCTATGGCGGAATCCTTATGCAAATACACAAAGACAACCGCAGACGGGTTGTTGCTTATTTTAGTAAGTTGACCACTGGTGCGGAATCCAAATATCACAGCTATGAGCTGGAGACCCTCGCGGTAGTAAAATCATTGCTACATTTTAGGCAATATTTGATTGGTAAATCCTTTAAGGTAATTACAGATTGCAATGCATTAAAAATGACACAACGTAAAAAGGATCTTCAACCCAGAGTTGCAAGATGGTGGATGTATATGCAGGATTTTGATTTCTCTCTGGAATACCGTAAAGGCGTACTAATGCCACACGTAGACTACTTGAGTAGGAATCCGATCAATCTAATTAATGTTGTTCAAAAACCACAAAATTGGGCTCAAGTGGCACAGGCGGGTGACGAGGAGACGTTAAAATTAATCGAAAAATTAGATAACGGTGAATTAGATAATACGCGTTACATGAAACGTAATAACCTCTTGTATTATAGGTATGACGTCACAGGTGAGCAAGCGCGGTTTTTATGTTATGTTCCAAAAGCATTTAGGTTAAGTTTATTACGCGTTTTCCATGACGAGCATGAACATATTGGTGTAGATAAAACTATCGATCTGATCCTGCGACAGTTTTGGTTCCCCGGTCTTAGACACTTTGTTAGGAAGTATGTCACACACTGCATAATTTGCATTTCACATAAGCAAGTACCTCGCGCACCATTGCAGCCAATATTCTCTTGGCAAAAGGCTCCGATACCGTTTGATACAATACACGCAGATGTACTCGGACCACTGAGAGAAAGTAATGGTCATAAACATGTACTCATTATAGTTGACGCATATACTAAATACTGTCTACTTTATGCCTTACCGAGACAAGATAGTAGCGAATTAAAACGCGTAATGACCCAAATAATATCTCTGTTTGGTACTTTTAAAAGGCTAGTGTGATAGAAGTCGTATGTTTGATAACCATGAGTTTATTAATTGGATTTCTAACTATGGAATAGAAATGCATTTCGTTACCCCTGAAATGCATCAGGAAAATGGTCAAGTTGAACGTTATTGCCGTACTGTTTTAAATATGATAAGAGTCGAAGTAAATCATAACAAAAATGATTGGTCTGAAATATTATGGAAACTGCAATTAGTCTTAAACATTACCAAACATAGGACTACTCAATATTCGCCACTAAATCTCTTAATCGGCACTGATTCCACTACTCCTTTGATAAATTCGTTGATTAGAGATGTAACTTGTGAAGGCTCGAATCCAAACCGCGATGCAATTCGCGAGATAAGACGGCAACATGCGGAACGACTTATCTATGAAAATAAAGAAAAACAAGACTTATATGTAAATAAAAATAGGAAACCGCCTAAAAATTTTCAAATTAATGATTTGGTCTATGTGATTAAGAACTCTCAAAGTACTGGAAAATTGGATAGCAGTATGAGAGGCCCTTATAAAGTTACTAAGATCCTCCCTAACGATCGGTACGAGGTTCAACTGTTAGCTGGAGCTTATGGAAAGACTAGTCAGGTAGCTGCAACATACATGGTCTTATGGAAGGGTGAATGGACACCCGACACTTGCACTGCATTTTTTGAAGGTACCTGTTGTACTTGTTTCGCTGTTTGCTTTGTTAGCTGATATATCTCTTGTTTTCTATCCTATTCTTGAGTTAGATTATGTACTAAACTAGCTCATATTTATGAGTTTTGGCCACGTTATGTAAAGTGTTGTGTTCAGTGGAAGAGACCCGTGTAAATCCTGTGCGCCATGGTATTGGGTTGACCCTGACACTGGTGGTTTCTGGGGTGAGTCGGTGGCGCAACCGACAACAGACCTGTGTAAATCCAGCCATCATTAGGTATCTGGGGTGACCTACTAGAGACCGATATAAATCCTGTGTGCATAGACGAGTATATGCGGGGTATTTGGTTGCGTGGGAACAGACCTGTGTAAAGCCTATGTGATCTGAAATTCTTATGTATGGCGTTTCTGATGGTCATGTTGAACTTAGCTAATTCGTACGTAATCTAACGCTTTTATGTGTAATTAGGCCAGCTGCTAATAATAACAGATGTAAATAAGTGTGATTTTTGACTGCGTGTATCTTCACAGAAACCGATGATGATGACGCAGAGCAGCCATTGAACGCGGAGGTTGTTGCTGGATCATCCTCGAGTTACCGCTAAGGACTTCGAGCACGCAGTCCCGTCAGGAGCCGTGTTAGAAGCAAATTAAAGTCACAAATGGCAACACTACGACCGGATATATAAGGACGACGGTTGGCGGCACTTGTCTAACCGCTTAGCTGTCCGAATATAGCGATTGCCTGATATAGAAGAAAAATATCTGTTGGCCGCCATTAAAATATTTTTAAAAAAGATCATTTTCATTTTCTGTTTGTAACAATATAAAAATAGTCCTTATACAATTTTGTTTAAATCATTCACATTTGATATATTCAGCACAGCACTGTTGTCGGAACGTCTTATCATTATACTACAATTCTTTATCCAAACATATTTATAATTCTTCTCCTTTGCAATTTTTTTTACTGAAAGTAGCAAGGTTTTATTTGTACTTGTTAGGTGCTCGTTAAAGTAAACGTTATTATAGTTTTTATTTTATTTATAAACACTTTATTGCACACAAAAGACAAAAGATACAGTGTACATAACATTACAAGAACATATAACAAAAAAGAGAAGCGTGCAAAGGCGGTCTTATTGCTTAAAGCAATCTCTTACAGACAACCCTTTAGAGTAAGAATTTGTCTGTGGGAAACGGGATGGTGCAAGCAAGCATGTTTTATTCTTAAACAACTAAAAATTAATCTTTAAATAATACAAATAATATATAACAAAATACATATATATAAGTTTAATAAATACATATGTATTATATATACCAAATAATTATATAAATAAAATTATATATATAGCAGAAAGTTATACTAAACATATAGAATAAAAATAAAACTTACGTACATAAAATATAATACTTAATAAATAAATACTAATAGTATGATAATATAGGAAATAGTATTTACGCAGATTGAATAGATAAATAATACTTATGTAACCTATTTTTAAATATATAAATTGACTCAGATTGACGAATATCGGTAGGGAGCGTATTCCATAGCTTTGCAGCTGTCATCGTAAAGGATTCGCTATAGAAGTGGGTATGAGCGACCGGCAGTGACAGTTTGTTGTCAGAGCGTGACCGCAGTTCATGTGGATAGCTGAAGTCAGTACCCACAAAACAGAACCGTTCCTTCAAATACGCGGGAAGAAGAGGATTATAGAGGATAGAGTAAAGAAGAGATAACATGTGCAAGTTGCGACGATGTCGAATAGTAAGCCACTTAAGTTGCGCCCGATATTCAGAGACGTGATCAAATTTCCGTAGACCAAAGATGAATTTGATGCAAACGTTCTGTAACCTTTCTAGCTTATTGAGTTGGTCCTCAGTAATGTTTGTGTAACAACAATCTGCGTAGTCCAAAATAGGAAGTAGAAGAGTTTGACATAACGTGATTTTAGTCTTAATGGGCAGAAAGTGTTTCCAACGTTTTAACAAATGAAATGTGGCGAAAACTTTTCTACTGACTTCAGCAACTTGCACAGTCCAGGATAATGTATTATCGATAAGAAGACCAAGGTTTTTAACGGAACTGCTAAGTGACAAAGGCGTATTGTTAAAGATGATCGCAGGTAGGTTGGCGTAATCAACTTTAGTAAGTAGTTTGGAGCTGCCAATAATAATGACCTGCGATTTATCTGGATTTACAAGAAGCCCGCACGTCTTGCTCCAAGTACAAATTTTATGCAATTCCTGGTTCAGCCTCTCAATAGCCCCTCCGATACCTGTTAAGGGAGCAGAAACGTAGACCTGCAAGTCGTCAGCATAAAGATGAAAGGAAGACGAGAGGAGATGGGATACAGTATTAATAAAAATGGAAAATAAAAGTGGAGAGAGGACACTGCCTTGAGGAACACCAGATGAGAGAGATTGGAGGCTGGATAATTTATTATTAATCCGTACACATTGCTGACGACCAAACAGGTAGCTACGAAACCACTCACATGCATCGGAAGAGATATTAATCGACCGAAGCACTGCCAGCAGGAGATCTAAATCAACCGTATTGAACGCATTACTGAAGTCCAATAATGCCAGGATACTAACATGTCTGTTGTCCATGTTAAAACGTATATCGTCGCATACTTTAAGTAGGGCAGTAGTAGTACTATGACCTCTCCGAAATCCTGATTGAAAATCAGAGAGTACATTGTACTCTGCTAGATACTTTGTTAATTGAAGATGGACAATACGTTCTAACACTTTAGACAGAAATGGAAGGATAGATATTGGACGAAAGTGAAAGAAAGATATGGGATTTTTGTTTTTGGGAATAGGAAGGATATAAGCTAAACGCCAAGTGGAAGGGAATTCATTATGGTCAAGGGAGAAATTGAAAATGTGAAATAATATAGGGAGAACATAATCTAACACAGCAAGTATCATTCTACGTTTGATTCCATCACATCCCGTGGCATCGGATCTTATTGCAAGGATGTTGGCCTTAACGTCACTAGCAGTAATTGGGGAAAAGTGAAAAGAGGGTCTGTTAGGAATAGGCAAGGATCTAAAATGATTTAAAGTACTAATTATATCACTGTTGTTCATTAGGACAGTACTAGCAAAAAATCCGTTCAGAGCATTGAGATCAACAGTATGAGGGATCCTGGATGCTTGTCGTCCAATACCTAGAGATTGTAGGAATTTCCATGTCTGAGAAGAATTGCTGTTCTCAATCTTATCTTGTATATATTTACGTTGAGCATCTCTACATACTTTACGGCACCGATTACGTAAACTCTTATATTTCACGAGGTTGTCAATAGTTGGGTTTAATTTAAATTTTGATTTAGCTCTGTCACGCTTCTTCATTAACTTCCGAATGTCCTGAGATAACCAAGGTGCAGGTAGGTGTTTGAGCTTGATGGGACGGAAAGGAGCATGTTTATCGAAGAGATCATTTAGAGAGGAGTTAAAAAGTTCAAGTTTCTCATCGATAGTAGAAGCGTTTAAAATTGAGTCCCAATTGATAGCACTAAGATCCTGCATAAATTTTTCGTTGTCAAAATGTTTGAAGCTTCGACGCATGACCACAGTGGGTTTAACTTTCGGCGGACGTACTTTGTACGACAGATATATTAGGTCATGGTACGAAAAGGCTTCAGTTCAGTTCAGGCTTAGTTGTCCGTGAATTTCAACATGCTCCAAGGATGAAACAAAGGATAGGTCAAGTTGGCTTGGGATGCAGTTGGGAAAGTAATGAGTGGCATTGGATGGGAGAAAATTTAAATTGGAGCTATTAATTATGTTCAATAAGCGCTTGGCACGAGCGTCATTTTTGATAAGGCAGGTATTGAAGTCGCCCATAATAATAGCATGGTTAACATTAGGCAAGGAATTTTCCAATAGACTTTCGAACGTGTCGAAGTAGTCTATGTGGAGCGAAGGACTGTAAAAAACACCGAGTAGTACCTTAATGTGTCCAAATATAACCTCAATGAGTATGTGCTCGGCGGATTCAGAGTATTGGGAATCGGATTTATTCAGGATAGTGAAAGGAATGTGGTTACGTAAATAAATAGCAACTCCTCCGCCTCCTTTTCCAGTTCGATCATTGCGGATAAGATGAAAGTTAGGTAATGAGAAGGAGGAAGAAGGAAGAGATGGCTCGAGGAATGTTTCGGAGATAAGGATAGCGTGAATATTAGAGTTGCCAAAGGAAGATAAGAGATCAGGATAGTGAGCTGGAATACTCTGCGCATTCAAATGAACAACATTAAAATTTTTTGGGAAAAGAGAGAAGGTTGAATCAAGAGAAGAGGAAAGCGGGATGTAAGTACTATGAAAACTGTCAGCCGAAGAGGAAAGTGATACAAAAGTGTTATCATCGTCTGAGTCAATATTCAGATCGATATTATTAATACTCATACTAAATAAATATAAATATATATATATATATAATAAATATATTTAAAAATAATATATATGTATATTTAAACAAATGTATATAACCCGTAAAAGCTAATTTTATCAGACAAAAACTTACACTTACCAGCACTAACACAAGTTGGTCATAGTTAAATGCATGAAATAGAACAAAAACAGTGCAAACAGCAACACCAAAGCATAGCAAAAACATAAAAAAAAAAAAAAAAACATTTAGGCACAAAAATCAATCAAAGGATAGATAATAATGAAATCTCCTCGCTTAGTAGTTAGGTATATTCAGCGAATATTTAAACAATATGACATTTAAACATTTAAACACATGACAAGTGCTTAAAATGAAAACAAATAGGTATTGATAAAAAACAAATAAATTAAGTTACATTAATTTACAAAATATATATCTATGTTTTATCAAGAAATAACAGTAGATATATGGTATCCATATTTCTGTTTAAAGCGGAACGCTTTTGTTTATGGCTCAATATTTGTTTACTCTGTAATCTCATTTGTCAGTTTGACCTTTGAGTTTGACAATCATTATAATGAATGTCGGTATCGGTAAATAAATAAAAGAATTGTGTTCGATAAATTATATCGCGAGTCGAAGTACTGAGATTTAATTATTATTACTCTATAATTCGAATGAGATCTCACAACATGCACACACCGAACAATGTGATTGTGACAAGTAACTAAGATAAATAAATAAAGAGATAAGCGGATAGAATTATTGCAACCGTAATGAAACAGATAAACAAACACCGCAGAAGCAAAATTAATATAAAACTATGACACAAAGATAAGGGATAATTAATAACATAAAACAAAAGAAAAGAAAGTATTACTTTTTGACGGTTCTTTTTGGCCTGATGTTGGAGATTTTCAAGTCTTTTGATGCCAGGGTGCCGCAGCTAGTAGAAGCAGTAGGAGTAGTGTTTACCTCTGTGATGTCGGTGGATGAAGTTAAGGACTTTAATTCAGCCACCGTAGAAATCCTCTTCTTAGTGCCATGTGACTCTAAAACTACCACAGTCCCGTTCCTAGTCCAGCACTTTGTGATCCCGAATCGCTGACGAGCCGCAACAGAAACCTCATGACGTTCTTTAGTGAGGAATTCAGATATAGTAATACCAGTATTCCTCAAATTGGTTTTACTGAACCAGACCTTATTTCTAAGGTCAATATCTCGGAATTTGATAAGAACGGCACGTGGCTTGTCAGAGCTGGAGCGGCCGAGACGGTGACAACGGCTTATATCTTCCACTTTCAATTCGGGGATTTTTAGATGTTCACAAAGAATCTTAACAGTACCTGACACCAATTTTTCTGATTTGCTTTCCTGAATGCCGTGGACAAGAAGAATTTTTCTACGGGATTTCATTTCTAACTCATCATACTTGCCAGCCAAAAGCCCAAGTTGTAACTGAAGCCCCTCTAGAGCACCCATAACAAAACTTCTGAAGACACTGAATTGAGCCGCAATATTGGAAGTAGGACTTGTGGCCGGGATGGAAGCACTTTGAAGATTTTTTTGAAACTCGGCCATTTTATTATCAAAGTGATCTCTGAGTTCAAATATTGTGTGTTTCAAGGACTCCATTGTTCTGCTGCTGTTGTATTGTTTGAACAATTGGAAGAATTTTATGAAAATTTTTATTGTGAATGCGATAGGCGTTTAGTGTAGACTATAATTGTTGTCATTAAAGGAATGTAATACTGGTAAGTGACAAGACTTTCACAGCATATTTCTCAATAATTTAATTAAATAAAACGAGAGCATTAAAAAACATGAGTTCACTTATTTTACACCTACCCGCCTAGATATATTTTTTTTAATGAAATAATAACTGTAAAAAATAGCACAATCGATGAGAAGTTAGCAATTTTTAGAGATCTGGCTGAGTTAATGTTTTCAAATGATAACGAGCAACCATCTGTACAAAGTTCGAATTCAGTTTGGTTTCTAGTTTCTTAAATATTTTCTTTAAATGAAAAAATAACTGTAAAAATAGCATAATCGATGAGAAGTTATCATATTTTGAGAGATCTGGCTCAGTTAATGTTTTCAAATGATAACGAGCAACCATCTGTACAAAGTTCGAATTCATTTTGGTTTCTAGTTTCTTAGATATATTTTTTTAGTGAAATAATAACTGTAAAAAATCGCACAATCAATGAGAAGTTAGCAATTTTTAGAGATCTGGCTGAGTTAATGTTTTCAAATGATAACGAGCAACCATCTGTACAAAGTTCGAATTCATTTTGCTTTCTAGTTTCTTAGATTTTTTTATTTTTTTTTTATTTATAAACACTTTATTGCACACAAAAGACAAAAGATACAGTGTACATAACATTACAAGAACATATAACAAAAAAGAGAAGCGTGCAAAGGCGGTCTTATTGCTTAAAGCAATCTCTTACAGACAACCCTTTAGAGTAAGAATTTGTCTGTGGGAAACGGGATGGTGCAAACAAGCATGTTTTATTCTTAAACAACTAAAAATTAATCTTTAAATAATACAAATAATATATAACAAAATACATATATATAAGTTTAATAAATACATATGTATTATATATACCAAATAATTATATAAATAAAATTATATATATAGCAGAAAGTTATACTAAACATCTATACTTCTATACTAATATATAAAGCGGAAGAGTTTGTTTGTTTGTTTGTTTGTTTAAACGCGCTAATCTCAGGAACTACTGGTCCGATTTGAAAAATTCTTTTTTTGTTGAATAGTTCATTTATAGAGGAAGGCTTTAGGCTATATAACATTACGCTGCGACCAATAGGAGCGCAGCGACAGTGAGAAATGTTGCAAAAACGGGGAAAAATATTCACATTTATGGACTTTCGATGCGTGCGCAGCATAAACGTTTTAAGTTACTCAAAAAATGTGTATGAAAGATATATTCCTCTTTTAATAATAAAAAAAAAGTCCGTGACACTATATGTCTCTTTGTTAAGAGTGTGCTAGCAGGCGGGGCGCGGCGGCGGCTGAGGGGGAGGCGGGTCAGCCCCGCCGCCGCGCTCGCCACTCTCACCCGCGGGTGTAGTTCTGCGAAGTAGCAATGCACATAACGACTTAAAAAAATTAACATTCTTAATAGTTAAATTATTTATCAAAATTAGGTTTTGTTATCAGCTTATTTGCTCATTATTTTTTATCGTTTAAAATCGATTACATTTAAATCATAATCTGCTGTAGTTTTAACTTACGATATAAGATAAAATTTCAATGAACATTCCTTCGTACTTTGCAAGTAAACAATTCAAACGTTTCACGGTATAAATAAGGTATAAAAATTACATTACACACGTAAAAAAGTTCAAATTGGCGAGCGATACTTTCACCGATGCAGATTAATCATCACTGAGAAAATAAATTATGCAAATAAGCAAATAGGTGAATATCGTTTAAAATGACTACACAAATAAATTAGTAGTTCAATATTTCAAGTAATTTCTATTACGTTCAAGCATATTCAACACGGTTGTACTATAATCACCTTATGAAATAATAACACCAAAGGAGAAACAATCTAAACTTCTTATTGTTCGGTTTGTTTATCTTATTACGTTTAAGTTAATATTGTTTGTTTTCAACCGACTTCAAAAAGGAGGAGGTTATCAATTCGTCTGTATTTTTTTTTTTATATGTCTGTTACCTCATAACTTTTCACTGGATTTTGATAATTTTTTTTTGTTTGAAAGGTAGTGCTTCCCGTGGGGCCCCATTTTAATTTTATCCTGTTACGATGATGGTATCCCTATGAAAACGATATAAGTCTTAAATGTGCATTATGTATGTGCGCGATAAATAGGTGAATAACTCAAAATTGTGCCAACCAATTTTAATGATTCTTTTTTTATTATAAAGGATATACTTCAAGGGTACTATGGTGAAAGTTTGGTAAGGTTCTGAGCATAGGATCCATGACAAAGTAACGGTACGGAAGGGAACGGAACAATTCTAAGGAGCACGTTAGCGATAATCGGCCGAATCTTTTAGAAACAAAAATTTTGACAAAAAAAAACCGACTTCAAAAGAGAAAAAAAATAATATGCTCTAAAAAGTAAAAAATAATTGCTTATTATTCTACAACTTAATAATCAAGTAACTTATTCTACTTACCAATATGTAGGTACGTTCTGTGTTTCCACGCAAGGAGATAAGTATGTACCTACCCACTTTAAATCTAACTTAACACAAACCTATGAATAACAAACAATGATCACAATATTTTTTAGATTTATACTATGTAAAATGAAATTAAAAATATTTAGACTATTTAAAAGTCAGCAAAGTTATTACGATAATATATTATAGTTAAAATTATTGTTATTTTTGGAGGCGGTGTCAGTCAAGGTAGGTTTGTAAATATATGATATACTCCAAATTTGTAAATCTGGTCTATCGATAAATACACTTCTTCTTGATGTTTTTTTAAACCCTATACGTACATAGTGGTCCTATATAATGACAGAAAATTGGAATCAAAATTGAGTGTTTAAGCAAACATGTCTACCGTCAGGTATTACAATTCATGAACTTTTCTCCTAATCCAAGACAAAGAAAAGTCATTCAGATTTACTATTACATTTCCTGTTGAACGTTTTGTTTGTTTTGGCAGAGTATGAATTTTGTTTGTGATTTATTTATTTACAATTGACTTTTTCTTTTGTCTTACATCCAGATGTCGATACACCTGCATCGAATTGTTAACAAAAAAAATATTCGCAATCGTACACTATTGTACAATATTTCTTTTATGTTTAAGAAAAGGGTTGTCATAATTGACCGTATAACAATAAGCAATAAAAACACAGATGTTGGTAATTATTAAATTTTATGGCGACCTTTAAGATTTACACTGATGACAAAGAACAATTACTTTTTATGATAGTGAATATATATTATCTATTTGTTTGGGAGGGGGGAGCTCTTAAAAGGACGTGTCGGGCACGGTGTTGTAGTGGTGGCAAAGTGAATATACCTAAAATTCCAGAACCAACGTCAGTTTTTAAAGAACTGATATCAGGCTCAAATCCATCCTCAAAGCATTTCTTAAATCACTCAAGGCAGTATAATACACTTTTTCAAATGACTTCATTTGGTGCGAAAGAAATTCGTGAGGGAAACTTTATGCCTACTTTCAAAATCCAGGGACAAGTTTATCATTTGATCGGTAATTTACTTCCAGCTGAAGGTGCACAAGCCGAATTTTTGCAAATATATTTTGTGTCTCATGCAGATCAGATATCCTTGCGCTCAAACATAAACCCAACCTTGCAAATTGATCTTATCGACGCTCTCCAAACATATCTTCACGATCATAATACGTATATTCAGAGTTTTAAATACAATCTCGAAAATAGATCAACGCATGATTTGAAACTTATTATTCATGCTGATGTGAAACCTCCTAACGAGCATCGAGGTCGGTATAATGCGCCAATAGTAGATGAAGTAGCTGTTCTTTTAATAGATGAAGATAAAGGTTCCCGAGATATTGTGTTGAATAATAGAGAAGGCCGACTTCAACGAGTTTCTGAAACTCATAGATCGTACGACCCACTTCAATATCCTTTACTGTTCCCCTTTGGAAGTGACGGATACTGTATAAATATTCCACAGCAGAATACTGCTGCTAGATCTAAAACAATATCGTGTATGCAGTTTTATGCATTTAGACTCATGGTAAGAATAAATGACTTTAACAGCTTTCATTACTTCAAAGGATTATTCAACCAGTGCCTCCTTTCCGTCCCATCAAGCTCAAACACCTACCTGCACCTTGGTTATCTCAGGACATTCGGAAGTTAATGAAGAAGCGTGACAGAGCTAAATCAAAATTTAAATTAAACCCAACTATTGACAACCTCGTGAAATATAAGAGTTTACGTAATCGGTGCCGTAAAGTATGTAGATATGCTCAACGTAAATATATACAAGATAAGATTGAGAACAGCAATTCTTCTCAGACATGGAAATTCCTACAATCTCTAGGTATTGGACGACAAGCATCCAGGATCCCTCATACTGTTGATCTCAATGCTCTGAACGGATTTTTTGCTAGTACTGTCCTAATGAACAACAGTGATATAATTAGTACTTTAAATCATTTTAGATCCTTGCCTATTCCTAACAGACCCTCTTTTCACTTTTCCCCAATTACTGCTAGTGACGTTAAGGCCAACATCCTTGCAATAAGATCCGATGCCACGGGATGTGATGGAATCAAACGTAGAATGATACTTGCTGTGTTAGATTATGTTCTCCCTATATTATTTCACATTTTCAATTTCTCCCTTGACCATAATGAATTCCCTTCCACTTGGCGTTTAGCTTATATCCTTCCTATTCCCAAAAACAAAAATCCCATATCTTTCTTTCACTTTCGTCCAATATCTATCCTTCCATTTCTGTCTAAAGTGTTAGAACGTATTGTCCATCTTCAATTAACAAAGTATCTAGCAGAGTACAATGTACTCTCTGATTTCCAATCAGGATTTCGGAGAGGTCATAGTACTACTACTGCCCTACTTAAAGTATGCGACGATATACGTTTTAACATGGACAACAGACATGTTAGTATCCTGGCATTATTGGACTTCAGTAATGCGTTCAATACGGTTGATTTAGATCTCCTGCTGGCAGTGCTTCGGTCGATTAATATCTCTTCCGATGCATGTGAGTGGTTTCGTAGCTACCTGTTTGGTCGTCAGCAATGTGTACGGATTAATAATAAATTATCCAGCCTCCAATCTCTCTCATCTGGTGTTCCTCAAGGCAGTGTCCTCTCTCCACTTTTATTTTCCATTTTTATTAATACTGTATCCCATCTCCTCTCGTCTTCCTTTCATCTTTATGCTGACGACTTGCAGGTCTACGTTTCTGCTCCCTTAACAGGTATCGGAGGGGCTATTGAGAGGCTGAACCAGGAATTGCATAAAATTTGTACTTGGAGCAAGACGTGCGGGCTTCTTGTAAATCCAGATAAATCGCAGGTCATTATTATTGGCAGCTCCAAACTACTTACTAAAGTTGATTACGCCAACCTACCTGCGATCACCTTTAACAATACGCCTTTGTCACTTAGCAGTTCCGTTAAAAACCTTGGTCTTCTTATCGATAATACATTATCCTGGACTGTGCAAGTTGCTGAAGTCAGTAGAAAAGTTTTCGCCACATTTCATTTGTTAAAACGTTGGAAACACTTTCTGCCCATTAAGACTAAAATCACGTTGTGTCAAACTCTTCTACTTCCTATTTTGGACTACGCAGATTGTAGTTACACAAACATTACTGAGGACCAACTCAATAAGCTAGAAAGGTTACAGAACGTTTGCATCAAATTCATCTTTGGTCTACGGAAATTTGATCACGTCTCCGAATATCGGGCGCAACTTAAGTGGCTTACTATTCGACATCGTCGCAACTTGCACATGTTATCTCTTCTTTACTCTATCCTCTATAATCCTCTTCTTCCCGCGTATTTGAAGGAACGGTTCTGTTTTGTGGGTACTGACGTCAGCTATCCACGTGAACTGCGGTCACGGTCTGACAACAAACTGTCACTGCCGGTCGCTCATACCCACTTCTATAGCGAATCCTTTACGATGACAGCTGCAAAGCTATGGAATACGCTACCTACCGATATTCGTCAATCTGAGTCAATTTATATATTTAAAAATAGGTTACATAAGTATTATTTATCTATTCAATCTGCGTAAATACTATTTCCTATATTATCATACTATTAGTATTTATTTATTAAGTATTATATTTTATGTACGTAAGTTTTATTTTTATTCTATACTAGCTGTGCCCGCGACTTCGTTCGCGTAGTTGTCGGAAACACTATCATGATTATCGTTTGATTGCTCACGTTGGTTTTTGTTATTATAATCGTCAATAAGATTTAATAATATGTTTTACAGTACTTCAGCGTAGATTATATTTTTAGTTTTATTTTCTTGTGGTAGAAGAACATACTGATTTTGCCCGCAACCCGATCTTGACAACGCGACATATAGTTGGCCTATAAATTATCGCAGCACCTATTTTTAACTTCAGGGAATGTGGTGGAAGGCCGCTCGGGTTTAAAGAATTGAGAAACTCTTGTGGGTAATGGACAGCATCTTCTTGATCCATTACATTATCAATAGATGTGTAGGTAGTTATATCGCCTGGAAGTTTGGTTAAAATTAGGTCGTTAATTTCGTCAACGCTACTATTTCTCGCCGCCAATATTGCCCTTTGACACATCCATTGGTAATCTTTATTTTCTATTTCGACGATATTAGGGTAAACTTTTGATATTAAATCCTCTATGCTAGTCACTTTTTCTCCTAAATCGCGATCAATTTCAATTTTATTTTCAGAATGAGGTACTTTTCCATCTCCTATTAAAAGTAACTTTGAAGGAAAATTTGTACTTCCTCCCCCCAAATGTGCTCTCATATTCGTAGATAGTTTTAAGGTATGGACAAATTACCATAACGGTGAACTTTTAAGGCAAGACCTTACAATGTCTGCTCTAGTTCCTCTTAAAATTACCGGTAAAGTTTGTCGAAAATCCCCAGAAAACATAACGGTAATCCCACCCATAATTTTATCACAACTTCTAATATCTCTGAGAGTTCTATCTAGAGCCTCTACATGAGCTCTATGGATCATGGTACATTCGTCCCAGATAATTAAAGAAACGTCTTTTAAAACTTTACCCAGAGGGCCATTTTTGCGAATAGAGCACACGCTATCTTTTTGTAAAGAAACAGTTAGAGGCAGTTTAAAAGTGGAATGAGCTGTGCGTCCACCTGCTAATAAAGTTGCCGCAATTCCCGACGACGCAACTACCAAGGCTATTTTTCCCTGAGACCTTACTTTTGCTAATATGAGATTAGTAATAAAAGTCTTTCCAGTTCCACCTGGAGTATCCAAAAAAAATATTTTTCCTTCGTTAAATCGAATACTGCACATAACACGATTGTACGCCGTCACCTGGTCATTAACTAATTTTGGTTCATTTTCAGTAATATACTGATTTAATTCATTTACATCATACGGCTTCCGTAGTGCTACTTCTAAAGGATCTAAATTATTATGTGAATTATTCCTTTTAGATGCAGGAAGCCCAAAATCAGTCAATGATTTATCTGAAATTTCATGAATTTTATCTTCAATTAAGATAAGTCCATCATTGTATACGTTATCAGTATAGGCTAATGTTATATCCTGATTTTCATTACGCATTGGTTGAATAATTCTTTTGAAGCAATGAAAGCTGTTAAAGTCATTTATTCTTACCATGAGTCTAAATGCATAAAACTGCATACACGATATTGTTTTAGATCTAGCAGCAGTATTCTGCTGTGGAATATTTATACAGTATCCGTCACTTCCAAAGGGGAACAGTAAAGGATATTGAAGTGGGTCGTACGATCTATGAGTTTCAGAAACTCGTTGAAGTCGGCCTTCTCTATTATTCAACACAATATCTCGGGAACCTTTATCTTCATCTATTAAAAGAACAGCTACTTCATCTACTATTGGCGCATTATACCGACCTCGATGCTCGTTAGGAGGTTTCACATCAGCATGAATAATAAGTTTCAAATCATGCGTTGATCTATTTTCGAGATTGTATTTAAAACTCTGAATATACGTATTATGATCGTGAAGATATGTTTGGAGAGCGTCGATAAGATCAATTTGCAAGGTTGGGTTTATGTTTGAGCGCAAGGATATCTGATCTGCATGAGACACAAAATATATTTGCAAAAATTCGGCTTGTGCACCTTCAGCTGGAAGTAAATTACCGATCAAATGATATACTTGTCCCTGGATTTTGAAAGTAGGCATAAAGTTTCCCTCACGAATTTCTTTCGCACCAAATGAAGTCATTTGAAAAAGTGTATTATACTGCCTTGAGTGATTTAAGAAATGCTTTGAGGATGGATTTGAGCCTGATATCAGTTCTTTAAAAACTGACGTTGGTTCTGGAATTTTAGGTATATTCACTTTGCCACCACTACAACACCGTGCCCGACACGTCCTTTTAAGAGCTCCCCCCTCCCAAACAAATAGATAATATATATTCACTATCATAAAAAGTAATTGTTCTTTGTCATCAGTGTAAATCTTAAAGGTCGCCATAAAATTTAATAATTACCAACATCTGTGTTTTTATTGCTTATTGTTATACGGTCAATTATGACAACCCTTTTCTTAAACATAAAAGAAATATTGTACAATAGTGTATGATTGCGAATATTTTTTTTGTTAACAATTCGATGCAGGTGTATCGACATCTGGATGTAAGACAAAAGAAAAAGTCAATTGTAAATAAATAAATCACAAACAAAATTCATACTCTGCCAAAACAAACAAAACGTTCAACAGGAAATGTAATAGTAAATCTGAATGACTTTTCTTTGTCTTGGATTAGGAGAAAAGTTCATGAATTGTAATACCTGACGGTAGACATGTTTGCTTAAACACTCAATTTTGATTCCAATTTTCTGTCATTATATAGGACCACTATGTACGTATAGGGTTTAAAAAAACATCAAGAAGAAGTGTATTTATCGATAGACCAGATTTACAAATTTGGAGTATATCATATATTTACAAACCTACCTTGACTGACACCGCCTCCAAAAATAACAATAATTTTAACTATAATATATTATCGTAATAACTTTGCTGACTTTTAAATAGTCTAAATATTTTTAATTTCATTTTACATAGTATAAATCTAAAAAATATTGTGATCATTGTTTGTTATTCATAGGTTTGTGTTAAGTTAGATTTAAAGTGGGTAGGTACATACTTATCTCCTTGCGTGGAAACACAGAACGTACCTACATATTGGTAAGTAGAATAAGTTACTTGATTATTAAGTTGTAGAATAATAAGCAATTATTTTTTACTTTTTAGAGCATATTATTTTTTTCCTCTTTTGAAGTCGGTTTTTTTTTGTCAAAATTTTTGTTTCTAAAAGATTCGGCCGATTATCGCTAACGTGCTCCTTAGAATTGTTCCGTTCCCTTCCGTACCGTTACTTTGTCATGGATCCTATGCTCAGAACCTTACCAAACTTTCACCATAGTACCCTTGAAGTATATCCTTTATAATAAAAAAAGAATCATTAAAATTGGTTGGCACAATTTTGAGTTATTCACCTATTTATCGCGCACATACATAATGCACATTTAAGACTTATATCGTTTTCATAGGGATACCATCATCGTAACAGGATAAAATTAAAATGGGGCCCCACGGGAAGCACTACCTTTCAAACAAAAAAAAATTATCAAAATCCAGTGAAAAGTTATGAGGTAACAGACATATAAAAAAAAAAATACAGACGAATTGATAACCTCCTCCTTTTTGAAGTCGGTTGAAAACAAACAATATTAACTTAAACGTAATAAGATAAACAAACCGAACAATAAGAAGTTTAGATTGTTTCTCCTTTGGTGTTATTATTTCATAAGGTGATTATAGTACAACCGTGTTGAATATGCTTGAACGTAATAGAAATTACTTGAAATATTGAACTACTAATTTATTTGTGTAGTCATTTTAAACGATATTCACCTATTTGCTTATTTGCATAATTTATTTTCTCAGTGATGATTAATCTGCATCGGTGAAAGTATCGCTCGCCAATTTGAACTTTTTTACGTGTGTAATGTAATTTTTATACCTTATTTATACCGTGAAACGTTTGAATTGTTTACTTGCAAAGTACGAAGGAATGTTCATTGAAATTTTATCTTATATCGTAAGTTAAAACTACAGCAGATTATGATTTAAATGTAATCGATTTTAAACGATAAAAAATAATGAGCAAATAAGCTGATAACAAAACCTAATTTTGATAAATAATTTAACTATTAAGAATATTAATTTTTTTAAGTCGTTATGTGCATTGCTACTTCGCAGAACTACACCCGCGGGTGAGAGTGGCGAGCGCGGCGGCGGGGCTGACCCGCCTCCCCCTCAGCCGCCGCCGCGCCCCGCCTGCTAGCACACTCTTAACAAAGAGACATATAGTGTCACGGACTTTTTTTTTATTATTAAAAGAGGAATATATCTTTCATACACATTTTTTGAGTAACTTAAAACGTTTATGCTGCGCACGCATCGAAAGTCCATAAATGTGAATATTTTTCCCCGTTTTTGCAACATTTCTCACTGTCGCTGCGCTCCTATTGGTCGCAGCGTAATGTTATATAGCCTAAAGCCTTCCTCTATAAATGAACTATTCAACAAAAAAAGAATTTTTCAAATCGGACCAGTAGTTCCTGAGATTAGCGCGTTTAAACAAACAAACAAACAAACAAACTCTTCCGCTTTATATATTAGTATAGAAGTATAGATGTTTAGTATAACTTTCTGCTATATATATAATTTTATTTATATAATTATTTGGTATATATAATACATATGTATTTATTAAACTTATATATATGTATTTTGTTATATATTATTTGTATTATTTAAAGATTAATTTTTAGTTGTTTAAGAATAAAACATGCTTGTTTGCACCATCCCGTTTCCCACAGACAAATTCTTACTCTAAAGGGTTGTCTGTAAGAGATTGCTTTAAGCAATAAGACCGCCTTTGCACGCTTCTCTTTTTTGTTATATGTTCTTGTAATGTTATGTACACTGTATCTTTTGTCTTTTGTGTGCAATAAAGTGTTTATAAATAAAAAAAAAATAAAAAAATCTAAGAAACTAGAAAGCAAAATGAATTCGAACTTTGTACAGATGGTTGCTCGTTATCATTTGAAAACATTAACTGAGCCAGATCTCTCAAAATATGATAACTTCTCATCGATTATGCTATTTTTACAGTTATTTTTTCATTTAAAGAAAATATTTAAGAAACTAGAAACCAAACTGAATTCGAACTTTGTACAGATGGTTGCTCGTTATCATTTGAAAACATTAACTCAGCCAGATCTCTAAAAATTGCTAACTTCTCATCGATTGTGCTATTTTTTACAGTTATTATTTCATTAAAAAAAATATATCTAGGCGGGTAGGTGTAAAATAAGTGAACTCATGTTTTTTAATGCTCTCGTTTTATTTAATTAAATTAATGAGAAATATGCTGTGAAAGTCTTGTCACTTACCAGTATTACATTCCTTTAATGACAACAATTATAGTCTACACTAAACGCCTATCGCATTCACAATAAAAATTTTCATAAAATTCTTCCAATTGTTCAAACAATACAACAGCAGCAGAACAATGGAGTCCTTGAAACACACAATATTTGAACTCAGAGATCACTTTGATAATAAAATGGCCGAGTTTCAAAAAAATCTTCAAAGTGCTTCCATCCCGGCCACAAGTCCTACTTCCAATATTGCGGCTCAATTCAGTGTCTTCAGAAGTTTTGTTATGGGTGCTCTAGAGGGGCTTCAGTTACAACTTGGGCTTTTGGCTGGCAAGTATGATGAGTTAGAAATGAAATCCCGTAGAAAAATTCTTCTTGTCCACGGCATTCAGGAAAGCAAATCAGAAAAATTGGTGTCAGGTACCGTTAAGATTCTTTCTGAACATCTAAAAATCCCCGAATTGAAAGTGGAAGATATAAGCCGTTGTCACCGTCTCGGCCGCTCCAGCTCTGACAAGCCACGTGCCGTTCTTATCAAATTCCGAGATATTGACCTTAGAAATAAGGTCTGGTTCAGTAAAACCAATTTGAGGAATACTGGTATTACTATATCTGAATTCCTCACTAAAGAACGTCATGAGGTTTCTGTTGCGGCTCGTCAGCGATTCGGGATCACAAAGTGCTGGACTAGGAACGGCACTGTGGTAGTTTTAGAGTCACATGGCACTAAGAAGAGGATTTCTACGATGGCTGAATTAAAGTCCTTAACTTCATCCACCGACATCACAGAGGTAAACACTACTCCTACTGCTTCTACTAGCTGCGGCACCCTGGCATCAAAAGACTTGAAAATCTCCAACATCAGGCCAAAAAGAACCGTCAAAAAGTAATACTTTCTTTTCTTTTGTTTTATGTTATTAATTATCCCTTATCTTTGTGTCATAGTTTTATATTAATTTTGCTTCTGCGGTGTTTGTTTATCTGTTTCATTACGGTTGCAATAATTCTATCCGCTTATCTCTTTATTTATTTATCTTAGTTACTTGTCACAATCACATTGTTCGGTGTGTGCATGTTGTGAGATCTCATTCGAATTATAGAGTAATAATAATTAAATCTCAGTACTTCGACTCGCGATATAATTTATCGAACACAATTCTTTTATTTATTTACCGATACCGACATTCATTATAATGATTGTCAAACTCAAAGGTCAAACTGACAAATGAGATTACAGAGTAAACAAATATTGAGCCATAAACAAAAGCGTTCCGTTTTAAGCAGAAATATGGATACCATATATCTACTGTTATTTCTTGATAAAACATAGATATATATTTTGTAAATTAATGTAACTTAATTTATTTGTTTTTTATCAATACCTATTTGTTTTCATTTTAAGCACTTGTCATTGTGTTTAAATGTTTAAATGTCATATTGTTTAAATATTCGCTGAATATACCTAACTACTAAGCGAGGAGATTTCATTATTATCTATCCTTTGATTGATTTTTGTGCCTAAATGTTTTTTTTTTTTTTTTATGTTTTTGCTATGCCTTGGTGTTGCTGTTTGTACTGTTTTTGTTCTATTTCATGCATTTAACTATGACCAACTTGTGTTAGTGCTGGTAAGTGTAAGTTTTTGTCTGATAAAATTAGCTTTTACGGGTTATATACATTTGTTTAAATATACATATATATTATTTTTAAATATATTTATTATATATATATATATATATTTATATTTATTTAGTATGAGTATTAATAATATCGATCTGAATATTGACTCAGACGATGATAACACTTTTGTATCACTTTCCTCTTCGGCTGACAGTTTTCATAGTACTTACATCCCGCTTTCCTCTTCTCTTGATTCAACCTTCTCTCTTTTCCCAAAAAATTTTAATGTTGTTCATTTGAATGCGCAGAGTATTCCAGCTCACTATCCTGATCTCTTATCTTCCTTTGGCAACTCTAATATTCACGCTATCCTTATCTCCGAAACATTCCTCGAGCCATCTCTTCCTTCTTCCTCCTTCTCATTACCTAACTTTCATCTTATCCGCAATGATCGAACTGGAAAAGGAGGCGGAGGAGTTGCTATTTATTTACGTAACCACATTCCTTTCACTATCCTGAATAAATCCGATTCCCAATACTCTGAATCCGCCGAGCACATACTCATTGAGGTTATATTTGGACACATTAAGGTACTACTCGGTGTTTTTTACAGTCCTTCGCTCCACATAGACTACTTCGACACGTTCGAAAGTCTATTGGAAAATTCCTTGCCTAATGTTAACCATGCTATTATTATGGGCGACTTCAATACCTGCCTTATCAAAAATGACGCTCGTGCCAAGCGCTTATTGAACATAATTAATAGCTCCAATTTAAATTTTCTCCCATCCAATGCCACTCATTACTTTCCCAACTGCATCCCAAGCCAACTTGACCTATCCTTTGTTTCATCCTTGGAGCATGTTGAAATTCACGGACAACTAAGCCTGAACTGAACTGAAGCCTTTTCGTACCATGACCTAATATATCTGTCGTACAAAGTACGTCCGCCGAAAGTTAAACCCACTGTGGTCATGCGTCGAAGCTTCAAACATTTTGACAACGAAAAATTTATGCAGGATCTTAGTGCTATCAATTGGGACTCAATTTTAAACGCTTCTACTATCGATGAGAAACTTGAACTTTTTAACTCCTCTCTAAATGATCTCTTCGATAAACATGCTCCTTTCCGTCCCATCAAGCTCAAACACCTACCTGCACCTTGGTTATCTCAGGACATTCGGAAGTTAATGAAGAAGCGTGACAGAGCTAAATCAAAATTTAAATTAAACCCAACTATTGACAACCTCGTGAAATATAAGAGTTTACGTAATCGGTGCCGTAAAGTATGTAGAGATGCTCAACGTAAATATATACAAGATAAGATTGAGAACAGCAATTCTTCTCAGACATGGAAATTCCTACAATCTCTAGGTATTGGACGACAAGCATCCAGGATCCCTCATACTGTTGATCTCAATGCTCTGAACGGATTTTTTGCTAGTACTGTCCTAATGAACAACAGTGATATAATTAGTACTTTAAATCATTTTAGATCCTTGCCTATTCCTAACAGATCCTCTTTTCACTTTT
Source organism: Vanessa tameamea (assembly GCF_037043105.1). Lineage (NCBI taxonomy): Eukaryota > Metazoa > Arthropoda > Insecta > Lepidoptera > Nymphalidae > Vanessa > Vanessa tameamea. The sequence continues at coordinate 196,349 of NC_087340.1, read as the reverse complement.
CCCCAATTACTGCTAGTGACGTTAAGGCCAACATCCTTGCAATAAGATCCGATGCCACGGGATGTGATGGAATCAAACGTAGAATGATACTTGCTGTGTTAGATTATGTTCTCCCTATATTATTTCACATTTTCAATTTCTCCCTTGACCATAATGAATTCCCTTCCACTTGGCGTTTAGCTTATATCCTTCCTATTCCCAAAAACAAAAATCCCATATCTTTCTTTCACTTTCGTCCAATATCTATCCTTCCATTTATGTCTAAAGTGTTAGAACGTATTGTCCATCTTCAATTAACAAAGTATCTAGCAGAGTACAATGTACTCTCTGATTTCCAATCAGGATTTCGGAGAGGTCATAGTACTACTACTGCCCTACTTAAAGTATGCGACGATATACGTTTTAACATGGACAACAGACATGTTAGTATCCGGGCTTCTTGTAAATCCAGATAAATCGCAGGTCATTATTATTGGCAGCTCCAAACTACTTACTAAAGTTGATTACGCCAACCTACCTGCGATCATCTTTAACAATACGCCTTTGTCACTTAGCAGTTCCGTTAAAAACCTTGGTCTTCTTATCGATAATACATTATCCTGGACTGTGCAAGTTGCTGAAGTCAGTAGAAAAGTTTTCGCCACATTTCATTTGTTAAAACGTTGGAAACACTTTCTGCCCATTAAGACTAAAATCACGTTATGTCAAACTCTTCTACTTCCTATTTTGGACTACGCAGATTGTTGTTACACAAACATTACTGAGGACCAACTCAATAAGCTAGAAAGGTTACAGAACGTTTGCATCAAATTCATCTTTGGTCTACGGAAATTTGATCACGTCTCCGAATATCGGGCGCAACTTAAGTGGCTTACTATTCGACATCGTCGCAACTTGCACATGTTATCTCTTCTTTACTCTATCCTCTATAATCCTCTTCTTCCCGCGTATTTGAAGGAACGGTTCTGTTTTGTGGGTACTGACGTCAGCTATCCACGTGAACTGCGGTCACGCTCTGACAACAAACTGTCACTGCCGGTCGCTCATACCCACTTCTATAGCGAATCCTTTACGATGACAGCTGCAAAGCTATGGAATACGCTCCCTACCGATATTCGTCAATCTGAGTCAATTTATATATTTAAAAATAGGTTACATAAGTATTATTTATCTATTCAATCTGCGTAACTACTATTTCCTATATTATAATACTATTAGTATTTATTTATTAAGTATTATATTTTATGTACGTAAGTTTTATTTTTATTCTATATGTTTAGTATAACTTTCTGCTATATATATAATTTTATTTATATAATTATTTGGTATATATAATACATATGTATTTATTAAACTTATATATATGTATTTTGTTATATATTATTTGTATTATTTAAAGATTAATTTTTAGTTGTTTAAGAATAAAACATGCTTGTTTGCACCATCCCGTTTCCCACAGACAAATTCTTACTCTAAAGGGTTGTCTGTAAGAGATTGCTTTAAACAATAAGACCGCCTTTGCACGCTTCTCTTTTTTGTTATATGTTCTTGTAATGTTATGTACACTGTATCTTTTGTCTTTTGTGTGCAATAAAGTGTTTATAAATAAAAAATAAATAAAAAAATCTAAGAAACTAGAAACCAAAATGAAATCGAACTTTGTACAGATGGTTGCTAGTTCTCATTTGAAAACATTAACTGAGCCAGATCTCTAAAAATTGCTAACTTCTCATCGATTGTGCTATTTTTTACAGTTATTATTTCATTAAAAAAATATATCTAAGAAACTAGAAACCAAAATGAATTCGAACTTTGTACAGATGGTTGCTCGTTATCATTTGAAAACATTAACTCAGCCAGATCTCTAAAAATTGCTAACTTCTCATCGATTGTGCTATTTTTTACAGTTATTATTTCACTAAAAAAATATATCTAAGAAACTAGAAACCAAAATGAATTCGAACTTTGTACAGATGGTTGCTAGTTCTCATTTGAAAACATTAACTGAGCCAGATCTCTAAAAATTGCTAACTTCTCATCGATTGTGCTATTTTTTACAGTTATTATTTCATTAAAAAAATATATCTAAGAAACTAGAAACCAAAATGAATTCGAACTTTGTACAGATGGTTGCTAGTTCTCATTTGAAAACATTAACTCAGCCAGATCTCTAAAAATTGCTAACGTCTCATCGATTGTGCTATTTTTTACAGTTATTATTTCATTAAAAAAATATATCTAGGCGGGTAGGTGTAAAATAAGTGAACTCATGTTTTTTAATGCTCTCGTTTTATTTAATTAAATTAATGAGAAATATGCTGTGAAAGTCTTGTCACTTACCAGTATTACATTCCTTTAATGACAACAATTATAGTCTACACTAAACGCCTATCGCATTCACAATAAAAATTTTCATAAAATTCTTCCAATTGTTCAAACAATACAACAGCAGCAGAACAATGGAGTCCTTGAAACACACAATATTTGAACTCAGAGATCACTTTGATAATAAAATGGCCGAGTTTCAAAAAAATCTTCAAAGTGCTTCCATCCCGGCCACAAGTCCTACTTCCAATATTGCGGCTCAATTCAGTGTCTTCAGAAGTTTTGTTATGGGTGCTCTAGAGGGGCTTCAGTTACATCTTGGGCTTTTGGCTGGCAAGTATGATGAGTTAGAAATGAAATCCCGTAGAAAAATTCTTCTTGTCCACGGCATTCAGGAAAGCAAATCAGAAAAATTGGTGTCAGGTACCGTTAAGATTCTTTCTGAACATCTAAAAATCCCCGAATTGAAAGTGGAAGATATAAGCCGTTGTCACCGTCTCGGCCGCTCCAGCTCTGACAAGCCACGTGCCGTTCTTATCAAATTCCGAGATATTGACCTTAGAAATAAGGTCTGGTTCAGTAAAACCAATTTGAGGAATACTGGTATTACTATATCTGAATTCCTCACTAAAGAACGTCATGAGGTTTTTGTTGCGGCTCGTCAGCGATTCGGGATCACAAAGTGCTGGACTAGGAACGGCACTGTGGTAGTTTTAGAGTCACATGGCACTAAGAAGAGGATTTCTACGATGGCTGAATTAAAGTCCTTAACTTCATCCACCGACATCACAGAGGTAAACACTACTCCTACTGCTTCTACTAGCTGCGGCACCCTGGCATCAAGACTTGAAAATCTCCAACATCAGGCCAAAAAGAACCGTCAAAAAGTAATACTTTCTTTTCTTTTGTTTTATGTTATTAATTATCCCTTATCTTTGTGTCATAGTTTTATATTAATTTTGCTTCTGCGGTGTTTGTTTATCTGTTTCATTACGGTTGCAATAATTCTATCCGCTTATCTCTTTAATTCAATTCAATTCTTAGTTTAATGGCTTTTAGTTGTGCCGACAGGGCACAGATTATTTCGCCAATGTCACGTAGGATGGAGAAGACACGAATGAGATTGATCGGTATGGGTGAGATAACAAACTCAATTAAATTTTAAAGCCAAGTATAGTAGTAGTAATTTCCTTGTTAATCCGTAACCTAGAACAACACAAACATTAAGGGTTAATAATAGGATAAATTACAAATAATTGTTAGTATTCTAAACTATATATAATAAGATATATCACTCAATTGGACTATTCACAACTTAATTTTATTACATTTAATATATTTACACAAAAAAGAACAAAATGGACTAAACACAAACGTCAACAAACATTCAACATTTATAGGACGAGGAACTTTAGGAGGGAGAACGTCGTAAATGGGATGAAGAAGTTTAGGACAAAGGAACAGGATGTGGGTAGCGGAACCTTCGTCTAGGCCACATTCACACAGCGAGTGATCTCGAACTCTTATCTTTGCTAGGTGGGTAGGTGTGCAAGAATGGCCGAGGCGTAACCGACAGATAGTGGATGTGACCCAACGGTCAGCGTGCCTGTGAAGTGAAAACCAAGGTCGCCTCGGAATTTCAGGTTGTAACGCCGAATAATACTTACCTTTAACCGATTTTGATGAAATCCAAAAAGCATTCCAGGATTTAACCATTTGAGCTTTCGCAAGAGTGAGCAGGTCTCGAGAGGAATTGACAAAATGCTCAGATGAACCAGATTGGATGGCAATCTTAGCATATGAGTCAGCCATCTCATTTCCAATAATACCGGAATGACTTGGAATCCAGACCAGCTAAACCTGAAGGCCTTGTTGGTGACAGGACAACAGAGCCTCTCTGATCTTAAAAACGATAGAAAGTCTTAATTTGCTACGAAAAGGATTTTCTTTAATGGCCAACAGACAGCTTAATGAGTCACATAAAATAACTGATTGTTGTATGTTGTGTAACTGGGCATACATAATAGCTTCCAGTAAAGCAATGGCCTCACCGGAAAATATAGAGGTTTCAGGGGGGCATTTAAATAAAAGGGCTATTTTATATTTAGGTATCCAACAAGCTGCGCCAACGCAGCCGGTCGGTGAGAGTTTAGAGGCATCAATATATATAGGGAGGTGATTTGGCCAATTTTGATGAAACATTTTTTGAAATTGGACACTAGTATCAGGGGAACCTTTTATATGACCAAGGTTTGTAATAACGGGGGTATTATAAATAAGAGCTTTAAAGGAGGTGGAAAAAAGAGGATTAGAGGGAAAAGTGGTAAGGGGATGAGGGAGGTTGGTATACTTGAGGAAACTGTTTAATAGGAATGAGGATTTCGGTCTGTCTGGGTTGTAAAGGTGGGATAATTTGTTTAATCGAGCCAATAGAGGATGGGAAGATAGCTGTAACAATTTGATGATAAAGCGGTCACATAAGTATGCCTCCTTATATGTAGAGGAGGGTCAACATACTCAACCTGCAGAGCATTAGTAGGAGTGGATTTCATCGCACCCAAGATTATGCGCAAACATTTAAATTGAATTTTGTTTAATTTTTCTGAAGCTGATTTATTGAATGGATCTAGAACAAACAGTCCATAGTCCAAATGACTACGAACTATTGCGTTATAGATCAGCTTCAATGTATAAGGGTGAGCTCCCCACCAAACTCCAGATACTGCTCTAAGGGCATTAATTGATTTTTCACATTTCTTGGCTAAATAGTCAGAGTGTGAAATTCCGTTCAGTCGGTGATCGAGAATAATACCAAGAAATTTTGTTTTGTCTACAAAGTTAATGCACTGACCCTCATAAAACAAATTAAAGGTAGGTATACGTCTTTTTTTAGTAAATACCACTGCTTGACTTTTGGCTATCGATAGCGATAAGCCATGGTCAGAGAGCCATTGGGATAGGTAATGCAAAGCAGAGTTTAATCGAAATGTTAAATTTTCAATGGAGCTAGATCTATAATACAAAACAGTGTCATCAGCATACTGGAGAATGTTACAAAAATTGTTAACAGACAAATCGAGATCATGGGTGTATATGCTGTAAAGCAGAGGACTGAGCCTTGGGGAAGACCTTTCCAGACAAGTCTGGGGGGAAGAGAGAGATGTTGGTGTCTAACCGTTATTGATCTGCAAGTTAACAAATTACATATGAGATGAACTATCCTCGGTGGAATACTCAGCTGTTGCATTTTCTGCCTGAGTAACGGAAGAAGTACATTATCATATGCAGAAGATATATCTAGAAAGATTCCCACAAGGTACTCTCCTTTAGCAAAGGCAATTCGAATGTCTGTTGTGAGTATGCTTAGATTATCAATGGTGCTCAACCCCTTCCGAAAGCCAAATTGGGAGGGAGCAAGTATATTTCTGCTTTCCATTAACCATTCCAGGCGGTTCTTCAACAGATGTTCAGTGATCTTTGCCAAAGTTGATGATAAAGCTATCGGTCTATATGAGTTGCAATCCGAAGGGTTCTTACCCGGTTTAAGGATCGGGATAACAATTTGTGTCTTCCAAGATTGCGGGACGATTCCTTTGATAAAAACCGAGTTAATTATGTTTAAAAAACATTTTTTCGCTTTATCATTTAATTTACAAATAAAAGAGTAAGGAACGCCGTCTTCCCCAGGAGTACAATCTGATAAACCATTTAACGCACATTGAAGTTCGGAAAAAGAAAAGGGGGCATCCATTTCATCCAAAGTGGATGTGGATGCTGGTGTAGAATTTAGAAAACTGTCCTCATAAGGGACAAATGGGGGGGCAAGCTTATCAGCGAAATTGTTAAGCCACTCAGAAGGAGTATTTGAGGAAGGGTCAACAGAATTAAGGCATCGGCGGAATTTTTTTAAGTTGGGACCAGACTACAGAGGAAGAGGAACGAGGACTCAGGGATTCACAGAAATGAATCCAACTAACTTTTTTCTTTTTAGAAATTAATTGTTTAAATTTGGCGTCGATTTTCTGATACTTACAAAAGTTATCCAAAGACATACACAATGAGTATAATGCTTCAGCCTCTAGTCTCTGTTCAGATAATCGTTTGCATTCCTCATCCCACCAGGGGGTGGAAAGCAAATGATTTTTTGAGGTGTGTTTTTTAGGGAAGTGGAGATTAGCTGCAGTTAAAATACCATTAAGGAAAAGATCATAGCAAAGAATTACATTTCCATAGTCTTGTGAAACAAAGAGGGTGTCGATCATGGAATCAACAGACTCAGCATATGCAGACCAGTTAGCATTTTTTAATTTGAATTTTAATAAGGGATTTGGATTGATATGGGCAATGGATCGGTGATTTAAAGAAAGGAGGATAGGAAAGTGATCACTGCCAAAAGAGGATGAGAGGACATTCCAGGATATTTGAGAAGCAAGGACTGGAGAAGTTAAGGATAAGTCTACAGCGGATTTTGGGTTTTGGTTAGGATATACTCTACGTGTTGGTGAGCCATTATTGAGAATGCAGAGGTTTGCATCATTAAATATGTCCATCAACAAGAGAGCAAATGGGTCACAGAAATGTGAACCCCAGGCGGCGTGATGGGCGTTAAAATCCCCCATGACTAGGATAGGACTAGGGAGAGAGGAAATGATGGCAGATATATCAGGAATTAAAGCTGGATTAGGATGAGGAATATACAGGGAAAGAAAAGAGATGTTAAGGGCTCTAACAGCAACAGCATTAATATGCTGGCTGGGAAGGGATAAAGGAATTTGGGAGAAGGGAAGAAAGTGCCGAACGAAAATGGCACTCCCAGCATAACCATCACTTCTGTCATCCCTCAAACAGAAGAAGCCTGGGACCCGGAATCGGGATCCAGGGATCAACCATGTTTCAGAGATGGCAATAATGACAGGTTTATGGAGGTTTATTAGAGAGAGGAGTTCATGTTTTTTAGGCCGGACGCTTTTGCAGTTCCATTGAAGGAAGCTGATTGGGGCCATTGTGAAGGATGGAGAATAACTGACATAAGTCTTGAGCAACGTTGGACGGTAAGGGGATATCATTACATGTTGAGATAATACTAAGAAGTATCTTAGTTAGCATTTCTAAGAAGTTGGGATTGTTATTAAGAGGGTTAGGAGTGTTTTGGTTGAGAGCACAACCATTAGGAGCAGTAGAGGGACAATTACTAACGATCGATTGATGGGCCTGTTTATCATACCCTTTCCCAAGAGGTGATCTTGGGCGAGGAGTACTGATAATAGTCTTCCGATAGGACCTGGTAGTTGAAGGGATAGGTTGACTAGGGAGAATTGGAGAATATGTGGGAGGGGTAAACATCTCCTTTGCAATCTCTGCATAGGATCTACGTACAGGAGGGAACCGAGAGGATGCTTCAATGTATGAAATGTTGTCCTGAGACATAACAATTTTGATCGATTGTTGGCGAGAAAACTCTGGACAATCCTTGTCTGTTGTAAAATGGTTACCAGAGCAATGTAAGCAAGTGGCGTTATCCTTACTTACACTACAAGACTCACCTGTGTGGGATTTGGAGCACTTAAAACACCTAGGTTGAGATCGACACTGAGTTTTAATATGACCATAACGGCAGCAATTAAGGCATTGGATAGTGGGAAGTTTATAAGTTTCTACTGGAAGGGACGTATGGTAGGAATACACTTTTGAAGGAAGTATTTGACCTCTCAATGTAATTACAACAGATTGGGTAGGAACCCATGTAGTTACACTGTCAGCAATTGTCTTTCTATTCAGGCGTCTTATTTTCATAACTTCACCACATCCAGTGGGAAGCTCAAGTGACATTGCCAGTTCTTCCATCGACCAGTCCACGGGAATACCCTTAATCAATCCCATTCTAGTTACATTAAAAGTCGGTACAGTAGCTTTATACTTGCACATTTCAACAATAGGATTAACTAGAAAGGTGTTTGCTGCTTGAGCTGTTGAAAATTCAATTGAAATTTTGTTACGGCCTATGTTCTTAACACCATCGTTAATAATACTCTTAATTTTATGAGTGTGCAGGAATTGTCCGAATTTAATTGCCCGTATAGTAGTTCCTGAAGCTGGGTCAGATACTTCCCGGGACACATGAACGATGAAAGGACCCTTGTCATCGTCGGAATACATTTTAGGGCCTTCAGAGAAGGATGGATGAGTGTAAATCGTTTGTATTGAGGGATTTGCTGAACTAGGATTAATTATGGTTTTTTTGACATTGGAATCGGAATTAATGGAATCATTACCGAGGCGTTTTCGGGAAACAGGTACAGAGGGAGGAGATAGAGTATCGGGAACAGGCTCTATTGAGCCACCTGGATCAGGGGGATCAGGAGGAGGATCAACCTCCATTATAAAACTTAGAAGCTAAAAAATATTAAAACACGTTAAATACTCACAAGATTTACAAATATTACTAACACCACTTAACCCAACTACCAACTAAAGCACTATTAACAATAAAATATACTACAAAACAAAACGAAAACACTCAAAATCTCTTAACACGTGTGTTAACCAACGCTAACGCAAGCGAAACTCTGAATTGAAGATGCTTATCTCTTTATTTATTTATCTTAGTTACTTGTCACAATCACATTGTTCGGTGTGTGCATGTTGTGAGATCTCATTCGAATTATAGAGTAATAATAATTAAATCTCAGTACTTAGACAAGTTTACGGGAGCAAGACAGACTTTTTTAAAAAAAATATAATATTTGAGTTTTAAAATATTTAATTATAATTAAAATTGACACGACCGAACAGAGGTTTATGCTCTAGTCGAATGTTGTTTCCTTTTTACAAAATCATTTCCCAAGACATATGATCCCAAAGCATAGAATGACACAATGACTTACATTCTGCTGATTAAGCATTTACTTCTATTGTCTTCATGCTTTGAGCTAACATAACTCCTCCCCCCTTAAGTTCGAAACCGTCAGAGGCATCTGGATTCTGAAGGTTCCGACCCTTACTTAAGAATTTATCTTTTAACTTTTTTGAAATTAAAATTAAGCACAAAACAAGTAATATTAAGTATATAATTAGGGTCCCTAAACTGACACTATTCACTTTTATTAGAGATTCTATTTCACTTTCACTTTCACTTAAACTATTTATCTTGAAAACCGCAGAAAGATATTTTATATCATCCAAATTTATTCCTTTAATATCGATCGGCTCGGCAGAAATAGATATATTTTTATTCTTTATCCCAGGTAAATTAATAATGGGTGTCATCTTGTATTCAAATTTTTCCAATATATGTTGAAAATAAAATAACCGGAGATCGCCGAGGATGACCTCACAGCCAGGATCGATTTGTACGAGATAAGTTCCAATCATAGATGTTTTTGTTACATCGTTTCCACACTTATAGGACATTACTTCTTTATCTCTTGAATATATTATCCAACGAGCAGCAGAAAGACGTTGTGTTTTAATTTTTTCTATAAGAACAACGCGTTGATGACATCGTGTTAGATTACTGTGAAACTGCATCAACTGTTCCATACACGTTATCGCTGAGTAGGGTACGATATTATGTTCAGTGCATATGTACTGGTTATCGCTGAGAATTTCTTGACACGGAGACGCAACCGGCAAGTATTTTGAACCTTTCACCATAAGGAAGGGATATTCGGGAATAATAATAAAAGTTTCGTTTTTAACTTGATCCAAAATAGGTAATGAATACATTTTATAATAATGAAATATACTACTATCTGTGAGAGGGACTTCCATAATAAATGTAATCTGGTTTCCTTTTACATACGCTTTAACACACAATGTTCGTTCTATCTTAATCATATTACTTTCAGTTACAGGATACATTAAACTATGATATTTTTCTATGGAAGTTAATATGTAAAACAATTCTGTTGTATTAATTATAGATTGATGTAGCACAGAAACTTTACTAAAAGCTAAGGCTGTTTCCATCTCCTCGAGCGTTATATATATTGAACGGAAGTTATTAATGAACATGCTATACATACTCAAAATATAAGTGGAATATACTGCATTTTCTTCTTTGGTTGCTATGTCCTTCAACATTAGTTCTACGCGTTTTAAACGTTCGTTAATGATTAAAGAATTGTTATATAAAATTTCTGTACTATTAATAGAATACTCCAACATTTTGGAAACCAGTGTAATTTTGTTATCAAGTAAATTTTGTTTGCCATTAAATTTATTAATAAAATGATCATAGCGAAGCGCGTCTTCGTGATCTAAGTTACCAGTTATTGATTTTATAACAGAACCCAATGGGTTAAGCAAACCTCTACGAAATCTTTTAGTTGGTATAATTTGTTTTACCTTTTCTATAGTTATATCTTTTAAGTATTCTACTTGTATTTTCGTGTTACTAAATTCGTGCATATACGGCGTGTCTGTATTAATTAACTTATTAAAATCACTATATCTATTTATATTAAACTCTAAATCGGCAAATATGGAACTTAAATCTATTATTTTAATAATAACCCATTTATTTTCCTGTTTATAAGCCTGGCCCTGTTTGACGGGTAATAGGCCCGGATTACCTTCAATCTTTTGAAGTCGAAGGGATTGGGTGTTCTTCATCATCGCCAGGGCGATTACGCACCACCTGTGGAGGTCGTTTTATATTTTTAAGCGGGACTTTAGTTTGTCGCTCTCTAATAGTTACGGGTACTACATTACGGGAAGTTTCTCCTCTAACAATTGCCTTTTGATAAGGAGGCTTATCCTTACTTTTTCTCGTGTTAACTACTTTCGCAAATATAGTTTTATCAACGCTTAAATCTATTTCTTGTTCACCACCTCTCCTTTTTCTTTCTTTATCTTTATTTTCGTATATCTTATTGGAAATATATTGATATAGGTATTTTGTGCGTTTTATATGATCTTTAAGTAATTGTTGTATATAAAATTTTTGGAAATCGACATCAAATACATTACTAGAATCGGTATGACCAAATACTACTTCGAAAGGCGTTAAACCAGTGGCACTATGAATAGTGTGGTTGTATGCCATGATAGAGTAAGTCATGACGGAAGCAGCGTCCGTGAACTTATGTTCGTATTTGGCTAATCTATATATCTCTATTAACGTAGAGTGAAACCTTTCTACAATACCTGTAGAATTTGGGTTATTAGGAGTAGTGATATGTAGTTCAATCTTGTACATTTCAGCTAATTCTCTCATTAACTCATTATTAAACTCTGTACCTGGATCAGAAGTTATCTTTTTAGGTACACCGTAATAAGAAAAGTATTTAATTAACGCGCGAACTACTTCTGGGGTGGATCTGCTACTGACTTCTATTGCTTGACCAAGTTTACTAAAAGCGTCTACTAATGTTAAATAATACTTTCCTTCAATGTTAAATAAATCTATAAATATTTCCTGAAACAGGGCATCTTGTGTTTGGGTTAATTGAAGTACGGGGTTAATAGGTCTCCTATCATATTTCATTTTACGACAGAGTTCACATGCGTTTATTAATGCCGTAATGGTTTCCTGCATATTATGCCAAAAATAATTTCGTTTAATCCTAGTCATTGTTTCTTTTATACCGCGGTGACAAGTTTTTCCCTGATGGTATTTTATTACTATTGCTTTTTGTTCAGCCTCGTCTTTAACAAAAATTATGCGTTCGGTACATTCTTTAATGTCTACAGTATCTTTTTTAAATAAGGAAATTATTGTTTTAGCAAAATCTCTCCTATGTTCTGAATGATTGAAATATATAAAGTATTTAATTTTGGGGCGGATATATTCTTTAAGAAATTGTTTTATTAATTCAAAGTTATTTAATGGTAAGAAAACCTCAATTATTTTCTGTTTTGGTCTTGATAAGTCTTTAACTCGAAGTTCGTTTTTAAGCCATGAAAAAAACTAATATTTGATTGGGTTTAGTATCGATAGCTTCATGTAAAATTGGAATACCAGAAGTATCACATTCTACATTCGAATGGACAGTCTCCGTAGAGCTAGAATTGGAAGTGTTTTGGTTTTGAGGTTCGATTTCAGTTAAATCTTCAGAACAAACTGATATGGTCGCCTCAGAGTCAGTTACAGTAACAGTTCTAGAGTCATCTGTATTACGTCTCCCGGTTAATTCTAGAATTTGATTAGTTACGTCTTGTAAGTGGTCTTGAAGAAGAGTTTCCTTTTCATCGACATTTACTGCTATAGAAGTATTGTCGTCTGATTCTATTGCATTTAATTTTATACGGGAAAGAGCATCTGCATTTGTATTTTGTTTACCTTTCTTATAAATTACTTCAAAATCATACTCTTGTAAACGTAACCGCCAACGGGTTAACTTACTATTTGGCTCCTTAAGAGAATATAACCAAGCTAATGGACGGTGATCAGTGTAAATTGTAAACTTTCGGCCATATAAGTATGGTCGGAAATGTTTTATCGCCCAAACTATTGCTAATAGCTCACGCTCAATTGTACTATAACGTGACTCAGAGTCACTAAGTGTTCTACTGGCATAAGCAATAGGATGGTCACTACCTATAGGGCCTTGAGATAGTACTGCGCCTAAAGCTATGGCGGATGCATCTGTAGTAAGTACAAAGGGTTTTTCAAAATCAGGATATTGCAAAAGGGGTGCATTTGTCAATAATTCCTTACATTTTTGGAATGCTTCCAAATACTTGTCATCTGTTATTATTTTATTACGTTTTTTTAAACATGACGTCAGAGGCTGTGTAACTCTAGCAAAGTCTTTTATAAAGCGTCTGTAATATCCTATTAATCCAAGAAAACTTTTAATTTCTGTCGTAGTTTTCGGTACTGGGAAATCTAATACTGCTTTTATCTTATCATTGTTAGGTTTTAGCCCGTCCTTGGTAATTGTATGTCCTAAGTAAAGGACTTCTTTTCGTAGGAATTCTGATTTATCAAGTTGTACCTTTAAATTTGTAGTACGTAATCTGTCAAAAACTATTCTAAGGCTTTTAATATGTTCTTCTAAGCTAGCTGAAAATATAATTATATCGTCAAGGTATACCATGCAATGTATACCCTGTAAACCTTTGAGAACGTTATCCATCGCCCTTTGAAACGTCGCTGGGGCGGTTTTTAAACCAAATGGCATTCTTAAAAACTCAAAATGTCCTGATTGAGTACTAAAAGCGGTTTTTTGTCTGTCAGATTCGTTAATCTCTATTTGGTGATATCCACTAGCTAAGTCTAACGTAGAAAAATACACGCTTTTACCTAACTTATCAAATAAGTCTGTAATATTCGGAAGAGGGTATTTGTCGTCAATAGTTATTTCATTCAGTCGTCGGTAATCTACAACCATTCTATATTTTACTTCCCCAGAGGCATCCATTTTCTTGGGAACAAGATTAACGGGTGCACTCCATGGCGAGTAAGATTCCTGAATTACGTTATTATCTAAAAGAGTCTCTACCTGTCTTTTGATCTCTTCCGTTTGTATAGGGGCTTGTCTATAGGGCTTAATATATATAGGATCCTCATTGCGCGTTCTTATAAAATGTTTAACGTCATTCGTAAATGTCAAAGGTAATTGGTCGCAATAGAAAATATCTTTATATTCTTTACAAAGGGAAAATATTTTATTTTTCTCTTCTTCGTTCATGTGATCTAACCTTAACTTATTTAGATTTTTTAATAGTAATTGATTTTCTCCGAATTCTCTTTCATTTTTCATACAATTGACCTTGCACTCGATATTTTCATACTTTGATACCTCGAATGGGGATTTAATAGCCAATGTCAAAGATTCGTTTAAGGTATTTTGAATAACTGTTTTTGCATAACCATTCACACATTTTACTATCGCACCTGGCATTCTCACGCCCTTACAAAATTCAGTAAAATTAATTATTGCATCACCGGAATGCTGATTTGTTGGTAAGGATACTCTTAATTCAGAACGCGGTGGAAGTTCAAGAATATATTCTTCGTCATTATATATTATAGGAATCCTTGATGAATTTGTTTTCAATATTTTATTTTTTAAGTCGATAACTGCTCCTAACTGTTTTAAGAGGTCGTTACCAATCAATCCATCATATTTTACATCTACATCATACACATAAAATTTTTGAAAATGATTACTATTGAACGTTGGCATTAAAGGAATGTTAATAGTTTCATTATGAGTGCTGGTAGCATGCGTACTTATAACTTCAAATGGTTCATATGAAATAAAATTGTTGAAATAGTAATATGCCTTTTCAGGGCTAATGAAAGAACGCGTACTTCCAGTATCTATCATAAATTTCGCATCTATTTCTGGGATATATATATATGGTAGTTTTAGGTGTTTTTCGCAATTTAACTCTATCGATTCTGTAGATTTGAGGCTACTATTGAAAAATTTTCTACCTTATTTTCATTATCAAGGTCACTAGAACTTTGTTTGGTAGTGTTTTCGTCTGTTTCTTCATTGTAATATGTTATGTCATTATAGTTATTTTCATAGGACTCATTTTCTGAAATGTAGAGGTCAGGGTCGTAATAATTTTCATTGTCATAGTAATTGTAGTCATATGCATAAGTCTCATTAATAGGGAAAGTCGGTTTATTTTGCACTACGGTTCTCATAGATACGTCATTTTGTCCTGTTCCGTCTTGATGTAAGTTAGGCCTATAACCAAACTGTGTTTGAGGTCTATAATTATTACTATTAAAAGGTGGACGGTAACCTAACTGTTGCATAGGTCGGTGTCCATATTGAGGATTAATTCTTGGTGGTGGTATTTGTGGTCCTTTAGCAATTCCGAATCTATATGGAGATAAATTTTGTCTAAAACCTGTAGGCATATGCATATGCTGTCTTTGGTTTACGTGCGGTATTCCGAATTTAAATTGGTGTTGTTGGTTAAAAGGGTAATTCGGCATAGATAAATTCGGTTTATTAGAAAAATTAAAATTATTATTAGGCTTAAAATATGTTGGTTGATTAAAAGAGTTATTGACCTTTGAATTTGACACTTTACTTCGTTGATTGTATTGTTCGCGAAAGTTCACCTCCTCCAACACAATACTTAACGCACTCTCTAATGTTGTCGGCGATTTTAATCTAACTATTCTGACAATATTCTCTGGTAAATTGTATAAAAATACATTTAGTGACGTATTATTATAAATAATTATTTTACTCTGCTTAATATCTTCGTTTAATATTTGATTGACTTTTGATAAAAGAATTGAACGTACCGACTGAATTCTATTGCAAAAATCGAGGTAACTTTCTCCCGAATTTATTTTTAAATTTTCTAATTCTATGGCAATACACTCTTCCCTTCGCGGGTCTCCAAAGTGTTGAATTAACAAATCTTTAAATTCATCCCATGATATAATATCCTCGCGCTCGCTAATAAGCGACGCGGCCTTATCTACTAAGCGACTAGTGATGCTATGCATAATGTATATATTTTGTGCATCACTGCCTTGAAACTTACTTATTACATATTCGCATTTTCTTATGAATAAGTTTAATTGGCGTTTATCGCCACCAAAAAGTGGAATTAATTTTAAAATTTCGTTAGGGATCAGAGTTATATGATCCATTTCGATTTTATAAAAAAAAATTTAATTAAAATTATTACACACTAACTTAAACTAGCAATGTATATATTTATTTTTTAAACATTATAACTAAATGATTTTTTTACTTATTATATATATTTCATTAAACTTTCGTTAAGACAAATTCACTCACAATACAAATTCAAATCCTTAAATAAAATTATATAAGAAAACCAGAAAACGTTATATTAGGAGAAGTCTTATCCCAAAATAACAAAAGGCAAAGGAAGGTGAAAAGTTTTACTCACCAACCGGTCGCCAGCATCGTCTTCGCCTGGACTCCTCACTCACTGTCTTATTTCTTTGGTTCTGGATTGTTTCTTACAGACCTTCAAAATCCTAACTATTCACGGATTTTGACGAAAATTAATTAAGATGAAGGCTGTAATTTATATGAAACAATCCTACCGGCTGCGCCAGACAAGTTTACGGGAGCAAGACAGACTTTTTTAAAAAAAATATAATATTTGAGTTTTAAAATATTTAATTATAATTAAAATTGACACGACCGAACAGAGGTTTATGCTCTAGTCGAATGTTGTTTCCTTTTTACAAAATCATTTCCCAAGACATATGATCCCAAAGCATAGAATGACACAATGACTTACATTCTGCTGATTAAGCATTTACTTCTATTGTCTTCATGCTTTGAGCTAACATAACTACTTCGACTCGCGATATAATTTATCGAACACAATTCTTTTATTTATTTACCGATACCGACATTCATTATAATGATTGTCAAACTCAAAGGTCAAACTGACAAATGAGATTACAGAGTAAACAAATATTGAGCCATAAACAAAAGCGTTCCGTTTTAAGCAGAAATATGGATACCATATATCTACTGTTATTTCTTGATAAAACATAGATATATATTTTGTAAATTAATGTAACTTAATTTATTTGTTTTTTATCAATACCTATTTGTTTTCATTTTAAGCACTTGTCATTGTGTTTAAATGTTTAAATGTCATATTGTTTAAATATTCGCTGAATATACCTAACTACTAAGCGAGGAGATTTCATTATTATCTATCCTTTGATTGATTTTTGTGCCTAAATGTTTTTTTTTTTTTTTTATGTTTTTGCTATGCCTTGGTGTTGCTGTTTGTACTGTTTTTGTTCTATTTCATGCATTTAACTATGACCAACTTGTGTTAGTGCTGGTAAGTGTAAGTTTTTGTCTGATAAAATTAGCTTTTACGGGTTATATACATTTGTTTAAATATACATATATATTATTTTTAAATATATTTATTATATATATATATATATTTATATTTATTTAGTATGAGTATTAATAATATCGATCTGAATATTGACTCAGACGATGATAACACTTTTGTATCACTTTCCTCTTCGGCTGACAGTTTTCATAGTACTTACATCCCGCTTTCCTCTTCTCTTGATTCAACCTTCTCTCTTTTCCCAAAAAATTTTAATGTTGTTCATTTGAATGCGCAGAGTATTCCAGCTCACTATCCTGATCTCTTATCTTCCTTTGGCAACTCTAATATTCACGCTATCCTTATCTCCGAAACATTCCTCGAGCCATCTCTTCCTTCTTCCTCCTTCTCATTACCTAACTTTCATCTTATCCGCAATGATCGAACTGGAAAAGGAGGCGGAGGAGTTGCTATTTATTTACGTAACCACATTCCTTTCACTATCCTGAATAAATCCGATTCCCAATACTCTGAATCCGCCGAGCACATACTCATTGAGGTTATATTTGGACACATTAAGGTACTACTCGGTGTTTTTTACAGTCCTTCGCTCCACATAGACTACTTCGACACGTTCGAAAGTCTATTGGAAAATTCCTTGCCTAATGTTAACCATGCTATTATTATGGGCGACTTCAATACCTGCCTTATCAAAAATGACGCTCGTGCCAAGCGCTTATTGAACATAATTAATAGCTCCAATTTAAATTTTCTCCCATCCAATGCCACTCATTACTTTCCCAACTGCATCCCAAGCCAACTTGACCTATCCTTTGTTTCATCCTTGGAGCATGTTGAAATTCACGGACAACTAAGCCTGAACTGAACTGAAGCCTTTTCGTACCATGACCTAATATATCTGTCGTACAAAGTACGTCCGCCGAAAGTTAAACCCACTGTGGTCATGCGTCGAAGCTTCAAACATTTTGACAACGAAAAATTTATGCAGGATCTTAGTGCTATCAATTGGGACTCAATTTTAAACGCTTCTACTATCGATGAGAAACTTGAACTTTTTAACTCCTCTCTAAATGATCTCTTCGATAAACATGCTCCTTTCCGTCCCATCAAGCTCAAACACCTACCTGCACCTTGGTTATCTCAGGACATTCGGAAGTTAATGAAGAAGCGTGACAGAGCTAAATCAAAATTTAAATTAAACCCAACTATTGACAACCTCGTGAAATATAAGAGTTTACGTAATCGGTGCCGTAAAGTATGTAGAGATGCTCAACGTAAATATATACAAGATAAGATTGAGAACAGCAATTCTTCTCAGACATGGAAATTCCTACAATCTCTAGGTATTGGACGACAAGCATCCAGGATCCCTCATACTGTTGATCTCAATGCTCTGAACGGATTTTTTGCTAGTACTGTCCTAATGAACAACAGTGATATAATTAGTACTTTAAATCATTTTAGATCCTTGCCTATTCCTAACAGATCCTCTTTTCACTTTTCCCCAATTACTGCTAGTGACGTTAAGGCCAACATCCTTGCAATAAGATCCGATGCCACGGGATGTGATGGAATCAAACGTAGAATGATACTTGCTGTGTTAGATTATGTTCTCCCTATATTATTTCACATTTTCAATTTCTCCCTTGACCATAATGAATTCCCTTCCACTTGGCGTTTAGCTTATATCCTTCCTATTCCCAAAAACAAAAATCCCATATCTTTCTTTCACTTTCGTCCAATATCTATCCTTCCATTTATGTCTAAAGTGTTAGAACGTATTGTCCATCTTCAATTAACAAAGTATCTAGCAGAGTACAATGTACTCTCTGATTTCCAATCAGGATTTCGGAGAGGTCATAGTACTACTACTGCCCTACTTAAAGTATGCGACGATATACGTTTTAACATGGACAACAGACATGTTAGTATCCGGGCTTCTTGTAAATCCAGATAAATCGCAGGTCATTATTATTGGCAGCTCCAAACTACTTACTAAAGTTGATTACGCCAACCTACCTGCGATCATCTTTAACAATACGCCTTTGTCACTTAGCAGTTCCGTTAAAAACCTTGGTCTTCTTATCGATAATACATTATCCTGGACTGTGCAAGTTGCTGAAGTCAGTAGAAAAGTTTTCGCCACATTTCATTTGTTAAAACGTTGGAAACACTTTCTGCCCATTAAGACTAAAATCACGTTATGTCAAACTCTTCTACTTCCTATTTTGGACTACGCAGATTGTTGTTACACAAACATTACTGAGGACCAACTCAATAAGCTAGAAAGGTTACAGAACGTTTGCATCAAATTCATCTTTGGTCTACGGAAATTTGATCACGTCTCCGAATATCGGGCGCAACTTAAGTGGCTTACTATTCGACATCGTCGCAACTTGCACATGTTATCTCTTCTTTACTCTATCCTCTATAATCCTCTTCTTCCCGCGTATTTGAAGGAACGGTTCTGTTTTGTGGGTACTGACGTCAGCTATCCACGTGAACTGCGGTCACGCTCTGACAACAAACTGTCACTGCCGGTCGCTCATACCCACTTCTATAGCGAATCCTTTACGATGACAGCTGCAAAGCTATGGAATACGCTCCCTACCGATATTCGTCAATCTGAGTCAATTTATATATTTAAAAATAGGTTACATAAGTATTATTTATCTATTCAATCTGCGTAACTACTATTTCCTATATTATAATACTATTAGTATTTATTTATTAAGTATTATATTTTATGTACGTAAGTTTTATTTTTATTCTATATGTTTAGTATAACTTTCTGCTATATATATAATTTTATTTATATAATTATTTGGTATATATAATACATATGTATTTATTAAACTTATATATATGTATTTTGTTATATATTATTTGTATTATTTAAAGATTAATTTTTAGTTGTTTAAGAATAAAACATGCTTGTTTGCACCATCCCGTTTCCCACAGACAAATTCTTACTCTAAAGGGTTGTCTGTAAGAGATTGCTTTAAACAATAAGACCGCCTTTGCACGCTTCTCTTTTTTGTTATATGTTCTTGTAATGTTATGTACACTGTATCTTTTGTCTTTTGTGTGCAATAAAGTGTTTATAAATAAAAAATAAATAAAAAAATCTAAGAAACTAGAAACCAAAATGAAATCGAACTTTGTACAGATGGTTGCTAGTTCTCATTTGAAAACATTAACTGAGCCAGATCTCTAAAAATTGCTAACTTCTCATCGATTGTGCTATTTTTTACAGTTATTATTTCATTAAAAAAATATATCTAAGAAACTAGAAACCAAAATGAATTCGAACTTTGTACAGATGGTTGCTCGTTATCATTTGAAAACATTAACTCAGCCAGATCTCTAAAAATTGCTAACTTCTCATCGATTGTGCTATTTTTTACAGTTATTATTTCACTAAAAAAATATATCTAAGAAACTAGAAACCAAAATGAATTCGAACTTTGTACAGATGGTTGCTAGTTCTCATTTGAAAACATTAACTGAGCCAGATCTCTAAAAATTGCTAACTTCTCATCGATTGTGCTATTTTTTACAGTTATTATTTCATTAAAAAAATATATCTAAGAAACTAGAAACCAAAATGAATTCGAACTTTGTACAGATGGTTGCTCGTTATCATTTGAAAACATTAACTCAGCCAGATCTCTAAAAATTGCTAACTTCTCATCGATTGTGCTATTTTTTACAGTTATTATTTCATTAAAAAAATATATCTAGGCGGGTAGGTGTAAAATAAGTGAACTCATGTTTTTTAATGCTCTCGTTTTATTTAATTAAATTAATGAGAAATATGCTGTGAAAGTCTTGTCACTTACCAGTATTACATTCCTTTAATGACAACAATTATAGTCTACACTAAACGCCTATCGCATTCACAATAAAAATTTTCATAAAATTCTTCCAATTGTTCAAACAATACAACAGCAGCAGAACAATGGAGTCCTTGAAACACACAATATTTGAACTCAGAGATCACTTTGATAATAAAATGGCCGAGTTTCAAAAAAATCTTCAAAGTGCTTCCATCCCGGCCACAAGTCCTACTTCCAATATTGCGGCTCAATTCAGTGTCTTCAGAAGTTTTGTTATGGGTGCTCTAGAGGGGCTTCAGTTACATCTTGGGCTTTTGGCTGGCAAGTATGATGAGTTAGAAATGAAATCCCGTAGAAAAATTCTTCTTGTCCACGGCATTCAGGAAAGCAAATCAGAAAAATTGGTGTCAGGTACCGTTAAGATTCTTTCTGAACATCTAAAAATCCCCGAATTGAAAGTGGAAGATATAAGCCGTTGTCACCGTCTCGGCCGCTCCAGCTCTGACAAGCCACGTGCCGTTCTTATCAAATTCCGAGATATTGACCTTAGAAATAAGGTCTGGTTCAGTAAAACCAATTTGAGGAATACTGGTATTACTATATCTGAATTCCTCACTAAAGAACGTCATGAGGTTTTTGTTGCGGCTCGTCAGCGATTCGGGATCACAAAGTGCTGGACTAGGAACGGCACTGTGGTAGTTTTAGAGTCACATGGCACTAAGAAGAGGATTTCTACGATGGCTGAATTAAAGTCCTTAACTTCATCCACCGACATCACAGAGGTAAACACTACTCCTACTGCTTCTACTAGCTGCGGCACCCTGGCATCAAGACTTGAAAATCTCCAACATCAGGCCAAAAAGAACCGTCAAAAAGTAATACTTTCTTTTCTTTTGTTTTATGTTATTAATTATCCCTTATCTTTGTGTCATAGTTTTATATTAATTTTGCTTCTGCGGTGTTTGTTTATCTGTTTCATTACGGTTGCAATAATTCTATCCGCTTATCTCTTTAATTCAATTCAATTCTTAGTTTAATGGCTTTTAGTTGTGCCGACAGGGCACAGATTATTTCGCCAATGTCACGTAGGATGGAGAAGACACGAATGAGATTGATCGGTATGGGTGAGATAACAAACTCAATTAAATTTTAAAGCCAAGTATAGTAGTAGTAATTTCCTTGTTAATCCGTAACCTAGAACAACACAAACATTAAGGGTTAATAATAGGATAAATTACAAATAATTGTTAGTATTCTAAACTATATATAATAAGATATATCACTCAATTGGACTATTCACAACTTAATTTTATTACATTTAATATATTTACACAAAAAAGAACAAAATGGACTAAACACAAACGTCAACAAACATTCAACATTTATAGGACGAGGAACTTTAGGAGGGAGAACGTCGTAAATGGGATGAAGAAGTTTAGGACAAAGGAACAGGATGTGGGTAGCGGAACCTTCGTCTAGGCCACATTCACACAGCGAGTGATCTCGAACTCTTATCTTTGCTAGGTGGGTAGGTGTGCAAGAATGGCCGAGGCGTAACCGACAGATAGTGGATGTGACCCAACGGTCAGCGTGCCTGTGAAGTGAAAACCAAGGTCGCCTCGGAATTTCAGGTTGTAACGCCGAATAATACTTACCTTTAACCGATTTTGATGAAATCCAAAAAGCATTCCAGGATTTAACCATTTGAGCTTTCGCAAGAGTGAGCAGGTCTCGAGAGGAATTGACAAAATGCTCAGATGAACCAGATTGGATGGCAATCTTAGCATATGAGTCAGCCATCTCATTTCCAATAATACCGGAATGACTTGGAATCCAGACCAGCTAAACCTGAAGGCCTTGTTGGTGACAGGACAACAGAGCCTCTCTGATCTTAAAAACGATAGAAAGTCTTAATTTGCTACGAAAAGGATTTTCTTTAATGGCCAACAGACAGCTTAATGAGTCACATAAAATAACTGATTGTTGTATGTTGTGTAACTGGGCATACATAATAGCTTCCAGTAAAGCAATGGCCTCACCGGAAAATATAGAGGTTTCAGGGGGGCATTTAAATAAAAGGGCTATTTTATATTTAGGTATCCAACAAGCTGCGCCAACGCAGCCGGTCGGTGAGAGTTTAGAGGCATCAATATATATAGGGAGGTGATTTGGCCAATTTTGATGAAACATTTTTTGAAATTGGACACTAGTATCAGGGGAACCTTTTATATGACCAAGGTTTGTAATAACGGGGGTATTATAAATAAGAGCTTTAAAGGAGGTGGAAAAAAGAGGATTAGAGGGAAAAGTGGTAAGGGGATGAGGGAGGTTGGTATACTTGAGGAAACTGTTTAATAGGAATGAGGATTTCGGTCTGTCTGGGTTGTAAAGGTGGGATAATTTGTTTAATCGAGCCAATAGAGGATGGGAAGATAGCTGTAACAATTTGATGATAAAGCGGTCACATAAGTATGCCTCCTTATATGTAGAGGAGGGTCAACATACTCAACCTGCAGAGCATTAGTAGGAGTGGATTTCATCGCACCCAAGATTATGCGCAAACATTTAAATTGAATTTTGTTTAATTTTTCTGAAGCTGATTTATTGAATGGATCTAGAACAAACAGTCCATAGTCCAAATGACTACGAACTATTGCGTTATAGATCAGCTTCAATGTATAAGGGTGAGCTCCCCACCAAACTCCAGATACTGCTCTAAGGGCATTAATTGATTTTTCACATTTCTTGGCTAAATAGTCAGAGTGTGAAATTCCGTTCAGTCGGTGATCGAGAATAATACCAAGAAATTTTGTTTTGTCTACAAAGTTAATGCACTGACCCTCATAAAACAAATTAAAGGTAGGTATACGTCTTTTTTTAGTAAATACCACTGCTTGACTTTTGGCTATCGATAGCGATAAGCCATGGTCAGAGAGCCATTGGGATAGGTAATGCAAAGCAGAGTTTAATCGAAATGTTAAATTTTCAATGGAGCTAGATCTATAATACAAAACAGTGTCATCAGCATACTGGAGAATGTTACAAAAATTGTTAACAGACAAATCGAGATCATGGGTGTATATGCTGTAAAGCAGAGGACTGAGCCTTGAGGAAGACCTTTCCAGACAAGTCTGGGGGGAAGAGAGAGATGTTGGTGTCTAACCGTTATTGATCTGCAAGTTAACAGATTACATATGAGATGAACTATCCTCGGTGGAATACTCAGCTGTTGCATTTTCTGCCTGAGTAACGGAAGAAGTACATTATCATATGCAGAAGATATATCTAGAAAGATTCCCACAAGGTACTCTCCTTTAGCAAAGGCAATTCGAATGTCTGTTGTGAGTATGCTTAGATTATCAATGGTGCTCAACCCCTTCCGAAAGCCAAATTGGGAGGGAGCAAGTATATTTCTGCTTTCCATTAACCATTCCAGGCGGTTCTTCAACAGATGTTCAGTGATCTTTGCCAAAGTTGATGATAAAGCTATCGGTCTATATGAGTTGCAATCCGAAGGGTTCTTACCCGGTTTAAGGATCGGGATAACAATTTGTGTCTTCCAAGATTGCGGGACGATTCCTTTGATAAAAACCGAGTTAATTATGTTTAAAAAACATTTTTTCGCTTTATCATTTAATTTACAAATAAAAGAGTAAGGAACGCCGTCTTCCCCAGGAGTACAATCTGATAAACCATTTAACGCACATTGAAGTTCGGAAAAAGAAAAGGGGGCATCCATTTCATCCAAAGTGGATGTGGATGCTGGTGTAGAATTTAGAAAACTGTCCTCATAAGGGACAAATGGGGGGGCAAGCTTATCAGCGAAATTGTTAAGCCACTCAGAAGGAGTATTTGAGGAAGGGTCAACAGAATTAAGGCATCGGCGGAATTTTTTAAGTTGGGACCAGACTACAGAGGAAGAGGAACGAGGACTCAGGGATTCACAGAAATGAATCCAACTAACTTTTTTCTTTTTAGAAATTAATTGTTTAAATTTGGCGTCGATTTTCTGATACTTACAAAAGTTATCCAAAGACATACACAATGAGTATAATGCTTCAGCCTCTAGTCTCTGTTCAGATAATCGTTTGCATTCCTCATCCCACCAGGGGGTGGAAAGCAAATGATTTTTTGAGGTGTGTTTTTTAGGGAAGTGGAGATTAGCTGCAGTTAAAATACCATTAAGGAAAAGATCATAGCAAAGAATTACATTTCCATAGTCTTGTGAAACAAAGAGGGTGTCGATCATGGAATCAACAGACTCAGCATATGCAGACCAGTTAGCATTTTTTAATTTGAATTTTAATAAGGGATTTGGATTGATATGGGCAATGGATCGGTGATTTAAAGAAAGGAGGATAGGAAAGTGATCACTGCCAAAAGAGGATGAGAGGACATTCCAGGATATTTGAGAAGCAAGGACTGGAGAAGTTAAGGATAAGTCTACAGCGGATTTTGGGTTTTGGTTAGGATATACTCTACGTGTTGGTGAGCCATTATTGAGAATGCAGAGGTTTGCATCATTAAATATGTCCATCAACAAGAGAGCAAATGGGTCACAGAAATGTGAACCCCAGGCGGCGTGATGGGCGTTAAAATCCCCCATGACTAGGATAGGACTAGGGAGAGAGGAAATGATGGCAGATATATCAGGAATTAAAGCTGGATTAGGATGAGGAATATACAGGGAAAGAAAAGAGATGTTAAGGGCTCTAACAGCAACAGCATTAATATGCTGGCTGGGAAGGGATAAAGGAATTTGGGAGAAGGGAAGAAAGTGCCGAACGAAAATGGCACTCCCAGCATAACCATCACTTCTGTCATCCCTCAAACAGGAGAAGCCTGGGACCCGGAATCGGGATCCAGGGATCAACCATGTTTCAGAGATGGCAATAATGACAGGTTTATGGAGGTTTATTAGAGAGAGGAGTTCATGTTTTTTAGGCCGGACGCTTTTGCAGTTCCATTGAAGGAAGCTGATTGGGGCCATTGTGAAGGATGGAGAATAACTGACATAAGTCTTGAGCAACGTTGGACGGTAAGGGGATATCATTACATGTTGAGATAATACTAAGAAGTATCTTAGTTAGCATTTCTAAGAAGTTGGGATTGTTATTAAGAGGGTTAGGAGTGTTTTGGTTGAGAGCACAACCATTAGGAGCAGTAGAGGGACAATTACTAACGATCGATTGATGGGCCTGTTTATCATACCCTTTCCCAAGAGGTGATCTTGGGCGAGGAGTACTGATAATAGTCTTCCGATAGGACCTGGTAGTTGAAGGGATAGGTTGACTAGGGAGAATTGGAGAATATGTGGGAGGGGTAAACATCTCCTTTGCAATCTCTGCATAGGATCTACGTACAGGAGGGAACCGAGAGGATGCTTCAATGTATGAAATGTTGTCCTGAGACATAACAATTTTGATCGATTGTTGGCGAGAAAACTCTGGACAATCCTTGTCTGTTGTAAAATGGTTACCAGAGCAATGTAAGCAAGTGGCGTTATCCTTACTTACACTACAAGACTCACCTGTGTGGGATTTGGAGCACTTAAAACACCTAGGTTGAGATCGACACTGAGTTTTAATATGACCATAACGGCAGCAATTAAGGCATTGGATAGTGGGAAGTTTATAAGTTTCTACTGGAAGGGACGTATGGTAGGAATACACTTTTGAAGGAAGTATTTGACCTCTCAATGTAATTACAACAGATTGGGTAGGAACCCATGTAGTTACACTGTCAGCAATTGTCTTTCTATTCAGGCGTCTTATTTTCATAACTTCACCACATCCAGTGGGAAGCTCAAGTGACATTGCCAGTTCTTCCATCGACCAGTCCACGGGAATACCCTTAATCAATCCCATTCTAGTCACATTAAAAGTCGGTACAGTAGCTTTATACTTGCACATTTCAACAATAGGATTAACTAGAAAGGTGTTTGCTGCTTGAGCTGTTGAAAATTCAATTGAAATTTTGTTACGGCCTATGTTCTTAACACCATCGTTAATAATACTCTTAATTTTATGAGTGTGCAGGAATTGTCCGAATTTAATTGCCCGTATAGTAGTTCCTGAAGCTGGGTCAGATACTTCCCGGGACACATGAACGATGAAAGGACCCTTGTCATCGTCGGAATACATTTTAGGGCCTTCAGAGAAGGATGGATGAGTGTAAATCGTTTGTATTGAGGGATTTGCTGAACTAGGATTAATTATGGTTTTTTTGACATTGGAATCGGAATTAATGGAATCATTACCGAGGCGTTTTCGGGAAACAGGTACAGAGGGAGGAGATAGAGTATCGGGAACAGGCTCTATTGAGCCACCTGGATCAGGGGGATCAGGAGGAGGATCAACCTCCATTATAAAACTTAGAAGCTAAAAAATATTAAAACACGTTAAATACTCACAAGATTTACAAATATTACTAACACCACTTAACCCAACTACCAACTAAAGCACTATTAACAATAAAATATACTACAAAACAAAACGAAAACACTCAAAATCTCTTAACACGTGTGTTAACCAACGCTAACGCAAGCGAAACTCTGAATTGAAGATGCTTATCTCTTTATTTATTTATCTTAGTTACTTGTCACAATCACATTGTTCGGTGTGTGCATGTTGTGAGATCTCATTCGAATTATAGAGTAATAATAATTAAATCTCAGTACTTAGACAAGTTTACGGGAGCAAGACAGACTTTTTTAAAAAAAATATAATATTTGAGTTTTAAAATATTTAATTATAATTAAAATTGACACGACCGAACAGAGGTTTATGCTCTAGTCGAATGTTGTTTCCTTTTTACAAAATCATTTCCCAAGACATATGATCCCAAAGCATAGAATGACACAATGACTTACATTCTGCTGATTAAGCATTTACTTCTATTGTCTTCATGCTTTGAGCTAACATAACTCCTCCCCCCTTAAGTTCGAAACCGTCAGAGGCATCTGGATTCTGAAGGTTCCGACCCTTACTTAAGAATTTATCTTTTAACTTTTTTGAAATTAAAATTAAGCACAAAACAAGTAATATTAAGTATATAATTAGGGTCCCTAAACTGACACTATTCACTTTTATTAGAGATTCTATTTCACTTTCACTTTCACTTAAACTATTTATCTTGAAAACCGCAGAAAGATATTTTATATCATCCAAATTTATTCCTTTAATATCGATCGGCTCGGCAGAAATAGATATATTTTTATTCTTTATCCCAGGTAAATTAATAATGGGTGTCATCTTGTATTCAAATTTTTCCAATATATGTTGAAAATAAAATAACCGGAGATCGCCGAGGATGACCTCACAGCCAGGATCGATTTGTACGAGATAAGTTCCAATCATAGATGTTTTTGTTACATCGTTTCCACACTTATAGGACATTACTTCTTTATCTCTTGAATATATTATCCAACGAGCAGCAGAAAGACGTTGTGTTTTAATTTTTTCTATAAGAACAACGCGTTGATGACATCGTGTTAGATTACTGTGAAACTGCATCAACTGTTCCATACACGTTATCGCTGAGTAGGGTACGATATTATGTTCAGTGCATATGTACTGGTTATCGCTGAGAATTTCTTGACACGGAGACGCAACCGGCAAGTATTTTGAACCTTTCACCATAAGGAAGGGATATTCGGGAATAATAATAAAAGTTTCGTTTTTAACTTGATCCAAAATAGGTAATGAATACATTTTATAATAATGAAATATACTACTATCTGTGAGAGGGACTTCCATAATAAATGTAATCTGGTTTCCTTTTACATACGCTTTAACACACAATGTTCGTTCTATCTTAATCATATTACTTTCAGTTACAGGATACATTAAACTATGATATTTTTCTATGGAAGTTAATATGTAAAACAATTCTGTTGTATTAATTATAGATTGATGTAGCACAGAAACTTTACTAAAAGCTAAGGCTGTTTCCATCTCCTCGAGCGTTATATATATTGAACGGAAGTTATTAATGAACATGCTATACATACTCAAAATATAAGTGGAATATACTGCATTTTCTTCTTTGGTTGCTATGTCCTTCAACATTAGTTCTACGCGTTTTAAACGTTCGTTAATGATTAAAGAATTGTTATATAAAATTTCTGTACTATTAATAGAATACTCCAACATTTTGGAAACCAGTGTAATTTTGTTATCAAGTAAATTTTGTTTGCCATTAAATTTATTAATAAAATGATCATAGCGAAGCGCGTCTTCGTGATCTAAGTTACCAGTTATTGATTTTATAACAGAACCCAATGGGTTAAGCAAACCTCTACGAAATCTTTTAGTTGGTATAATTTGTTTTACCTTTTCTATAGTTATATCTTTTAAGTATTCTACTTGTATTTTCGTGTTACTAAATTCGTGCATATACGGCGTGTCTGTATTAATTAACTTATTAAAATCACTATATCTATTTATATTAAACTCTAAATCGGCAAATATGGAACTTAAATCTATTATTTTAATAATAACCCATTTATTTTCCTGTTTATAAGCCTGGCCCTGTTTGACGGGTAATAGGCCCGGATTACCTTCAATCTTTTGAAGTCGAAGGGATTGGGTGTTCTTCATCATCGCCAGGGCGATTACGCACCACCTGTGGAGGTCGTTTTATATTTTTAAGCGGGACTTTAGTTTGTCGCTCTCTAATAGTTACGGGTACTACATTACGGGAAGTTTCTCCTCTAACAATTGCCTTTTGATAAGGAGGCTTATCCTTACTTTTTCTCGTGTTAACTACTTTCGCAAATATAGTTTTATCAACGCTTAAATCTATTTCTTGTTCACCACCTCTCCTTTTTCTTTCTTTATCTTTATTTTCGTATATCTTATTGGAAATATATTGATATAGGTATTTTGTGCGTTTTATATGATCTTTAAGTAATTGTTGTATATAAAATTTTTGGAAATCGACATCAAATACATTACTAGAATCGGTATGACCAAATACTACTTCGAAAGGCGTTAAACCAGTGGCACTATGAATAGTGTGGTTGTATCCCATGATAGAGTAAGTCATGACGGAAGCAGCGTCCGTGAACTTATGTTCGTATTTGGCTAATCTATATATCTCTATTAACGTAGAGTGAAACCTTTCTACAATACCTGTAGAATTTGGGTTATTAGGAGTAGTGATATGTAGTTCAATCTTGTACATTTCAGCTAATTCTCTCATTAACTCATTATTAAACTCTGTACCTGGATCAGAAGTTATCTTTTTAGGTACACCGTAATAAGAAAAGTATTTAATTAACGCGCGAACTACTTCTGGGGTGGATCTGCTACTGACTTCTATTGCTTGACCAAGTTTACTAAAAGCGTCTACTAATGTTAAATAATACTTTCCTTCAATGTTAAATAAATCTATAAATATTTCCTGAAACAGGGCATCTTGTGTTTGGGTTAATTGAAGTACGGGGTTAATAGGTCTCCTATCATATTTCATTTTACGACAGAGTTCACATGCGTTTATTAATGCCGTAATGGTTTCCTGCATATTATGCCAAAAATAATTTCGTTTAATCCTAGTCATTGTTTCTTTTATACCGCGGTGACAAGTTTTTCCCTGATGGTATTTTATTACTATTGCTTTTTGTTCAGCCTCGTCTTTAACAAAAATTATGCGTTCGGTACATTCTTTAATGTCTACAGTATCTTTTTTAAATAAGGAAATTATTGTTTTAGCAAAATCTCTCCTATGTTCTGAATGATTGAAATATATAAAGTATTTAATTTTGGGGCGGATATATTCTTTAAGAAATTGTTTTATTAATTCAAAGTTATTTAATGGTAAGAAAACCTCAATTATTTTCTGTTTTGGTCTTGATAAGTCTTTAACTCGAAGTTCGTTTTTAAGCCATGAAAAAAACTAATATTTGATTGGGTTTAGTATCGATAGCTTCATGTAAAATTGGAATACCAGAAGTATCACATTCTACATTCGAATGGACAGTCTCCGTAGAGCTAGAATTGGAAGTGTTTTGGTTTTGAGGTTCGATTTCAGTTAAATCTTCAGAACAAACTGATATGGTCGCCTCAGAGTCAGTTACAGTAACAGTTCTAGAGTCATCTGTATTACGTCTCCCGGTTAATTCTAGAATTTGATTAGTTACGTCTTGTAAGTGGTCTTGAAGAAGAGTTTCCTTTTCATCGACATTTACTGCTATAGAAGTATTGTCGTCTGATTCTATTGCATTTAATTTTATACGGGAAAGAGCATCTGCATTTGTATTTTGTTTACCTTTCTTATAAATTACTTCAAAATCATACTCTTGTAAACGTAACCGCCAACGGGTTAACTTACTATTTGGCTCCTTAAGAGAATATAACCAAGCTAATGGACGGTGATCAGTGTAAATTGTAAACTTTCGGCCATATAAGTATGGTCGGAAATGTTTTATCGCCCAAACTATTGCTAATAGCTCACGCTCAATTGTACTATAACGTGACTCAGAGTCACTAAGTGTTCTACTGGCATAAGCAATAGGATGGTCACTACCTATAGGGCCTTGAGATAGTACTGCGCCTAAAGCTATGGCGGATGCATCTGTAGTAAGTACAAAGGGTTTTTCAAAATCAGGATATTGCAAAAGGGGTGCATTTGTCAATAATTCCTTACATTTTTGGAATGCTTCCAAATACTTGTCATCTGTTATTATTTTATTACGTTTTTTTAAACATGACGTCAGAGGCTGTGTAACTCTAGCAAAGTCTTTTATAAAGCGTCTGTAATATCCTATTAATCCAAGAAAACTTTTAATTTCTGTCGTAGTTTTCGGTACTGGGAAATCTAATACTGCTTTTATCTTATCATTGTTAGGTTTTAGCCCGTCCTTGGTAATTGTATGTCCTAAGTAAAGGACTTCTTTTCGTAGGAATTCTGATTTATCAAGTTGTACCTTTAAATTTGTAGTACGTAATCTGTCAAAAACTATTCTAAGGCTTTTAATATGTTCTTCTAAGCTAGCTGAAAATATAATTATATCGTCAAGGTATACCATGCAATGTATACCCTGTAAACCTTTGAGAACGTTATCCATCGCCCTTTGAAACGTCGCTGGGGCGGTTTTTAAACCAAATGGCATTCTTAAGAACTCAAAATGTCCTGATTGAGTACTAAAAGCGGTTTTTTGTCTGTCAGATTCGTTAATCTCTATTTGGTGATATCCACTAGCTAAGTCTAACGTAGAAAAATACACGCTTTTACCTAACTTATCAAATAAGTCTGTAATATTCGGAAGAGGGTATTTGTCGTCAATAGTTATTTCATTCAGTCGTCGGTAATCTACAACCATTCTATATTTTACTTCCCCAGAGGCATCCATTTTCTTGGGAACAAGATGAACGGGTGCACTCCATGGCGAGTAAGATTCCTGAATTACGTTATTATCTAAAAGAGTCTCTACCTGTCTTTTGATCTCTTCCGTTTGTATAGGGGCTTGTCTATAGGGCTTAATATATATAGGATCCTCATTGCGCGTTCTTATAAAATGTTTAACGTCATTCGTAAATGTCAAAGGTAATTGGTCGCAATAGAAAATATCTTTATATTCTTTACAAAGGGAAAATATTTTATTTTTCTCTTCTTCGTTCATGTGATCTAACCTTAACTTATTTAGATTTTTTAATAGTAATTGATTTTCTCCGAATTCTCTTTCATTTTTCATACAATTGACCTTGCACTCGATATTTTCATACTTTGATACCTCGAATGGGGATTTAATAGCCAATGTCAAAGATTCGTTTAAGGTATTTTGAATAACTGTTTTTGCATAACCATTCACACATTTTACTATCGCACCTGGCATTCTCACGACCTTACAAAATTCAGTAAAATTAATTATTGCATCACCGGAATGCTGATTTGTTGGTAAGGATACTCTTAATTCAGAACGCGGTGGAAGTTCAAGAATATATTCTTCGTCATTATATATTATAGGAATCCTTGATGAATTTGTTTTCAATATTTTATTTTTTAAGTCGATAACTGCTCCTAACTGTTTTAAGAGGTCGTTACCAATCAATCCATCATATTTTACATCTACATCATACACATAAAATTTTTGAAAATGATTACTATTGAACGTTGGCATTAAAGGAATGTTAATAGTTTCATTATGAGTGCTGGTAGCATGCGTACTTATAACTTCAAATGGTTCATATGAAATAAAATTGTTGAAATAGTAATATGCCTTTTCAGGGCTAATGAAAGAACGCGTACTTCCAGTATCTATCATAAATTTCGCATCTATTTCTGGGATATATATATATGGTAGTTTTAGGTGTTTTTCGCAATTTAACTCTATCGATTCTGTAGATTTGAGGCTACTATTGAAAAATTTTCTACCTTATTTTCATTATCAAGGTCACTAGAACTTTGTTTGGTAGTGTTTTCGTCTGTTTCTTCATTGTAATATGTTATGTCATTATAGTTATTTTCATAGGACTCATTTTCTGAAATGTAGAGGTCAGGGTCGTAATAATTTTCATTGTCATAGTAATTGTAGTCATATGCATAAGTCTCATTAATAGGGAAAGTCGGTTTATTTTGCACTACGGTTCTCATAGATACGTCATTTTGTCCTGTTCCGTCTTGATGTAAGTTAGGCCTATAACCAAACTGTGTTTGAGGTCTATAATTATTACTATTAAAAGGTGGACGGTAACCTAACTGTTGCATAGGTCGGTGTCCATATTGAGGATTAATTCTTGGTGGTGGTATTTGTGGTCCTTTAGCAATTCCGAATCTATATGGAGATAAATTTTGTCTAAAACCTGTAGGCATATGCATATGCTGTCTTTGGTTTACGTGCGGTATTCCGAATTTAAATTGGTGTTGTTGGTTAAAAGGGTAATTCGGCATAGATAAATTCGGTTTATTAGAAAAATTAAAATTATTATTAGGCTTAAAATATGTTGGTTGATTAAAAGAGTTATTGACCTTTGAATTTGACACTTTACTTCGTTGATTGTATTGTTCGCGAAAGTTCACCTCCTCCAACACAATACTTAACGCACTCTCTAATGTTGTCGGCGATTTTAATCTAACTATTCTGACAATATTCTCTGGTAAATTGTATAAAAATACATTTAGTGACGTATTATTATAAATAATTATTTTACTCTGCTTAATATCTTCGTTTAATATTTGATTGACTTTTGATAAAAGAATTGAACGTACCGACTGAATTCTATTGCAAAAATCGAGGTAACTTTCTCCCGAATTTATTTTTAAATTTTCTAATTCTATGGCAATACACTCTTCCCTTCGCGGGTCTCCAAAGTGTTGAATTAACAAATCTTTAAATTCATCCCATGATATAATATCCTCGCGCTCGCTAATAAGCGACGCGGCCTTATCTACTAAGCGACTAGTGATGCTATGCATAATGTATATATTTTGTGCATCACTGCCTTGAAACTTACTTATTACATATTCGCATTTTCTTATGAATAAGTTTAATTGGCGTTTATCGCCACCAAAAAGTGGAATTAATTTTAAAATTTCGTTAGGGATCAGAGTTATATGATCCATTTCGATTTTATAAAAAAAAATTTAATTAAAATTATTACACACTAACTTAAACTAGCAATGTATATATTTATTTTTTAAACATTATAACTAAATGATTTTTTTACTTATTATATATATTTCATTAAACTTTCGTTAAGACAAATTCACTCACAATACAAATTCAAATCCTTAAATAAAATTATATAAGAAAACCAGAAAACGTTATATTAGGAGAAGTCTTATCCCAAAATAACAAAAGGCAAAGGAAGGTGAAAAGTTTTACTCACCAACCGGTCGCCAGCATCGTCTTCGCCTGGACTCCTCACTCACTGTCTTATTTCTTTGGTTCTGGATTGTTTCTTACAGACCTTCAAAATCCTAACTATTCACGGATTTTGACGAAAATTAATTAAGATGAAGGCTGTAATTTATATGAAACAATCCTACCGGCTGCGCCAGACAAGTTTACGGGAGCAAGACAGACTTTTTTAAAAAAAATATAATATTTGAGTTTTAAAATATTTAATTATAATTAAAATTGACACGACCGAACAGAGGTTTATGCTCTAGTCGAATGTTGTTTCCTTTTTACAAAATCATTTCCCAAGACATATGATCCCAAAGCATAGAATGACACAATGACTTACATTCTGCTGATTAAGCATTTACTTCTATTGTCTTCATGCTTTGAGCTAACATAACTACTTCGACTCGCGATATAATTTATCGAACACAATTCTTTTATTTATTTACCGATACCGACATTCATTATAATGATTGTCAAACTCAAAGGTCAAACTGACAAATGAGATTACAGAGTAAACAAATATTGAGCCATAAACAAAAGCGTTCCGTTTTAAGCAGAAATATGGATACCATATATCTACTGTTATTTCTTGATAAAACATAGATATATATTTTGTAAATTAATGTAACTTAATTTATTTGTTTTTTATCAATACCTATTTGTTTTCATTTTAAGCACTTGTCATTGTGTTTAAATGTTTAAATGTCATATTGTTTAAATATTCGCTGAATATACCTAACTACTAAGCGAGGAGATTTCATTATTATCTATCCTTTGATTGATTTTTGTGCCTAAATGTTTTTTTTTTTTTTTTATGTTTTTGCTATGCCTTGGTGTTGCTGTTTGTACTGTTTTTGTTCTATTTCATGCATTTAACTATGACCAACTTGTGTTAGTGCTGGTAAGTGTAAGTTTTTGTCTGATAAAATTAGCTTTTACGGGTTATATACATTTGTTTAAATATACATATATATTATTTTTAAATATATTTATTATATATATATATATATTTATATTTATTTAGTATGAGTATTAATAATATCGATCTGAATATTGACTCAGACGATGATAACACTTTTGTATCACTTTCCTCTTCGGCTGACAGTTTTCATAGTACTTACATCCCGCTTTCCTCTTCTCTTGATTCAACCTTCTCTCTTTTCCCAAAAAATTTTAATGTTGTTCATTTGAATGCGCAGAGTATTCCAGCTCACTATCCTGATCTCTTATCTTCCTTTGGCAACTCTAATATTCACGCTATCCTTATCTCCGAAACATTCCTCGAGCCATCTCTTCCTTCTTCCTCCTTCTCATTACCTAACTTTCATCTTATCCGCAATGATCGAACTGGAAAAGGAGGCGGAGGAGTTGCTATTTATTTACGTAACCACATTCCTTTCACTATCCTGAATAAATCCGATTCCCAATACTCTGAATCCGCCGAGCACATACTCATTGAGGTTATATTTGGACACATTAAGGTACTACTCGGTGTTTTTTACAGTCCTTCGCTCCACATAGACTACTTCGACACGTTCGAAAGTCTATTGGAAAATTCCTTGCCTAATGTTAACCATGCTATTATTATGGGCGACTTCAATACCTGCCTTATCAAAAATGACGCTCGTGCCAAGCGCTTATTGAACATAATTAATAGCTCCAATTTAAATTTTCTCCCATCCAATGCCACTCATTACTTTCCCAACTGCATCCCAAGCCAACTTGACCTATCCTTTGTTTCATCCTTGGAGCATGTTGAAATTCACGGACAACTAAGCCTGAACTGAACTGAAGCCTTTTCGTACCATGACCTAATATATCTGTCGTACAAAGTACGTCCGCCGAAAGTTAAACCCACTGTGGTCATGCGTCGAAGCTTCAAACATTTTGACAACGAAAAATTTATGCAGGATCTTAGTGCTATCAATTGGGACTCAATTTTAAACGCTTCTACTATCGATGAGAAACTTGAACTTTTTAACTCCTCTCTAAATGATCTCTTCGATAAACATGCTCCTTTCCGTCCCATCAAGCTCAAACACCTACCTGCACCTTGGTTATCTCAGGACATTCGGAAGTTAATGAAGAAGCGTGACAGAGCTAAATCAAAATTTAAATTAAACCCAACTATTGACAACCTCGTGAAATATAAGAGTTTACGTAATCGGTGCCGTAAAGTATGTAGAGATGCTCAACGTAAATATATACAAGATAAGATTGAGAACAGCAATTCTTCTCAGACATGGAAATTCCTACAATCTCTAGGTATTGGACGACAAGCATCCAGGATCCCTCATACTGTTGATCTCAATGCTCTGAACGGATTTTTTGCTAGTACTGTCCTAATGAACAACAGTGATATAATTAGTACTTTAAATCATTTTAGATCCTTGCCTATTCCTAACAGACCCTCTTTTCACTTTTCCCCAATTACTGCTAGTGACGTTAAGGCCAACATCCTTGCAATAAGATCCGATGCCACGGGATGTGATGGAATCAAACGTAGAATGATACTTGCTGTGTTAGATTATGTTCTCCCTATATTATTTCACATTTTCAATTTCTCCCTTGACCATAATGAATTCCCTTCCACTTGGCGTTTAGCTTATATCCTTCCTATTCCCAAAAACAAAAATCCCATATCTTTCTTTCACTTTCGTCCAATATCTATCCTTCCATTTATGTCTAAAGTGTTAGAACGTATTGTCCATCTTCAATTAACAAAGTATCTAGCAGAGTACAATGTACTCTCTGATTTCCAATCAGGATTTCGGAGAGGTCATAGTACTACTACTGCCCTACTTAAAGTATGCGACGATATACGTTTTAACATGGACAACAGACATGTTAGTATCCTGGCATTATTGGACTTCAGTAATGCGTTCAATACGGTTGATTTAGATCTCCTGCTGGCAGTGCTTCGGTCGATTAATATCTCTTCCGATGCATGTGAGTGGTTTCGTAGCTACCTGTTTGGTCGTCAGCAATGTGTACGGATTAATAATAAATTATCCAGCCTCCAATCTCTCTCATCTGGTGTTCCTCAAGGCAGTGTCCTCTCTCCACTTTTATTTTCCATTTTTATTAATACTGTATCCCATCTCCTCTCGTATTCCTTTCATCTTTATGCTGACGACTTGCAGGTCTACGTTTCTGCTCCCTTAACAGGTATCGGAGGGGCTATTGAGAGGCTGAACCAGGAATTGCATAAAATTTGTACTTGGAGCAAGACGTGCGGGCTTCTTGTAAATCCAGATAAATCGCAGGTCATTATTATTGGCAGCTCCAAACTACTTACTAAAGTTGATTACGCCAACCTACCTGCGATCATCTTTAACAATACGCCTTTGTCACTTAGCAGTTCCGTTAAAAACCTTGGTCTTCTT
Organism: Vanessa tameamea; assembly: GCF_037043105.1. Lineage (NCBI taxonomy): Eukaryota > Metazoa > Arthropoda > Insecta > Lepidoptera > Nymphalidae > Vanessa > Vanessa tameamea. The sequence continues at coordinate 158,166 of NC_087340.1, read as the reverse complement.
ATCGATAATACATTATCCTGGACTGTGCAAGTTGCTGAAGTCAGTAGAAAAGTTTTCGCCACATTTCATTTGTTAAAACGTTGGAAACACTTTCTGCCCATTAAGACTAAAATCACGTTATGTCAAACTCTTCTACTTCCTATTTTGGACTACGCAGATTGTAGTTACACAAACATTACTGAGGACCAACTCAATAAGCTAGAAAGGTTACAGAACGTTTGCATCAAATTCATCTTTGGTCTACGGAAATTTGATCACGTCTCCGAATATCGGGCGCAACTTAAGTGGCTTACTATTCGACATCGTCGCAACTTGCACATGTTATCTCTTCTTTACTCTATCCTCTATAATCCTCTTCTTCCCGCGTATTTGAAGGAACGGTTCTGTTTTGTGGGTACTGACGTCAGCTATCCACGTGAACTGCGGTCACGCTCTGACAACAAACTGTCACTGCCGGTCGCTCATACCCACTTCTATAGCGAATCCTTTACGATGACAGCTGCAAAGCTATGGAATACGCTACCTACCGATATTCGTCAATCTGAGTCAATTTATATATTTAAAAATAGGTTACATAAGTATTATTTATCTATTCAATCTGCGTAAATACTATTTCCTATATTATCATACTATTAGTATTTATTTATTAAGTATTATATTTTATGTACGTAAGTTTTATTTTTATTCTATATGTTTAGTATAACTTTCTGCTATATATATAATTTTATTTATATAATTATTTGGTATATATAATACATATGTATTTATTAAACTTATATATATGTATTTTGTTATATATTATTTGTATTATTTAAAGATTAATTTTTAGTTGTTTAAGAATAAAACATGCTTGTTTGCACCATCCCGTTTCCCACAGACAAATTCTTACTCTAAAGGGTTGTCTGTAAGAGATTGCTTTAAGCAATAAGACCGCGTTTGCACGCTTCTCTTTTTTGTTATATGTTCTTGTAATGTTATGTACACTGTATCTTTTGTCTTTTGTGTGCAATAAAGTGTTTATAAATAAAAAAAAAAAAAATTTAAAAAAATCTAAGAAACTAGAAAGCAAAATGAATTCGAACTTTGTACAGATGGTTGCTCGTTATCATTTGAAAACATTAACTCAGCCAGATCTCTAAAAATTGCTAAATTCTCATCGATTGTGCTATTTTTTACAGTTATTATTTCACTAAAAAAATATATCTAAGAAACTAGAAACCAAAATGAATTCGAACTTTGTACAGATGGTTGCTCGTTATCATTTGAAAACATTAACTCAGCCAGATCTCTAAAAATAGCTAACTTCTCATCGATTGTGCTATTTTTTACAGTTATTATTTCACTAAAAAAATATATCTAAGAAACTAGAAACCAAAATGAATTCGAACTTTGTACAGATGGTTGCTAGTTCTCATTTGAAAACATTAACTCAGCCAGATCTCTAAAAATTGCTAACTTCTCATCGATTGTGCTATTTTTTACAGTTATTATTTCATTAAAAAAATATATCTAAGAAACTAGAAACCAAAATGAATTCGAACTTTGTACAGATGGTTGCTCGTTATCATTTGAAAACATTAACTCAGCCAGATCTCTAAAAATTGCTAACTTCTCATCGATTGTGCTATTTTTTACAGTTATTATTTCACTAAAAAAATATATCTAAGAAACTAGAAACCAAAATGAATTCGAACTTTGTACAGATGGTTGCTAGTTCTCATTTGAAAACATTAACTGAGCCAGATCTCTAAAAATTGCTAACTTCTCATCGATTGTGCTATTTTTTACAGTTATTATTTCATTAAAAAAATATATCTAAGAAATTAGAAAGCAAAATGAATTCGAACTTTGTACAGATGGTTGCTAGTTCTCATTTGAAAACATTAACTGAGCACGATCTCTAAAAATTGCTAACTTCTCATCGATTGTGCTATTTTTTACAGTTATTATTTCATTAAAAAAATATATCTAAGAAACTAGAAAGCAAAATGAATTCGAACTTTGTACAGGTGGTTGCTCGTTATCATTTGAAAACATTAACTCAGCCAGATCTCTAAAAATTGCTAACTTCTCATCGATTGTGCTATTTTTTACAGTTATTATTTCACTAAAAAAATATATCTAAGAAACTAGAAACCAAAATGAATTCGAACTTTGTACAGATGGTTGCTCGTTATCATTTGAAAACATTAACTCAGCCAGATCTCTAAAAATAGCTAACTTCTCATCGATTGTGCTATTTTTTACAGTTATTATTTCACTAAAAAAATATATCTAAGAAACTAGAAACCAAAATGAATTCGAACTTTGTACAGATGGTTGCTAGTTCTCATTTGAAAACATTAACTCAGCCAGATCTCTAAAAATTGCTAACTTCTCATCGATTGTGCTATTTTTTACAGTTATTATTTCATTAAAAAAATATATCTAAGAAACTAGAAACCAAAATGAATTCGAACTTTGTACAGATGGTTGCTCGTTATCATTTGAAAACATTAACTCAGCCAGATCTCTAAAAATTGCTAACTTCTCATCGATTGTGCTATTTTTTACAGTTATTATTTCATTAAAAAAATATATCTAAGAAACTAGAAAGCAAAATGAATTCGAACTTTGTACAGGTGGTTGCTCGTTATCATTTGAAAACATTAACTCAGCCAGATCTCTAAAAATTGCTAACTTCTCATCGATTGTGCTATTTTTTACAGTTATTATTTCACTAAAAAAATATATCTAAGAAACTAGAAACCAAAATGAATTCGAACTTTGTACAGATGGTGGCTCGTTATCATTTGAAAACATTAACTGAGCCAGATCTCTCAAAATATGATAACTTCTCATCGATTGTGCTATTTTTTACAGTTATTATTTCACTAAAAAAATATATCTAAGAAACTAGAAACCAAAATGAATTCGAACTTTGTACAGATGGTTGCTCGTTATCATTTGAAAACATTAACTGAGCCAGATCTCTCAAAATATGATAACTTCTCATCGATTCTGCTATTTTTTACAGTTATTATTTCATTTAAAAAAAATATCTAAGAAACTAGAAAGCAAAATGAATTCGAACTTTGTACAGATGGTTGCTAGTTCTCATTTGAAAACATTAACTGAGCACGATCTCTAAAAATTGCTAACTTCTCATCGATTATGCTTTTTTTACAGTTATTTTTTCATTTAAAGAAAATATTTAAGAAACTAGAAACCAAACTGAATTCGAACTTTGTACAGATGGTTGCTCGTTATCATTTGAAAACATTAACTGAGCCAGATCTCTCAAAATATGATAACTTCTCATCGATTGTGCTATTTTTTACAGTTATTATTTCACTAAAAAAATATATCTAAGAAACTAGAAACCAAAATGAATTCGAACTTTGTACAGATGGTTGCTCGTTATCATTTGAAAACATTAACTGAGCCAGATCTCTCAAAATATGATAACTTCTCATCGATTCTGCTATTTTTTACAGTTATTATTTCATTTAAAAAAAATATCTAAGAAACTAGACAGCAAAATGAATTCGAACTTTGTACAGATGGTTGCTAGTTCTCATTTGAAAACATTAACTGAGCACGATCTCTAAAAATTGCTAACTTCTCATCGATTATGCTTTTTTTACAGTTATTTTTTCATTTAAAGAAAATATTTAAGAAACTAGAAACCAAACTGAATTCGAACTTTGTACAGATGGTTGCTCGTTATCATTTGAAAACATTAACTGAGCCAGATCTCTCAAAATATGATAACTTCTCATCGATTGTGCTATTTTTTACAGTTATTATTTCACTAAAAAAATATATCTAAGAAACTAGAAACCAAAATGAATTCGAACTTTGTACAGATGGTTGCTCGTTATCATTTGAAAACATTAACTGAGCCAGATCTCTCAAAATATGATAACTTCTCATCGATTCTGCTATTTTTTACAGTTATTATTTCATTTAAAAAAAATATCTAAGAAACTAGACAGCAAAATGAATTCGAACTTTGTACAGATGGTTGCTAGTTCTCATTTGAAAACATTAACTGAGCACGATCTCTAAAAATTGCTAACTTCTCATCGATTATGCTTTTTTTACAGTTATTTTTTCATTTAAAGAAAATATTTAAGAAACTAGAAACCAAACTGAATTCGAACTTTGTACAGATGGTTGCTCGTTATCATTTGAAAACATTAACTCAGCCAGATCTCTAAAAATTGCTAACTTCTCATCGATTCTGCTATTTTTTACAGTTATTATTTCATTTAAAAAAAATATCTAAGAAACTAGAAAGCAAAATGAATTCGAACTTTGTACAGATGGTTGCTCGTTATCATTTGAAAACATTAACTCAGCCAGATCTCTAAAAATTGCTAACTTCTCATCGATTCTGCTATTTTTTACAGTTATTATTTCATTTAAAAAAAATATCTAAGAAACTAGAAAGCAAAATGAATTCGAACTTTGTACAGATGGTTGCTCGTTATCATTTGAAAACATTAACTCAGCCAGATCTCTAAAAATTGCTAACTTCTCATCGATTGTGCTATTTTTTACAGTTATTATTTCACTAAAAAAATATATCTAAGAAACTAGAAACCAAAATGAATTCGAACTTTGTACAGATGGTTGCTCGTTATCATTTGAAAACATTAACTGAGCCAGATCTCTCAAAATATGTGTTAATAAATGTCACTTCTCACTGTTCACTTTAAGTACTTTTTCCAATAAAACAGCCCACACAAACTTCTATTACTTTTATTACACTATAATTATAGTTACAGCGTTTCTACTTAGTAAGCACTCAATGAATAAATTGAACTCAACTCCATCTAATTTGTAATAACTTATATAACTTTTGATAATCCTCCCACCCAGAAATTAAGTTACTACTACCCCCACAATATTTGATAAACAAAATCTATATAATAACATTAATTAGTTTTATGATTAATTTTAATAAACATTTACCCACTTTAAGTATCTTAAATTATTTAATTAATATTTAACACAAGAATAATTATATTTATGCTGTATGCTTCATGTTGGGACTGGAGTGACCGGATGTCGCTAACACTCGGCCATCCTGCAACAGCCGTGTCCCACGGCGCTCTGTATTTTCACTATGAGGGCTTGCAACCTGTAACAGAAAAGAAAAACACCAAATATCCGGTCTAAAATTTTTTAAATTAATTTGAAATTGTAGTTTTACGTAAACTGCACATAGTATACTACCGCTAGTATGTACAAAATACTAGTTTTATGACACAAAGACAATAATCGTAACGTTTTCGTTAAATATCACATAGTCACATAGCTTAAACCCTTTGACACACAGTCACATAGCTTAAACCCTTTGACACACAGTCACATAGCTTAAACCCTTTGACACACAGTCACATAGTTTTAACCCTTGACACACAGTCACTTAGTTTTAACCCTTGACACACAGTCACATAGCTTAAACCCTTTGACACACAGTCACATAGTTTTAACCCTTGATACACAGTCACTTAGTTTTAACCCTTGACACACAGTCAAGGTCTCATAGGTCACATAGCTATAAACCCTTTGATATACGTAATTATTTGTATTAAATTATTGAGACATAAATTATATTTGTTACAAAGTTATGACCAATTCAAGATTTTTAATATTTCAATTAGAACTATATTTTGGTTCATATATGTAGTTTCGTTAAAAAAAAAATAACAAGTGGTTTTAATCAGAATAATAATTAAAAATTATCACTTTTTTTGTTTTAATAAAACAAAACATTTTACAGTAAGTTTTATTTACGAGACCATTTTTCAGAATATAATTTATTTATATAACACTAAAGGTTTTGATTAAGTATACTATATTTACTATAATTCATATCATTTTTTTTTTTTAATTTCATTTAAATCTTATCTATATTACTTACAACATATTTTTGTAATTCATAACATGAACAGCTTAATAAATATTTTGAATCAGTTTAGGATTAACTTTCTAATAAGTCAATAAGGTCATCTCGGTCTATTTCGTGATCACTCCCTGAACTGTCATCATCAGATCGAGTTGATTTATATGGACGTAACATTTCCCCACGTACAATAGCGCTAAAACGTCTATAACCTTTCATCCCTTTTATACTTGTAATTGTATACCTATCTAGATTTTTATCGGCTTTCGTTATTTTATAGGGACCAGTATAGAGTCCATTTAATTTTTTTGTTACTCTAGCTGTCGTATCCCGACTTATACCTCCCTTCCATAAAACTAATTGTCCAACCGAATACTTAATACATTTTTTCCGACTTTTATCGAATCTTTGTTTCATTACAGTCATATTCCTATCTATTCTTAATTTTGCTACGTCTCGTCTGTCTTGTAGCGCTTGGACCTGGGATTCGAAATCCTGTGGTTCATTGGAAGGGTACCCTGGCAATCGCGAATTAGAATGACCAAACATAAGTTTAAAGGGGGCCATACCAGTCGTGCTATTAGGCGTATTATTAATACCCCATACTATATCTGCTAATTTATTATCCCAAGTGCACTCACTTTCAGACATCGTATTTAACCCATTTAAAATAGTGCGGTTTACCCTTTCTACCTGCCCATTCGAACGTGGGCTAGCTATTGCGTTTAAAACATGTCTAAATTGTGTTTCAGTTGCAAATTGTTTAAAATATCTACTTGTAAATGCCTTGCCTCGATCAGTAATAATTCTGTGAGGATTACCAAATTGTGAAATAATATCTTTAAGTTGTTTTATCGTCTCCACAGAACTACAATTTTTTACAGGTTTTGCAAAAACAAATTTAGTGAATGCATCAATAACTACGAGGACATAAGTATTCCCTTTCCGAGTTTTAACAAATGGACCTAAGTGATCAGCATGAAGAGTGTGCATGGGTGTAGGAACCTTTTCAATTGGATATAGTTCACCTTGTGTTTTACCATAGTCTCCTTTTCCATATGCACATTGAAGACAGGATTTTAAGTATTTACGTATAAAGCGTGTCATGCCCGGAAACCAAAATTGTGCTTTTATAGTTCTTTCACATTTATCAAAAGCAGGATGTCCAATCTGGTCATGATATTTTTGCAAAAGACCCCATTTTAGGAATAACAAATCGTTCCCCAGCTAAAGCTTTACGAAATAGAAGACCATCCTTGATTACATAATTAGATTGTATATCTGAATTATCGGTCCCCTCATTAAGTTGTCTAATAATATTCTGGATATTTTCATCCTGCAATTGAAGAGTTAATAGCCAATCAGATTCTTCTATCATTAAAATATTTTCAGACAATGGATTTCTGCTCAAGGCATCGACATGCCTCATACGTGAACCAGGGCGATATTCTATTTGGAGATCAAAATCCTGTATTGCTAGCCACCAGCGAGCTATACGTGGTATTAGATCTTTTTTAATTAAAGTTGTACGTAAAGCAGCACAATCAGTAACGACCTTTACTGGAATGCCCGTTATGTAAATACGAAATCGTTTAAGAGAATCTACTACGGCAAGGGTCTCAAGTTCATAGCTGTGATAAAATTGTTCCTCCCTACTAGTCACCCTACTATAATACGCGATTGGTTTAAGTTCACCATCCGGTTGATATTGCATAAGAATTCCTCCTAGACCTAGTTTACTTGCATCTGTGTGCAATTCTGTTTTTGCCGATCTATCGTAAATTGCCAAAACGGGACGTTGAATTAAGTGTTGTTTCAATGTGTGAAATGCTACGTCCTGATCATGTCCCCAAACCCACTTAACGTCCTTTTTTGTCAGTTGTGTCAGAGGTCGCGCAATTTCTGCAAATCCTTTTATAAATTTTCTAAAATAGGAAGTTAAGCCGATAAATTGCCTAATCTCATGAACATTCTGTGGTCGTTTATATTGATTTATACAATTAATTTTATTTTGTCCTGGTTGTACAGTCCCAGCAGTAATTTCGTGACCTAAATAATTTACGCTTTTTTGAAGAAAGGAACATTTCGATAAATTTAATTTTAAATTAGCATCTTTTAACAATTCTAATACTTTTTCTAAAAGTTCAAGACCCGATTCTACCGTTACTGTAGGTAGTAACACATCGTCTAAATATATAGCAACACTATTTCCTACTTTATTGAGAGCCATTTGAATTAATCTTGAAAAAACAGCAGGGGCATTAGCCAACCCGAAAGGCATTTTTAAAAATTCAAACTGACCTGCAGGAGTCACAAAGGCAGTTTTATGTATTGATTCTTCTGCCATAGGAACTTGATAATAACCTTGAGCTAAATCTAAGGTTGTAAAAAAAGTTTTACCAGCAAGGCGAGCTATCTGATCATCAATATGTGGAAGAGGATATCTATCTTTTACCGTACGCGCATTAAGGGCTCGATAGTCTATACAAAGACGGTAATCTCCACCCCTTTTCTTAATTAACACTACAGGACTAGCATATTCAGACATTGATTCCCTAACTACACCTGCCTCAATTAAATCTTGTACTTTATTATTCACAATTTCGTTCTCTTTATAAGATAACCGATATGGTTTAAAATGGACAGGTTGATCTGTAGTAGTTTTTATATGCATTTTAATTAAATGTGTGCAACCTAAATCTTTTGTATCTTTTGCAAAGATATACCCAAACCTTTTAAGCAAATAAATTAATTTTTCATATTGTTTATTCTCTAACTTACCAACGTTCAATTCTGTTAAATCAAATTCGGTTTCCTTATTATTATTTATCTGTATATTTAAGATGTCACGACAGTTGGTGTTATTAATTATATCTACTGGTTCTGCACGTGCCACTATACTACCCGATAGCCATTTAATATCAAATTCGCTAATATTAATTACTTTTAAATAAGAACCTTTTGAATTTATTATCGCACCAGGTATAATATAAGCTATTTGACCTAAATCAAAGTATACGGAATTTGTCAAAAATGTGTTTATGTCCTTAGAATTACATTCAATAAAAACTTCTATAAAAATTTCACTTTGTTTCGGTATAACAGTTGTGTGTTTCAAATGCACAGAATATTTTTCTACAAAATCTAAAGCACTTAGTAGAGTATTTTTAAAAGGAAAATTAATGTTTCTTGTACGTACAAAAGTAACAGAATCCTTTGCGGTGACCAAACTAATATCGTCCTGATTTATCATCGATTGTCCTATTATAAGATCTATACCAGTTAAATTGTAATCAGTAATTTCAACGAAGCCTTTCAAAACTACTCCGTCTATTGATACTTCGATTTTAGAGCTACCTAAGGAGCGCATATGGGCCCCACCAAAACCTTTCATTATGACGTTGGACGGCGTGATATTTAATTTTAATTTTTTAACCCACAAAACTGTCAAAATATTTAGTTTGCTGCCGGTATCGATATAAGCACTGAGTTTCTGACCATTTACATTTACATCCTTCTTATAAAGATCTAAATACACATTGTAAGTCAAAAAATAAATATTATGTACCTTTGTTTCTTGTGCTGAGGAGCTCGAAGCGTGCCAGCAGTTGGAGGACGTGTGGCCCATTCGTTGGCAGATCTCGCAGCGTCGTCTAGTCCAGCAGTCACGTATCTCGTGACCTGGCCGTCGACAGCCGTAGCAGATTTTCGAAGGGAGCTTAGTAGCTGTTGTGTTGGTACCTTCTCTCCTCCAAGTCGTTCGCTTTGTCACCTGAGTTTCGACTGCCTTATAGTTTTCTAATGACGATAGGTAGCCACAGTATAATTGTTGTGGTGTTTCACATTTGTAGGCTTTTGCGTTTGCACGGATTTCAACTGGAAGTCCTCTTATAATGCAGGAAATTGCCGCTTCTCCATAAATTTTGCATTTTTTTAACAAAGAAATTTTATCATGAAAATATTTCGTCATGGTTTCGTTTTCCATTTTGTTTCTTGCTAACATATTTTCTAAGCAGTCTACATACTCAAATGATCGAGGGAAAGCTGTCTCAAGGGCTTGCGTCCATTCCTCCCAGTTCATGTCATAATCTTCCAAATCATCATACCATTCTCTTGCTGAACCTCGGAGTCTGACTTGCATAATAAACTGACGATCTTTGTGATCCCAGTCGTAGATATCCCCCAATTGATCTATTTTGTGTAGCCATCCCTTAACGTTACTGTTTTGATCTTCTGGACGAAATTCGGGTATTATTTCAGCATGGGCTTGCACAAAGCGTCGCTTAGGCGTAGCGGTAGATTGTAAAAAAAAAAATTTCATTATTTTCGTCGTCTGATATGTCAACCTCTGTAATATTCCTTTTCCTCACACCAAGGCCTTTACGGTATGGGCCTGCCATCCCACTTCTGAGATGTTAATAAATGTCACTTCTCACTGTTCACTTTAAGTACTTTTTCCAATAAAACAGCCCACACAAACTTCTATTACTTTTATTACACTATAATTATAGTTACAGCGTTTCTACTTAGTAAGCACTCAATGAATAAATTGAACTCAACTCCATCTAATTTGTAATAACTTATATAACTTTTGATAATCCTCCCACCCAGAAATTAAGTTACTACTACCCCCACAATATTTGATAAACAAAATCTATATAATAACATTAATTAGTTTTATGATTAATTTTAATAAACATTTACCCACTTTAAGTATCTTAAATTATTTAATTAATATTTAACACAAGAATAATTATATTTATGCTGTATGCTTCATGTTGGGACTGGAGTGACCGGATGTCGCTAACATATGATAACTTCTCATCGATTCTGCTATTTTTTAGTTATTATTTCATTTAAAAAAAATATCTAAGAAACTAGTTTTAACCAATCTCAGAGCTTTGTTCCAGTCTCCAGAAAAACACAATTTTGTACTTCAAGATTTATTTAGAATCACAATTCACTTGTTACACTTGCCGATGTTCCGAACGGACTGACTGCACATTTTATAATTTCAACTGACAACAACAATTCGTTATAGTGGAGTAATCACGTGTTTATAATCAATTGACAGTCTCTTAAAATTACAACAAAACTAAGTGCATAAAACATAATAATTTATAATAAATGCTAATATAATAACTGGTAATAAATGCTAACAGCTCGGCCTTTCCTGATAAATTTCACGTCCCGTGAAAAGAAAAATAATAATAAAATAATAATTCATAACAACTACTGCTAAAATATCGCAATAACTCATTTTGTTGTGACCCCTTCATGTTCACAACAAATGACAAATATGCTATTACGGTTGCCCCTTCATGTCAACATAAATAGTCATACTTTGTCAATAATTGTTATTGTGACATCCTCATATTTACAAATAACCCTTAAATCTAATCAACTAATTTTACAACAAAAAAAAAACATTAAATATTTCGAGATAATTATTATTAAAATACAATATAGCTAAATCTTAACTTAATTTATTTTGTTGTGACCCCTTCATGTTCACAACAAACGACAAATATGCTATTACGGTTGCCCCTTCATGTCAACATAAATAGTCATATTTGTCAGTAATTGTTATTGTGACCTCTTCATATTCACAAATAACTCTTAAATTTACTCATCAAATTAATATGACTCATTTCATAACTTTAAGTAAAACATTCATTTGATCTTAATAATAATTAAATAATTTTGTTGTGACCCCTTCATGTTCACAACAAATAATAAATATGCTATTGTGGTTGCCCCTTCATGTCAACATCAATAGTCATATCCATCACTAATAATATTGTTATTGTAACCTCTTCATATTCACAAATAACTCTTATTTTAATCATCTAATTAATAAACATTAAGGTGTTGTGACCTCTTCATATTCACAACAACTCTTAACATTTTTATTTTCGCAACTAATTTGTAATAAGTAATAACAATAATCACTTACAATAATATTATACATTAATTCTGTACATTTTAAACATTTTATATAACTAATAACAGAGATTAATTTAATTTAACAATAACTTTATAACATTTTTTTTTAATATACATAGACACAATATGTTTACACAATAATTACATATTTAGAGATGGTAATTATTTTGAAGTGCATTTCAATACTAATCACTATCATTACTAGTATCAGTATTAGAATCTTCTCTACCTCGATTAAAAACTAGCCAGGGATGGATATTATCAACCGAATACGTTCCTTTAAAATTTCTTTTGCCTTTACGTGATAATGGCGTATCCTCGACAATATATCTGTCATTAGGCAGTACATCTGTAATTCTGTATGGTCCTCGAATTTTCGAAATTAATTTTCTGCTATTGCCCGTTGAAGGGACATCTCTTTTGATCCTAACCAAATCACCTACTTTGTAACTTACTTTCTTCCTACTTTTATCAAAGCGCAACTTTTGTTTATACTGATTTTCTTTAATATGTTTATTTACTTCACTTCTTACTTTCTCTAAACTGTCATTACTATTACTTAGGCCTGCTTCATCATTTACATTTAAATTTATAAAGGAATCAGACGTACCTATTAAATCTGTTCCAAAAAGAACTTGAGCGGGGGTTTTCCCAATTCCCTTATTAATAGTATTATTTAGACCCCATTGAATTTCTGATATACATTCATCCCACAAATTTTCAGATTTCCCATGGTTAGAAGCACTAAGCGCTGCTAAAACAGTTCTATTATAGCGCTCGACTTGGCCGTTGGCGCGAGGTGTAGCCACCGCATTCAATATGTGCTTTACGCCAAGTGAATTAATAAAATTCTTAAAATTTTTGGAGGTAAATGAAGTAGCTCGGTCAGAAATTAATCGTTTTGGCACACCAAATGTATGAAAATAATTTTTAATTACCTTAATGGAATGAATTGATTTAGTGCTTCTAATTGGGGCTAATATAATAAATTTTGTATAAGCGTCAATTATTAGAAGTAGATATGAATTTTTATTTTTGCTGCGTACAAATGGTCCTAAATGGTCGATGTGCACTGTATGGAAGGGACAATCTACCTTTTCAATAGGATGTAATTGACCTGACTTTTTACCAGCTGGAATTTTCGTATGAGCACATTCTAAACATGATTCTACGTACTTTTTTATAAATTTTCTCATTTTAGCAAACCAATATTGACTACGAATTTTATCATATGTTTTATCAAAACTAAAGTGTCCTATGTTATCATGATTAGCTTTTAATATTTGCCATCTAACTCCCTTCGGTACTACCCAACGATTTCCTTCATCAGTTTTTCTATATAATAATCCGCGTTTGACCAAAAAATTATTTCTTATCTCTAAAATATTCTCAGTTTCTTTATCATTTAAAATATCAATTATACGCTGTATTTCTGGGTCACTCTGTTGAGCAGTAACTATCCAATTCATATCAATATTTCTAACTTCCATAGTTTGAGTGTCAGAAACAGGGTTGCGACTTAGAGCGTCTACATGAGACATGTTAATGCCTGGTTTATATATAATATTAAAATTATATTCTTGCATGATACTCCACCAACGCGCTACTCTTGGCAACATATCTTTTTTTTCGAGTGTTGCCCGTAACGAATTACAATCAGTGACTATTGTGAAAGAAATTCCTAATAAATAAACTCTGAATCTTTGTAGGGAGGCTACAACAGCTAAGGTCTCTAAGTCATATGAACTAAAATGAGCTTCTTCGGGAGAGGTCTGTCTACTGTAGTAAGCTACGGCTGTAAAAGCAGATTCCTTGTTCGGTCTTTGCAACAAAATACCCGCTACACCAATTTTAGAAGCATCGGTATGTAATTGTGTTTCAAAATTTTGATTATAAAAAGAGAGAACTGGACGTTGGACTAATTCTTTTTTTAAGGTTAAGAATGCATCTTCCTCGGCTTTACCCCATTGCCATTTACTGTCCCTTTTTAAGAGCAGTGTCAAAGGTTTTGCTGTTATGGAAAAACCTCGTATAAATCTTCGAAAAAAACTAGCAAGGCCAATAAATTGTCGCACTTTATGCTGATCTGTAGGTACGGGAAATTTATCTACTGCATCTATTTTCGTTGTACCGGGTCTTATACCATTTTCACTAATTTCAAAACCTAAATAATCAATAGATTCTTTGAAAAAGTTGCACTTTGATAATTTTAACGTTAAACCAGCCTTACTAAATAAATCTAACGTATCACGAAGCCTATTAAAACCTTCTTCTATTGACTTTGACGGAATAATAACATCGTCCATATAAGCGAATGCTTGTTTAAATCTTGCGTTGCCTAAAATATTATTTATTACTCTTTGGAAGTTTGACGGCGCGTTTGCTAAACCGAAGGGCATTCGATTAAATTCAAAATGCCCGTCGGGTGTTACAAAAGCAGTCAAATGTTTTGATGCTTCTGCCATAGGTAATTGATAATATCCGGACGCGAGATCAAGGGTGGTATAATATTTGTATCCCGATAAATTATCTAGCTGATCGTCTATCCTTGGTAAAGGATAGTGTTCCTTTATCGTTTTCCTATTTAACGATCTAAAATCTACACATAATCGATAATCTCCCGTTTTCTTCTTAACTAACAAAATTGGTGACGCATAATTAGAAGTAGAGTCTCTAACTATTCCCGTTTCTTTTAACTCATCAATTATGTCGCGTACTATTTGACGTTCTGAATAGGATAAGCGATACGGTCGATAAACTACAGATTCGGTATCACTGAGTTTGATGTTCATTTCGGACCCGACTATACAACCCAATTCATTGATAGTAAACGCAAAACAACCTCTATATTCATTTAATAGGTTTACCAATTCGTCTATTTGTGAAAATTCTTCATTAACTTTTATCATTGATTTATCAATAACAGAATGAGGTTTCGATAGTTCTGTTTTCTCAATTTTATTAATAAATTTAGTCTGAATTTCGTTAGTAGGTACAGCTCGGACAAGTAAAGTGTTTTCAATTAAACTAAATCCAGAGTCTGTAAGTCCCTTAATTATGATTTTACCCCTCCCTTTAATTAAATCTGTAATACATTGTAAAATCTCATACGACTTGTCTTTTAACCCACATATACTGGTCTCTATAAATATGTTACCATCATAAACGGGAATTGAATGAACATCAACCTCAGTAACGCCTTTAACAACAACTGAATTTGAATTATAAATAGTAATCTTCTCTGGTTGAGAATCATTTTTATGCGTCATTTTTAAACTATCCTTTGATTTGTATACTTCTACGTGATCTTGTTCTGTAAATGTTTGTCCTAATAATAAAGAAATTTGAAGATAATTATCAGGTACTACTAGTATTTCTACATTAGCTTTGACAGAATCTACTTCAACACAAGCAATAAATTTTCCGAGACAATTCACTAACGCATTACCAAATCCGCGTAATACTGGCAAGTCCTTTGTTGACCATGATTCTATAATACGTTTAGCAACTGACGCCTTAATCATAGTACATTGGCTACCGAAATCGACAAAACAATTTAGTGAGTTTCCATTTACTAATGCACTTTTAAAATATTTACCATCATTATCTTGAACTTGGGATATACATAAAACGGTTTTATTGTTTACGGAATCCTTTTGAAATGTACATTCTGCCGATAAGTGACCTACCCTACGACAACTATCACATCGTTTAATCGGTTGTTTACATCGAAAGTATGGATGTCCTTCATCCCCACAATTATAACATTTAGTAAATTTATTATCATAATTATTTTGAGGCAATTTTCTTATTCGCTTATTATCGGAAATGTTTGCTTGCGTTGCTGGTATTAGTTTTTCACATCGTTTATTACTTTTTACGTTTCTTAAATAAACTAATAACTTATCAGGTTCTGTAAACTGTGCGGCTTCAGCACTAGTTCTTACGGACCTATCTTCGATTCCAAATAATATACAATCGATTGCATTTTTCCCACTAATGTTACATCTGTGTAATAATACCATCTTATCATAGTAATATTCTTCTAAAGAATCATTAAAACGAGCTTTACAAGCAAGCATTTCCGTTAATAACTGGGCATAATTTTCGTCACTTGGGAACGCTAACCGTAATTTGTCTTGCCACTCTGTCCATGAATACATTAAACTAGGTAGTCCTTGATACCACCTCTGAGCTAACCCAACTAATTTAGGCAAAGCATAATATACTATTTGTTTTTCAGACCAATTATATATAGATGCACATTCATTTACTTTCAAAATCCACGTGTCTACAGTTTGATTTCTTTTGGACGGGTCGAACTCTGGTATAACATTCATCACTGGGTATCGTTCGCTATTACCGTCATTTTTCATTGATTGTAACATTTCAAGAAATGTAGTTATTAAGGTATTAGAGTTTGAAATACCTGGAGAGTTTTCGCGACGTCTTGACGTTGACGGCGGTACCTCTTCGACATTGTCCCCTGCGGGTCGATTCACATTCACATCGAAATCCTGTCGATGCTCCGGACTACGTGTGTCCCGGCGACTGCTTTGTCGCGACCTTCTACTTCTTCGAGTACGCTTTCGCTTCCTAGAATCGCGACTACGGCGTCGTGATCGCCTTGTACATAATGAAGATTCCGAATCACTTTCAGACTCAACATTATTTACGCGTTTACTTGCTCTTTTCTCTTTTTCCATGGTTATACTGAAACAAATTTCCAGAAAAGTATTTGTTTCCCTTTTGTTTTGTATGATATTATACACATGAAATCAATAATTAATAAATAACTAAATGAAAAGTCAAAGAACAAAATTAAATCAGTAAAGAAAGAGAGAAAGAGAAAGAAAAATATATATATATATTAAAGAGAAAAAAAAAGACCTTATCAATTATTTCATATAATTGCTAGTTTCAAATTCAGTATTTGTATTTGTACTATTAAGTAAGTTCATCTTCCTTAAAAGTAATTACTTAAATCTAAATTAAAACATCACTTAGTAAAATAGAATAAGTTTCTACTCACTTTTATGGGCGTTTAGTCTTAAACCAAGATAACGTAGCAATTTTGCCACAATTTTTGGTCCAATCCCACTTCTGAGCTTTTAACCAATCTCAGAGCTTTGTTCCAGTCTCCAGAAAAACACAATTTTGTACTTCAAGATTTTTTTAGAATCACAATTCACTTGTTACACTTGCCGATGTTCCGAACGGACTGACTGCACATTTTATAATTTCAACTGACAACAACAATTCGTTATAGTGGAGTAATCACGTGTTTATAATCAATTGACAGTCTCTTAAAATTACAACAAAACTAAGTGCATAAAACATAATAATTTATAATAAATGCTAATATAATAATTGGTAATAAATGCTAACACTAGACAGCAAAATGAATTCGAACTTTGTACAGATGGTTGCTAGTTCTCATTTGAAAACATTAACTGAGCACGATCTCTAAAAATTGCTAACTTCTCATCGATTATGCTTTTTTTACAGTTATTTTTTCATTTAAAGAAAATATTTAAGAAACTAGAAACCAAACTGAATTCGAACTTTGTACAGATGGTTGCTCGTTATCATTTGAAAACATTAACTCAGCCAGATCTCTAAAAATTGCTAACTTCTCATCGATTCTGCTATTTTTTACAGTTATTATTTCATTTAAAAAAAATATCTAAGAAACTAGAAAGCAAAATGAATTCGAACTTTGTACAGATGGTTGCTCGTTATGATTTGAAAACATTAACTCAGCCAGATCTCTAAAAATTGCTAACTTCTCATCGATTGTGCTATTTTTTACAGTTATTATTTCACTAAAAAAATATATCTAAGAAACTAGAAACCAAAATGAATTCGAACTTTGTACAGATGGTTGCTAGTTCTCATTTGAAAACATTAACTCAGCCAGATCTCTAAAAATTGCTAACTTCTCATCGATTGTGCTATTTTTTACAGTTATTATTTCACTAAAAAAATATATCTAGGCGGGTAGATGTAAAATAAGTGAACTCATGTTTTTTAATGCTCTCGTTTTATTTAATTAAATTAATGAGAAATATGCTGTGAAAGTCTTGTCACTTACCAGTATTACATTCCTTTAATGACAACAATTATAGTCTACACTAAACGCCTATCGCATTCACAATAAAAATTTTCATAAAATTCTTCCAATTGTTCAAACAATACAACAGCAGCAGAACAATGGAGTCCTTGAAACACACAATATTTGAACTCAGAGATCACTTTGATAATAAAATGGCAGAGTTTCAAAAAAATCTTCAAAGTGCTTCCATCCCGGCCACAAGTCCTACTTCCAATATTGCGGCTCAATTCAGTGTCTTCAGAAGTTTTGTTATGGGTGCTCTAGAGGGGCTTCAGTTACAACTTGGGCTTTTGGCTGGCAAGTATGATGAGTTAGAAATGAAATCCCGTAGAAAAATTCTTCTTGTCCACGGCATTCAGGAAAGCAAATCAGAAAAATTGGTGTCAGGTACTGTTAAGATTCTTTGTGAACATCTAAAAATCCCCGAATTGAAAGTGGAAGATATAAGCCGTTGTCACCGTCTCGGCCGCTCCAGCTCTGACAAGCCACGTGCCGTTCTTATCAAATTCCGAGATATTGACCTTAGAAATAAGGTCTGGTTCAGTAAAACCAATTTGAGGAATACTGGTATTACTATATCTGAATTCCTCACTAAAGAACGTCATGAGGTTTCTGTTGCGGCTCGTCAGCGATTCGGGATCACAAAGTGCTGGACTAGGAACGGCACTGTGGTAGTTTTAGAGTCACATGGCACTAAGAAGAGGATTTCTACGATGGCTGAATTAAAGTCCTTAACTTCATCCACCGACATCACAGAGGTAAACACTACTCCTACTGCTTCTACTAGCTGCGGCACCCTGGCATCAAAAGACTTGAAAATCTCCAACATCAGGCCAAAAAGAACCGTCAAAAAGTAATACTTTCTTTTCTTTTGTTTTATGTTATTAATTATCCCTTATCTTTGTGTCATAGTTTTATATTAATTTTGCTTCTGCGGTGTTTGTTTATCTGTTTCATTACGGTTGCAATAATTCTATCCGCTTATCTCTTTATTTATTTATCTTAGTTACTTGTCACAATCACATTGTTCGGTGTGTGCATGTTGTGAGATCTCATTCGAATTATAGAGTAATAATAATTAAATCTCAGTACTTCGACTCGCGATATAATTAATCGAACACAATTCTTTTATTTATTTACCGATACCGACATTCATTATAATGATTGTCAAACTCAAAGGTCAAACTGACAAATGAGATTACAGAGTAAACAAATATTGAGCCATAAACAAAAGCGTTCCGTTTTAAACAGAAATATGGATACCATATATCTACTGTTATTTCTTGATAAAACATAGATATATATTTTGTAAATTAATGTAACTTAATTTATTTGTTTTTTATCAATACCTATTTGTTTTCATTTTAAGCACTTGTCATGTGTTTAAATGTTTAAATGTCATATTGTTTAAATATTCGCTGAATATACCTAACTACTAAGCGAGGAGATTTCATTATTATCTATCCTTTGATTGATTTTTGTGCCTAAATGTTTTTTTTTTTTTTTTATGTTTTTGCTATGCTTTGGTGTTGCTGTTTGCACTGTTTTTGTTCTATTTCATGCATTTAACTATGACCAACTTGTGTTAGTGCTGGTAAGTGTATGTTTTTGTCTGATAAAATTAGCTTTTACGGGTTATATACATTTGTTTAAATATACATATATATTATTTTTAAATATATTTATTATATATATATATATATTTATATTTATTTAGTATGAGTATTAATAATATCGATCTGAATATTGACTCAGACGATGATAACACTTTTGTATCACTTTCCTCTTCGGCTGACAGTTTTCATAGTACTTACATCCCGCTTTCCTCTTCCCTTGATTCAACCTTCTCTCTTTTCCCAAAAAAATTTAATGTTGTTCATTTGAATGCGCAGAGTATTCCAGCTCACTATCCTGATCTCTTATCTTCCTTTGGCAACTCTAATATTCACGCTATCCTTATCTCCGAAACATTCCTCGAGCCATCTCTTCCTTCTTCCTCCTTCTCATTACCTAACTTTCATCTTATCCGCAATGATCGAACTGGAAAAGGGGGCGGAGGAGTTGCTATTTATTTACGTAACCACATTCCTTTCACTATCCTGAATAAATCCGATTCCCAATACTCTGAATCCGCCGAGCACATACTCATTGAGGTTATATTTGGACACATTAAGGTACTACTCGGTGTTTTTTACAGTCCTTCGCTCCACATAGACTACTTCGACACGTTCGAAAGTCTATTGGAAAATTCCTTGCCTAATGTTAACCATGCTATTATTATGGGCGACTTCAATACCTGCCTTATCAAAAATGACGCTCGTGCCAAGCGCTTATTGAACATAATTAATAGCTCCAATTTAAATTTTCTCCCATCCAATGCCACTCATTACTTTCCCAACTGCATCCCAAGCCAACTTGACCTATCCTTTGTTTCATCCTTGGAGCATGTTGAAATTCACGGACAACTAAGCCTGAACTGAACTGAAGCCTTTTCGTACCATGACCTAATATATCTGTCGTACAAAGTACGTCCGCCGAAAGTTAAACCCACTGTGGTCATGCGTCGAAGCTTCAAACATTTTGACAACGAAAAATTTATGCAGGATCTTAGTGCTATCAATTGGGACTCAATTTTAAACGCTTCTACTATCGATGAGAAACTTGAACTTTTTAACTCCTCTCTAAATGATCTCTTCGATAAACATGCTCCTTTCCGTCCCATCAAGCTCAAACACCTACCTGCACCTTGGTTATCTCAGGACATTCGGAAGTTAATGAAGAAGCGTGACAGAGCTAAATCAAAATTTAAATTAAACCCAACTATTGACAACCTCGTGAAATATAAGAGTTTACGTAATCGGTGCCGTAAAGTATGTAGAGATGCTCAACGTAAATATATACAAGATAAGATTGAGAACAGCAATTCTTCTCAGACATGGAAATTCCTACAATCTCTAGGTATTGGACGACAAGCATCCAGGATCCCTCATACTGTTGATCTCAATGCTCTGAACGGATTTTTTGCTAGTACTGTCCTAATGAACAACAGTGATATAATTAGTACTTTAAATCATTTTAGATCCTTGCCTATTCCTAACAGACCCTCTTTTCACTTTTCCCCAATTACTGCTAGTGACGTTAAGGCCAACATCCTTGCAATAAGATCCGATGCCACGGGATGTGATGGAATCAAACGTAGAATGATACTTGCTGTGTTAGATTATGTTCTCCCTATATTATTTCACATTTTCAATTTCTCCCTTGACCATAATGAATTCCCTTCCACTTGGCGTTTAGCTTATATCCTTCCTATTCCCAAAAACAAAAATCCCATATCTTTCTTTCACTTTCGTCCAATATCTATCCTTCCATTTATGTCTAAAGTGTTAGAACGTATTGTCCATCTTCAATTAACAAAGTATCTAGCAGAGTACAATGTACTCTCTGATTTCCAATCAGGATTTCGGAGAGGTCATAGTACTACTACTGCCCTACTTAAAGTATGCGACGATATACGTTTTAACATGGACAACAGACATGTTAGTATCCTGGCATTATTGGACTTCAGTAATGCGTTCAATACGGTTGATTTAGATCTCCTGCTGGCAGTGCTTCGGTCGATTAATATCTCTTCCGATGCATGTGAGTGGTTTCGTAGCTACCTGTTTGGTCGTCAGCAATGTGTACGGATTAATATAACGGTTTTACATAACAATAAAACCGATATTATGTGCCGAGAGGGAAAACATACAGCATTGCATGTGAAGAAGCAGTGTATACTTTGCCATTTACTTACGGCCCGTTGAATATGTTATCTGTGGTACAACTACCCTATACTAAATGACGGTAGTAGAAAATTCAGCTAGGACACGGTTAGCCGTTGTCACTTTGATCGTCATAGTCTTCACCAGGAAGGACTTCCTGCAATGCTGTATGTTTTCCCTCTCGGCACATAATATCGGTTTTATTGTTATGTAAAACCGTTATATTGATGTGCCTCCGGAAAACATACAGCATTGCATGTGAAGACGTGTTTGTTATCTGCTGGTGAAATATAAACACAACGCTATGATGAATAATAAAATGAGACAAATAAAAGTTTAGCCTGGAAGTTAAATAATTTTATTTTAGTTACATAATTGATTAATTTACAATTTTTAATCTTTATTAAGTGATGATGCATCTATATTTTTAATTATTATTTAACTTTTAACTCATATAAATTTATAATGAAGTAAATGTATTGAAAAAGGAATTACAATCATTTCTAGATATTTCAATTATTTTACAGTAATGATTAAAAAATGTAGTAGATGATTTCCAGTTACCCCGAGCTAAAATATCATCTAAGGGCTGATTATTTAACCACCCCAGTGAAGCTACAGCTGACCTACAACTCCCTGGGGTAGCATCAATGCCACTTTCCTTAAGAACTGTACGAACCCAGTTGCCAATTACAGTGCGTGAAGCATTTTTAACTTTATTACAAATTGTAATGAAAAGGCTGTCTAAGTTTTTATTATCCGATCTTCTTTGTTTGGTTTTTTCTATTAAGCATCTAACTAAACTAACAGGGCAGATGTTCTTATCGGAATGTTTAGACAATTTCCAAGCAGATTGACGATAGTCATGCCTGTCAGTCTTTGACCCAAATACAGGTATTAAATATATGTTGTCCCCGTTATCAAGATAATTGTCTTTGGAAATTCGCAGCAAAGTAAGGTCGTGGAATTGCCTGTAAATGCTTGTTGTTCTACAAAAGGACCACAGAAAGTTAATATTGCTGATTTGTGAACTAAAATAGTTCTATAGGATAAGTTTTCATTTAAGAAGAGATAAATTAAAAATTTTGCGATGTCAGCCGGACTAGGTACTTCTGGGTTAACTTTAGAACTATTACACCACTTCAACCATCTCTTAATGGCAGGTAGGTATGTTGCTAAAGTAGATTGTCGCCAGCTGCTTTTTAGCAGCTCCCTCTCTTGAGTAGACCAATTCTTTATTTGGGAACCCCACCCCCAGTTTTCCAAACTTTCAAGGTTAATAGGTGTACTTGCGGCGGTGTCTGTAATGTTGTCATGTCGATCAATGTTTTCGATAGATTCTGTATTTCGTGTGGGTGATCCAACGCTCTGGACTTCAGGTCTTGCAACCAGAAAGCCTGAGGCCAATCCGGTGCTACTACCAAATAAGTTCCTGTCGCATGGTTCAGGTGTGCCAAAACTCTGGGTAGTAGGCTCGGCGGGGGGAACACCCATGCTAGTTTGTGTTGCCAAGTTCTGCTGAAGGCATCTATATAGCTTGCTGATTGATCTCTGCAATCTATAGATACGTAGTTTGTTACTACAGCACTTCGTCGCGAAGCGAAGAGATCTATTTCTGGTCGACCCCACTTCCTGAAGACTTGTCCAGTTGCTTGAGGCAAGAGGTGCCATTCTGCAACCTCTTTCTTTCGTGACAATCGGTCTGCAATTGTGTTGTACCTTCCTGGTAGGTAATGTGCCGATAGAGTTATCTTGAACTGGTCTGTTAGAGTTAGTAGTTCGTACGTCAACCCCAGTAGTGTCAACGATCTCGTTCCGCCCTCTTTCCGAATATAGGCAATCAAAGTTCGATTGTCTGATTGGATGAGGACATGAGATTTGCGTAGGACTACGGTGTTTGCTCTGATCGCTGCCATTACTGCATACAGCTCTTTCTTGTTGCTGTGCCATCTTTGTTGCTGGGGAGACCAGGTTCCCCACATTATATGCCCATTTAGATGGGCACCCCAACCTAGATCCGAAGCGTCCGTTGTTAGGAAATGAGTAACCGGCTTTTTGTGTATTATCGATGAGCGATGAGTAGCGCCGAGCCACCACCTCATCTCTTGATACACCACGTGGGGGATTGATTTTCTTTGCCTTGGTTGCTTCTTGTTGAAATGTCGAAGCAAGATTTGTGCTTGTCGACAATGTAACCTGCCTCGAGGTATGACAAAATTGGCGAAATTGAACTGTCCCAGTACACTCTGTAATTCGCGAAGCGTGATCTGTCTTTTTAGCAACGATTGATTTATGGTTGCTTTGAGGCTGGATATCCTCTTTTCTGGTAATGACATCCTGTTCTCTAAAGTTTGCCAGCGGATGCCAAGGTATTCTAGGTCTTGTGTCGGTGTTAAGATTGATTTTTTGTAATTGAGTATCCAGCCCAGATCTTCCAAGTGCCTCACGGCCTCCGAGGCCTGAAGACATAACTTGGATCGGTTTTGGTTGACTATAAGGTAGTCGTCTAGGTAGACTAGTACACGACATCCCTTGGCACGCAGGGTCTCCGCGACCCAGCATGTTACGGACGAGAAGAGATGTGGCGCCGAGGCCAGGCCAAAAGGCAAACATGTCATTTCGTACAAATGACCTAGGTAACTGATTCGAAGGAACGGGCAGTGAGTTTTTGCTGCAGCTACATGAAAGTATGCCTGAGAGATATCTATTTTGATCATCCAGTCCCCCGGTTGAAGAAAATCTGGCACTGTACTTTGAGAGATAAGGCGAAAATGCTTTATCTTTACGAATTTGTTTAATTCTCGTAAATCGAAAATCGGTCTCATCGATCCGTCGCTTTTCTTTCGTAGAAATAGCTTGGAGATAAAACTGGGGGTTAATTTTGTAACAGGTTGAATTATTTTTTGACTTAAGAGGTCTTGTACTATTTGAGTCATGGCCGGAGACGGTTTGGTTGCAAATCGACTCATAACGAGTCTTGTTGGCATTATTCAAGGAGGTTTTTTGTAAAAAGGTATTCGAAAACCAGTGATTGCTGATATTATGAATTTGTTCGCGCCAAGCGCCTGCCAACGGTTTTTGAATGCCTTTAGACGACCTCCCCTGAAGTGTGTCGGATAGTCATTTTTTCTTGTCTTTATTTCGAAAGGACGGGTTTTTGGGTTGTTTGTAGCCGTCAGTCTTTCCTTTATATGTTTGTTTAACATTTGCTTTTTTGTAGGTATCTTGATGATAATTCTGATCTTGTCTCTGTGGTCTAGATTTGAATGTTGATGATGTCGATTCGTTGTACTTCCTTTTTGCTTGTGCTCTATTTTTGACCACCTGCTGAGGTGATAACCAACAATGGGGCCCTCCAAGGGATTGTACCAACGACATAAGTTGTGTTTTCTCGAATAGAAATTCCTCACTCGGAGGTATACTAACAAGAGCGGCTTGAATATTTTTATCAGGAATGTCATTAATTAATCTTTTACGTCTAGTTTCTATGCATTCAGCTCTTTTACCACAGACAATTTGTAATGTTTGTTCACATAATTTATAAGATGGCGATGTAGTTCCGAACATTTCACTTATTTTATTGAAGAGGTTATTAGGGGTTAGTTCTGTAAGAGTATCGTGAGACCAATTAACAATTTCTTGTAGGCCTGATTGTAATAACTGTCTTTGGAATAATAAAGCATTGGTAATTGCAGCCATAATTTCTTCTGTTGAGGCCAGGAAATCTTTGCCTCTATTTAAGCAACATATTTCGTCATTAATTTTTAAATTACAAAAGCCTGGGAATGCAAGCATGTCTGTTAATGCTTTCTTATATCGAATATGTCGCCACGTAGACGAATTAAAATGTTGTAGTTTTATTAACTGGTTTAAACGTTGTTCATCGGCTGGTTTTAATACTTTTTTCTCATCGAAATTCGTTTTACAAATACCTAAATCTAATGATTTTGGTGTACTAGTACAAGGATTAATCAAGAAATCGCCCTGACTCTGTTTAGGTTGTTCAATCACGTCATTAGTTTTTTCGGTTAAATTTGTGTTTAAAGTTAAAGCACATTGTTGCTGCATAATTAAATTAGTGAGGAAACTGACCTGTTCGTGTAACACGTCGATCCGGGAATCGACCGTTACCTGAGCGTCGCGTTTCGATTTCTTGCGCGGAGGTTCCTCAGTGTCAGACTCGCTGCTTGCCGCATTGCTGGAGCAGGAAGAGTCATCTTCCACTTGTCCTCGGTCCCTCTCGATCGTCGGTGAATCGGAGTCAATTGGTCGGTTTGCCTCGATGGCTTCATCGACCTCACTAGGCGCGCGATTCATTACGTTGCACTCCCGGTATAAGAGTCCGTAAAACACAAAAATACCGATAGGTATTGATTTAATATTATTTAAGCTAACACTTCGGAAAATTATTTTTTGAAATATTCCACGGACTGTTTTATATTTTTGGATTACGACCGCACTCGGCGAAAGTACACAACGCTATGACGATCAAAGTGACAACGGCTAACCGTGTCCTAGCTGAATTTTCTACTACCGTCATTTAGTATAGGGTAGTTGTACCACAGATAACATATTCAACGGGCCGTAAGTAAATGGCAAAGTATACACTGCTTCTTCACATGCAATGCTGTATGTTTTCCGGAGGCACATCAATAATAAATTATCCAGCCTCCAATCTCTCTCATCTGGTGTTCCTCAAGGCAGTGTCCTCTCTCCACTTTTATTTTCCATTTTTATTAATACTGTATCCCATCTCCTCTCGTCTTCCTTTCATCTTTATGCTGACGACTTGCAGGTCTACGTTTCTGCTCCCTTAACAGGTATCGGAGGGGCTATTGAGAGGCTGAACCAGGAATTGCATAAAATTTGTACTTGGAGCAAGACGTGCGGGCTTCTTGTAAATCCAGATAAATCGCAGGTCATTATTATTGGCAGCTCCAAACTACTTACTAAAGTTGATTACGCCAACCTACCTGCGATCATCTTTAACAATACGCCTTTGTCACTTAGCAGTTCCGTTAAAAACCTTGGTCTTCTTATCGATAATACATTATCCTGGACTGTGCAAGTTGCTGAAGTCAGTAGAAAAGTTTTCGCCACATTTCATTTGTTAAAACGTTGGAAACACTTTCTGCCCATTAAGACTAAAATCACGTTATGTCAAACTCTTCTACTTCCTATTTTGGACTACGCAGATTGTTGTTACACAAACATTACTGAGGACCAACTCAATAAGCTAGAAAGGTTACAGAACGTTTGCATCAAATTCATCTTTGGTCTACGGAAATTTGATCACGTCTCCGAATATCGGGCGCAACTTAAGTGGCTTACTATTCGACATCGTCGCAACTTGCACATGTTATCTCTTCTTTACTCTATCCTCTATAATCCTCTTCTTCCCGCGTATTTGAAGGAACGGTTCTGTTTTGTGGGTACTGACGTCAGCTATCCACATGAACTGCGGTCACGCTCTGACAACAAACTGTCACTGCCGGTCGCTCATACCCACTTCTATAGCGAATCCTTTACGATGACAGCTGCAAAGCTATGGAATACGCTACCTACCGATATTCGTCAATCTGAGTCAATTTATATATTTAAAAATAGGTGACATAAGTATTATTTATCTATTCAATCTGCGTAAATACTATTTCCTATATTATCATACTATTAGTATTTATTTATTAAGTATTATATTTTATGTACGTAAGTTTTATTTTTATTCTATATGTTTAGTATAACTTTCTGCTATATATATAATTTTATTTATATAATTATTTGGTATATATAATACATATGTATTTATTAAACTTATATATATGTATTTTGTTATATATTATTTGTATTATTTAAAGATTAATTTTTAGTTGTTTAAGAATAAAACATGCTTGTTTGCACCATCCCGTTTCCCACAGACAAATTCTTACTCTAAAGGGTTGTCTGTAAGAGATTGCTTTAAGCAATAAGACCGCGTTTGCACGCTTCTCTTTTTTGTTATATGTTCTTGTAATGTTATGTACACTGTATCTTTTGTCTTTTGTGTGCAATAAAGTGTTTATAAATAAAAAAAAAATAAAAAAATCTAAGAAACTAGAAAGCAAAATGAATTCGAACTTTGTACAGATGGTTGCTCGTTATCATTTGAAAACATTAACTCAGCCAGATCTCTAAAAATTGCTAACTTCTCATCGATTATGCTATTTTTTACATTTATTATTTCACTAAAAAAATATATCTAAGAAACTAGAAACCAAAATGAATTCGAACTTTGTACAGATGGTTGCTCGTTATCATTTGAAAACATTAACTGAGCCAGATCTCTCAAAATATGATAACTTCTCATCGATTATGCTATTTTTTACAGTTATTTTTTCATTTAAAGAAACTAGAAACCAAACTGAATTCGAACTTTGTACAGATGGTTGCTCGTTATCATTTGAAAACATTAACTCAGCCAGATCTCTAAAAATTGCTAACTTCTCATCGATTGTGCTATTTTTTACAGTTATTATTTCATTACAAAAATATATCTAAGAAACTAGAAAGCAAAATGAATTCGAACTTTGTACAGATGGTTGCTCGTTATCATTTGAAAACATTAACTCAGCCAGATCTCTAAAAATTGCTAACTTCTCATCGATTGTGCTATTTTTTACAGTTATTATTTCACTAAAAAAATATATCTAAGAAACTAGAAACCAAAATGAATTCGAATTTTGTACAGATGGTTGCTCGTTATCATTTGAAAACATTAACTCAGCCAGATCTCTAAAAATTGCTAACTTCTCATCGATTGTGCTATTTTTTACAGTTATTATTTCATTCAAAAAATATATCTAGGCGGGTAGGTGTAAAATAAGTGAACTCATGTTTTTTAATGCTCTCGTTTTATTTAATTAAATTAATGAGAAATATGCTGTGAAAGTCTTGTCACTTACCAGTATTACATTCCTTTAATGACAACAATTATAGTCTACACTAAACGCCTATCGCATTCACAATAAAAATTTTCATAAAATTCTTCCAATTGTTCAAACAATACAACAGCAGCAGAACAATGGAGTCCTTGAAACACACAATATTTGAACTCAGAGATCACTTTGATAATAAAATGGCCGAGTTTCAAAAAAATCTTCAAAGTGCTTCCATCCCGGCCACAAGTCCTACTTCCAATATTGCGGCTCAATTCAGTGTCTTCAGAAGTTTTGTTATGGGTGCTCTAGAGGTGCTTCAGTTACAACTTGGGCTTTTGGCTGGCAAGTATGATGAGTTAGAAATGAAATCCCGTAGAAAAATTCTTCTTGTTCAGGGCATTCAGGAAAGCAAATCAGAAAAATTGGTGTCAGGTACCGTTAAGATTCTTTCTGAACATCTAAAAATCCCCGAATTGAAAGTGGAAAATATAAGCCGTTGTCACCGTCTCGGCCGCTCCAGCTCTGACAAGCCACGTGCCGTTCTTATCAAATTCCGAGATATTGACCTTAGAAATAAGGTCTGGTTCAGTAAAACCAATTTGAGGAATACTGGTATTACTATATCTGAATTCCTCACTAAAGAACGTCATGAGGTTTCTGTTGCGGCTCGTCAGCGATTCGGGATCACAAAGTGCTGGACTAGGAACGGCACTGTGGTAGTTTTAGAGTCACATGGCACTAAGAAGAGGATTTCTACGATGGCTGAATTAAAGTCCTTAACTTCATCCACCGACATCAGAGGTAAACACTACTCCTACTGCTTCTACTAGCTGCGGCACCCTGGCATCAAAAGACTTGAAAATCTCCAACATCAGGCCAAAAAGAACCGTCAAAAAGTAATACTTTCTTTTCTTTTGTTTTATGTTATTAATTATCCCTTATCTTTGTGTCATAGTTTTATATTAATTTTGCTTCTGCGGTGTTTGTTTATCTGTTTCATTACGGTTGCAATAATTCTATCCGCTTATCTCTTTATTTATTTATCTTAGTTACTTGTCACAATCACATTGTTCGGTGTGTGCATGTTGTGAGATCTCATTCGAATTATAGAGTAATAATAATTAAATCTCAGTACTTCGACTCGCGATATAATTTATCGAACACAATTCTTTTATTTATTTACCGATACCGACATTCATTATAATGATTGTCAAACTCAAAGGTCAAACTGACAAATGAGATTACAGAGTAAACAAATATTGAGCCATAAACAAAAGCGTTCCGTTTTAAACAGAAATATGGATACCATATATCTACTGTTATTTCTTGATAAAACATAGATATATATTTTGTAAATTAATGTAACTTAATTTATTTGTTTTTTATCAATACCTATTTGTTTTCATTTTAAGCACTTGTCATGTGTTTAAATGTTTAAATGTCATATTGTTTAAATATTCGCTGAATATACCTAACTACTAAGCGAGGAGATTTCATTATTATCTATCCTTTGATTGATTTTTGTGCCTAAATGTTTTTTTTTTTTTTTTATGTTTTTGCTATGCTTTGGTGTTGCTGTTTGCACTGTTTTTGTTCTATTTCATGCATTTAACTATGACCAACTTGTGTTAGTGCTGGTAAGTGTAAGTTTTTGTCTGATAAAATTAGCTTTTACGGGTTATATACATTTGTTTAAATATACATATATATTATTTTTAAATATATTTATTATATATATATATATATTTATATTTATTTAGTATGAGTATTAATAATATTGATCTGAATATTGACTCAGACGATGATAACACTTTTGTATCACTTTCCTCTTCGGCTGACAGTTTTCATAGTACTTACATCCCGCTTTCCTCTTCTCTTGATTCAACCTTCTCTCTTTTCCCAAAAAATTTTAATGTTGTTCATTTGAATGCGCAGAGTATTCCAGCTCACTATCCTGATCTCTTATCTTCCTTTGGCAACTCTAATATTCACGCTATCCTTATCTCCGAAACATTCCTCGAGCCATCTCTTCCTTCTTCCTCCTTCTCATTACCTAACTTTCATCTTATCCGCAATGATCGAACTGGAAAAGGAGGCGGAGGAGTTGCTATTTATTTACGTAACCACATTCCTTTCACTATCCTGAATAAATCCGATTCCCAATACTCTGAATCCGCCGAGCACATACTCATTGAGGTTATATTTGGACACATTAAGGTACTACTCGGTGTTTTTTACAGTCCTTCGCTCCACATAGACTACTTCGACACGTTCGAAAGTCTATTGGAAAATTCCTTGCCTAATGTTAACCATGCTATTATTATGGGCGACTTCAATACCTGCCTTATCAAAAATGACGCTCGTGCCAAGCGCTTATTGAACATAATTAATAGCTCCAATTTAAATTTTCTCCCATCCAATGCCACTCATTACTTTCCCAACTGCATCCCAAGCCAACTTGACCTATCCTTTGTTTCATCCTTGGAGCATGTTGAAATTCACGGACAACTAAGCCTGAACTGAACTGAAGCCTTTTCGTACCATGACCTAATATATCTGTCGTACAAAGTACGTCCGCCGAAAGTTAAACCCACTGTGGTCATGCGTCGAAGCTTCAAACATTTTGACAACGAAAAATTTATGCAGGATCTTAGTGCTATCAATTGGGACTCAATTTTAAACGCTTCTACTATCGATGAGAAACTTGAACTTTTTAACTCCTCTCTAAATGATCTCTTCGATAAACATGCTCCTTTCCGTCCCATCAAGCTCAAACACCTACCTGCACCTTGGTTATCTCAGGACATTCGGAAGTTAATGAAGAAGCGTGACAGAGCTAAATCAAAATTTAAATTAAACCCAACTATTGACAACCTCGTGAAATATAAGAGTTTACGTAATCGGTGCCGTAAAGTATGTAGAGATGCTCAACGTAAATATATACAAGATAAGATTGAGAACAGCAATTCTTCTCAGACATGGAAATTCCTACAATCTCTAGGTATTGGACGACAAGCATCCAGGATCCCTCATACTGTTGATCTCAATGCTCTGAACGGATTTTTTGCTAGTACTGTCCTAATGAACAACAGTGATATAATTAGTACTTTAAATCATTTTAGATCCTTGCCTATTCCTAACAGACCCTCTTTTCACTTTTCCCCAATTACTGCTAGTGACGTTAAGGCCAACATCCTTGCAATAAGATCCGATGCCACGGGATGTGATGGAATCAAACGTAGAATGATACTTGCTGTGTTAGATTATGTTCTCCCTATATTATTTCACATTTTCAATTTCTCCCTTGACCATAATGAATTCCCTTCCACTTGGCGTTTAGCTTATATCCTTCCTATTCCCAAAAACAAAAATCCCATATCTTTCTTTCACTTTCGTCCAATATCTATCCTTCCATTTCTGTCTAAAGTGTTAGAACGTATTGTCCATCTTCAATTAACAAAGTATCTAGCAGAGTACAATGTACTCTCTGATTTCCAATCAGGATTTCGGAGAGGTCATAGTACTACTACTGCCCTACTTAAAGTATGCGACGATATACGTTTTAACATGGACAACAGACATGTTAGTATCCTGGCATTATTGGACTTCAGTAATGCGTTCAATACGGTTGATTTAGATCTCCTGCTGGCAGTGCTTCGGTCGATTAATATCTCTTCCGATGCATGTGAGTGGTTTCGTAGCTACCTGTTTGGTCGTCAGCAATGTGTACGGATTAATAATAAATTATCCAGCCTCCAATCTCTCTCATCTGGTGTTCCTCAAGGCAGTGTCCTCTCTCCACTTTTATTTTCCATTTTTATTAATACTGTATCCCATCTCCTCTCGTCTTCCTTTCATCTTTATGCTGACGACTTGCAGGTCTACGTTTCTGCTCCCTTAACAGGTATCGGAGGGGCTGTTGAGAGGCTGAACCAGGAATTGCATAAAATTTGTACTTGGAGCAAGACGTGCGGGCTTCTTGTAAATCCAGATAAATCGCAGGTCATTATTATTGGCAGCTCCAAACTACTTACTAAAGTTGATTACGCCAACCTACCTGCGATCATCTTTAACAATACGCCTTTATCACTTAGCAGTTCCGTTAAAAACCTTGGTCTTCTTATCGATAATACATTATCCTGGACTGTGCAAGTTGCTGAAGTCAGTAGAAAAGTTTTCGCCACATTTCATTTGTTAAAACGTTGGAAACACTTTCTGCCCATTAAGTCTAAAATCACGTTATGTCAAACTCTTCTACTTCCTATTTTGGACTACGCAGATTGTTGTTACACAAACATTACTGAGGACCAACTCAATAAGCTAGAAAGGTTACAGAACGTTTGCATCAAATTCATCTTTGGTCTACGGAAATTTGATCACGTCTCCGAATATCGGGCGCAACTTAAGTGGCTTACTATTCGACATCGTCGCAACTTGCACATGTTATCTCTTCTTTACTCTATCCTCTATAATCCTCTTCTTCCCGCGTATTTGAAGGAACGGTTCTGTTTTGTGGGTACTGACGTCAGCTATCCACGTGAACTGCGGTCACGCTCTGACAACAAACTGTCACTGCCGTTCGCTCATACCCACTTCTATAGCGAATCCTTTACGATGACAGCTGCAAAGCTATGGAATACGCTACCTACCGATATTCGTCAATCTGAGTCAATTTATATATTTAAAAATAGGTGACATAAGTATTATTTATCTATTCAATCTGCGTAAATACTATTTCCTATATTATCATACTATTAGTATTTATTTATTAAGTATTATATTTTATGTACGTAAGTTTTATTTTTATTCTATATGTTTAGTATAACTTTCTGCTATATATATAATTTTATTTATATAATTATTTGGTATATATAATACATATGTATTTATTAAACTTATATATATATGTATTTTGTTATATATTATTTGTATTATTTAAAGATTAATTTTTAGTTGTTTAAGAATGAAACATGCTTGTTTGCACCATCCCGTTTCCCACAGACAAATTCTTACTCTAAAGGGTTGTCTGTAAGAGATTGCTTTAAGCAATAAGACCGCGTTTGCACGCTTCTCTTTTTTGTTATATGTTCTTGTAATGTTATGTACACTGTATCTTTTGTCTTTTGTGTGCAATAAAGTGTTTATAAATAAAAAAAAAATAAAAAAATCTAAGAAACTAGAAAGCAAAATGAATTCGAACTTTGTACAGATGGTTGCTCGTTATCATTTGAAAACATTAACTGAGCCAGATCTCTCAAAATATGATAACTTCTCATCGATTATGCTATTTTTTACAGTTATTTTTTCATTTAAAGAAACTAGAAACCAAACTGAATTCGAACTTTGTACAGATGGTTGCTCGTTATCATTTGAAAACATTAACTCAGCCAGATCTCTAAAAATTGCTAACTTCTCATCGATTGTGCTATTTTTTACAGTTATTATTTCATTACAAAAATATATCTAAGAAACTAGAAAGCAAAATGAATTCGAACTTTGTACAGATGGTTGCTCGTTATCATTTGAAAACATTAACTCAGCCAGATCTCTAAAAATTGCTAACTTCTCATCGATTGTGCTATTTTTTACAGTTATTATTTCACTAAAAAAATATATCTAAGAAACTAGAAACCAAAATGAATTCGAATTTTGTACAGATGGTTGCTCGTTATCATTTGAAAACATTAACTCAGCCAGATCTCTAAAAATTGCTAACTTCTCATCGATTGTGCTATTTTTTACAGTTATTATTTCATTCAAAAAATATATCTAGGCGGGTAGGTGTAAAATAAGTGAACTCATGTTTTTTAATGCTCTCGTTTTATTTAATTAAATTAATGAGAAATATGCTGTGAAAGTCTTGTCACTTACCAGTATTACATTCCTTTAATGACAACAATTATAGTCTACACTAAACGCCTATCGCATTCACAATAAAAATTTTCATAAAATTCTTCCAATTGTTCAAACAATACAACAGCAGCAGAACAATGGAGTCCTTGAAACACACAATATTTGAACTCAGAGATCACTTTGATAATAAAATGGCCGAGTTTCAAAAAAATCTTCAAAGTGCTTCCATCCCGGCCACAAGTCCTACTTCCAATATTGCGGCTCAATTCAGTGTCTTCAGAAGTTTTGTTATGGGTGCTCTAGAGGTGCTTCAGTTACAACTTGGGCTTTTGGCTGGCAAGTATGATGAGTTAGAAATGAAATCCCGTAGAAAAATTCTTCTTGTTCAGGGCATTCAGGAAAGCAAATCAGAAAAATTGGTGTCAGGTACCGTTAAGATTCTTTCTGAACATCTAAAAATCCCCGAATTGAAAGTGGAAAATATAAGCCGTTGTCACCGTCTCGGCCGCTCCAGCTCTGACAAGCCACGTGCCGTTCTTATCAAATTCCGAGATATTGACCTTAGAAATAAGGTCTGGTTCAGTAAAACCAATTTGAGGAATACTGGTATTACTATATCTGAATTCCTCACTAAAGAACGTCATGAGGTTTCTGTTGCGGCTCGTCAGCGATTCGGGATCACAAAGTGCTGGACTAGGAACGGCACTGTGGTAGTTTTAGAGTCACATGGCACTAAGAAGAGGATTTCTACGATGGCTGAATTAAAGTCCTTAACTTCATCCACCGACATCAGAGGTAAACACTACTCCTACTGCTTCTACTAGCTGCGGCACCCTGGCATCAAAAGACTTGAAAATCTCCAACATCAGGCCAAAAAGAACCGTCAAAAAGTAATACTTTCTTTTCTTTTGTTTTATGTTATTAATTATCCCTTATCTTTGTGTCATAGTTTTATATTAATTTTGCTTCTGCGGTGTTTGTTTATCTGTTTCATTACGGTTGCAATAATTCTATCCGCTTATCTCTTTATTTATTTATCTTAGTTACTTGTCACAATCACATTGTTCGGTGTGTGCATGTTGTGAGATCTCATTCGAATTATAGAGTAATAATAATTAAATCTCAGTACTTCGACTCGCGATATAATTTATCGAACACAATTCTTTTATTTATTTACCGATACCGACATTCATTATAATGATTGTCAAACTCAAAGGTCAAACTGACAAATGAGATTACAGAGTAAACAAATATTGAGCCATAAACAAAAGCGTTCCGTTTTAAACAGAAATATGGATACCATATATCTACTGTTATTTCTTGATAAAACATAGATATATATTTTGTAAATTAATGTAACTTAATTTATTTGTTTTTTATCAATACCTATTTGTTTTCATTTTAAGCACTTGTCATGTGTTTAAATGTTTAAATGTCATATTGTTTAAATATTCGCTGAATATACCTAACTACTAAGCGAGGAGATTTCATTATTATCTATCCTTTGATTGATTTTTGTGCCTAAATGTTTTTTTTTTTTTTTTATGTTTTTGCTATGCTTTGGTGTTGCTGTTTGCACTGTTTTTGTTCTATTTCATGCATTTAACTATGACCAACTTGTGTTAGTGCTGGTAAGTGTAAGTTTTTGTCTGATAAAATTAGCTTTTACGGGTTATATACATTTGTTTAAATATACATATATATTATTTTTAAATATATTTATTATATATATATATATATTTATATTTATTTAGTATGAGTATTAATAATATCGATCTGAATATTGACTCAGACGATGATAACACTTTTGTATCACTTTCCTCTTCGGCTGACAGTTTTCATAGTACTTACATCCCGCTTTCCTCTTCTCTTGATTCAACCTTCTCTCTTTTCCCAAAAAATTTTAATGTTGTTCATTTGAATGCGCAGAGTATTCCAGCTCACTATCCTGATCTCTTATCTTCCTTTGGCAACTCTAATATTCACGCTATCCTTATCTCCGAAACATTCCTCGAGCCATCTCTTCCTTCTTCCTCCTTCTCATTACCTAACTTTCATCTTATCCGCAATGATCGAACTGGAAAAGGAGGCGGAGGAGTTGCTATTTATTTACGTAACCACATTCCTTTCACTATCCTGAATAAATCCGATTCCCAATACTCTGAATCCGCCGAGCACATACTCATTGAGGTTATATTTGGACACATTAAGGTACTACTCGGTGTTTTTTACAGTCCTTCGCTCCACATAGACTACTTCGACACGTTCGAAAGTCTATTGGAAAATTCCTTGCCTAATGTTAACCATGCTATTATTATGGGCGACTTCAATACCTGCCTTATCAAAAATGACGCTCGTGCCAAGCGCTTATTGAACATAATTAATAGCTCCAATTTAAATTTTCTCCCATCCAATGCCACTCATTACTTTCCCAACTGCATCCCAAGCCAACTTGACCTATCCTTTGTTTCATCCTTGGAGCATGTTGAAATTCACGGACAACTAAGCCTGAACTGAACTGAAGCCTTTTCGTACCATGACCTAATATATCTGTCGTACAAAGTACGTCCGCCGAAAGTTAAACCCACTGTGGTCATGCGTCGAAGCTTCAAACATTTTGACAACGAAAAATTTATGCAGGATCTTAGTGCTATCAATTGGGACTCAATTTTAAACGCTTCTACTATCGATGAGAAACTTGAACTTTTTAACTCCTCTCTAAATGATCTCTTCGATAAACATGCTCCTTTCCGTCCCATCAAGCTCAAACACCTACCTGCACCTTGGTTATCTCAGGACATTCGGAAGTTAATGAAGAAGCGTGACAGAGCTAAATCAAAATTTAAATTAAACCCAACTATTGACAACCTCGTGAAATATAAGAGTTTACGTAATCGGTGCCGTAAAGTATGTAGAGATGCTCAACGTAAATATATACAAGATAAGATTGAGAACAGCAATTCTTCTCAGACATGGAAATTCCTACAATCTCTAGGTATTGGACGACAAGCATCCAGGATCCCTCATACTGTTGATCTCAATGCTCTGAACGGATTTTTTGCTAGTACTGTCCTAATGAACAACAGTGATATAATTAGTACTTTAAATCATTTTAGATCCTTGCCTATTCCTAACAGACCCTCTTTTCACTTTTCCCCAATTACTGCTAGTGACGTTAAGGCCAACATCCTTGCAATAAGATCCGATGCCACGGGATGTGATGGAATCAAACGTAGAATGATACTTGCTGTGTTAGATTATGTTCTCCCTATATTATTTCACATTTTCAATTTCTCCCTTGACCATAATGAATTCCCTTCCACTTGGCGTTTAGCTTATATCCTTCCTATTCCCAAAAACAAAAATCCCATATCTTTCTTTCACTTTCGTCCAATATCTATCCTTCCATTTCTGTCTAAAGTGTTAGAACGTATTGTCCATCTTCAATTAACAAAGTATCTAGCAGAGTACAATGTACTCTCTGATTTCCAATCAGGATTTCGGAGAGGTCATAGTACTACTACTGCCCTACTTAAAGTATGCGACGATATACGTTTTAACATGGACAACAGACATGTTAGTATCCTGGCATTATTGGACTTCAGTAATGCGTTCAATACGGTTGATTTAGATCTCCTGCTGGCAGTGCTTCGGTCGATTAATATCTCTTCCGATGCATGTGAGTGGTTTCGTAGCTACCTGTTTGGTCGTCAGCAATGTGTACGGATTAATAATAAATTATCCAGCCTCCAATCTCTCTCATCTGGTGTTCCTCAAGGCAGTGTCCTCTCTCCACTTTTATTTTCCATTTTTATTAATACTGTATCCCATCTCCTCTCGTCTTCCTTTCATCTTTATGCTGACGACTTGCAGGTCTACGTTTCTGCTCCCTTAACAGGTATCGGAGGGGCTGTTGAGAGGCTGAACCAGGAATTGCATAAAATTTGTACTTGGAGCAAGACGTGCGGGCTTCTTGTAAATCCAGATAAATCGCAGGTCATTATTATTGGCAGCTCCAAACTACTTACTAAAGTTGATTACGCCAACCTACCTGCGATCATCTTTAACAATACGCCTTTATCACTTAGCAGTTCCGTTAAAAACCTTGGTCTTCTTATCGATAATACATTATCCTGGACTGTGCAAGTTGCTGAAGTCAGTAGAAAAGTTTTCGCCACATTTCATTTGTTAAAACGTTGGAAACACTTTCTGCCCATTAAGTCTAAAATCACGTTATGTCAAACTCTTCTACTTCCTATTTTGGACTACGCAGATTGTTGTTACACAAACATTACTGAGGACCAACTCAATAAGCTAGAAAGGTTACAGAACGTTTGCATCAAATTCATCTTTGGTCTACGGAAATTTGATCACGTCTCCGAATATCGGGCGCAACTTAAGTGGCTTACTATTCGACATCGTCGCAACTTGCACATGTTATCTCTTCTTTACTCTATCCTCTATAATCCTCTTCTTCCCGCGTATTTGAAGGAACGGTTCTGTTTTGTGGGTACTGACGTCAGCTATCCACGTGAACTGCGGTCACGCTCTGACAACAAACTGTCACTGCCGTTCGCTCATACCCACTTCTATAGCGAATCCTTTACGATGACAGCTGCAAAGCTATGGAATACGCTACCTACCGATATTCGTCAATCTGAGTCAATTTATATATTTAAAAATAGGTGACATAAGTATTATTTATCTATTCAATCTGCGTAAATACTATTTCCTATATTATCATACTATTAGTATTTATTTATTAAGTATTATATTTTATGTACGTAAGTTTTATTTTTATTCTATATGTTTAGTATAACTTTCTGCTATATATATAATTTTATTTATATAATTATTTGGTATATATAATACATATGTATTTATTAAACTTATATATATATGTATTTTGTTATATATTATTTGTATTATTTAAAGATTAATTTTTAGTTGTTTAAGAATGAAACATGCTTGTTTGCACCATCCCGTTTCCCACAGACAAATTCTTACTCTAAAGGGTTGTCTGTAAGAGATTGCTTTAAGCAATAAGACCGCGTTTGCACGCTTCTCTTTTTTGTTATATGTTCTTGTAATGTTATGTACACTGTATCTTTTGTCTTTTGTGTGCAATAAAGTGTTTATAAATAAAAAAAAAATAAAAAAATCTAAGAAACTAGAAAGCAAAATGAATTCGAACTTTGTACAGATGGTTGCTCGTTATCATTTGAAAACATTAACTCAGCCAGATCTCTAAAAATTGCTAACTTCTCATCGATTGTGCTATTTTTTACAGTTATTATTTCACTAAAAAAATATATCTAAGAAACTAGAAACCAAACTGAATTCTAACTTTGTACAGATGGTTGCTCGTTATCATTTGAAAACATTAACTCAGCCAGATCTCTAAAAATTGCTAACTTCTCATCGATTGTGCTATTTTTTACAGTTATTATTTCACTAAAAAAATATATCTAAGAAACTAGAAACCAAAATGAATTCGAACTTTGTACAGATGGTTGCTCGTTATCATTTGAAAACATTAACTCAGCCAGATCGCTAAAAATTGCTAACTTCTCATCGATTGTGCTATTTTTTACAGTTATTATTTCACTAAAAAAATATATCTAAGAAACTAGAAACCAAAATGAATTCGAACTTTGTACAGATGGTTGCTCGTTATCATTTGAAAACATTAACTCAGCCAGATCTCTAAAAATTGCTAACTTCTCATCGATTGTGCTATTTTTTACAGTTATTATTTCATTCAAAAAATATATCTAGGCGGGTAGGTGTAAAATAAGTGAACTCATGTTTTTTAATGCTCTCGTTTTATTTAATTAAATTAATGAGAAATATGCTGTGAAAGTCTTGTCACTTACCAGTATTACATTCCTTTAATGACAACAATTATAGTCTACACTAAACGCCTATCGCATTCACAATAAAAATTTTCATAAAATTCTTCCAATTGTTCAAACAATACAACAGCAGCAGAACAATGGAGTCCTTGAAACACACAATATTTGAACTCAGAGATCACTTTGATAATAAAATGGCCGAGTTTCAAAAAAATCTTCAAAGTGCTTCCATCCCGGCCACAAGTCCTACTTCCAATATTGCGGCTCAATTCAGTGTCTTCAGAAGTTTTGTTATGGGTGCTCTAGAGGGGCTTCAGTTACAACTTGGGCTTTTGGCTGGCAAGTATGATGAGTTAGAAATGAAATCCCGTAGAAAAATTCTTCTTGTCCACGGCATTCAGGAAAGCAAATCAGAAAAATTGGTGTCAGGTACCGTTAAGATTCTTTCTGAACATCTAAAAATCCCCGAATTGAAAGTGGAAGATATAAGCCGTTGTCACCGTCTCGGCCGCTCCAGCTCTGACAAGCCACGTGCCGTTCTTATCAAATTCCGAGATATTGACCTTAGAAATAAGGTCTGGTTCAGTAAAACCAATTTGAGGAATACTGGTATTACTATATCTGAATTCCTCACTAAAGAACGTCATGAGGTTTCTGTTGCGGCTCGTCAGCGATTCGGGATCACAAAGTGCTGGACTAGGAACGGCACTGTGGTAGTTTTAGAGTCACATGGCACTAAGAAGAGGATTTCTACGATGGCTGAATTAAAGTCCTTAACTTCATCCACCGACATCACAGAGGTAAACACTACTCCTACTGCTTCTACTAGCTGCGGCACCCTGGCATCAAAAGACTTGAAAATCTCCAACATCAGGCCAAAAAGAACCGTCAAAAAGTAATACTTTCTTTTCTTTTGTTTTATGTTATTAATTATCCCTTATCTTTGTGTCATAGTTTTATATTAATTTTGCTTCTGCGGTGTTTGTTTATCTGTTTCATTACGGTTGCAATAATTCTATCCGCTTATCTCTTTATTTATTTATCTTAGTTACTTGTCACAATCACATTGTTCGGTGTGTGCATGTTGTGAGATCTCATTCGAATTATAGAGTAATAATAATTAAATCTCAGTACTTCGACTCGCGATATAATTTATCGAACACAATTCTTTTATTTATTTACCGATACCGACATTCATTATAATGATTGTCAAACTCAAAGGTCAAACTGACAAATGAGATTACAGAGTAAACAAATATTGAGCCATAAACAAAAGCGTTCCGTTTTAAACAGAAATATGGATACCATATATCTACTGTTATTTCTTGATAAAACATAGATATATATTTTGTAAATTAATGTAACTTAATTTATTTGTTTTTTATCAATACCTATTTGTTTTCATTTTAAGCACTTGTCATGTGTTTAAATGTTTAAATGTCATATTGTTTAAATATTCGCTGAATATACCTAACTACTAAGCGAGGAGATTTCATTATTATCTATCCTTTGATTGATTTTTGTGCCTAAATGTTTTTTTTTTTTTTTTTATGTTTTTGCTATGCTTTGGTGTTGCTGTTTGCACTGTTTTTGTTCTATTTCATGCATTTAACTATGACCAACTTGTGTTAGTGCTGGTAAGTGTAAGTTTTTGTCTGATAAAATTAGCTTTTACGGGTTATATACATTTGTTTAAATATACATATATATTATTTTTAAATATATTTATTATATATATATATATATTTATATTTATTTAGTATGAGTATTAATAATATTGATCTGAATATTGACTCAGACGATGATAACACTTTTGTATCACTTTCCTCTTCGGCTGACAGTTTTCATAGTACTTACATCCCGCTTTCCTCTTCTCTTGATTCAACCTTCTCTCTTTTCCCAAAAAATTTTAATGTTGTTCATTTGAATGCGCAGAGTATTCCAGCTCACTATCCTGATCTCTTATCTTCCTTTGGCAACTCTAATATTCACGCTATCCTTATCTCCGAAACATTCCTCGAGCCATCTCTTCCTTCTTCCTCCTTCTCATTACCTAACTTTCATCTTATCCGCAATGATCGAACTGGAAAAGGAGGCGGAGGAGTTGCTATTTATTTACGTAACCACATTCCTTTCACTATCCTGAATAAATCCGATTCCCAATACTCTGAATCCGCCGAGCACATACTCATTGAGGTTATATTTGGACACATTAAGGTACTACTCGGTGTTTTTTACAGTCCTTCGCTCCACATAGACTACTTCGACACGTTCGAAAGTCTATTGGAAAATTCCTTGCCTAATGTTAACCATGCTATTATTATGGGCGACTTCAATACCTGCCTTATCAAAAATGACGCTCGTACCAAGCGCTTATTGAACATAATTAATAGCTCCAATTTAAATTTTCTCCCATCCAATGCCACTCATTACTTTCCCAACTGCATCCCAAGCCAACTTGACCTATCCTTTGTTTCATCCTTGGAGCATGTTGAAATTCACGGACAACTAAGCCTGAACTGAACTGAAGCCTTTTCGTACCATGACCTAATATATCTGTCGTACAAAGTACGTCCGCCGAAAGTTAAACCCACTGTGGTCATGCGTCGAAGCTTCAAACATTTTG
Organism: Vanessa tameamea; assembly: GCF_037043105.1. NCBI lineage: Eukaryota > Metazoa > Arthropoda > Insecta > Lepidoptera > Nymphalidae > Vanessa > Vanessa tameamea. The sequence continues at coordinate 115,197 of NC_087340.1, read as the reverse complement.
ACAACGAAAAATTTATGCAGGATCTTAGTGCTATCAATTGGGACTCAATTTTAAACGCTTCTACTATCGATGAGAAACTTGAACTTTTTAACTCCTCTCTAAATGATCTCTTCGATAAACATGCTCCTTTCCGTCCCATCAAGCTCAAACACCTACCTGCACCTTGGTTATCTCAGGACATTCGGAAGTTAATGAAGAAGCGTGACAGAGCTAAATCAAAATTTAAATTAAACCCAACTATTTTCAACCTCGTGAAATATAAGAGTTTACGTAATCGGTGCCGTAAAGTATGTAGAGATGCTCAACGTAAATATATACAAGATAAGATTGAGAACAGCAATTCTTCTCAGACATGGAAATTCCTACAATCTCTAGGTATTGGACGACAAGCATCCAGGATCCCTCATACTGTTGATCTCAATGCTCTGAACGGATTTTTTGCTAGTACTGTCCTAATGAACAACAGTGATATAATTAGTACTTTAAATCATTTTAGATCCTTGCCTATTCCTAACAGACCCTCTTTTCACTTTTCCCCAATTACTGCTAGTGACGTTAAGGCCAACATCCTTGCAATAAGATCCGATGCCACGGGATGTGATGGAATCAAACGTAGAATGATACTTGCTGTGTTAGATTATGTTCTCCCTATATTATTTCACATTTTCAATTTCTCCCTTGACCATAATGAATTCCCTTCCACTTGGCGTTTAGCTTATATCCTTCCTATTCCCAAAAACAAAAATCCCATATCTTTCTTTCACTTTCGTCCAATATCTATCCTTCCATTTATGTCTAAAGTGTTAGAACGTATTGTCCATCTTCAATTAACAAAGTATCTAGCAGAGTACAATGTACTCTCTGATTTCCAATCAGGATTTCGGAGAGGTCATAGTACTACTACTGCCCTACTTAAAGTATGCGACGATATACGTTTTAACATGTACAACAGACATGTTAGTATCCTGGCATTATTGGACTTCAGTAATGCGTTCAATACGGTTGATTTAGATCTCCTGCTGGCAGTGCTTCGGTCGATTAATATCTCTTCCGATGCATGTGAGTGGTTTCGTAGCTACCTGTTTGGTCGTCAGCAATGTGTACGGATTAATAATAAATTATCCAGCCTCCAATCTCTCTCATCTGGTGTTCCTCAAGGCAGTGTCCTCTCTCCACTTTTATTTTCCATTTTTATTAATACTGTATCCCATCTCCTCTCGTCTTCCTTTCATCTTTATGCTGACGACTTGCAGGTCTACGTTTCTGCTCCCTTAACAGGTATCGGAGGGGCTATTGAGAGGCTGAACCAGGAATTGCATAAAATTTGTACTTGGAGCAAGACGTGCGGGCTTCTTGTAAATCCAGATAAATCGCAGGTCATTATTATTGGCAGCTCCAAACTACTTACTAAAGTTGATTACGCCAACCTACCTGCGATCATCTTTAACAATACGCCTTTGTCACTTAGCAGTTCCGTTAAAAACCTTGGTCTTCTTATCGATAATACATTATCCTGGACTGTGCAAGTTGCTGAAGTCAGTAGAAAAGTTTTCGCCACATTTCATTTGTTAAAACGTTGGAAACACTTTCTGCCCATTAAGACTAAAATCACGTTATGTCAAACTCTTCTACTTCCTATTTTGGACTACGCAGATTGTTGTTACACAAACATTACTGGGTACTTTACCCTCTGGGTAAAGTTTTACAAGACGTTTCTTTAATTATCTGGGACGAATGTACCATGATCCATAGAGCTCATGTAGAGGCTCTAGATAGAACTCTCAGAGATATTAGAAGTTGTGATAAAATTATGGGTGGGATTACCGTTATGTTTTCTGGGGATTTTCGACAAACTTTACCGGTAATTTTAAGAGGAACTAGAGCAGACATTGTAAGGTCTTGCCTTAAAAGTTCACCGTTATGGTAATTTGTCCATACCTTAAAACTATCTACGAATATGAGAGCACATTTGGGGGGAGGAAGTACAAATTTTCCTTCAAAGTTACTTTTAATAGGAGATGGAAAAGTACCTCATTCTGAAAATAAAATTGAAATTGATCGCGATTTAGGAGAAAAAGTGACTAGCATAGAGGATTTAATATCAAAAGTTTACCCTAATATCGTCGAAATAGAAAATAAAGATTACCAATGGATGTGTCAAAGGGCAATATTGGCGGCGAGAAATAGTAGCGTTGACGAAATTAACGACCTAATTTTAACCAAACTTCCAGGCGATATAACTACCTACACATCTATTGATAATGTAATGGATCAAGAAGATGCTGTCCATTACCCACAAGAGTTTCTCAATTCTTTAAACCCGAGCGGCCTTCCACCACATTCCCTGAAGTTAAAAATAGGTGCTGCGATAATTTATAGGCCAACTATATGTCGCGTTGTCAAGATCGGGTTGCGGGCAAAATCAGTATGTTCTTCTACCACAAGAAAATAAAACTAAAAATATAATCTACGCTGAAGTACTGTAAAACATATTATTAAATCTTATTGACGATTATAATAACAAAAACCAACGTGAGCAATCAAACGATAATCATGATAGTGTTTCCGACAACTACGCGAACGAAGTCGCGGGCACAGCTAGTCTTTAAATAATACAAATAATATATAACAAAATACATATATATAAGTTTAATAAATACATATGTATTATATATACCAAATAATTATATAAATAAAATTATATATATAGCAGAAAGTTATACTAAACATATAGAATAAAAATAAAACTTACGTACATAAAATATAATACTTAATAAATAAATACTAATAGTATGATAATATAGGAAATAGTATTTACGCAGATTGAATAGATAAATAATACTTATGTCACCTATTTTTAAATATATAAATTGACTCAGATTGACGAATATCGGTAGGTAGCGTATTCCATAGCTTTGCAGCTGTCATCGTAAAGGATTCGCTATAGAAGTGGGTATGAGCGACCGGCAGTGACAGTTTGTTGTCAGAGCGTGACCGCAGTTCATGTGGATAGCTGACGTCAGTACCCACAAAACAGAACCGTTCCTTCAAATACGCGGGAAGAAGAGGATTATAGAGGATAGAGTAAAGAAGAGATAACATGTGCAAGTTGCGACGATGTCGAATAGTAAGCCACTTAAGTTGCGCCCGATATTCGGAGACGTGATCAAATTTCCGTAGACCAAAGATGAATTTGATGCAAACGTTCTGTAACCTTTCTAGCTTATTGAGTTGGTCCTCAGTAATGTTTGTGTAACAACAATCTGCGTAGTCCAAAATAGGAAGTAGAAGAGTTTGACATAACGTGATTTTAGTCTTAATGGGCAGAAAGTGTTTCCAACGTTTTAACAAATGAAATGTGGCGAAAACTTTTCTACTGACTTCAGCAACTTGCACAGTCCAGGATAATGTATTATCGATAAGAAGACCAAGGTTTTTAACGGAACTGCTAAGTGACAAAGGCGTATTGTTAAAGATGATCGCAGGTAGGTTGGCGTAATCAACTTTAGTAAGTAGTTTGGAGCTGCCAATAATAATGACCTGCGATTTATCTGGATTTACAAGAAGCCCGCACGTCTTGCTCCAAGTACAAATTTTATGCAATTCCTGGTTCAGCCTCTCAATAGCCCCTCCGATACCTGTTAAGGGAGCAGAAACGTAGACCTGCAAGTCGTCAAATTGTTTAAAATTATTGTTATTTTTGGAGGCGGTGTCAGCCAAGGTAGGTTTGTAAATATATGATATACTCCAAATTTGTAAATCTGGTCTATCGATAAATACACTTCTTCTTGATGTTTTTTTAAACCCTATACGTACATAGTGGTCCTATATAATGACAGAAAATTGGAATCAAAATTGAGTGTTTAAGCAAACATGTCTACCGTCAGGTATTACAATTCATGAACTTTTCTCCTAATCCAAGACAAAGAAAAGTCATTCAGATTTACTATTACATTTCCTGTTGAACGTTTTGTTTGTTTTGGCAGAGTATGAATTTTGTTTGTGATTTATTTATTTACAATTGACTTTTTCTTTTGTCTTACATCCAGATGTCGATACACCTGCATCGAATTGTTAACAAAAAAAATATTCGCAATCGTACACTATTGTACAATATTTCTTTTATGTTTAAGAAAAGGGTTGTCATAATTGACCGTATAACAATAAGCAATAAAAACACAGATGTTGGTAATTATTAAATTTTATGGCGACCTTTAAGATTTACACTGATGACAAAGAACAATTACTTTTTATGATAGTGAATATATATTATCTATTTGTTTGGGAGGGGGGAGCTCTTAAAAGGACGTGTCGGGCACGGTGTTGTAGTGGTGGCAAAGTGAATATACCTAAAATTCCAGAACCAACGTCAGTTTTTAAAGAACTGATATCAGGCTCAAATCCATCCTCAAAGCATTTCTTAAATCACTCAAGGCAGTATAATACACTTTTTCAAATGACTTCATTTGGTGCGAAAGAAATTCGTGAGGGAAACTTTATGCCTACTTTCAAAATCCAGGGACAAGTTTATCATTTGATCGGTAATTTACTTCCAGCTGAAGGTGCACAAGCCGAATTTTTGCAAATATATTTTGTGTCTCATGCAGATCAGATATCCTTGCGCTCAAACATAAACCCAACCTTGCAAATTGATCTTATCGACGCTCTCCAAACATATCTTCACGATCATAATACGTATATTCAGAGTTTTAAATACAATCTCGAAAATAGATCAACGCATGATTTGAAACTTATTATTCATGCTGATGTGAAACCTCCTAACGAGCATCGAGGTCGGTATAATGCGCCAATAGTAGATGAAGTAGCTGTTCTTTTAATAGATGAAGATAAAGGTTCCCGAGATATTGTGTTGAATAATAGAGAAGGCCGACTTCAACGAGTTTCTGAAACTCATAGATCGTACGACCCACTTCAATATCCTTTACTATTCCCCTTTGGAAGTGACGGATACTGTATAAATATTCCACAGCAGAATACTGCTGCTAGATCTAAAACAATATCGTGTATGCAGTTTTATGCATTTAGACTCATGGTAAGAATAAATGACTTTAACAGCTTTCATTACTTCAAAGGATTATTCAACCAATGCGTAATGAAAATCAGGATATAACATTAGCCTATACTGATAACGTATACAATGATGGACTTATCTTAATTGAAGATAAAATTCATGAAATTTCAGATAAATCATTGACTGATTTTGGGCTTCCTGCATCTAAAAGGAATAATTCACATAATAATTTAGATCCTTTAGAAGTAGCACTACGGAAGCCGTATGATGTAAATGAATTAAATCAGTATATTACTGAAAATGAACCAAAATTAGTTAATGACCAGGTGACGGCGTACAATCGTGTTATGTGCAGTATTCGTTTTAACGAAGGAAAAATATTTTTTTTGGATGCTCCAGGTGGAACTGGAAAGACTTTTATTACTAATCTCATATTAGCAAAAGTAAGGTCTCAGGGAAAAATAGCCTTGGTAGTTGCGTCGTCGGGAATTGCGGCAACTTTATTAGCAGGTGGACGCACAGCTCATTCCACTTTTAAACTGCCTCTAACTGTTTCTTTACAAAAAGATAGCGTGTGCTCTATTCGCAAAAATGGCCCTCTGGGTAAAGTTTTACAAGACGTTTCTTTAATTATCTGGGACGAATGTACCATGATCCATTCAATCCATCCAATGTATCGCTCGCCATTTTGAACTTTTTTACGTGTGTAATGTAATTTTTATACCTTATTTATACTGTGAAACGTTTGAATTGTTTACTTGCAAAGTACGAAGGAATGTTCATTGAAATTTTATCTTATATCGTAAGTTAAAACTATAGCAGATTATGATTTAAATGTAATCGATTTTAAACGATAAAAAATAATGAGCAAATAAGCTGATAACAAAACCTAATTTTGATAAATAATTTAACTATTAAGAATGTTAATTTTTTTAAGTCGTTATGTGCAATGCTACTTCCCAGAACTACACCCGCGGGTGAGAGTGGCGAGCGCGGCGGCGGGGCTGACCCGCCTCCCCCTCATCCGCCGCCGCGCCCCGCCTGCTAGCACACTCTTAACAAATAGACGTATAGTGTCACGGACTTTTTTTTATTATTAAAAGAGGAATATATCTTTTATACACATTTTTTGAGTAACTTAAAACGTTTATGCTGCGCACGCATCGAAAGTCCATAAATGTGAATAATTTCCCCCGTTTTTGCAACATTTCTCACTGTCGCTGCGCTCCTATTGGTCGCAGCGTAATGTTATATAGCCTAAAGCCTTCCTCTATAAATGGACTATTCAACAAAAAAAGAATTTTTCAAATCGGACCAGTAGTTCCTGAGATTAGCGCGTTTAAACAAACAAACAAACAAACAAACAAACAAACAAACAAACTCTTCCGCTTTATATATTAGTATAGATAGATAGATGTTTAGTATAACTTTCTGCTATATATATAATTTTATTTATATAATTATTTGGTATATATAATACATATGTATTTATTAAACTTATATATATGTATTTTGTTATATATTATTTGTATTATTTAAAGATTAATTTTTAGTTGTTTAAGAATAAAACATGCTTGTTTGCACCATCCCGTTTCCCACAGACAAATTCTTACTCTAAAGGGTTGTCTGTAAGAGATTGCTTTAAGCAATAAGACCGCGTTTGCACGCTTCTCTTTTTTGTTATATGTTCTTGTAATGTTATGTACACTGTATCTTTTGTCTTTTGTGTGCAATAAAGTGTTTATAAATAAAAAAAAAATAAAAAAATCTAAGAAACTAGAAAGCAAAATGAATTCGAACTTTGTACAGATGGTTGCTCGTTATCATTTGAAAACATTAACTCAGCCAGATCTCTAAAAATTGCTAACTTCTCATCGATTGTGCTATTTTTTACAGTTATTATTTCATTAAAAAAATATATCTAAGAAACTAGAAACCAAAATGAATTCGAACTTTGTACAGATGGTTGGTCGTTATCATTTGAAAACATTAACTCAGCCAGATCTCTAAAAATTGCTAACTTCTCATCGATTGTGCTATTTTTTACAGTTATTATTTCACTAAAAAAATATATCTAAGAAACTAGAAACCAAAATGAATTCGAACTTTGTACAGATGGTTGCTCGTTATCATTTGAAAACATTAACTCAGCCAGATCTCTAAAAATTGCTAACTTCTCATCGATTGTGCTATTTTTTACAGTTATTATTTCATTAAAAAAATATATCTAAGAAACTAGAAACCAAAATGAATTCGAACTTTGTACAGATGGTTGGTCGTTATCATTTGAAAACATTAACTCAGCCAGATCTCTAAAAATTGCTAACTTCTCATCGATTGTGCTATTTTTTACAGTTATTATTTCACTAAAAAAATATATCTAAGAAACTAGAAACCAAAATGAAATCGAACTTTGTACAGATGGTTGCTAGTTCTCATTTGAAAACATTAACTGAGCCAGATCTCTAAAAATTGCTAACTTCTCATCGATTGTGCTATTTTTTACAGTTATTATTTCATTAAAAAAATATATCTAAGAAACTAGAAACCAAAATGAATTCGAACTTTGTACAGATGGTTGCTCGTTATCATTTGAAAACATTAACTCAGCCAGATCGCTAAAAATTGCTAACTTCTCATCGATTGTGCTATTTTTTACAGTTATTATTTCACTAAAAAAATATATCTAAGAAACTAGAAACCAAAATGAATTCGAACTTTGTACAGATGGTTGCTCGTTATCATTTGAAAACATTAACTCAGCCAGATCTCTAAAAATTGCTAACTTCTCATCGATTGTGCTATTTTTTACAGTTATTATTTCATTCAAAAAATATATCTAGGCGGGTAGGTGTAAAATAAGTGAACTCATGTTTTTTAATGCTCTCGTTTTATTTAATTAAATTAATGAGAAATATGCTGTGAAAGTCTTGTCACTTACCAGTATTACATTCCTTTAATGACAACAATTATAGTCTACACTAAACGCCTATCGCATTCACAATAAAAATTTTCATAAAATTCTTCCAATTGTTCAAACAATACAACAGCAGCAGAACAATGGAGTCCTTGAAACACACAATATTTGAACTCAGAGATCACTTTGATAATAAAATGGCCGAGTTTCAAAAAAATCTTCAAAGTGCTTCCATCCCGGCCACAAGTCCTACTTCCAATATTGCGGCTCAATTCAGTGTCTTCAGAAGTTTTGTTATGGGTGCTCTAGAGGGGCTTCAGTTACAACTTGGGCTTTTGGCTGGCAAGTATGATGAGTTAGAAATGAAATCCCGTAGAAAAATTCTTCTTGTCCACGGCATTCAGGAAAGCAAATCAGAAAAATTGGTGTCAGGTACCGTTAAGATTCTTTCTGAACATCTAAAAATCCCCGAATTGAAAGTGGAAGATATAAGCCGTTGTCACCGTCTCGGCCGCTCCAGCTCTGACAAGCCACGTGCCGTTCTTATCAAATTCCGAGATATTGACCTTAGAAATAAGGTCTGGTTCAGTAAAACCAATTTGAGGAATACTGGTATTACTATATCTGAATTCCTCACTAAAGAACGTCATGAGGTTTCTGTTGCGGCTCGTCAGCGATTCGGGATCACAAAGTGCTGGACTAGGAACGGCACTGTGGTAGTTTTAGAGTCACATGGCACTAAGAAGAGGATTTCTACGATGGCTGAATTAAAGTCCTTAACTTCATCCACCGACATCACAGAGGTAAACACTACTCCTACTGCTTCTACTAGCTGCGGCACCCTGGCATCAAAAGACTTGAAAATCTCCAACATCAGGCCAAAAAGAACCGTCAAAAAGTAATACTTTCTTTTCTTTTGTTTTATGTTATTAATTATCCCTTATCTTTGTGTCATAGTTTTATATTAATTTTGCTTCTGCGGTGTTTGTTTATCTGTTTCATTACGGTTGCAATAATTCTATCCGCTTATCTCTTTATTTATTTATCTTAGTTACTTGTCACAATCACATTGTTCGGTGTGTGCATGTTGTGAGATCTCATTCGAATTATAGAGTAATAATAATTAAATCTCAGTACTTCGACTCGCGATATAATTTATCGAACACAATTCTTTTATTTATTTACCGATACCGACATTCATTATAATGATTGTCAAACTCAAAGGTCAAACTGACAAATGAGATTACAGAGTAAACAAATATTGAGCCATAAACAAAAGCGTTCCGTTTTAAACAGAAATATGGATACCATATATCTACTGTTATTTCTTGATAAAACATAGATATATATTTTGTAAATTAATGTAACTTAATTTATTTGTTTTTTATCAATACCTATTTGTTTTCATTTTAAGCACTTGTCATGTGTTTAAATGTTTAAATGTCATATTGTTTAAATATTCGCTGAATATACCTAACTACTAAGCGAGGAGATTTCATTATTATCTATCCTTTGATTGATTTTTGTGCCTAAATGTTTTTTTTTTTTTTTTTATGTTTTTGCTATGCTTTGGTGTTGCTGTTTGCACTGTTTTTGTTCTATTTCATGCATTTAACTATGACCAACTTGTGTTAGTGCTGGTAAGTGTAAGTTTTTGTCTGATAAAATTAGCTTTTACGGGTTATATACATTTGTTTAAATATACATATATATTATTTTTAAATATATTTATTATATATATATATATATTTATATTTATTTAGTATGAGTATTAATAATATTGATCTGAATATTGACTCAGACGATGATAACACTTTTGTATCACTTTCCTCTTCGGCTGACAGTTTTCATAGTACTTACATCCCGCTTTCCTCTTCTCTTGATTCAACCTTCTCTCTTTTCCCAAAAAATTTTAATGTTGTTCATTTGAATGCGCAGAGTATTCCAGCTCACTATCCTGATCTCTTATCTTCCTTTGGCAACTCTAATATTCACGCTATCCTTATCTCCGAAACATTCCTCGAGCCATCTCTTCCTTCTTCCTCCTTCTCATTACCTAACTTTCATCTTATCCGCAATGATCGAACTGGAAAAGGAGGCGGAGGAGTTGCTATTTATTTACGTAACCACATTCCTTTCACTATCCTGAATAAATCCGATTCCCAATACTCTGAATCCGCCGAGCACATACTCATTGAGGTTATATTTGGACACATTAAGGTACTACTCGGTGTTTTTTACAGTCCTTCGCTCCACATAGACTACTTCGACACGTTCGAAAGTCTATTGGAAAATTCCTTGCCTAATGTTAACCATGCTATTATTATGGGCGACTTCAATACCTGCCTTATCAAAAATGACGCTCGTGCCAAGCGCTTATTGAACATAATTAATAGCTCCAATTTAAATTTTCTCCCATCCAATGCCACTCATTACTTTCCCAACTGCATCCCAAGCCAACTTGACCTATCCTTTGTTTCATCCTTGGAGCATGTTGAAATTCACGGACAACTAAGCCTGAACTGAACTGAAGCCTTTTCGTACCATGACCTAATATATCTGTCGTACAAAGTACGTCCGCCGAAAGTTAAACCCACTGTGGTCATGCGTCGAAGCTTCAAACATTTTGACAACGAAAAATTTATGCAGGATCTTAGTGCTATCAATTGGGACTCAATTTTAAACGCTTCTACTATCGATGAGAAACTTGAACTTTTTAACTCCTCTCTAAATGATCTCTTCGATAAACATGCTCCTTTCCGTCCCATCAAGCTCAAACACCTACCTGCACCTTGGTTATCTCAGGACATTCGGAAGTTAATGAAGAAGCGTGACAGAGCTAAATCAAAATTTAAATTAAACCCAACTATTGACAACCTCGTGAAATATAAGAGTTTACGTAATCGGTGCCGTAAAGTATGTAGAGATGCTCAACGTAAATATATACAAGATAAGATTGAGAACAGCAATTCTTCTCAGACATGGAAATTCCTACAATCTCTAGGTATTGGACGACAAGCATCCAGGATCCCTCATACTGTTGATCTCAATGCTCTGAACGGATTTTTTGCTAGTACTGTCCTAATGAACAACAGTGATATAATTAGTACTTTAAATCATTTTAGATCCTTGCCTATTCCTAACAGACCCTCTTTTCACTTTTCCCCAATTACTGCTAGTGACGTTAAGGCCAACATCCTTGCAATAAGATCCGATGCCACGGGATGTGATGGAATCAAACGTAGAATGATACTTGCTGTGTTAGATTATGTTCTCCCTATATTATTTCACATTTTCAATTTCTCCCTTGACCATAATGAATTCCCTTCCACTTGGCGTTTAGCTTATATCCTTCCTATTCCCAAAAACAAAAATCCCATATCTTTCTTTCACTTTCGTCCAATATCTATCCTTCCATTTCTGTCTAAAGTGTTAGAACGTATTGTCCATCTTCAATTAACAAAGTATCTAGCAGAGTACAATGTACTCTCTGATTTCCAATCAGGATTTCGGAGAGGTCATAGTACTACTACTGCCCTACTTAAAGTATGCGACGATATACGTTTTAACATGGACAACAGACATGTTAGTATCCTGGCATTATTGGACTTCAGTAATGCGTTCAATACGGTTGATTTAGATCTCCTGCTGGCAGTGCTTCGGTCGATTAATATCTCTTCCGATGCATGTGAGTGGTTTCGTAGCTACCTGTTTGGTCGTCAGCAATGTGTACGGATTAATAATAAATTATCCAGCCTCCAATCTCTCTCATCTGGTGTTCCTCAAGGCAGTGTCCTCTCTCCACTTTTATTTTCCATTTTTATTAATACTGTATCCCATCTCCTCTCGTCTTCCTTTCATCTTTATGCTGACGACTTGCAGGTCTACGTTTCTGCTCCCTTAACAGGTATCGGAGGGGCTATTGAGAGGCTGAACCAGGAATTGCATAAAATTTGTACTTGGAGCAAGACGTGCGGGCTTCTTGTAAATCCAGATAAATCGCAGGTCATTATTATTGGCAGCTCCAAACTACTTACTAAAGTTGATTACGCCAACCTACCTGCGATCATCTTTAACAATACGCCTTTGTCACTTAGCAGTTCCGTTAAAAACCTTGGTCTTCTTATCGATAATACATTATCCTGGACTGTGCAAGTTGCTGAAGTCAGTAGAAAAGTTTTCGCCACATTTCATTTGTTAAAACGTTGGAAACACTTTCTGCCCATTAAGACTAAAATCACGTTATGTCAAACTCTTCTACTTCCTATTTTGGACTACGCAGATTGTTGTTACACAAACATTACTGAGGACCAACTCAATAAGCTAGAAAGGTTACAGAACGTTTGCATCAAATTCATCTTTGGTCTACGGAAATTTGATCACGTCTCCGAATATCGGGCGCAACTTAAGTGGCTTACTATTCGACATCGTCGCAACTTGCACATGTTATCTCTTCTTTACTCTATCCTCTATAATCCTCTTCTTCCCGCGTATTTGAAGGAACGGTTCTGTTTTGTGGGTACTGACGTCAGCTATCCACATGAACTGCGGTCACGCTCTGACAACAAACTGTCACTGCCGGTCGCTCATACCCACTTCTATAGCGAATCCTTTACGATGACAGCTGCAAAGCTATGGAATACGCTACCTACCGATATTCGTCAATCTGAGTCAATTTATATATTTAAAAATAGGTGACATAAGTATTATTTATCTATTCAATCTGCGTAAATACTATTTCCTATATTATCATACTATTAGTATTTATTTATTAAGTATTATATTTTATGTACGTAAGTTTTATTTTTATTCTATATGTTTAGTATAACTTTCTGCTATATATATAATTTTATTTATATAACTAGCTGTGCCCGCGACTTCGTTCGCGTAGCTGTCGGAAACACTATCATGTTTATCGTTTGATTGCTCACGTTGGTTTTTGTTATTATAATCGTCAATAAGATTTAATAATATGTTTTACAGTACTTTAGCGTATATTATATTTTTAGTTTTATTTTCTTGTGGTAGAAGAACATACTGATTTTGCCCGCAACCCGATCTTGACAACGCGACATATAGTTGGCCGTGTGAAAAGCAGTCTTGACGTAAATCGATTCCTACATGTTTAAATGTTTGGCCCTGTGATTTATTAATGGTTACGGCAAAAGATAACTTAATGGGAAATTGAATTCTTTTAAAATTAAAAGGTAAATCATTTGGAATCATTGGGATGCGAGGTATAAGCACTGTTTGACCAACTGCCGGACCAGTCAAAACTGTTGCAACGATCACGTTATTGCGAAGGAATTTTACTTGAAGGCGGGTCCCGTTACATAAATTTGGTGGTTTAAGATTTCTGAGTAAAATTATCGCAGCACCTATTTTTAACTTCAGGGAATGTGGTGGAAGGCCGCTCGGGTTTAAAGAATTGAGAAACTCTTGTGGGTAATGGACAGCATCTTCTTGATCCATTACATTATCAATAGATGTGTAGGTAGTTATATCGCCTGGAAGTTTGGTTAAAATTAGGTCGTTAATTTCGTCAACGCTACTATTTCGCGCCGCCAATATTGCCCTTTGACACATCCATTGGTAATCTTTATTTTCTATTTCGACGATATTAGGGTAAACTTTTGATATTAAATCCTCTATGCTAGTCACTTTTTCTCCTAAATCGCGATCAATTTCAATTTTATTTTCAGAATGAGGTACTTTTCCATCTCCTATTAAAAGTAACTTTGAAGGAAAATTTGTACTTCCTCCCCCCAAATGTGCTCTCATATTCGTAGATAGTTTTAAGGTATGGACAAATTTCCATAACTGTGAACTTTTAAGGCAAGACCTTACAATGTCTGCTCTAGTTCCTCTTAAAATTACCGGTAAAGTTTGTCTAAATAAATTACCAACATCTGTGTTTTTATTGCTTATTGTTATACGGTCAATTATGACAACCCTTTTCTTAAACATAAAAGAAATATTGTACAATAGTGTACGATTGCGAATATTTTTTTTGTTAACAATTCGATGCAGGTGTATCGACATCTGGATGTAAGACAAAAGAAAAAGTCAATTGTAAATAAATAAATCACAAACAAAATTCATACTCTGCCAAAACAAACAAAACGTTCAACAGGAAATGTAATAGTAAATCTGAACGACTTTTCTTTGTCTTGGATTAGGAGAAAAGTTCATGAATTGTAATACCTGACGGTAGACATGTTTGCTTAAACACTCAATTTTGATTCCAATTTTCTGTCATTATATAGGACCACTATGTACGTATAGGGTTTAAAAAAACATCAAGAAGAAGTGTATTTATCGATAGACCAGATTTACAAATTTGGAGTATATCATATATTTACAAACCTACCTTGGCTGACACCGCCTCCAAAAATAACAATAATTTTAACTATAATATATTATCGTAATAACTTTGCTGACTTTTAAATAGTCTAAATATTTTTAATTTCATTTTACATAGTATAAATCTAAAAAATATTGTGATCATTGTTTGTTATTCATAGGTTTGTGTTAAGTTAGATTTAAAGTGGGTAGGTACATACTTATCTCCTTGCGTGGAAACACAGAACGTACCTACATATTGGTAAGTAGAATAAGTTACTTGATTATTAAGTTGTAGAATAATAAGCAATTATTTTTTACTTTTTAGAGCATATTATTTTTTTTCTCTTTTGAAGTCGGTTTTTTTTTGTCAAAATTTTTGTTTCTAAAAGATTCGGCCGAGTATCGCTAACGTGCTCCTTAGAATTGTTCCGTTCCCTTCCGTACCGTTACTTTGTCATGGATCCTATGCTCAGAACCTTACCAAACTTTCACCATAGTACCCTTGAAGTATATCCTTTATAATAAAAAAAGAATCATTAAAATTGGTTGGCACAATTTTGAGTTATTCACCTATTTATCGCGCACATACATAATGCACATTTAAGACTTATATCGTTTTCATAAGGATACCATCATCGTAACAGGATAAAATTAAAATGGGGCCCCACGGGAAGCACTACCTTTCAAACAAAAAAAAATTATCAAAATCCAGTGAAAAGTTATGAGGTAACAGACATATAAAAAAAAATACAGACGAATTGATAACCTCCTCCTTTTTGAAGTCGGTTGAAAACAAACAATATTAACTTAAACGTAATAAGATAAACAAACCGAACAATAAGAAGTTTAGATTGTTTCTCCTTTGGTGTTATTATTTCATAAGGTGATTATAGTACAACCGTGTTGAACATGCTTGAACGTAATAGAAATTACTTGAAATATTGAACTACTAATTTATTTGTGTAGTCATTTTAAACGATATTCACCTATTTGCTTATTTGCATAATTTATTTTGTGATGATTAATCTGCATCGGTGAAAGTATCGCTCGCCATTTTGAACTTTTTTACGTGTGTAATGTAATTTTTATACCTTATTTATACCGTGAAACGTTTGAATTGTTTACTTGCAAAGTACGAAGGAATGTTCATTGAAATTTTATCTTATATCGTAAGTTAAAACTACAGCAGATTATGATTTAAATGTAACCGATTTTAAACGATAAAAAATAATGAGCAAATAAGCTGATAACAAAACCTAATTTTGATAAATAATTTAACTATTAAGAATGTTAATTTTTTTAAGTCGTCATGTGCATTGCTACTTCGCAAAACTACACCCGCGGGTGAGAGTGGCGAGCGCGGCGGCGGGGCTGACCCGCCTCCCCCTCATCCGCCGCCGCGCCCCGCCTGCTAGCACACTCTTAACAAATAGACATATAGTGTCACGGACTTTTTTTTTATTATTAAAAGAGGAATATATCTTTCATACACATTTTTTGAGTAACTTAAAACGTTTATGCTGCGCACGCATCGAAAGTCCATAAATGTGAATAATTTTCCCCGTTTTTGCAACATTTCTCACTGTCGCTGCGCTCCTATTGGTCGCAGCGTAATGTTATATAGCCTAAAGCCTTCCTCTATAATTGGACTATTCAACAAAAAAAGAATTTTTCAAATCGGACCAGTAGTTCCTGAGATTAGCGCGTTTAAACAAACAAACAAACAAACTCTTCCGCTTTATATATTAGTATAGATTATTTGGTATATATAATACATATGTATTTATTAAACTTATATATATGTATTTTGTTATATATTATTTGTATTATTTAAAGACTAGCTGTGCCCGCGACTTCGTTCGCGTAGTTGTCGGAAACACTATCATGATTATCGTTTGATTGCTCACGTTGGTTTTTGTTATTATAATCGTCAATAAGATTTAATAATATGTTTTACAGTACTTCAGCGTAGATTATATTTTTAGTTTTATTTTCTTGTGGTAGAAGAACATACTGATTTTGCCCGCAACCCGATCTTGACAACGCGACATATAGTTGGCCTATAAATTATCGCAGCACCTATTTTTAACTTCAGGGAATGTGGTGGAAGGCCGCTCGGGTTTAAAGAATTGAGAAACTCTTGTGGGTAATGGACAGCATCGTCTTGATCCATTACATTATCAATAGATGTGTAGGTAGTTATATCGCCTGGAAGTTTGGTTAAAATTAGGTCGTTAATTTCGTCAACGCTACTATTTCTCGCCGCCAATATTGCCCTTTGACACATCCATTGGTAATCTTTATTTTCTATTTCGACGATATTAGGGTAAACTTTTGATATTAAATCCTCTATGCTAGTCACTTTTTCTCCTAAATCGCGATCAATTTCAATTTTATTTTCAGAATGAGGTACTTTTCCATCTCCTATTAAAAGTAACTTTGAAGGAAAATTTGTACTTCCTCCCCCCAAATGTGCTCTCATATTCGTAGATAGTTTTAAGGTATGGACAAATTACCATAACGGTGAACTTTTAAGGCAAGACCTTACAATGTCTGCTCTAGTTCCTCTTAAAATTACCGGTAAAGTTTGTCGAAAATCCCCAGAAAACATAACGGTAATCCCACCCATAATTTTATCACAACTTCTAATATCTCTGAGAGTTCTATCTAGAGCCTCTACATGAGCTCTATGGATCATGGTACATTCGTCCCAGATAATTAAAGAAACGTCTTGTAAAACTTTACCCAGAGGGCGATTTTTGCGAATAGAGCACACGCTATCTTTTTGTAAAGAAACAGTTAGAGGCAGTTTAAAAGTGGAATGAGCTGTGCGTCCACCTGCTAATAAAGTTGCCGCAATTCCCGACGACGCAACTACCAAGGCTATTTTTCCCTGAGACCTTACTTTTGCTAATATGAGATTAGTAATAAAAGTCTTTCCAGTTCCACCTGGAGCATCCAAAAAAAATATTTTTCCTTCGTTAAAACGAATACTGCACATAACACGATTGTACGCCGTCACCTGGTCATTAACTAATTTTGGTTCATTTTCAGTAATATACTGATTTAATTCATTTACATCATACGGCTTCCGTAGTGCTACTTCTAAAGGATCTAAATTATTATGTGAATTATTCCTTTTAGATGCAGGAAGCCCAAAATCAGTCAATGATTTATCTGAAATTTCATGAATTTTATCTTCAATTAAGATAAGTCCATCATTGTATACGTTATCAGTATAGGCTAATGTTATATCCTGATTTTCATTACGCATTGGTTGAATAATCCTTTGAAGTAATGAAAGCTGTTAAAGTCATTTATTCTTACCATGAGTCTAAATGCATAAAACTGCATACACGATATTGTTTTAGATCTAGCAGCAGTATTCTGCTGTGGAATATTTATACAGTATCCGTCACTTCCAAAGGGGAACAGTAAAGGATATTGAAGTGGGTCGTACGATCTATGAGTTTCAGAAACTCGTTGAAGTCGGCCTTCTCTATTATTCAACACAATATCTCGGGAACCTTTATCTTCATCTATTAAAAGAACAGCTACTTCATCTACTATTGGCGCATTATACCGACCTCGATGCTCGTTAGGAGGTTTCACATCAGCATGAATAATAAGTTTCAAATCATGCGTTGATCTATTTTCGAGATTGTATTTAAAACTCTGAATATACGTATTATGATCGTGAAGATATGTTTGGAGAGCGTCGATAAGATCAATTTGCAAGGTTGGGTTTATGTTTGAGCGCAAGGATATCTGATCTGCATGAGACACAAAATATATTTGCAAAAATTCGGCTTGTGCACCTTCAGCTGGAAGTAAATTACCGATCAAATGATAAACTTGTCCCTGGATTTTGAAAGTAGGCATAAAGTTTCCCTCACGAATTTCTTTCGCACCAAATGAAGTCATTTGAAAAAGTGTATTATACTGCCTTGAGTGATTTAAGAAATGCTTTGAGGATGGATTTGAGCCTGATATCAGTTCTTTAAAAACTGACGTTGGTTCTGGAATTTTAGGTATATTCACTTTGCCACCACTACAACACCGTGCCCGACACGTCCTTTTAAGAGCTCTCCCCTCCCAAACAAATAGATAATATATATTCACTATCATAAAAAGTAATTGTTCTTTGTCATCAGTGTAAATCTTAAAGGTCGCCATAAAATTTAATAATTACCAACATCTGTGTTTTTATTGCTTATTGTTATACGGTCAATTATGACAACCCTTTTCTTAAACATAAAAGAAATATTGTACAATAGTGTACGATTGCGAATATTTTTTTTGTTAACAATTCGATGCAGGTGTATCGACATCTGGATGTAAGACAAAAGAAAAAGTCAATTGTAAATAAATAAATCACAAACAAAATTCATACTCTGCCAAAACAAACAAAACGTTCAACAGGAAATGTAATAGTAAATCTGAATGACTTTTCTTTGTCTTGGATTAGGAGAAAAGTTCATGAATTGTAATACCTGACGGTAGACATGTTTGCTTAAACACTCAATTTTGATTCCAATTTTCTGTCATTATATAGGACCACTATGTACGTATAGGGTTTAAAAAAACATCAAGAAGAAGTGTATTTATCGATAGACCAGATTTACAAATTTGGAGTATATCATATATTTACAAACCTACCTTGACTGACACCGCCTCCAAAAATAACAATAATTTTAACTATAATATATTATCGTAATAACTTTGCTGACTTTTAAATAGTCTAAATATTTTTAATTTCATTTTACATAGTATAAATCTAAAAAATATTGTGATCATTGTTTGTTATTCATAGGTTTGTGTTAAGTTAGATTTAAAGTGGGTAGGTACATACTTATCTCCTTGCGTGGAAACACAGAACGTACCTACATATTGGTAAGTAGAATAAGTTACTTGATTATTAAGTTGTAGAATAATAAGCAATTATTTTTTACTTTTTAGAGCATATTATTTTTTTTCTCTTTTGAAGTCGGTTTTTTTTTGTCAAAATTTTTGTTTCTAAAAGATTCGGCCGATTATCGCTAACGTGCTCCTTAGAATTGTTCCGTTCCCTTCCGTACCGTTACTTTGTCATGGATCCTATGCTCAGAACCTTACCAAACTTTCACCATAGTACCCTTGAAGTATATCCTTTATAATAAAAAAAGAATCATTAAAATTGGTTGGCACAATTTTGAGTTATTCACCTATTTATCGCGCACATACATAATGCACATTTAAGACTTATATCGTTTTCATAGGGATACCATCATCGTAACAGGATAAAATTAAAATGGGGCCCCACGGGAAGCACTACCTTTCAAACAAAAAAAAATTATCAAAATCCAGTGAAAAGTTATGAGGTAACAGACATATAAAAAAAAAAATACAGACGAATTGATAACCTCCTCCTTTTTGAAGTCGGTTGAAAACAAACAATATTAACTTAAACGTAATAAGATAAACAAACCGAACAATAAGAAGTTTAGATTGTTTCTCCTTTGGTGTTATTATTTCATAAGGTGATTATAGTACAACCGTGTTGAATATGCTTGAACGTAATAGAAATTACTTGAAATATTGAACTACTAATTTATTTGTGTAGTCATTTTAAACGATATTCACCTATTTGCTTATTTGCATAATTTATTTTCTCAGTGATGATTAATCTGCATCGGTGAAAGTATCGCTCGCCAATTTGAACTTTTTTACGTGTGTAATGTAATTTTTATACCTTATTTATACCGTGAAACGTTTGAATTGTTTACTTGCAAAGTACGAAGGAATGTTCATTGAAATTTTATCTTATATCGTAAGTTAAAACTACAGCAGATTATGATTTAAATGTAATCGATTTTAAACGATAAAAAATAATGAGCAAATAAGCTGATAACAAAACCTAATTTTGATAAATAATTTAACTATTAAGAATGTTAATTTTTTTAAGTCGTTATGTGCATTGCTACTTCGCAGAACTACACCCGCGGGTGAGAGTGGCGAGCGCGGCGGCGGGGCTGACCCGCCTCCCCCTCAGCCGCCGCCGCGCCCCGCCTGCTAGCACACTCTTAACAAAGAGACATATAGTGTCACGGACTTTTTTTTTATTATTAAAAGAGGAATATATCTTTCATACACATTTTTTGAGTAACTTAAAACGTTTATGCTGCGCACGCATCGAAAGTCCATAAATGTGAATATTTTTCCCCGTTTTTGCAACATTTCTCACTGTCGCTGCGCTCCTATTGGTCGCAGCGTAATGTTATATAGCCTAAAGCCTTCCTCTATAAATGAACTATTCAACAAAAAAAGAATTTTTCAAATCGGACCAGTAGTTCCTGAGATTAGCGCGTTTAAACAAACAAACAAACAAACAAACTCTTCCGCTTTATATATTAGTACTAGCTGTGCCCGCGACTTCGTTCGCGTAGTTGTTGGAAACACTATCATGATTATCGTTTGATTGCTCACGTTGGTTTTTGTTATTATAATCGTCAATAAGATTTAATAATATGTTTTACAGTACTTCAGCGTAGATTATATTTTTAGTTTTGTTTTCTTGTGGTAGAAGAACATACTGATTTTGCCCGCAACCCGATCTTGACAACGCGACATATAGTTGGCCGTGTGAAAAGCAGTCTTGACGTAAATCGATTCCTACGTGTTTAAATGTTTGGCCCTGTGATTTATTAATGGTTACGGCAAAAGATAACTTAATGGGAAATTGAATTCTTTTAAAATTAAAAGGTAAATCATTTGGAATCATTGGGATGCGAGGTATAAGCACTGTTTGACCAACTGCCGGACCAGTCAAAACTGTTGCAACGATCACGTTATTGCGAAGGAATTTTACTTGAAGGCGGGTCCCGTTACATAAATTTGGTGGTTTAAGATTTCTGAGTAAAATTATCGCAGCACCTATTTTTAACTTCAGGGAATGTGGTGGAAGGCCGCTCGGGTTTAAAGAATTGAGAAACTCTTGTGGGTAATGGACAGCATCTTCTTGATCCATTACATTATCAATAGATGTGTAGGTAGTTATATCGCCTGGAAGTTTGGTTAAAATTAGGTCGTTAATTTCGTCAACGCTACTATTTCTCGCCGCCAATATTGCCCTTTGACACATCCATTGGTAATTTTTATTTTCTATTTCGACGATATTAGGGTAAACTTTTGATATTAAATCCTCTATGCTAGTCACTTTTTCTCCTAAATCGCGATCAATTTCAATTTTATTTTCAGAATGAGGTACTTTTCCATCTCCTATTAAAAGTAACTTTGAAGGAAAATTTGTACTTCCTCCCCCCAAATGTGCTCTCATATTCGTAGATAGTTTTAAGGTATGGACAAATTTCCATAACGGTGAACTTTTAAGGCAAGACCTTACAATGTCTGCTCTAGTTCCTCTTAAAATTACCGGTAAAGTTTGTCGAAAATCCCCAGAAAACATAATGGTAATCCCACCCATAATTTTATCACAATTTCTAATATCTCTGAGAGTTCTATCTAGAGCCTCTACATGAGCTCTATGGATCATGGTACATTCGTCCCAGATAATTAAAGAAACGTCTTGTAAAACTTTACCCAGAGGGCCATTTTTGCGAATAGAGCACACGCTATCTTTTTGTAAAGAAACAGTTAGAGGCAGCTTAAAAGTGGAATGAGCTGTGCGTCCACCTGCTAATAAAGTTGCCGCAATTCCTGACGACGCAACTGCCAAGGCTATTTTTCCCTGAGACCTTACTTTTGCTAATATGAGATTAGTAATAAAAGTCTTTCCAGTTCCACCTGGAGCATCCAAAAAAAATATTTTTCCTTCGTTAAAACGAATACTGCACATAACACGATTGTACGCCGTCACCTGGTCATTGACTAATTTTGGTTCATTTTCAGTAATATACTCATTTAATTCATTTACATCATACGGCTTCCGTAGTGCTACTTCTAAAGGATCTAAATTATTATGTGAATTATTCCATTTTGATGCAGGAAGCCCAAAATCAGTCAATGATTTATCTGAAATTTCATGAATTTTATCTTCAATTAAGATAAGTCCATCATTGTATACGTTATCAGTATAGGCTAATGTTAGATCCTGATTTTCATTACGCATTCTGTTTAATATATCTTCACATAAATCATTGCGAAATTTATTCCATAACTCTAAGGGGTAAGATGGCTGGCAAAATATAAGGATGATAGTAAATAATTCTCTTAATTTTGAGGCTGGTTCGGACATGACAGCATCTGACATGGTATTTTGCCAATGTTCATCTCCCTCCAATAAGCCTAATTCCTTGCAAGCGCATTGATAAGTTTGGAAAATAACACCATTAACGGTCCTTAGATGTTCAAACGACATTGGGCCGCGAACATATTGCAGTAACATTCTTAAATAGTAACATTCAGTTTGTGTTGGATGAATGTTATAGACGCGGCCTAAAGTTGTATCTTTTTTTACACCGGGATATCTTTCAACATCTTGACCACGTTTTCTTCTAGAAAAGGAATTTCTTTCCCAAACGTAATACTGGGGTACTTCGTGATATAAAAGAGTTTTTGCAAAATCATCTCTTTTGCAAAGAACAAAGAACGCTGTAAGTGTCGTTGGTGATGGGTTGTTGACGCGATCTTGAAGATTTTCATTGTTATAAAAATAAACTCTTTGTCCATTTTCCAAATGTACTGCTAAATGAACTACCGCTGGAAAACGTTCATGAATAGGAAATTGAAAAATTCTCCAGAGCGCTTCTGAAGAACTTTAATAGCGACCGTTTAGATATTTTTCTACCTCATTGTTATTATTTTGTAACGAAAATGTGGCTTGATCAGAACCTTTATGAATATACTTACAGATGTACTTAATAGCTTTGACCGATTGACAAAACTCTACGTTAATGTGTGCATTAAAAATTCTTGATAGTACTGGATTATAGGGAACAACCCACCTATTATCCACGTTGATTTCTGTACCTTTGACAGTAATGATCGCTGTGTTTCCACCATTATCTGGAGACCTGCGCCTGTAGGTTGGGTATCCGTCTTCGCCGGTTTGTGTTTCTGAAATAAAATGCCTAGGGAACTTTTTCGAACAAATGTTTTCTTTCATACATGGTGAATCAAGATTGTAAAATCCGCAAGGACCATGTATCATAGTTCTTATGACAATATTATGAAGAATTGGATCTTGTTGTTTGTCAGGTATTTCAGCCGATATTATTGCATCTATAGAATCTGGTTGTACTTTGTTAGCCAGCCATAATAAAATGTGGGCGTGAGGTAAACCTCTTTTTTGCCATTCTACGCTGTAAACGAAAGCTTTAGATGGTCCAAAGATATTTTTCCTCGTTAATAGGTCTATCATTTTTTTTAATTTTAAATGAAATACTCTAGAAACCAAATCATGTCTGTGGTAAGAATGTTGATCAGGTAATAGCTCATTTTTTATTTCTGCCCATTCGGAGTTACATGTGAAGGTAATAAAGAGGTCTGGTCTTCCAAACTTCCTAACATAGGTCATGGCATCTTGACTTTTTTCATTCATGTATCGGGGGGATCCTGTAAATGACGATGGCAATATAACGTGCTGGCCAATATTAGAAGCGTCTGTATTGCCGTCATTAGCCACGGCATCTCTTAAATGAATATACTCTTCTGCTCTTAATTTTTTTTGATTTCTTTTGATGAAATCCAGTCTCTCAGAAATCATTTTTGCCGCCATATCGACACAATATTGGTTGAATAATCCTTTGAAGTAATGTAAGCTGTTAAAGTCATTTATTCTTACCATGAGTCTAAATGCATAAAACTGCATACACGATATTGTTTTAGATCTAGCAGCAGTATTCTGCTGTGGAATATTTATACAGTATCCGTCACTTCCAAAGGGGAACAGTAAAGGATATTGAAGTGGGTCGTACGATCTATGAGTTTCAGAAACTCGTTGAAGTCGGCCTTCTCTATTATTCAACACAATATCTCGGGAACCTTTTTCTTCATCTATTAAAAGAACAGCTACTTCATCTACTATTGGCGCATTATACCGACCTCGATGCTCGTTAGGAGGTTTCACATCAGCATGAATAATAAGTTTCAAATCATGCGTTGATCTATTTTCGAGATTGTATTTAAAACTGTGAATATACGTATTATGATCGTGAAGATATGTTTGGAGAGCGTCGATAAGATCAATTTGCAAGGTTGGGTTTATGTTTGAGCGCAAGGATATCTGATCTGCATGAGACACAAAATATATTTGTAAAAATTCGGCTTGTGCACCTTCAGCTGGAAGTAAATTACCGATCAAATGATAAACTTGTCCCTGGATTTTGAAAGTAGGCATAAAGTTTCCCTCACGAATTTCTTTCGCACCAAATGAAGTCATTTGAAAAAGTGTATTATACTGCCTTGAGTGATTTAAGAAATGCTTTGAGGATGGATTTGAGCCTGATATCAGTTCTTTAAAAACTGACGTTGGTTCTGGAATTTTAGGTATATTCACTTTGCCACCACTACAACACAGTCCAGGACTTTCTGCCGTCCATTTTTTTGCTTGGCAGAAGTCGCATATTTTAACCATTCCGCCAATATCAATATCATTTAACGCAACGTAGTCAAGAGAACGATCATAAGCAAACGCAGAATTCAAAAAATTATGTTGCCTGCGAGTTCGACTTATTAATGATCTTGCATTTTGCTGTGCTAGTCGATGGGAACGTTCAACGCTTGATTCCCGATCGCGGTTTGCTGAAGTTCGGGAATTTTGTGCGGCCAAACGTTGAGAACGTTCAGCGCTTGATTCCCGATCGCGGTTTGCCACAGTTCGAGAATTCTGTGCGATCAAACGTTGAGAACGTTCAGTACTTGATTCCCGTTGTCGATTCACCGAAGTTCGGAAATTTTGTAAGGCTAACCTCTGTGAACGTTCAACGCTCGATTCCCTAGCACGATGTTGTTCACTGACCGTTCTTTGATTAGCCAACCTCTGCGTATTGTCTTCAGCTGTTTCATTGCTACGCAAAATCCGCAGACGCTTTGCATTAGCAGTCTGCCGAGAAAGGTTAGTTCTTTTTCTAGGCATTATAGTGACGAAAAAGATAAAAAAAATGTAGGTATTAAATTTAAACCAAAACGTATCTTGTAATCAATAAAAACAAACATAAGGTAAATAATTAAGTACCCGATAATATAATGAAATCTGTATTGAAAAAAAAAGTATTATAAAGGTTATTTAATTATTTCGATATTTTAACGTAATAAAAAAACCATATATGTTTTAATAAACAAAAACCTAACCAAATCAGAATAATTATGCAGATGACAACCACTTCTAATAAACAAAAATTTTGACAAAAAAAAAACTGACTTCAAAAGAGAAAAAAAATAATATGCTCTAAAAAGTAAAAAATAATTGCTTATTATTCTACAACTTAATAATCAAGTAACTTATTCTACTTACCAATATGTAGGTACGTTCTGTGTTTCCACGCAGGGAGATAAGTATGTACCTACCCACTTTAAATCTATTTATCGCGCACATACATAATGCACATTTAAGACTTATATCGTTTTCATAGGGATACCATCATCGTAACAGGATAAAATTAAAATGGGGCCCCACGGGAAGCACTACTTTTCAAACAAAAAAAATTATCAAAATCCAGTGAAAAGTTATGAGGTAACAAACATATAAAAAAAAAAATACAGACGAATTGATAACCTTCTCCTTTTTGAAGTCGGTTGAAAACAAACAATATTAACTTAAACGTAATAAGATAAACAAACCGAACAATAAGAAGTTTAGATTGTTTCTCCTTTGGTGTTATTTCATAAGGTGATTATAGTACAACCGTGTTGAATATGCTTGAACGTAATAGAAATTACTTGAAATATTGAACTACTAATTTATTTGTGTAGTCATTTTAAACGATATTCACCTATTTGCTTATTTGCATAATTTATTTTCTCAGTGATGATTAATCTGCTTCGGTGAAAGTATCGCTCGCCATTTTGAACATTTTTCGTGTGTAATGTAATTTTTATACCTTATTTATACCGTGAAAAGTTTTAATTGTTTACTTGCAAAGTACGAAGGAATGTTCATTGACATTTTATCTTATATCGTAAGTTAAAACTACAGCAGATTATGATTTAAATGTAATCGATTTTAAACGATAAAAAATAATGAGCAAATAAGCTGATAACAAAACCTAATTTTGATAAATAATTTAACTATTAAGAATGTTAATTTTTTTAAGTCGTTATGTGCATTGCTACTTCGCAGAACTACACCCGCGGGTGAGAGTGGCGAGCGCGGCGGCGGAGCTGACCCGCCTCCCCCTCAGCCGCCGCCGCGCCCCGCCTGCTAGCGCACTCTTAACGAATAGACATATAGTGTCACGGACTTTTTTTTTATTATTAAAAGAGGAATATATCTTTCATACACATTTTTTGAGTAACTTAAAACGTTTATGCTGCGCACGCATCGAAAGTCCATAAATGTGAATAATTTCCCCCGTTTTTGCAACATTTCTCACTGTCGCTGCGCTCCTATTGGTCGCAGCGTAATGTTATATAGCCTAAAGCCTTCCTCTATAAATGGACTATTCAACAAAAAAAGAATTTTTCAAATCGGACCAGTAGTTCCTGAGATTAGCGCGTTTAAACAAACAAACAAACAAACAAACTCTTCCGCTTTATATATTAGTATAGATAGATAGATGTTTAGTATAACTTTCTGTTATATATATAATTTTATTTATATAATTATTTGGTACTAGCTGTGCCCGCGACTTCGTTCGCGTAGTTGTTGGAAACACTATCATGATTATCGTTTGATTGCTCACGTTGGTTTTTGTTATTATAATCGTCAATAAGATTTAATAATATGTTTTACAGTACTTCAGCGTAGATTATATTTTTAGTTTTGTTTTCTTGTGGTAGAAGAACATACTGATTTTGCCCGCAACCCGATCTTGACAACGCGACATATAGTTGGCCGTGTGAAAAGCAGTCTTGACGTAAATCGATTCCTACGTGTTTAAATGTTTGGCCCTGTGATTTATTAATGGTTACGGCAAAAGATAACTTAATGGGAAATTGAATTCTTTTAAAATTAAAAGGTAAATCATTTGGAATCATTGGGATGCGAGGTATAAGCACTGTTTGACCAACTGCCGGACCAGTCAAAACTGTTGCAACGATCACGTTATTGCGAAGGAATTTTACTTGAAGGCGGGTCCCGTTACATAAATTTGGTGGTTTAAGATTTCTGAGTAAAATTATCGCAGCACCTATTTTTAACTTCAGGGAATGTGGTGGAAGGCCGCTCGGGTTTAAAGAATTGAGAAACTCTTGTGGGTAATGGACAGCATCTTCTTGATCCATTACATTATCAATAGATGTGTAGGTAGTTATATCGCCTGGAAGTTTGGTTAAAATTAGGTCGTTAATTTCGTCAACGCTACTATTTCTCGCCGCCAATATTGCCCTTTGACACATCCATTGGTAATTTTTATTTTCTATTTCGACGATATTAGGGTAAACTTTTGATATTAAATCCTCTATGCTAGTCACTTTTTCTCCTAAATCGCGATCAATTTCAATTTTATTTTCAGAATGAGGTACTTTTCCATCTCCTATTAAAAGTAACTTTGAAGGAAAATTTGTACTTCCTCCCCCCAAATGTGCTCTCATATTCGTAGATAGTTTTAAGGTATGGACAAATTTCCATAACGGTGAACTTTTAAGGCAAGACCTTACAATGTCTGCTCTAGTTCCTCTTAAAATTACCGGTAAAGTTTGTCGAAAATCCCCAGAAAACATAATGGTAATCCCACCCATAATTTTATCACAATTTCTAATATCTCTGAGAGTTCTATCTAGAGCCTCTACATGAGCTCTATGGATCATGGTACATTCGTCCCAGATAATTAAAGAAACGTCTTGTAAAACTTTACCCAGAGGGCCATTTTTGCGAATAGAGCACACGCTATCTTTTTGTAAAGAAACAGTTAGAGGCAGCTTAAAAGTGGAATGAGCTGTGCGTCCACCTGCTAATAAAGTTGCCGCAATTCCTGACGACGCAACTGCCAAGGCTATTTTTCCCTGAGACCTTACTTTTGCTAATATGAGATTAGTAATAAAAGTCTTTCCAGTTCCACCTGGAGCATCCAAAAAAAATATTTTTCCTTCGTTAAAACGAATACTGCACATAACACGATTGTACGCCGTCACCTGGTCATTGACTAATTTTGGTTCATTTTCAGTAATATACTCATTTAATTCATTTACATCATACGGCTTCCGTAGTGCTACTTCTAAAGGATCTAAATTATTATGTGAATTATTCCATTTTGATGCAGGAAGCCCAAAATCAGTCAATGATTTATCTGAAATTTCATGAATTTTATCTTCAATTAAGATAAGTCCATCATTGTATACGTTATCAGTATAGGCTAATGTTAGATCCTGATTTTCATTACGCATTCTGTTTAATATATCTTCACATAAATCATTGCGAAATTTATTCCATAACTCTAAGGGGTAAGATGGCTGGCAAAATATAAGGATGATAGTAAATAATTCTCTTAATTTTGAGGCTGGTTCGGACATGACAGCATCTGACATGGTATTTTGCCAATGTTCATCTCCCTCCAATAAGCCTAATTCCTTGCAAGCGCATTGATAAGTTTGGAAAATAACACCATTAACGGTCCTTAGATGTTCAAACGACATTGGGCCGCGAACATATTGCAGTAACATTCTTAAATAGTAACATTCAGTTTGTGTTGGATGAATGTTATAGACGCGGCCTAAAGTTGTATCTTTTTTTACACCGGGATATCTTTCAACATCTTGACCACGTTTTCTTCTAGAAAAGGAATTTCTTTCCCAAACGTAATACTGGGGTACTTCGTGATATAAAAGAGTTTTTGCAAAATCATCTCTTTTGCAAAGAACAAAGAACGCTGTAAGTGTCGTTGGTGATGGGTTGTTGACGCGATCTTGAAGATTTTCATTGTTATAAAAATAAACTCTTTGTCCATTTTCCAAATGTACTGCTAAATGAACTACCGCTGGAAAACGTTCATGAATAGGAAATTGAAAAATTCTCCAGAGCGCTTCTGAAGAACTTAAATAGCGACCGTTTAGATATTTTTCTACCTCATTGTTATTATTTTGTAACGAAAATGTGGCTTGATCAGAACCTTTATGAATATACTTACAGATGTACTTAATAGCTTTGACCGATTGACAAAACTCTACGTTAATGTGTGCATTAAAAATTCTTGATAGTACTGGATTATAGGGAACAACCCACCTATTATCCACGTTGATTTCTGTACCTTTGACAGTAATGATCGCTGTGTTTCCACCATTATCTGGAGACCTGCGCCTGTAGGTTGGGTATCCGTCTTCGCCGGTTTGTGTTTCTGAAATAAAATGCCTAGGGAACTTTTTCGAACAAATGTTTTCTTTCATACATGGTGAATCAAGATTGTAAAATCCGCAAGGACCATGTATCATAGTTCTTATGACAATATTATGAAGAATTGGATCTTGTTGTTTGTCAGGTATTTCAGCCGATATTATTGCATCTATAGAATCTGGTTGTACTTTGTTAGCCAGCCATAATAAAATGTGGGCGTGAGGTAAACCTCTTTTTTGCCATTCTACGCTGTAAACGAAAGCTTTAGATGGTCCAAAGATATTTTTCCTCGTTAATAGGTCTATCATTTTTTTTAATTTTAAATGAAATACTCTAGAAACCAAATCATGTCTGTGGTAAGAATGTTGATCAGGTAATAGCTCATTTTTTATTTCTGCCCATTCGGAGTTACATGTGAAGGTAATAAAGAGGTCTGGTCTTCCAAACTTCCTAACATAGGTCATGGCATCTTGACTTTTTTCATTCATGTATCGGGGGGATCCTGTAAATGACGATGGCAATATAACGTGCTGGCCAATATTAGAAGCGTCTGTATTGCCGTCATTAGCCACGGCATCTCTTAAATGAATATACTCTTCTGCTCTTAATTTTTTTTGATTTCTTTTGATGAAATCCAGTCTCTCAGAAATCATTTTTGCCGCCATATCGACACAATATTGGTTGAATAATCCTTTGAAGTAATGTAAGCTGTTAAAGTCATTTATTCTTACCATGAGTCTAAATGCATAAAACTGCATACACGATATTGTTTTAGATCTAGCAGCAGTATTCTGCTGTGGAATATTTATACAGTATCCGTCACTTCCAAAGGGGAACAGTAAAGGATATTGAAGTGGGTCGTACGATCTATGAGTTTCAGAAACTCGTTGAAGTCGGCCTTCTCTATTATTCAACACAATATCTCGGGAACCTTTTTCTTCATCTATTAAAAGAACAGCTACTTCATCTACTATTGGCGCATTATACCGACCTCGATGCTCGTTAGGAGGTTTCACATCAGCATGAATAATAAGTTTCAAATCATGCGTTGATCTATTTTCGAGATTGTATTTAAAACTGTGAATATACGTATTATGATCGTGAAGATATGTTTGGAGAGCGTCGATAAGATCAATTTGCAAGGTTGGGTTTATGTTTGAGCGCAAGGATATCTGATCTGCATGAGACACAAAATATATTTGTAAAAATTCGGCTTGTGCACCTTCAGCTGGAAGTAAATTACCGATCAAATGATAAACTTGTCCCTGGATTTTGAAAGTAGGCATAAAGTTTCCCTCACGAATTTCTTTCGCACCAAATGAAGTCATTTGAAAAAGTGTATTATACTGCCTTGAGTGATTTAAGAAATGCTTTGAGGATGGATTTGAGCCTGATATCAGTTCTTTAAAAACTGACGTTGGTTCTGGAATTTTAGGTATATTCACTTTGCCACCACTACAACACAGTCCAGGACTTTCTGCCGTCCATTTTTTTGCTTGGCAGAAGTCGCATATTTTAACCATTCCGCCAATATCAATATCATTTAACGCAACGTAGTCAAGAGAACGATCATAAGCAAACGCAGAATTCAAAAAATTATGTTGCCTGCGAGTTCGACTTATTAATGATCTTGCATTTTGCTGTGCTAGTCGATGGGAACGTTCAACGCTTGATTCCCGATCGCGGTTTGCTGAAGTTCGGGAATTTTGTGCGGCCAAACGTTGAGAACGTTCAGCGCTTGATTCCCGATCGCGGTTTGCCACAGTTCGAGAATTCTGTGCGATCAAACGTTGAGAACGTTCAGTACTTGATTCCCGTTGTCGATTCACCGAAGTTCGGAAATTTTGTAAGGCTAACCTCTGTGAACGTTCAACGCTCGATTCCCTAGCACGATGTTGTTCACTGACCGTTCTTTGATTAGCCAACCTCTGCGTATTGTCTTCAGCTGTTTCATTGCTACGCAAAATCCGCAGACGCTTTGCATTAGCAGTCTGCCGAGAAAGGTTAGTTCTTTTTCTAGGCATTATAGTGACGAAAAAGATAAAAAAAATGTAGGTATTAAATTTAAACCAAAACGTATCTTGTAATCAATAAAAACAAACATAAGGTAAATAATTAAGTACCCGATAATATAATGAAATCTGTATTGAAAAAAAAAGTATTATAAAGGTTATTTAATTATTTCGATATTTTAACGTAATAAAAAAACCATATATGTTTTAATAAACAAAAACCTAACCAAATCAGAATAATTATGCAGATGACAACCACTTCTAATAAACAAAAATTTTGACAAAAAAAAAACTGACTTCAAAAGAGAAAAAAAATAATATGCTCTAAAAAGTAAAAAATAATTGCTTATTATTCTACAACTTAATAATCAAGTAACTTATTCTACTTACCAATATGTAGGTACGTTCTGTGTTTCCACGCAGGGAGATAAGTATGTACCTACCCACTTTAAATCTATTTATCGCGCACATACATAATGCACATTTAAGACTTATATCGTTTTCATAGGGATACCATCATCGTAACAGGATAAAATTAAAATGGGGCCCCACGGGAAGCACTACTTTTCAAACAAAAAAAATTATCAAAATCCAGTGAAAAGTTATGAGGTAACAAACATATAAAAAAAAAAATACAGACGAATTGATAACCTTCTCCTTTTTGAAGTCGGTTGAAAACAAACAATATTAACTTAAACGTAATAAGATAAACAAACCGAACAATAAGAAGTTTAGATTGTTTCTCCTTTGGTGTTATTTCATAAGGTGATTATAGTACAACCGTGTTGAATATGCTTGAACGTAATAGAAATTACTTGAAATATTGAACTACTAATTTATTTGTGTAGTCATTTTAAACGATATTCACCTATTTGCTTATTTGCATAATTTATTTTCTCAGTGATGATTAATCTGCTTCGGTGAAAGTATCGCTCGCCATTTTGAACATTTTTCGTGTGTAATGTAATTTTTATACCTTATTTATACCGTGAAAAGTTTTAATTGTTTACTTGCAAAGTACGAAGGAATGTTCATTGACATTTTATCTTATATCGTAAGTTAAAACTACAGCAGATTATGATTTAAATGTAATCGATTTTAAACGATAAAAAATAATGAGCAAATAAGCTGATAACAAAACCTAATTTTGATAAATAATTTAACTATTAAGAATGTTAATTTTTTTAAGTCGTTATGTGCATTGCTACTTCGCAGAACTACACCCGCGGGTGAGAGTGGCGAGCGCGGCGGCGGGGCTGACCCGCCTCCCCCTCAGCCGCCGCCGCGCCCCGCCTGCTAGCGCACTCTTAACGAATAGACATATAGTGTCACGGACTTTTTTTTTATTATTAAAAGAGGAATATATCTTTCATACACATTTTTTGAGTAACTTAAAACGTTTATGCTGCGCACGCATCGAAAGTCCATAAATGTGAATAATTTTCCCCGTTTTTGCAACATTTCTCACTGTCGCTGCGCTCCTATTGGTCGCAGCGTAATGTTATATAGCCTAAAGCCTTCCTCTATAAATGGACTATTCAACAAAAAAAGAATTTTTCAAATCGGACCAGTAGTTCCTGAGATTAGCGCGTTTAAACAAACAAACAAACAAACTCTTCCGCTTTATATATTAGTATAGATATATAATACATATGTATTTATTAAACTTATATATATGTATTTTGTTATATATTATTTGTATTATTTAAAGATTAATTTTTAGTTGTTTAAGAATAAAACATGCTTGTTTGCACCATCCCGTTTCCCACAGACAAATTCTTACTCTAAAGGGTTGTCTGTAAGAGATTGCTTTAAGCAATAAGACCGCGTTTGCACGCTTCTCTTTTTTGTTATATGTTCTTGTAATGTTATGTACACTGTATCTTTTGTCTTTTGTGTGCAATAAAGTGTTTATAAATAAAAAAAAAATAAAAAAATCTAAGAAACTAGAAAGCAAAATGAATTCGAACTTTGTACAGATGGTTGCTCGTTATCATTTGAAAACATTAACTCAGCCAGATCTCTAAAAATTGCTAACTTCTCATCGATTGTGCTATTTTTTACAGTTATTATTTCATTAAAAAAATATATCTAAGAAACTAGAAACCAAAATGAATTCGAACTTTGTACAGATGGTTGGTCGTTATCATTTGAAAACATTAACTCAGCCAGATCTCTAAAAATTGCTAACTTCTCATCGATTGTGCTATTTTTTACAGTTATTATTTCACTAAAAAAATATATCTAAGAAACTAGAAACCAAAATGAATTCGAACTTTGTACAGATGGTTGCTCGTTATCATTTGAAAACATTAACTCAGCCAGATCTCTAAAAATTGCTAACTTCTCATCGATTGTGCTATTTTTTACAGTTATTATTTCATTCAAAAAATATATCTAGGCGGGTAGGTGTAAAATAAGTGAACTCATGTTTTTTAATGCTCTCGTTTTATTTAATTAAATTAATGAGAAATATGCTGTGAAAGTCTTGTCACTTACCAGTATTACATTCCTTTAATGACAACAATTATAGTCTACACTAAACGCCTATCGCATTCACAATAAAAATTTTCATAAAATTCTTCCAATTGTTCAAACAATACAACAGCAGCAGAACAATGGAGTCCTTGAAACACACAATATTTGAACTCAGAGATCACTTTGATAATAAAATGGCCGAGTTTCAAAAAAATCTTCAAAGTGCTTCCATCCCGGCCACAAGTCCTACTTCCAATATTGCGGCTCAATTCAGTGTCTTCAGAAGTTTTGTTATGGGTGCTCTAGAGGGGCTTCAGTTACAACTTGGGCTTTTGGCTGGCAAGTATGATGAGTTAGAAATGAAATCCCGTAGAAAAATTCTTCTTGTCCACGGCATTCAGGAAAGCAAATCAGAAAAATTGGTGTCAGGTACCGTTAAGATTCTTTCTGAACATCTAAAAATCCCCGAATTGAAAGTGGAAGATATAAGCCGTTGTCACCGTCTCGGCCGCTCCAGCTCTGACAAGCCACGTGCCGTTCTTATCAAATTCCGAGATATTGACCTTAGAAATAAGGTCTGGTTCAGTAAAACCAATTTGAGGAATACTGGTATTACTATATCTGAATTCCTCACTAAAGAACGTCATGAGGTTTCTGTTGCGGCTCGTCAGCGATTCGGGATCACAAAGTGCTGGACTAGGAACGGCACTGTGGTAGTTTTAGAGTCACATGGCACTAAGAAGAGGATTTCTACGATGGCTGAATTAAAGTCCTTAACTTCATCCACCGACATCACAGAGGTAAACACTACTCCTACTGCTTCTACTAGCTGCGGCACCCTGGCATCAAAAGACTTGAAAATCTCCAACATCAGGCCAAAAAGAAGCGTCAAAAAGTAATACTTTCTTTTCTTTTGTTTTATGTTATTAATTATCCCTTATCTTTGTGTCATAGTTTTATATTAATTTTGCTTCTGCGGTGTTTGTTTATCTGTTTCATTACGGTTGCAATAATTCTATCCGCTTATCTCTTTATTTATTTATCTTAGTTACTTGTCACAATCACATTGTTCGGTGTGTGCATGTTTTATTTATTTTATTTTTTTATTTTATTTTATTCGGGAAACAAACAGTACAAATTAACATAATTAAAAAAAAAACAAAAAATATAAATCATTGACCAATAAAGTTTCCACAATTAAATAATACATAGAATAATGCGAGCAAGTTAATTACAATTAAAAAAAAAAAATCTAATACATTAAATAAAAAGTAATATCATATAAACAGAAAATAATTAATAATTATAGTAGAATTTACAAAAATATAATCTTATTAATAATAAAATGCAAATGTAACTTAATATGAATAACAATAATTACTAAGAATTTCCTTAATTTGTTCAATTAACTTTTGTAAGGAGCCTGTAAAGTAATCAATTGAACAGTATTCTTTGTTGTATAATAAACAAGAACGGTAAATGAAGGCATTTTGTGCATAATTAGTACGTGTAGTATGTAAGTTAAATAAAGATTTATTTCGCGAAGATTGTCTTGGACATCTGAAGTTAAGACAATTAAGAAGAAATGGAGAGTCAATAATATTATGTAATAATTTCAGCAGAAATGTTTGATCCTTTATCTTACGACGTTTTTCTAATGGGATCAAATTAGGAACACATTGATCAGTAGCAGAATACCTAAATTTTAAATGCTTTAAGAATTTTGTTTGAACTTTCTCTATTTCTTTGATGTAGATTTTATAATGTGGATTCCAAATCACCGAAGCGAATTCTAGTATTGAGCGAACAAATGCATTAAAGAGAAGAATCAAGGTTGTAATATTTTTAAAATCTCTACTAATTCTAAGAACAAAACCAAGCATACGATAGGCTTTTGCAGTAACATACCTATAGTGTTGCCCAAAGGTTAATGAGGAGTCAAGGTGGACGCCCAAATCTCTCACCCCTGAAACCCGTTCAATAAGATCTTCATTTAAAGTATACTTGAAATGAATAGTATTTTTTTTGCGGGAAAATGATATTACGTTACATTTTTTAATATTAAGTTGCAGGAGATTATCATTGCAATATTTAAAAAAATCATTCAAATCATCCTGTAATAAGTTACAATCAGAAGGTTTACTAATGGTTTTATATATCTTCATATCATCAGCATAGAGTAGAATTGAAGAATGCTTAAATACTGCAATAATGTCATTAATGAATAAATTAAATAGAAGGGGTCCAAGATGAGATCCTTGGGGCACACCAGAAGTAACAGGCACGAACGTAGAGCAGTAACCTTTAATTGTAACCGCCTGGCTTCGATCTCTGAGATATGAAGTAAGCCAACGGAGGAGGTCGCCATGTATACCGAGTTCTTCAATTTTACGAATCAAGATTAAATGACAGATTTTATCAAATGCTTTTGAATAGTCGGTATACACCACGTCCACCTGGAAACCTTGATCCATAGCGGTAGTAACCTGATGAACAAATTCACATAAATTGGACTCTACAGATTTTTTATTTATGAAACCATGCTGTTGAGGAATGATAATGGTTCGTAGGGTAGGGAAAATACAGTCGTATATAATTTTTTCAAAAAGTTTAGCGATAGTACATAATTTCGAAATAGGTCTGTAATTTTTCACATTGTGCTTATCACCTGATTTAAAAACTGGTACAACATAACTTTGTTTCCACAGTTGAGGCATTTCGCCGCTACAAATAGATTTGTGGAATAATAAATAAATAGGAAGGGATAGACAGCTACGACACATCTTCAAAAATATAGGAGGCAAGCCATCAGGCCCGTATCCCTTATTTATATCCAGTTTACTGAGGTATTTATGTACAATAAACGGAGAAAGTGAAATCGATCCAATGTTAACAGAACTATCCGAGGCACTTACATGATTATAATTGCTTAATAAGGAAGATGACTCGTAAACAGATTCAAAATATTTACTGAAAAGAGAACAGATTTCATTTCCGTCACTGGCCGTTACTTCGCTTAAATGCATAATTTCAGGGATATTAGAAGAAGAATTTTTCGATCGAACAAATGACCAAAAGAATTTGCTAGATTCTTTAATTTTACTTTCAGAATTTGAAATATACAAATCATAATATTTAGTCTGTAATTTTTTCTCACGATTACGCAAGAGACTAAACGTATCGTAATCGGAAGTTCGGTTATAAATTTTCCATTTCCTATGATACTTTAATTTTTCATTTATAACTTTTATTAAGGATCTAGGGTATCAGCAGGGAAAATTATTATTACATTTAACAATTTTAACCAGAGTAAAATCATTAACAATTTTAAATACAGTTTTATAAAAAACATTAACAGCATCCGAGATATCACGGTCATCTAATAATTCAGTCCAATTAATTTTGGACAGTGCATTATTGATTTCCTCATAGTTAGCACGGTGAAAAAGTCGAATCATTCTAGGAGTCGGTTTAATTAATCGCAAACTATTTATAGTAAATAGTATCTCCAGAGCTGGGTGATGTACATCCTCTTTAACAGGTGGTTGGGGGAAACGGCTGACGGTACAGTGACAGTCACTAAAAATAAGATCTAGATGTCTGCCATTAACATTATGAATTGAATTGAACTGTTTCAGATCGGTAAAATTCATAAAGTTGGCCAAGGCGTAGACAAGACTATTATCATCACTATGATTATTCAGGATCATGATGTCGTCGCTCCCAACCCACTGTGCAGTAGGAACATTAAAATCACCCAATACCAAGAAACTGTCATTAGGATAATTTAGCTTCTCATCTGAAACCAATTCGAAAAAATCAATTAGCGTATCACAATGACGGTTAATATTAGGGAAATAGCAGCAATATATATGAAGTGACTTTGTTATTGCTGTAGACACCAACGATATTGTTACTTTCACTATTTCAGCTGAAAAGTTGCCCAATTGTATGGATGTCGACGAACGAACTGTTAAGTTAGATTTTAAGGCGACAAGTACCACCACCCATTGTGTTTCCACGTTCATTATAATTTCTATCACACCTATGGACAGTGTACCTTGAATCAAAAAGTTCGGAATCAAAAATACCATCATACAACCACGTCTCGCTAAGACAGATGATATCATATTCCCCCAGCAACATAGCCCTGAAGAACATATTAGTTTTGGTACGTAAGCCTCGTACATTTTGGTAGAAAATGTTTAAATTATACTCAATTATTAAATAAGTCTAAAACGATTATACGCACAAAATAATTCATTATAAAAAATAATAATAATAATCCCACTATTCCACATTTAATTGTATTATAAGGAAAAATATATGATTCATAATAAATATAAAAAATAATTGCAATAATATATATTAAATAGAATTCGCGACGAATAATCCATTTAAAACTTAACTTATATGCACAAATGCCTTCACCAGCGTTATAAATTAATAAAGAACAAAATGCATTACAAAGATCTAAACATCTATAACCAGAAAACACCAAAATACCGCAACAGAAAGAGCCAGAGATATATATTGTTAGAAGAAAATTAAAGTCACAAATGGCAACACTACGACCGGATATATAAGGACGACGGTTGGCGGCACTTGTCTAACCGCTTAGCTGTCCGAATATAGCGATTGCCTGATATAGAAGAAAAATATCTGTTGGCCGCCATTAAAATATTTTTAAAAAAGATCATTTTCATTTTCTGTTTGTAACATCAGAAGTGGGATCTGAAGGCTGAAAAGCCACTGAAAGCCTACATTTCTCATTTTATAAATGAAATTAGTACTGTTGAGTGAAATTAATATTCTGACGAGTTTTTGTCTCTGCGATGCCTTCCAACGACCAACGCAACAAGCGAAAGCGTCGCGAGCGCACTCTTTCGCCCAATCCGATGGAAGAGATTTTGAGAAGATTACGCGCGTTGGAAGACCAACCCCGTGCGTCTGTGGAGACACAAGCTATCGCAACGACCAGCGCTGGCCCTAGCCGCGCCGCCGAGCTATCCAACACAACACCATCGGCATCGGTGCTTGTGGCACCTACACCGCTGCGTGAGCTGGTGTCCGCGCAAGTGGGGACGCAGCCGCTGACTCCACGCACCAGCAACATGGAATCAACGCAGTCTGAGGACGTGGTGACGCACGCCGCGGAGCGTCTTTTGACCGCCATCAACTGTGCTCAGGTCAGATCCAACCGATATTTTGTCTCTGATTTTGATCCGAGTGTTCATGACTTCGACTCGTGGTGTGATGAAGTAGAGAGAGCTCGTATTGCGAACTATTGGGACGATAGGGAATGCCTTGCTCGCGTGGGACATTGCCTAAAAGGGGAATCTCGCACCTGGCTGAGCCAATGGACAAGCAATATTCGCACGTGGTCCAATTTTAAATTAGAACTAAAAGCGCTATGCCCACGATCAGTCGATGTCGCGAACATTCTTTATGATGTAATGCGGACAGAGTCCGATAAATTCTCCACATATGCTGAATATGCTCGCAAATCGCTTTTAAGGTTACGCATCGTTAAAGGTCTTAGTAATGAGTTGCTTACTGCTATTATTATTCGTGGAATTTCGGATCCACAAATTCGTGCCATGGCTACTAACGCTAAACTATCGCCTGATTCTATTGTGGAGTTTTTATCAAGCTTTGTTAAACCTTTTAACAACTTTAAGAAAACTTACAATTCTTTCAACAATAATAATTCAAATCGCAAACCGTTAAAACGTCAATATGATTCTAAAGATTTAAAATCAATAAAGTGTTTCCAGTGTAATCAGTTCGGTCATAAGAGCGTTAATTGTAACAAACGGTCGAATTTAATTTCAAACAATAGCGATGAAAAGACAAACTATTCAACGACATCTCGTAGTGATGTATTGAAGTGTACATTTTGCAAAAAAATGGGTCATTCCGAGAGGACTTGTTTTGCTAAGGAACGCACAAATTCTCGAAATAGTAACGGTGTCAACTTTTGTCGCGAAATTTGTGGCAGTTATAAAAATCGTGATGTGACAACTGCTGTCATACTTGGAATACCGATAGACGTGTTAATTGATAGTGGCTCATGTGTTTCATTAATGTCAAATAATGTTGTCAAACATTTTTCTTGTAAAATAAAGTCTACTAGTCAATTATTACGCGGTTTAGGCGGTACGGAAGTTAGATCAGAATCATTTGTGACCCTACCTGTTGAGTTTAGCGATATGACAATAGAAATTGATTTTTGTATTGTGGACAGCGATAGTTTGAATGTACCCGTCATAATCGGTACAGACGTACTGAATAGAAAAGGTATTACTTATGTTAGGACCGGTAACTGCCAACGTTTAGTTCATAGTGATGTGACTGTAAACTATACAATGCAAGTATATACAATTTCTTTGTCCGATCAAGTGAATACGTCGGTATCTGGAAATGATAGGGAACGGTTACTAGACATCTTAACTAAGTATTCCGAATTCTTTTTAAGTGGTACCGCGACCACAACAGTAAAAGATAGTGAGATGCATATCAAGTTAACAACTGACGTGCCTGTATATTACAGACCTTACAAGTTATCTCACGACGAAAAATTAAAAGTACGTGCTATAGTAAAGGATTTGCTCGATAAAGGAATTATTCGCGAGTCCGACTCAGAGTACGCTAGTCCGCTTCTACTAGTAAAAAAGAAGGATGGTTCAGATAGAATGGTCGTGGACTATCGTGCACTGAATCGAATTACTGTCAAAATTAGATATCCACTCCCCTTGATCAGCGACTATATAGATAGGTTAGGTAACGCTCGCTGGTTCAGTTCTTTAGATATGGTTTCCGGCTTTCACCAGCTCAGAGTTGCTGAAGAGTCTATTCACAAGACCGCATTCGTTACACCTGATGCTCAATACGAATATTGCAAGGTACCTTATGGTTTAGCAAACGCGCCTATTTTTTACCAGAAAACTATCTCAAAAACACTTAAACCCTTCATAGATGCTGGAAAAGTCATGGTTTATATTGATGATGTACTCATTTTTACTGACGGGATTGATGAAAACCTCGTTTTATTAGATTCTGTTATAAAAACATTAACTGATGCAGGATTTTCACTTAATTTAAAGAAATGTACTTTCCTTACCAATGAGATAGAATACTTAGGTAGGATTATAAAAGATGGTCAGGTTAGGCCGAGTAATTATAAAATTGACGCATTGGTTAAATCGCCGCGACCGAATAATGTCAAACAGGTTCGCCAATTTCTTGGCCTCGCAGGATATTTCCGAAGATACATTCCTAATTACGCGATTAAGACTGCACAAATCGCCGCTCTAACTAGAAAAGGTGTAATCTTTAATTGGAGTGATGATCACGAAAATGTACGTCAAGAGATCATTACCTATTTAACCCATGAACCGATTTTGGCAATATTCGATCCAGAATTAACAACGGAATTGCATACAGATGCTAGTTCTATTGGCTATGGCGGAATCCTTATGCAAATACACAAAGACAACCGCAGACGGGTTGTTGCTTATTTTAGTAAGTTGACCACTGGTGCGGAATCCAAATATCACAGCTATGAGCTGGAGACCCTCGCGGTAGTAAAATCATTGCTACATTTTAGGCAATATTTGATTGGTAAATCCTTTAAGGTAATTACAGATTGCAATGCATTAAAAATGACACAACGTAAAAAGGATCTTCAACCCAGAGTTGCAAGATGGTGGATGTATATGCAGGATTTTGATTTCTCTCTGGAATACCGTAAAGGCGTACTAATGCCACACGTAGACTACTTGAGTAGGAATCCGATCAATCTAATTAATGTTGTTCAAAAACCACAAAATTGGGCTCAAGTGGCACAGGCGGGTGACGAGGAGACGTTAAAATTAATCGAAAAATTAGATAACGGTGAATTAGATAATACGCGTTACATGAAACGTAATAACCTCTTGTATTATAGGTATGACGTCACAGGTGAGCAAGCGCGGTTTTTATGTTATGTTCCAAAAGCATTTAGGTTAAGTTTATTACGCGTTTTCCATGACGAGCATGAACATATTGGTGTAGATAAAACTATCGATCTGATCCTGCGACAGTTTTGGTTCCCCGGTCTTAGACACTTTGTTAGGAAGTATGTCACACACTGCATAATTTGCATTTCACATAAGCAAGTACCTCGCGCACCATTGCAGCCAATATTCTCTTGGCAAAAGGCTCCGATACCGTTTGATACAATACACGCAGATGTACTCGGACCACTGAGAGAAAGTAATGGTCATAAACATGTACTCATTATAGTTGACGCATATACTAAATACTGTCTACTTTATGCCTTACCGAGACAAGATAGTAGCGAATTAAAACGCGTAATGACCCAAATAATATCTCTGTTTGGTACTTTTAAAAGGCTAGTGTGATAGAAGTCGTATGTTTGATAACCATGAGTTTATTAATTGGATTTCTAACTATGGAATAGAAATGCATTTCGTTACCCCTGAAATGCATCAGGAAAATGGTCAAGTTGAACGTTATTGCCGTACTGTTTTAAATATGATAAGAGTCGAAGTAAATCATAACAAAAATGATTGGTCTGAAATATTATGGAAACTGCAATTAGTCTTAAACATTACCAAACATAGGACTACTCAATATTCGCCACTAAATCTCTTAATCGGCACTGATTCCACTACTCCTTTGATAAATTCGTTGATTAGAGATGTAACTTGTGAAGGCTCGAATCCAAACCGCGATGCAATTCGCGAGATAAGACGGCAACATGCGGAACGACTTATCTATGAAAATAAAGAAAAACAAGACTTATATGTAAATAAAAATAGGAAACCGCCTAAAAATTTTCAAATTAATGATTTGGTCTATGTGATTAAGAACTCTCAAAGTACTGGAAAATTGGATAGCAGTATGAGAGGCCCTTATAAAGTTACTAAGATCCTCCCTAACGATCGGTACGAGGTTCAACTGTTAGCTGGAGCTTATGGAAAGACTAGTCAGGTAGCTGCAACATACATGGTCTTATGGAAGGGTGAATGGACACCCGACACTTGCACTGCATTTTTTGAAGGTACCTGTTGTACTTGTTTCGCTGTTTGCTTTGTTAGCTGATATATCTCTTGTTTTCTATCCTATTCTTGAGTTAGATTATGTACTAAACTAGCTCATATTTATGAGTTTTGGCCACGTTATGTAAAGTGTTGTGTTCAGTGGAAGAGACCCGTGTAAATCCTGTGCGCCATGGTATTGGGTTGACCCTGACACTGGTGGTTTCTGGGGTGAGTCGGTGGCGCAACCGACAACAGACCTGTGTAAATCCAGCCATCATTAGGTATCTGGGGTGACCTACTAGAGACCGATATAAATCCTGTGTGCATAGACGAGTATATGCGGGGTATTTGGTTGCGTGGGAACAGACCTGTGTAAAGCCTATGTGATCTGAAATTCTTATGTATGGCGTTTCTGATGGTCATGTTGAACTTAGCTAATTCGTACGTAATCTAACGCTTTTATGTGTAATTAGGCCAGCTGCTAATAATAAC
Organism: Vanessa tameamea; assembly: GCF_037043105.1. Lineage (NCBI taxonomy): Eukaryota > Metazoa > Arthropoda > Insecta > Lepidoptera > Nymphalidae > Vanessa > Vanessa tameamea. The sequence goes on along the minus strand of NC_087340.1, from coordinate 71,450 downwards.
AGATGTAAATAAGTGTGATTTTTGACTGCGTGTATCTTCACAGAAACCGATGATGATGACGCAGAGCAGCCATTGAACGCGGAGGTTGTTGCTGGATCATCCTCGAGTTACCGCTAAGGACTTCGAGCACGCAGTCCCGTCAGGAGCCGTGTTAGAAGCAAATTAAAGTCACAAATGGCAACACTACGACCGGATATATAAGGACGACGGTTGGCGGCACTTGTCTAACCGCTTAGCTGTCCGAATATAGCGATTGCCTGATATAGAAGAAAAATATCTGTTGGCCGCCATTAAAATATTTTTAAAAAAGATCATTTTCATTTTCTGTTTGTAACAATATAAAAATAGTCCTTATACAATTTTGTTTAAATCATTCACATTTGATATATTCAGCACAGCACTGTTGTCGGAACGTCTTATCATTATACTACAATTCTTTATCCAAACATATTTATAATTCTTCTCCTTTGCAATTTTTTTTACTGAAAGTAGCAAGGTTTTATTTGTACTTGTTAGGTGCTCGTTAAAGTAAACGTTATTATAGTTTTTATTTTATTTATAAACAATTTATTGCACACAAAAGACAAAAGATACAGTGTACATAACATTACAAGAACATATAACAAAAAAGAGAAGCGTGCAAAGGCGGTCTTATTGCTTAAAGCAATCTCTTACAGACAACCCTTTAGAGTAAGAATTTGTCTGTGGGAAACGGGATGGTGCAAACAAGCATGTTTTATTCTTAAACAACTAAAAATTAATCTTTAAATAATACAAATAATATATAACAAAATACATATATATAAGTTTAATAAATACATATGTATTATATATACCAAATAATTATATAAATAAAATTATATATATAGCAGAAAGTTATACTATCTATACTAATATATAAAGCGGAAGAGTTTGTTTGTTTGTTTGTTTAAACGCGCTAATCTCAGGAACTACTGGTCCGATTTGAAAAATTCTTTTTTTGTTGAATAGTCCATTTATAGAGGAAGGCTTTAGGCTATATAACATTACGCTGCGACCAATAGGAGCGCAGCGACAGTGAGAAATGTTGCAAAAACGGGGAAAATTATTCACATTTATGGACTTTCGATGCGTGCGCAGCATAAACGTTTTAAGTTACTCAAAAAATGTGTATGAAAGATATATTCCTCTTTTAATAATAAAAAAAAAGTCCGTGACACTATATGTCTATTCGTTAAGAGTGCGCTAGCAGGCGGGGCGCGGCGGCGGCTGAGGGGGAGGCGGGTCAGCCCCGCCGCCGCGCTCGCCACTCTCACCCGCGGGTGTAGTTCTGCGAAGTAGCAATGCACATAACGACTTAAAAAAATTAACATTCTTAATAGTTAAATTATTTATCAAAATTAGGTTTTGTTATCAGCTTATTTGCTCATTATTTTTTATCGTTTAAAATCGATTACATTTAAATCATAATCTGCTGTAGTTTTAACTTACGATATAAGATAAAATGTCAATGAACATTCCTTCGTACTTTGCAAGTAAACAATTAAAACTTTTCACGGTATAAATAAGGTATAAAAATTACATTACACACGAAAAATGTTCAAAATGGCGAGCGATACTTTCACCGAAGCAGATTAATCATCACTGAGAAAATAAATTATGCAAATAAGCAAATAGGTGAATATCGTTTAAAATGACTACACAAATAAATTAGTAGTTCAATATTTCAAGTAATTTCTATTACGTTCAAGCATATTCAACACGGTTGTACTATAATCACCTTATGAAATAACACCAAAGGAGAAACAATCTAAACTTCTTATTGTTCGGTTTGTTTATCTTATTACGTTTAAGTTAATATTGTTTGTTTTCAACCGACTTCAAAAAGGAGAAGGTTATCAATTCGTCTGTATTTTTTTTTTTATATGTTTGTTACCTCATAACTTTTCACTGGATTTTGATAATTTTTTTTGTTTGAAAAGTAGTGCTTCCCGTGGGGCCCCATTTTAATTTTATCCTGTTACGATGATGGTATCCCTATGAAAACGATATAAGTCTTAAATGTGCATTATGTATGTGCGCGATAAATAGGTGAATAACTCAAAATTGTGCCAACCAATTTTAATGATTCTTTTTTTATTATAAAGGATATACTTCAAGGGTACTATGGTGAAAGTTTGGTAAGGTTCTGAGCATAGGATCCATGACAAAGTAACGGTACGGAAGGGAACTGAACAATTCTAAGGAGCACGTTAGCGATACTCGGCCGAATCTTTTAGAAACAAAAATTTTGACAAAAAAAAACCGACTTCAAAAGAGAAAAAAAATAATATGCTCTAAAAAGTAAAAAATAATTGCTTATTATTCTACAACTTAATAATCAAGTAACTTATTCTACTTACCAATATGTAGGTACGTTCTGTGTTTCCACGCAAGGAGATAAGTATGTACCTACCCACTTTAAATCTAACTTAACACAAACCTATGAATAACAAACAATGATCACAATATTTTTTAGATTTATACTATGTAAAATGAAATTAAAAATATTTAGACTATTTAAAAGTCAGCAAAGTTATTACGATAATATATTATAGTTAAAATTATTGTTATTTTTGGAGGCGGTGTCAGCCAAAGTAGGTTTGTAAATATATGATATAATCCAAATTTGTAAATCTGGTCTATCGATAAATACACTTCTTCTTGATGTTTTTTTAAACCCTATACGTACATAGTGGTCCTATATAATGACAGAAAATTGGAATCAAAATTGAGTGTTTAAGCAAACATGTCTACCGTCAGGTATTACAATTCATGAACTTTTCTCCTAATCCAAGACAAAAAAAAGTCTTTCAGATTTACTATTACATTTCCTGTTGAACGTTTTGTTTGTTTAGGCAGAGTATGAATTTTGTTTGTGATTTATTTATTTACAATTGACTTTTTCTTTTGTCTTACATCCAGATGTCGATACACCTGCATCGAATTGTTAACAAAAAAAATATTCGCAATCGTGCACTATTGTACAATATTTCTTTTATGTTTAAGAAAAGGGTTGTCATAATTGACCGTATAACAATAAGCAATAAAAACACAGATGTTGGTAATTATTAAATTTTATGGCGACCTTTAAGATTTACACTGATGACAAAGAACAATTACTTTTTATGATAGTGAATATATATTATCTATTTGTTTGGGAGGGGGGAGCTCTTAAAAGGACGTGTCGGGCACGCCCGTAACCAGACAAGAGAAAGAAGCGTTACGAGTCACTTGACTACGAACTGTTTCAAACTTTTGTAATTCTATATCTACACCATCCTCATTGTCATTTTTCGAGTTAAATATCGGCTACATTTTTGTTTCACGGTTTGCTTGTGTTTAACGTGATTGTGTTAATACGTAGCGTATTGTTGCGTTATCTTGGCTGACACCGACTCCAAAAATAACAATAATTTTAACTATAATATATTATCGTAATAACTTTGCTGACTTTTAAATAGTCTAAATATTTTTAATTTCATTTTACATAGTTTAAATCTAAAAAATATTGTGATCATTGTTTGTTATTCATAGGTTTGTGTTAAGTTAGATTTAAAGTGGGTAGGTACATACTTATCTCCCTGCGTGGAAACACAGAACGTACCTACATATTGGTAAGTAGAATAAGTTACTTGATTATTAAGTTGTAGAATAATAAGCAATTATTTTTTACTTTTTAGAGCATATTATTTTTTTTCTCTTTTGAAGTCAGTTTTTTTTTTTGTCAAAATTTTTGTTTATTAGAAGTGGTTGTCATCTGCATAATTATTCTGATTTGGTTAGGTTTTTGTTTATTAAAACATATATGGTTTTTTTATTACGTTAAAATATCGAAATAATTAAATAACCTTTATAATACTTTTTTTTTCAATACAGATTTCATTATATTATCGGGTACTTAATTATTTACCTTATGTTTGTTTTTATTGATTACAAGATACGTTTTGGTTTAAATTTAATACCTACATTTTTTTTATCTTTTTCGTCACTATAATGCCTAGAAAAAGAACTAACCTTTCTCGGCAGACTGCTAATGCAAAGCGTCTGCGCATTTTGCGTAGCAATGAAACAGCTGAAGACAATACGCAGAGGTTGGCTAATCAAAGAACGGTCAGTGAACAACATCGTGCTAGGGAATCGAGCGTTGAACGTTCACAGAGGTTAGCCTTACAAAATTTCCGAACTTCGGTGAATCGACAACGGGAATCAAGTACTGAACGTTCTCAACGTTTGATCGCACAGAATTCTCGAACTGTGGCAAACCGCGATCGGGAATCAAGCGCTGAACGTTCTCAACGTTTGGCCGCACAAAATTCCCGAACTTCAGCAAACCGCGATCGGGAATCAAGCGTTGAACGTTCCCATCGACTAGCACAGCAAAATGCAAGATCATTAATAAGTCGAACTCGCAGGCAACATAATTTTTTGAATTCTGCGTTTGCTTATGATCGTTCTCTTGACTACGTTGCGTTAAATGATATTGATATTGGCGGAATGGTTAAAATATGCGACTTCTGCCAAGCAAAAAAATGGACGGCAGAAAGTCCTGGACTGTGTTGTAGTGGTGGCAAAGTGAATATACCTAAAATTCCAGAACCAACGTCAGTTTTTAAAGAACTGATATCAGGCTCAAATCCATCCTCAAAGCATTTCTTAAATCACTCAAGGCAGTATAATACACTTTTTCAAATGACTTCATTTGGTGCGAAAGAAATTCGTGAGGGAAACTTTATGCCTACTTTCAAAATCCAGGGACAAGTTTATCATTTGATCGGTAATTTACTTCCAGCTGAAGGTGCACAAGCCGAATTTTTACAAATATATTTTGTGTCTCATGCAGATCAGATATCCTTGCGCTCAAACATAAACCCAACCTTGCAAATTGATCTTATCGACGCTCTCCAAACATATCTTCACGATCATAATACGTATATTCACAGTTTTAAATACAATCTCGAAAATAGATCAACGCATGATTTGAAACTTATTATTCATGCTGATGTGAAACCTCCTAACGAGCATCGAGGTCGGTATAATGCGCCAATAGTAGATGAAGTAGCTGTTCTTTTAATAGATGAAGAAAAAGGTTCCCGAGATATTGTGTTGAATAATAGAGAAGGCCGACTTCAACGAGTTTCTGAAACTCATAGATCGTACGACCCACTTCAATATCCTTTACTGTTCCCCTTTGGAAGTGACGGATACTGTATAAATATTCCACAGCAGAATACTGCTGCTAGATCTAAAACAATATCGTGTATGCAGTTTTATGCATTTAGACTCATGGTAAGAATAAATGACTTTAACAGCTTACATTACTTCAAAGGATTATTCAACCAATATTGTGTCGATATGGCGGCAAAAATGATTTCTGAGAGACTGGATTTCATCAAAAGAAATCAAAAAAAATTAAGAGCAGAAGAGTATATTCATTTAAGAGATGCCGTGGCTAATGACGGCAATACAGACGCTTCTAATATTGGCCAGCACGTTATATTGCCATCGTCATTTACAGGATCCCCCCGATACATGAATGAAAAAAGTCAAGATGCCATGACCTATGTTAGGAAGTTTGGAAGACCAGACCTCTTTATTACCTTCACATGTAACTCCGAATGGGCAGAAATAAAAAATGAGCTATTACCTGATCAACATTCTTACCACAGACATGATTTGGTTTCTAGAGTATTTCATTTAAAATTAAAAAAAATGATAGACCTATTAACGAGGAAAAATATCTTTGGACCATCTAAAGCTTTCGTTTACAGCGTAGAATGGCAAAAAAGAGGTTTACCTCACGCCCACATTTTATTATGGCTGGCTAACAAAGTACAACCAGATTCTATAGATGCAATAATATCGGCTGAAATACCTGACAAACAACAAGATCCAATTCTTCATAATATTGTCATAAGAACTATGATACATGGTCCTTGCGGATTTTACAATCTTGATTCACCATGTATGAAAGAAAACATTTGTTCGAAAAAGTTCCCTAGGCATTTTATTTCAGAAACACAAACCGGCGAAGACGGATACCCAACCTACAGGCGCAGGTCTCCAGATAATGGTGGAAACACAGCGATCATTACTGTCAAAGGTACAGAAATCAACGTGGATAATAGGTGGGTTGTTCCCTATAATCCAGTACTATCAAGAATTTTTAATGCACACATTAACGTAGAGTTTTGTCAATCGGTCAAAGCTATTAAGTACATCTGTAAGTATATTCATAAAGGTTCTGATCAAGCCACATTTTCGTTACAAAATAATAACAATGAGGTAGAAAAATATCTAAACGGTCGCTATTAAAGTTCTTCAGAAGCGCTCTGGAGAATTTTTCAATTTCCTATTCATGAACGTTTTCCAGCGGTAGTTCATTTAGCAGTACATTTGGAAAATGGACAAAGAGTTTATTTTTATAACAATGAAAATCTTCAAGATCGCGTCAACAACCCATCACCAACGACACTTACAGCGTTCTTTGTTCTTTGCAAAAGAGATGATTTTGCAAAAACTCTTTTATATCACGAAGTACCCCAGTATTACGTTTGGGAAAGAAATTCCTTTTCTAGAAGAAAACGTGGTCAAGATGTTGAAAGATATCCCGGTGTAAAAAAAGATACAACTTTAGGCCGCGTCTATAACATTCATCCAACACAAACTGAATGTTACTATTTAAGAATGTTACTGCAATATGTTCGCGGCCCAATGTCGTTTGAACATCTAAGGACCGTTAATGGTGTTATTTTCCAAACTTATCAATGCGCTTGCAAGGAATTAGGCTTATTGGAGGGAGATGAACATTGGCAAAATACCATGTCAGATGCTGTCATGTCCGAACCAGCCTCAAAATTAAGAGAATTATTTACTATCATCCTTATATTTTGCCAGCCATCTTACCCCTTAGAGTTATGGAATAAATTTCGCAATGATTTATGTGAAGATATATTAAACAGAATGCGTAATGAAAATCAGGATCTAACATTAGCCTATACTGATAACGTATACAATGATGGACTTATCTTAATTGAAGATAAAATTCATGAAATTTCAGATAAATCATTGACTGATTTTGGGCTTCCTGCATCAAAATGGAATAATTCACATAATAATTTAGATCCTTTAGAAGTAGCACTACGGAAGCCGTATGATGTAAATGAATTAAATGAGTATATTACTGAAAATGAACCAAAATTAGTCAATGACCAGGTGACGGCGTACAATCGTGTTATGTGCAGTATTCGTTTTAACGAAGGAAAAATATTTTTTTTGGATGCTCCAGGTGGAACTGGAAAGACTTTTATTACTAATCTCATATTAGCAAAAGTAAGGTCTCAGGGAAAAATAGCCTTGGCAGTTGCGTCGTCAGGAATTGCGGCAACTTTATTAGCAGGTGGACGCACAGCTCATTCCACTTTTAAGCTGCCTCTAACTGTTTCTTTACAAAAAGATAGCGTGTGCTCTATTCGCAAAAATGGCCCTCTGGGTAAAGTTTTACAAGACGTTTCTTTAATTATCTGGGACGAATGTACCATGATCCATAGAGCTCATGTAGAGGCTCTAGATAGAACTCTCAGAGATATTAGAAATTGTGATAAAATTATGGGTGGGATTACCATTATGTTTTCTGGGGATTTTCGACAAACTTTACCGGTAATTTTAAGAGGAACTAGAGCAGACATTGTAAGGTCTTGCCTTAAAAGTTCACCGTTATGGAAATTTGTCCATACCTTAAAACTATCTACGAATATGAGAGCACATTTGGGGGGAGGAAGTACAAATTTTCCTTCAAAGTTACTTTTAATAGGAGATGGAAAAGTACCTCATTCTGAAAATAAAATTGAAATTGATCGCGATTTAGGAGAAAAAGTGACTAGCATAGAGGATTTAATATCAAAAGTTTACCCTAATATCGTCGAAATAGAAAATAAAAATTACCAATGGATGTGTCAAAGGGCAATATTGGCGGCGAGAAATAGTAGCGTTGACGAAATTAACGACCTAATTTTAACCAAACTTCCAGGCGATATAACTACCTACACATCTATTGATAATGTAATGGATCAAGAAGATGCTGTCCATTACCCACAAGAGTTTCTCAATTCTTTAAACCCGAGCGGCCTTCCACCACATTCCCTGAAGTTAAAAATAGGTGCTGCGATAATTTTACTCAGAAATCTTAAACCACCAAATTTATGTAACGGGACCCGCCTTCAAGTAAAATTCCTTCGCAATAACGTGATCGTTGCAACAGTTTTGACTGGTCCGGCAGTTGGTCAAACAGTGCTTATACCTCGCATCCCAATGATTCCAAATGATTTACCTTTTAATTTTAAAAGAATTCAATTTCCCATTAAGTTATCTTTTGCCGTAACCATTAATAAATCACAGGGCCAAACATTTAAACACGTAGGAATCGATTTACGTCAAGACTGCTTTTCACACGGCCAACTATATGTCGCGTTGTCAAGATCGGGTTGCGGGCAAAATCAGTATGTTCTTCTACCACAAGAAAACAAAACTAAAAATATAATCTACGCTGAAGTACTGTAAAACATATTATTAAATCTTATTGACGATTATAATAACAAAAACCAACGTGAGCAATCAAACGATAATCATGATAGTGTTTCCAACAACTACGCGAACGAAGTCGCGGGCACAGCTAGTACTAATATATAAAGCGGAAGAGTTTGTTTGTTTGTTTGTTTGTTTAAACGCGCTAATCTCAGGAACTACTGGTCCGATTTGAAAAATTCTTTTTTTGTTGAATAGTTCATTTATAGAGGAAGGCTTTAGGCTATATAACATTACGCTGCGACCAATAGGAGCGCAGCGACAGTGAGAAATGTTGCAAAAACGGGGAAAAATATTCACATTTATGGACTTTCGATGCGTGCGCAGCATAAACGTTTTAAGTTACTCAAAAAATGTGTATGAAAGATATATTCCTCTTTTAATAATAAAAAAAAAGTCCGTGACACTATATGTCTCTTTGTTAAGAGTGTGCTAGCAGGCGGGGCGCGGCGGCGGCTGAGGGGGAGGCGGGTCAGCCCCGCCGCCGCGCTCGCCACTCTCACCCGCGGGTGTAGTTCTGCGAAGTAGCAATGCACATAACGACTTAAAAAAATTAACATTCTTAATAGTTAAATTATTTATCAAAATTAGGTTTTGTTATCAGCTTATTTGCTCATTATTTTTTATCGTTTAAAATCGATTACATTTAAATCATAATCTGCTGTAGTTTTAACTTACGATATAAGATAAAATTTCAATGAACATTCCTTCGTACTTTGCAAGTAAACAATTCAAACGTTTCACGGTATAAATAAGGTATAAAAATTACATTACACACGTAAAAAAGTTCAAATTGGCGAGCGATACTTTCACCGATGCAGATTAATCATCACTGAGAAAATAAATTATGCAAATAAGCAAATAGGTGAATATCGTTTAAAATGACTACACAAATAAATTAGTAGTTCAATATTTCAAGTAATTTCTATTACGTTCAAGCATATTCAACACGGTTGTACTATAATCACCTTATGAAATAATAACACCAAAGGAGAAACAATCTAAACTTCTTATTGTTCGGTTTGTTTATCTTATTACGTTTAAGTTAATATTGTTTGTTTTCAACCGACTTCAAAAAGGAGGAGGTTATCAATTCGTCTGTATTTTTTTTTTTATATGTCTGTTACCTCATAACTTTTCACTGGATTTTGATAATTTTTTTTTGTTTGAAAGGTAGTGCTTCCCGTGGGGCCCCATTTTAATTTTATCCTGTTACGATGATGGTATCCCTATGAAAACGATATAAGTCTTAAATGTGCATTATGTATGTGCGCGATAAATAGGTGAATAACTCAAAATTGTGCCAACCAATTTTAATGATTCTTTTTTTATTATAAAGGATATACTTCAAGGGTACTATGGTGAAAGTTTGGTAAGGTTCTGAGCATAGGATCCATGACAAAGTAACGGTACGGAAGGGAACGGAACAATTCTAAGGAGCACGTTAGCGATAATCGGCCGAATCTTTTAGAAACAAAAATTTTGACAAAAAAAAACCGACTTCAAAAGAGAAAAAAAATAATATGCTCTAAAAAGTAAAAAATAATTGCTTATTATTCTACAACTTAATAATCAAGTAACTTATTCTACTTACCAATATGTAGGTACGTTCTGTGTTTCCACGCAAGGAGATAAGTATGTACCTACCCACTTTAAATCTAACTTAACACAAACCTATGAATAACAAACAATGATCACAATATTTTTTAGATTTATACTATGTAAAATGAAATTAAAAATATTTAGACTATTTAAAAGTCAGCAAAGTTATTACGATAATATATTATAGTTAAAATTATTGTTATTTTTGGAGGCGGTGTCAGTCAAGGTAGGTTTGTAAATATATGATATACTCCAAATTTGTAAATCTGGTCTATCGATAAATACACTTCTTCTTGATGTTTTTTTAAACCCTATACGTACATAGTGGTCCTATATAATGACAGAAAATTGGAATCAAAATTGAGTGTTTAAGCAAACATGTCTACCGTCAGGTATTACAATTCATGAACTTTTCTCCTAATCCAAGACAAAGAAAAGTCATTCAGATTTACTATTACATTTCCTGTTGAACGTTTTGTTTGTTTTGGCAGAGTATGAATTTTGTTTGTGATTTATTTATTTACAATTGACTTTTTCTTTTGTCTTACATCCAGATGTCGATACACCTGCATCGAATTGTTAACAAAAAAAATATTCGCAATCGTACACTATTGTACAATATTTCTTTTATGTTTAAGAAAAGGGTTGTCATAATTGACCGTATAACAATAAGCAATAAAAACACAGATGTTGGTAATTATTAAATTTTATGGCGACCTTTAAGATTTACACTGATGACAAAGAACAATTACTTTTTATGATAGTGAATATATATTATCTATTTGTTTGGGAGGGGAGAGCTCTTAAAAGGACGTGTCGGGCACGGTGTTGTAGTGGTGGCAAAGTGAATATACCTAAAATTCCAGAACCAACGTCAGTTTTTAAAGAACTGATATCAGGCTCAAATCCATCCTCAAAGCATTTCTTAAATCACTCAAGGCAGTATAATACACTTTTTCAAATGACTTCATTTGGTGCGAAAGAAATTCGTGAGGGAAACTTTATGCCTACTTTCAAAATCCAGGGACAAGTTTATCATTTGATCGGTAATTTACTTCCAGCTGAAGGTGCACAAGCCGAATTTTTACAAATATATTTTGTGTCTCATGCAGATCAGATATCCTTGCGCTCAAACATAAACCCAACCTTGCAAATTGATCTTATCGACGCTCTCCAAACATATCTTCACGATCATAATACGTATATTCACAGTTTTAAATACAATCTCGAAAATAGATCAACGCATGATTTGAAACTTATTATTCATGCTGATGTGAAACCTCCTAACGAGCATCGAGGTCGGTATAATGCGCCAATAGTAGATGAAGTAGCTGTTCTTTTAATAGATGAAGAAAAAGGTTCCCGAGATATTGTGTTGAATAATAGAGAAGGCCGACTTCAACGAGTTTCTGAAACTCATAGATCGTACGACCCACTTCAATATCCTTTACTGTTCCCCTTTGGAAGTGACGGATACTGTATAAATATTCCACAGCAGAATACTGCTGCTAGATCTAAAACAATATCGTGTATGCAGTTTTATGCATTTAGACTCATGGTAAGAATAAATGACTTTAACAGCTTACATTACTTCAAAGGATTATTCAACCAATATTGTGTCGATATGGCGGCAAAAATGATTTCTGAGAGACTGGATTTCATCAAAAGAAATCAAAAAAAATTAAGAGCAGAAGAGTATATTCATTTAAGAGATGCCGTGGCTAATGACGGCAATACAGACGCTTCTAATATTGGCCAGCACGTTATATTGCCATCGTCATTTACAGGATCCCCCCGATACATGAATGAAAAAAGTCAAGATGCCATGACCTATGTTAGGAAGTTTGGAAGACCAGACCTCTTTATTACCTTCACATGTAACTCCGAATGGGCAGAAATAAAAAATGAGCTATTACCTGATCAACATTCTTACCACAGACATGATTTGGTTTCTAGAGTATTTCATTTAAAATTAAAAAAAATGATAGACCTATTAACGAGGAAAAATATCTTTGGACCATCTAAAGCTTTCGTTTACAGCGTAGAATGGCAAAAAAGAGGTTTACCTCACGCCCACATTTTATTATGGCTGGCTAACAAAGTACAACCAGATTCTATAGATGCAATAATATCGGCTGAAATACCTGACAAACAACAAGATCCAATTCTTCATAATATTGTCATAAGAACTATGATACATGGTCCTTGCGGATTTTACAATCTTGATTCACCATGTATGAAAGAAAACATTTGTTCGAAAAAGTTCCCTAGGCATTTTATTTCAGAAACACAAACCGGCGAAGACGGATACCCAACCTACAGGCGCAGGTCTCCAGATAATGGTGGAAACACAGCGATCATTACTGTCAAAGGTACAGAAATCAACGTGGATAATAGGTGGGTTGTTCCCTATAATCCAGTACTATCAAGAATTTTTAATGCACACATTAACGTAGAGTTTTGTCAATCGGTCAAAGCTATTAAGTACATCTGTAAGTATATTCATAAAGGTTCTGATCAAGCCACATTTTCGTTACAAAATAATAACAATGAGGTAGAAAAATATCTAAACGGTCGCTATTAAAGTTCTTCAGAAGCGCTCTGGAGAATTTTTCAATTTCCTATTCATGAACGTTTTCCAGCGGTAGTTCATTTAGCAGTACATTTGGAAAATGGACAAAGAGTTTATTTTTATAACAATGAAAATCTTCAAGATCGCGTCAACAACCCATCACCAACGACACTTACAGCGTTCTTTGTTCTTTGCAAAAGAGATGATTTTGCAAAAACTCTTTTATATCACGAAGTACCCCAGTATTACGTTTGGGAAAGAAATTCCTTTTCTAGAAGAAAACGTGGTCAAGATGTTGAAAGATATCCCGGTGTAAAAAAAGATACAACTTTAGGCCGCGTCTATAACATTCATCCAACACAAACTGAATGTTACTATTTAAGAATGTTACTGCAATATGTTCGCGGCCCAATGTCGTTTGAACATCTAAGGACCGTTAATGGTGTTATTTTCCAAACTTATCAATGCGCTTGCAAGGAATTAGGCTTATTGGAGGGAGATGAACATTGGCAAAATACCATGTCAGATGCTGTCATGTCCGAACCAGCCTCAAAATTAAGAGAATTATTTACTATCATCCTTATATTTTGCCAGCCATCTTACCCCTTAGAGTTATGGAATAAATTTCGCAATGATTTATGTGAAGATATATTAAACAGAATGCGTAATGAAAATCAGGATCTAACATTAGCCTATACTGATAACGTATACAATGATGGACTTATCTTAATTGAAGATAAAATTCATGAAATTTCAGATAAATCATTGACTGATTTTGGGCTTCCTGCATCAAAATGGAATAATTCACATAATAATTTAGATCCTTTAGAAGTAGCACTACGGAAGCCGTATGATGTAAATGAATTAAATGAGTATATTACTGAAAATGAACCAAAATTAGTCAATGACCAGGTGACGGCGTACAATCGTGTTATGTGCAGTATTCGTTTTAACGAAGGAAAAATATTTTTTTTGGATGCTCCAGGTGGAACTGGAAAGACTTTTATTACTAATCTCATATTAGCAAAAGTAAGGTCTCAGGGAAAAATAGCCTTGGCAGTTGCGTCGTCAGGAATTGCGGCAACTTTATTAGCAGGTGGACGCACAGCTCATTCCACTTTTAAGCTGCCTCTAACTGTTTCTTTACAAAAAGATAGCGTGTGCTCTATTCGCAAAAATGGCCCTCTGGGTAAAGTTTTACAAGACGTTTCTTTAATTATCTGGGACGAATGTACCATGATCCATAGAGCTCATGTAGAGGCTCTAGATAGAACTCTCAGAGATATTAGAAATTGTGATAAAATTATGGGTGGGATTACCATTATGTTTTCTGGGGATTTTCGACAAACTTTACCGGTAATTTTAAGAGGAACTAGAGCAGACATTGTAAGGTCTTGCCTTAAAAGTTCACCGTTATGGAAATTTGTCCATACCTTAAAACTATCTACGAATATGAGAGCACATTTGGGGGGAGGAAGTACAAATTTTCCTTCAAAGTTACTTTTAATAGGAGATGGAAAAGTACCTCATTCTGAAAATAAAATTGAAATTGATCGCGATTTAGGAGAAAAAGTGACTAGCATAGAGGATTTAATATCAAAAGTTTACCCTAATATCGTCGAAATAGAAAATAAAAATTACCAATGGATGTGTCAAAGGGCAATATTGGCGGCGAGAAATAGTAGCGTTGACGAAATTAACGACCTAATTTTAACCAAACTTCCAGGCGATATAACTACCTACACATCTATTGATAATGTAATGGATCAAGAAGATGCTGTCCATTACCCACAAGAGTTTCTCAATTCTTTAAACCCGAGCGGCCTTCCACCACATTCCCTGAAGTTAAAAATAGGTGCTGCGATAATTTTACTCAGAAATCTTAAACCACCAAATTTATGTAACGGGACCCGCCTTCAAGTAAAATTCCTTCGCAATAACGTGATCGTTGCAACAGTTTTGACTGGTCCGGCAGTTGGTCAAACAGTGCTTATACCTCGCATCCCAATGATTCCAAATGATTTACCTTTTAATTTTAAAAGAATTCAATTTCCCATTAAGTTATCTTTTGCCGTAACCATTAATAAATCACAGGGCCAAACATTTAAACACGTAGGAATCGATTTACGTCAAGACTGCTTTTCACACGGCCAACTATATGTCGCGTTGTCAAGATCGGGTTGCGGGCAAAATCAGTATGTTCTTCTACCACAAGAAAACAAAACTAAAAATATAATCTACGCTGAAGTACTGTAAAACATATTATTAAATCTTATTGACGATTATAATAACAAAAACCAACGTGAGCAATCAAACGATAATCATGATAGTGTTTCCAACAACTACGCGAACGAAGTCGCGGGCACAGCTAGTCTTGTATATATTTACGTTGAGCATCTCTACATACTTTACGGCACCGATTACGTAAACTCTTATATTTCACGAGGTTGTCAATAGTTGGGTTTAATTTAAATTTTGATTTAGCTCTGTCACGCTTCTTCATTAACTTCCGAATGTCCTGAGATAACCAAGGTGCAGGTAGGTGTTTGAGCTTGATGGGACGGAAAGGAGGCATTGGTTGAATAATCCTTTGAAGTAATGTAAGCTGTTAAAGTCATTTATTCTTACCATGAGTCTAAATGCATAAAACTGCATACACGATATTGTTTTAGATCTAGCAGCAGTATTCTGCTGTGGAATATTTATACAGTATCCGTCACTTCCAAAGGGGAACAGTAAAGGATATTGAAGTGGGTCGTACGATCTATGAGTTTCAGAAACTCGTTGAAGTCGGCCTTCTCTATTATTCAACACAATATCTCGGGAACCTTTATCTTCATCTATTAAAAGAACAGCTACTTCATCTACTATTGGCGCATTATACCGACCTCGATGCTCGTTAGGAGGTTTCACATCAGCATGAATAATAAGTTTCAAATCATGCGTTGATCTATTTTCGAGATTGTATTTAAAACTCTGAATATACGTATTATGATCGTGAAGATATGTTTGGAGAGCGTCGATAAGATCAATTTGCAAGGTTGGGTTTATGTTTGAGCGCAAGGATATCTGATCTGCATGAGACACAAAATATATTTGCAAAAATTCGGCTTGTGCACCTTCAGCTGGAAGTAAATTACCGATCAAATGATAAACTTGTCCCTGGATTTTGAAAGTAGGCATAAAGTTTCCCTCACGAATTTCTTTCGCACCAAATGAAGTCATTTGAAAAAGTGTATTATACTGCCTTGAGTGATTTAAGAAATGCTTTGAGGATGGATTTGAGCCTGATATCAGTTCTTTAAAAACTGACGTTGGTTCTGGAATTTTAGGTATATTCACTTTGCCACCACTACAACACCGTGCCCGACACGTCCTTTTAAGAGCTCTCCCCTCCCAAACAAATAGATAATATATATTCACTATCATAAAAAGTAATTGTTCTTTGTCATCAGTGTAAATCTTAAAGGTCGCCATAAAATTTAATAATTACCAACATCTGTGTTTTTATTGCTTATTGTTATACGGTCAATTATGACAACCCTTTTCTTAAACATAAAAGAAATATTGTACAATAGTGTACGATTGCGAATATTTTTTTTGTTAACAATTCGATGCAGGTGTATCGACATCTGGATGTAAGACAAAAGAAAAAGTCAATTGTAAATAAATAAATCACAAACAAAATTCATACTCTGCCAAAACAAACAAAACGTTCAACAGGAAATGTAATAGTAAATCTGAATGACTTTTCTTTGTCTTGGATTAGGAGAAAAGTTCATGAATTGTAATACCTGACGGTAGACATGTTTGCTTAAACACTCAATTTTGATTCCAATTTTCTGTCATTATATAGGACCACTATGTACGTATAGGGTTTAAAAAAACATCAAGAAGAAGTGTATTTATCGATAGACCAGATTTACAAATTTGGAGTATATCATATATTTACAAACCTACCTTGACTGACACCGCCTCCAAAAATAACAATAATTTTAACTATAATATATTATCGTAATAACTTTGCTGACTTTTAAATAGTCTAAATATTTTTAATTTCATTTTACATAGTATAAATCTAAAAAATATTGTGATCATTGTTTGTTATTCATAGGTTTGTGTTAAGTTAGATTTAAAGTGGGTAGGTACATACTTATCTCCTTGCGTGGAAACACAGAACGTACCTACATATTGGTAAGTAGAATAAGTTACTTGATTATTAAGTTGTAGAATAATAAGCAATTATTTTTTACTTTTTAGAGCATATTATTTTTTTTCTCTTTTGAAGTCGGTTTTTTTTTGTCAAAATTTTTGTTTCTAAAAGATTCGGCCGATTATCGCTAACGTGCTCCTTAGAATTGTTCCGTTCCCTTCCGTACCGTTACTTTGTCATGGATCCTATGCTCAGAACCTTACCAAACTTTCACCATAGTACCCTTGAAGTATATCCTTTATAATAAAAAAAGAATCATTAAAATTGGTTGGCACAATTTTGAGTTATTCACCTATTTATCGCGCACATACATAATGCACATTTAAGACTTATATCGTTTTCATAGGGATACCATCATCGTAACAGGATAAAATTAAAATGGGGCCCCACGGGAAGCACTACCTTTCAAACAAAAAAAAATTATCAAAATCCAGTGAAAAGTTATGAGGTAACAGACATATAAAAAAAAAAATACAGACGAATTGATAACCTCCTCCTTTTTGAAGTCGGTTGAAAACAAACAATATTAACTTAAACGTAATAAGATAAACAAACCGAACAATAAGAAGTTTAGATTGTTTCTCCTTTGGTGTTATTATTTCATAAGGTGATTATAGTACAACCGTGTTGAATATGCTTGAACGTAATAGAAATTACTTGAAATATTGAACTACTAATTTATTTGTGTAGTCATTTTAAACGATATTCACCTATTTGCTTATTTGCATAATTTATTTTCTCAGTGATGATTAATCTGCATCGGTGAAAGTATCGCTCGCCAATTTGAACTTTTTTACGTGTGTAATGTAATTTTTATACCTTATTTATACCGTGAAACGTTTGAATTGTTTACTTGCAAAGTACGAAGGAATGTTCATTGAAATTTTATCTTATATCGTAAGTTAAAACTACAGCAGATTATGATTTAAATGTAATCGATTTTAAACGATAAAAAATAATGAGCAAATAAGCTGATAACAAAACCTAATTTTGATAAATAATTTAACTATTAAGAATGTTAATTTTTTTAAGTCGTTATGTGCATTGCTACTTCGCAGAACTACACCCGCGGGTGAGAGTGGCGAGCGCGGCGGCGGGGCTGACCCGCCTCCCCCTCAGCCGCCGCCGCGCCCCGCCTGCTAGCACACTCTTAACAAAGAGACATATAGTGTCACGGACTTTTTTTTTATTATTAAAAGAGGAATATATCTTTCATACACATTTTTTGAGTAACTTAAAACGTTTATGCTGCGCACGCATCGAAAGTCCATAAATGTGAATATTTTTCCCCGTTTTTGCAACATTTCTCACTGTCGCTGCGCTCCTATTGGTCGCAGCGTAATGTTATATAGCCTAAAGCCTTCCTCTATAAATGAACTATTCAACAAAAAAAGAATTTTTCAAATCGGACCAGTAGTTCCTGAGATTAGCGCGTTTAAACAAACAAACAAACAAACAAACTCTTCCGCTTTATATATTAGTACTAGCTGTGCCCGCGACTTCGTTCGCGTAGTTGTTGGAAACACTATCATGATTATCGTTTGATTGCTCACGTTGGTTTTTGTTATTATAATCGTCAATAAGATTTAATAATATGTTTTACAGTACTTCAGCGTAGATTATATTTTTAGTTTTGTTTTCTTGTGGTAGAAGAACATACTGATTTTGCCCGCAACCCGATCTTGACAACGCGACATATAGTTGGCCGTGTGAAAAGCAGTCTTGACGTAAATCGATTCCTACGTGTTTAAATGTTTGGCCCTGTGATTTATTAATGGTTACGGCAAAAGATAACTTAATGGGAAATTGAATTCTTTTAAAATTAAAAGGTAAATCATTTGGAATCATTGGGATGCGAGGTATAAGCACTGTTTGACCAACTGCCGGACCAGTCAAAACTGTTGCAACGATCACGTTATTGCGAAGGAATTTTACTTGAAGGCGGGTCCCGTTACATAAATTTGGTGGTTTAAGATTTCTGAGTAAAATTATCGCAGCACCTATTTTTAACTTCAGGGAATGTGGTGGAAGGCCGCTCGGGTTTAAAGAATTGAGAAACTCTTGTGGGTAATGGACAGCATCTTCTTGATCCATTACATTATCAATAGATGTGTAGGTAGTTATATCGCCTGGAAGTTTGGTTAAAATTAGGTCGTTAATTTCGTCAACGCTACTATTTCTCGCCGCCAATATTGCCCTTTGACACATCCATTGGTAATTTTTATTTTCTATTTCGACGATATTAGGGTAAACTTTTGATATTAAATCCTCTATGCTAGTCACTTTTTCTCCTAAATCGCGATCAATTTCAATTTTATTTTCAGAATGAGGTACTTTTCCATCTCCTATTAAAAGTAACTTTGAAGGAAAATTTGTACTTCCTCCCCCCAAATGTGCTCTCATATTCGTAGATAGTTTTAAGGTATGGACAAATTTCCATAACGGTGAACTTTTAAGGCAAGACCTTACAATGTCTGCTCTAGTTCCTCTTAAAATTACCGGTAAAGTTTGTCGAAAATCCCCAGAAAACATAATGGTAATCCCACCCATAATTTTATCACAATTTCTAATATCTCTGAGAGTTCTATCTAGAGCCTCTACATGAGCTCTATGGATCATGGTACATTCGTCCCAGATAATTAAAGAAACGTCTTGTAAAACTTTACCCAGAGGGCCATTTTTGCGAATAGAGCACACGCTATCTTTTTGTAAAGAAACAGTTAGAGGCAGCTTAAAAGTGGAATGAGCTGTGCGTCCACCTGCTAATAAAGTTGCCGCAATTCCTGACGACGCAACTGCCAAGGCTATTTTTCCCTGAGACCTTACTTTTGCTAATATGAGATTAGTAATAAAAGTCTTTCCAGTTCCACCTGGAGCATCCAAAAAAAATATTTTTCCTTCGTTAAAACGAATACTGCACATAACACGATTGTACGCCGTCACCTGGTCATTGACTAATTTTGGTTCATTTTCAGTAATATACTCATTTAATTCATTTACATCATACGGCTTCCGTAGTGCTACTTCTAAAGGATCTAAATTATTATGTGAATTATTCCATTTTGATGCAGGAAGCCCAAAATCAGTCAATGATTTATCTGAAATTTCATGAATTTTATCTTCAATTAAGATAAGTCCATCATTGTATACGTTATCAGTATAGGCTAATGTTAGATCCTGATTTTCAT
Organism: Vanessa tameamea; assembly: GCF_037043105.1. Lineage (NCBI taxonomy): Eukaryota > Metazoa > Arthropoda > Insecta > Lepidoptera > Nymphalidae > Vanessa > Vanessa tameamea. The sequence goes on along the minus strand of NC_087340.1, from coordinate 51,274 downwards.
TACGCATTCTGTTTAATATATCTTCACATAAATCATTGCGAAATTTATTCCATAACTCTAAGGGGTAAGATGGCTGGCAAAATATAAGGATGATAGTAAATAATTCTCTTAATTTTGAGGCTGGTTCGGACATGACAGCATCTGACATGGTATTTTGCCAATGTTCATCTCCCTCCAATAAGCCTAATTCCTTGCAAGCGCATTGATAAGTTTGGAAAATAACACCATTAACGGTCCTTAGATGTTCAAACGACATTGGGCCGCGAACATATTGCAGTAACATTCTTAAATAGTAACATTCAGTTTGTGTTGGATGAATGTTATAGACGCGGCCTAAAGTTGTATCTTTTTTTACACCGGGATATCTTTCAACATCTTGACCACGTTTTCTTCTAGAAAAGGAATTTCTTTCCCAAACGTAATACTGGGGTACTTCGTGATATAAAAGAGTTTTTGCAAAATCATCTCTTTTGCAAAGAACAAAGAACGCTGTAAGTGTCGTTGGTGATGGGTTGTTGACGCGATCTTGAAGATTTTCATTGTTATAAAAATAAACTCTTTGTCCATTTTCCAAATGTACTGCTAAATGAACTACCGCTGGAAAACGTTCATGAATAGGAAATTGAAAAATTCTCCAGAGCGCTTCTGAAGAACTTTAATAGCGACCGTTTAGATATTTTTCTACCTCATTGTTATTATTTTGTAACGAAAATGTGGCTTGATCAGAACCTTTATGAATATACTTACAGATGTACTTAATAGCTTTGACCGATTGACAAAACTCTACGTTAATGTGTGCATTAAAAATTCTTGATAGTACTGGATTATAGGGAACAACCCACCTATTATCCACGTTGATTTCTGTACCTTTGACAGTAATGATCGCTGTGTTTCCACCATTATCTGGAGACCTGCGCCTGTAGGTTGGGTATCCGTCTTCGCCGGTTTGTGTTTCTGAAATAAAATGCCTAGGGAACTTTTTCGAACAAATGTTTTCTTTCATACATGGTGAATCAAGATTGTAAAATCCGCAAGGACCATGTATCATAGTTCTTATGACAATATTATGAAGAATTGGATCTTGTTGTTTGTCAGGTATTTCAGCCGATATTATTGCATCTATAGAATCTGGTTGTACTTTGTTAGCCAGCCATAATAAAATGTGGGCGTGAGGTAAACCTCTTTTTTGCCATTCTACGCTGTAAACGAAAGCTTTAGATGGTCCAAAGATATTTTTCCTCGTTAATAGGTCTATCATTTTTTTTAATTTTAAATGAAATACTCTAGAAACCAAATCATGTCTGTGGTAAGAATGTTGATCAGGTAATAGCTCATTTTTTATTTCTGCCCATTCGGAGTTACATGTGAAGGTAATAAAGAGGTCTGGTCTTCCAAACTTCCTAACATAGGTCATGGCATCTTGACTTTTTTCATTCATGTATCGGGGGGATCCTGTAAATGACGATGGCAATATAACGTGCTGGCCAATATTAGAAGCGTCTGTATTGCCGTCATTAGCCACGGCATCTCTTAAATGAATATACTCTTCTGCTCTTAATTTTTTTTGATTTCTTTTGATGAAATCCAGTCTCTCAGAAATCATTTTTGCCGCCATATCGACACAATATTGGTTGAATAATCCTTTGAAGTAATGTAAGCTGTTAAAGTCATTTATTCTTACCATGAGTCTAAATGCATAAAACTGCATACACGATATTGTTTTAGATCTAGCAGCAGTATTCTGCTGTGGAATATTTATACAGTATCCGTCACTTCCAAAGGGGAACAGTAAAGGATATTGAAGTGGGTCGTACGATCTATGAGTTTCAGAAACTCGTTGAAGTCGGCCTTCTCTATTATTCAACACAATATCTCGGGAACCTTTTTCTTCATCTATTAAAAGAACAGCTACTTCATCTACTATTGGCGCATTATACCGACCTCGATGCTCGTTAGGAGGTTTCACATCAGCATGAATAATAAGTTTCAAATCATGCGTTGATCTATTTTCGAGATTGTATTTAAAACTGTGAATATACGTATTATGATCGTGAAGATATGTTTGGAGAGCGTCGATAAGATCAATTTGCAAGGTTGGGTTTATGTTTGAGCGCAAGGATATCTGATCTGCATGAGACACAAAATATATTTGTAAAAATTCGGCTTGTGCACCTTCAGCTGGAAGTAAATTACCGATCAAATGATAAACTTGTCCCTGGATTTTGAAAGTAGGCATAAAGTTTCCCTCACGAATTTCTTTCGCACCAAATGAAGTCATTTGAAAAAGTGTATTATACTGCCTTGAGTGATTTAAGAAATGCTTTGAGGATGGATTTGAGCCTGATATCAGTTCTTTAAAAACTGACGTTGGTTCTGGAATTTTAGGTATATTCACTTTGCCACCACTACAACACAGTCCAGGACTTTCTGCCGTCCATTTTTTTGCTTGGCAGAAGTCGCATATTTTAACCATTCCGCCAATATCAATATCATTTAACGCAACGTAGTCAAGAGAACGATCATAAGCAAACGCAGAATTCAAAAAATTATGTTGCCTGCGAGTTCGACTTATTAATGATCTTGCATTTTGCTGTGCTAGTCGATGGGAACGTTCAACGCTTGATTCCCGATCGCGGTTTGCTGAAGTTCGGGAATTTTGTGCGGCCAAACGTTGAGAACGTTCAGCGCTTGATTCCCGATCGCGGTTTGCCACAGTTCGAGAATTCTGTGCGATCAAACGTTGAGAACGTTCAGTACTTGATTCCCGTTGTCGATTCACCGAAGTTCGGAAATTTTGTAAGGCTAACCTCTGTGAACGTTCAACGCTCGATTCCCTAGCACGATGTTGTTCACTGACCGTTCTTTGATTAGCCAACCTCTGCGTATTGTCTTCAGCTGTTTCATTGCTACGCAAAATGCGCAGACGCTTTGCATTAGCAGTCTGCCGAGAAAGGTTAGTTCTTTTTCTAGGCATTATAGTGACGAAAAAGATAAAAAAAATGTAGGTATTAAATTTAAACCAAAACGTATCTTGTAATCAATAAAAACAAACATAAGGTAAATAATTAAGTACCCGATAATATAATGAAATCTGTATTGAAAAAAAAAGTATTATAAAGGTTATTTAATTATTTCGATATTTTAACGTAATAAAAAAACCATATATGTTTTAATAAACAAAAACCTAACCAAATCAGAATAATTATGCAGATGACAACCACTTCTAATAAACAAAAATTTTGACAAAAAAAAAACTGACTTCAAAAGAGAAAAAAAATAATATGCTCTAAAAAGTAAAAAATAATTGCTTATTATTCTACAACTTAATAATCAAGTAACTTATTCTACTTACCAATATGTAGGTACGTTCTGTGTTTCCACGCAGGGAGATAAGTATGTACCTACCCACTTTAAATCTAACTTAACACAAACCTATGAATAACAAACAATGATCACAATATTTTTTAGATTTAAACTATGTAAAATGAAATTAAAAATATTTAGACTATTTAAAAGTCAGCAAAGTTATTACGATAATATATTATAGTTAAAATTATTGTTATTTTTGGAGTCGGTGTCAGCCAAGATAACGCAACAATACGCTACGTATTAACACAATCACGTTAAACACAAGCAAACCGTGAAACAAAAATGTAGCCGATATTTAACTCGAAAAATGACAATGAGGATGGTGTAGATATAGAATTACAAAAAGTTTGAAACAGTTCGTAGTCAAGTGACTCGTAACGCTTCTTTCTCTTGTCTGGTTACGGGCGTGCCCGACACGTCCTTTTAAGAGCTCCCCCCTCCCAAACAAATAGATAATATATATTCACTATCATAAAAAGTAATTGTTCTTTGTCATCAGTGTAAATCTTAAAGGTCGCCATAAAATTTAATAATTACCAACATCTGTGTTTTTATTGCTTATTGTTATACGGTCAATTATGACAACCCTTTTCTTAAACATAAAAGAAATATTGTACAATAGTGCACGATTGCGAATATTTTTTTTGTTAACAATTCGATGCAGGTGTATCGACATCTGGATGTAAGACAAAAGAAAAAGTCAATTGTAAATAAATAAATCACAAACAAAATTCATACTCTGCCTAAACAAACAAAACGTTCAACAGGAAATGTAATAGTAAATCTGAAAGACTTTTTTTTGTCTTGGATTAGGAGAAAAGTTCATGAATTGTAATACCTGACGGTAGACATGTTTGCTTAAACACTCAATTTTGATTCCAATTTTCTGTCATTATATAGGACCACTATGTACGTATAGGGTTTAAAAAAACATCAAGAAGAAGTGTATTTATCGATAGACCAGATTTACAAATTTGGATTATATCATATATTTACAAACCTACTTTGGCTGACACCGCCTCCAAAAATAACAATAATTTTAACTATAATATATTATCGTAATAACTTTGCTGACTTTTAAATAGTCTAAATATTTTTAATTTCATTTTACATAGTATAAATCTAAAAAATATTGTGATCATTGTTTGTTATTCATAGGTTTGTGTTAAGTTAGATTTAAAGTGGGTAGGTACATACTTATCTCCTTGCGTGGAAACACAGAACGTACCTACATATTGGTAAGTAGAATAAGTTACTTGATTATTAAGTTGTAGAATAATAAGCAATTATTTTTTACTTTTTAGAGCATATTATTTTTTTTCTCTTTTGAAGTCGGTTTTTTTTTGTCAAAATTTTTGTTTCTAAAAGATTCGGCCGAGTATCGCTAACGTGCTCCTTAGAATTGTTCAGTTCCCTTCCGTACCGTTACTTTGTCATGGATCCTATGCTCAGAACCTTACCAAACTTTCACCATAGTACCCTTGAAGTATATCCTTTATAATAAAAAAAGAATCATTAAAATTGGTTGGCACAATTTTGAGTTATTCACCTATTTATCGCGCACATACATAATGCACATTTAAGACTTATATCGTTTTCATAGGGATACCATCATCGTAACAGGATAAAATTAAAATGGGGCCCCACGGGAAGCACTACTTTTCAAACAAAAAAAATTATCAAAATCCAGTGAAAAGTTATGAGGTAACAAACATATAAAAAAAAAAATACAGACGAATTGATAACCTTCTCCTTTTTGAAGTCGGTTGAAAACAAACAATATTAACTTAAACGTAATAAGATAAACAAACCGAACAATAAGAAGTTTAGATTGTTTCTCCTTTGGTGTTATTTCATAAGGTGATTATAGTACAACCGTGTTGAATATGCTTGAACGTAATAGAAATTACTTGAAATATTGAACTACTAATTTATTTGTGTAGTCATTTTAAACGATATTCACCTATTTGCTTATTTGCATAATTTATTTTCTCAGTGATGATTAATCTGCTTCGGTGAAAGTATCGCTCGCCATTTTGAACATTTTTCGTGTGTAATGTAATTTTTATACCTTATTTATACCGTGAAAAGTTTTAATTGTTTACTTGCAAAGTACGAAGGAATGTTCATTGACATTTTATCTTATATCGTAAGTTAAAACTACAGCAGATTATGATTTAAATGTAATCGATTTTAAACGATAAAAAATAATGAGCAAATAAGCTGATAACAAAACCTAATTTTGATAAATAATTTAACTATTAAGAATGTTAATTTTTTTAAGTCGTTATGTGCATTGCTACTTCGCAGAACTACACCCGCGGGTGAGAGTGGCGAGCGCGGCGGCGGGGCTGACCCGCCTCCCCCTCAGCCGCCGCCGCGCCCCGCCTGCTAGCGCACTCTTAACGAATAGACATATAGTGTCACGGACTTTTTTTTTATTATTAAAAGAGGAATATATCTTTCATACACATTTTTTGAGTAACTTAAAACGTTTATGCTGCGCACGCATCGAAAGTCCATAAATGTGAATAATTTTCCCCGTTTTTGCAACATTTCTCACTGTCGCTGCGCTCCTATTGGTCGCAGCGTAATGTTATATAGCCTAAAGCCTTCCTCTATAAATGGACTATTCAACAAAAAAAGAATTTTTCAAATCGGACCAGTAGTTCCTGAGATTAGCGCGTTTAAACAAACAAACAAACAAACTCTTCCGCTTTATATATTAGTATAGATAAGATTGAGAACAGCAATTCTTCTCAGACATGGAAATTCCTACAATCTCTAGGTATTGGACGACAAGCATCCAGGATCCCTCATACTGTTGATCTCAATGCTCTGAACGGATTTTTTGCTAGTACTGTCCTAATGAACAACAGTGATATAATTAGTACTTTAAATCATTTTAGATCCTTGCCTATTCCTAACAGACCCTCTTTTCACTTTTCCCCAATTACTGCTAGTGACGTTAAGGCTGTAGGGGTACTGGTCCCTAGCTTACTTGTTACTATTCGTAGATATTTCTTGAGTAAAAGAACACTTTCTTGCTGGTCGGATCGGAATGATTTTATTTTAAAAATGTGTCGATATATATACAAAAACTAGGAATAATATTATCCAATGAAATAATTACAGTGCATATTTACAAATTCTTTCGTCCAAAGAAAACGCTTACTTTTCTACCAATAGAAAGTTACACAATTTACAATGATAAAAATTATGATTCAGCCAATTAAAAGTTATACATTACAATTGAAAATATTTTGGAAATTAAACTACGAATTAAATGTTCGATTTTTCGACCAATGACGACGCCGCAATTTCGTATGTTCATTTCGTGTGTTGACACGAAAATCCGATAGAGCGCGCTGGGTAAGCGCCGTATGCGCTTGCCGATTTTCGCGTAGTATAAATAGCTCCCGAATTTGGTTTTTAATTTAGTCGGAGCGCGTCTCTGGACGTCGACGCATGTATGAACAATAATGTAGAATGCAATTCCTACATCACTCCCCTTCAAGAAAATCGTACCTTAGGTTTGATTTTTCTTCCAGATCTTGTTGTATATTCAGATGTCGTATTGGGTTGACGAGGTAGTTCTTCTGGTGATGAATTCGTATTGTAGTAGGCTGGTTTGAGTCTATCTAAACTAACGACTGATGTACGTAAGGGCAATTGAATTTTGTAAAATTTATCGTAGCGTTTTAAAACTTTATAAGGACCATCGTACGGCGGCGTAAGCGGAGCTCGAACCATATCATTGCGCACAAACACATGCGTACACGTTGTTAGGTCTTTGTACACGAATGGTTTATGTTGAGAAGTGTGTTTGCGTGGCGCTGGTTGTAGCGTTGCCATGGTTTCCGTTAGGCGGCGTACGTACTCTGTGTCATTTATATTTGATTGTGTAGGCACGAAGAAATCGGCAGGTATTCGTAATGTTGTTCCGTAAGTCATTATTGCAGGACTAAAATTATCTTTTCTTAACGCCGTGCGTAAGCCCAATAGCACGGTGGGTAATTTATCCGTCCATTGTATTATGGCTTCTCGTGCTATCAGTGCCGCTTTTAATGTTCGATGCCATCGTTCGACTTGGCCATTAGATTGTGGATGATATGCAGTGGTTCGAATTCTTGTTATTCCGAATTTTTTCATTAAGGATTTAAATAGCTCGGATTCGAACTGGCGGCCTTGGTCCGTAGATATGCGTAGCGGGCAACCGAATCGTGCGATCCAGTTTTCATAAAAAACTTTAGCTACATTCTCGGCGGTAATTTCTTGCACCGGCACTGCTTCGGGCCACTTCGTACAGCGATCTATCACCGTGACGCAGTATCGATAGTCGTTTGACGGTGGTAGCGGTCCGATTATATCGATGTGTACATGTTCGAAGCGCTGCGACGGTGGAAATTGGCCTAAGGGTGTTACGACGTGTCGATGTATTTTTGCTCGTTGACAATTAATGCATGCTTTAGTCCATATTCCGACGTCTTTATTCATGTTGGGCCAGAAGTATTTCGTGGTTAGTTGTTTTCTAGTGGTCCGTACGCTCGGATGACATAGTTCGTGTTGCGCTTTAAATGCAGCATAGCGATATGTGTTCGGCAGGTACGGCCGCGGTGTGTCAGTAGACAGCTCGCACGTGATTGGTTGGCTTATTCCGGGCATCGCGATAGTTGTAAACCGTAAGTTCGGTTGATTTCGAATTGACTTTAATTCTTCGTCATTACTCTGGTCGATTGCTAATTGAGTAAAATCAATTATAGTTGGACACTGGATGTCTTCTATGCGAGAAAGAGCGTCGCGAACTATGTTTTCTTCGCCTTGTATGTAGTTAATACTTGAACAAAATTGACTGATGAAATGTAGTTGTCGTTCTCTACGTGGTGTGTCGGTACTCTTAGCTTGGCAATGTAATGCGTAGGCGAGCGGCTTGTGATCTGTGTACACGTTTACTTCGCATCCCTCGATGAGTCGTCGGAAGTGTTTTACAGCTGTATATATTGCTAATAATTCGCGATCATATACACTGTAGCGGCGTTGTGTAGCGCTCATTGCTTTTGAGAAGTAGGCGAGTGGTTTCCATTTATTATTAACTTTTTGTTGTATTACGGCGCCGAGACTATGATCAGAAGCGTCCGTCATGATACTGAGAACACTACCGGGGACTGGATGAGTCAGGGTTGTAGCTTCTAAAATGCTTTGGCGGCAATTTTCAAATGCTGCATCGGCTTCCGGCGTCCAGTCGATCGGTGTTTTATCGTTCTTTTTGCGGTTGTGTAAGTACTTATTGAGATGGTGTTGAAGTTCAGCTTGATGTGGTAGACAGTCTCGGTAGAAGTTAAGCATGCCGAGAAATCGGCGTAATTCGACTATGGTTTTAGGTTTCGGATATTTTGAAATAGCTTCGATGCGATCTTGAGTAGGTTTTATTCCTTCTGCCGAGACTTCGTAACCGAGAAAATTAATTTTGTTTTTTCCAAACTCACATTTTTCGATTTTCAATGTAACTCCGAATTTTTGTAATCGTTTTAATACTTCATGTAATAATTGAATATGTTTTTCTTCATTTTCTGAATATAGTAGAATGTCATCGACGAAACAAAAGCAATTTTCCACGCCTCTGAGAACTTCGTGCATGAATCGTTGAAATGTTTGACTCGCGTTGCGTAGTCCGAAAGTCATGCAGTTGAATTCGAAGAGGCCGAACGGGGTTATAATTGCGGTTTTCTGTGCATCTTCTTCAGCGATTGGTATCCAGTAGTACGCCATTTATAAATCAAGCTTTGAAAATACTTTTTTGTTATGCAGTTGATAGGTAAAATCTTGTATGCGTGGTATTGGATAGCGGTCGGGTTGAGTGACCGCGTTTAATCTCCTATAGTCACCGCAGACTCTTAAACCGCCGTCCTTTTTCATTACAACATGTAACGGGCTAGCCCACGGACTATTAGATGGTTTACAAATGCCCATTTCCAACATATTCTCGAATTCAGTCTTCGCAGCTTTGTATTTATCCGGCGGAAGCGGACGTGGTCGGGCGAAGAGAGGTGGGCCAGTTGTTTCTATATGGTCGACGACGTTGTGTTTCGAAGGTTGATTGAGAGACATCGGTCGAATTACGTCTGGATATTGCTTCAGTATATGATAGTAGGCTTGGTTAGTCCCGATAACGTGTAATGTTCTTGTTTCAATTTCAGCGCCTGTTGATATTTCAATAGCATCAACTGAGAGATCAGTGATTTTATCTATGAGTTTCTTTTTGTGCAAGTCTATTAGCAACTTGAAATTACGTAGAAAGTCTGCTCCCAGGATCGATGTTTTAACGTCGGCAATAATGAAGGTCCATAGAAAATTACGTCGCAAGCCTAAGTCGAGTTTGACAGTCTTTACACCATATGTGTTGATTGGTGTATTGTTTGCGGCAAATAATTTGCAGGCGCTTTGAATTTGTGATTTGTTCCGATCTGTTGCTTTTAAAACAGATATGTCTGCGCCAGTATCCACAAGGAAACGTTCATTTGAGTTGCGATCGTAGACACATAGGCGGTTGCTTGTGAAGGGGACATCGAGATCCGCCGTCGTCGATGTCGGAGCTAGTTTAAATGATTTGTAGTATCTTTTTTCATTCGCCTGCAACAAGGTGATTCGCAACGTTTTGCTTTGTCGCCGAATCGGTAGTGATATTTGCATTCCCATGTTGCGTCGCCGGGCTTCACAGCTGATTTATTGCGATATGACGAGCTAGGACGAGATCGTGATTGTGAGCGGTAATGTTGTCTTGATTGATATCTATATTTTGAGCGACCGCGTATCTCGTTTATTTCAAGTGATAGTTTTTCTAATTTTTTTGTTAATATTGCAAACTGAGTAGACACGGCATCGTTTGTCGGTGTTGATGTTGAGATTGCAGCTATAGTCGTAGGCTCGGAGTATTCGACCATCTTGTCAGCCATGGCCGCGAGTGTGTCTAGTGACGATTCCGTGTTGACGGACAGTACGACGCGTACCTGAGTGGGTAAATGATTGAGCCACTCGATCCGGAGACCGTCGTTGGTGATCATTCCGGAGCTGAGCTCTCTCATTTTTCGCAGTAGCTGCGAAGGTTTTTGATCACCTAACTGTAGACCGCTGATGAGCTTCTGGAAGTTTTTAACATCAGATTTTTCATATAAGGCGAGTAGGCGGTTCTTTAATGTATTATATTTTTCTGTAGCGGGCGTTTCATACAGTATGTCAGTGACGTGCTGTAGGTCTGTTGTTTGCAGCTGTTGCAGGACGTATCTGAACCTCTGGTCATCAGATGTCTTCAAGGGGTCGACGACTGCTTCAAACTGTATAAACCAAGCTCGTGGTAGGTCTCGCCAGAAGGGTAGGATCCTTGACTGGACTGAGATTGCAGCGAGGTCCACTTCAGCAGGGATTCTGCAGTCTTGAGCAGTATTTTCTTCCATTATGAGTCGGCAGGTCACCACTGTAGGGGTACTGGTCCCTAGCTTACTTGTTACTATTCGTAGATATTTCTTGAGTAAAAGAACACTTTCTTGCTGGTCGGATCGGAATGATTTTATTTTAAAAATGTGTCGATATATATACAAAAACTAGGAATAATATTATCCAATGAAATAATTACAGTGCATATTTACAAATTCTTTCGTCCAAAGAAAACGCTTACTTTTCTACCAATAGAAAGTTACACAATTTACAATGATAAAAATTATGATTCAGCCAATTAAAAGTTATACATTACAATTGAAAATATTTTGGAAATTAAACTACGAATTAAATGTTCGATTTTTCGACCAATGACGACGCCGCAATTTCGTATGTTCATTTCGTGTGTTGACACGAAAATCCGATAGAGCGCGCGGGGTAAGCGCCGTATGCGCTTGCCGATTTTCGCGTAGTATAAATAGCTCCCGAATTTGGTTTTTAATTTAGTCGGAGCGCGTCTCTGGACGTCGACGCATGTATGAACAATAATGTAGAATGCAATTCCTACAAGGCCAACATCCTTGCAATAAGATCCGATGCCACGGGATGTGATGGAATCAAACGTAGAATGATACTTGCTGTGTTAGATTATGTTCTCCCTATATTATTTCACATTTTCAATTTCTCCCTTGACCATAATGAATTCCCTTCCACTTGGCGTTTAGCTTATATCCTTCCTATTCCCAAAAACAAAAATCCCATATCTTTCTTTCACTTTCGTCCAATATCTATCCTTCCATTTCTGTCTAAAGTGTTAGAACGTATTGTCCATCTTCAATTAACAAAGTATCTAGCAGAGTACAATGTACTCTCTGATTTCCAATCAGGATTTCGGAGAGGTCATAGTACTACTACTGCCCTACTTAAAGTATGCGACGATATACGTTTTAACATGGACAACAGACATGTTAGTATCCTGGCATTATTGGACTTCAGTAATGCGTTCAATACGGTTGATTTAGATCTCCTGCTGGCAGTGCTTCGGTCGATTAATATCTCTTCCGATGCATGTGAGTGGTTTCGTAGCTACCTGTTTGGTCGTCAGCAATGTGTACGGATTAATAATAAATTATCCAGCCTCCAATCTCTCTCATCTGGTGTTCCTCAAGGCAGTGTCCTCTCTCCACTTTTATTTTCCATTTTTATTAATACTGTATCCCATCTCCTCTCGTCTTCCTTTCATCTTTATGCTGACGACTTGCAGGTCTACGTTTCTGCTCCCTTAACAGGTATCGGAGGGGCTGTTGAGAGGCTGAACCAGGAATTGCATAAAATTTGTACTTGGAGCAAGACGTGCGGGCTTCTTGTAAATCCAGATAAATCGCAGGTCATTATTATTGGCAGCTCCAAACTACTTACTAAAGTTGATTACGCCAACCTACCTGCGATCATCTTTAACAATACGCCTTTGTCACTTAGCAGTTCCGTTAAAAACCTTGGTCTTCTTATCGATAATACATTATCCTGGACTGTGCAAGTTGCTGAAGTCAGTAGAAAAGTTTTCGCCACATTTCATTTGTTAAAACGTTGGAAACACTTTCTGCCCATTAAGACTAAAATCACGTTATGTCAAACTCTTCTACTTCCTATTTTGGACTACGCAGATTGTTGTTACACAAACATTACTGAGGACCAACTCAATAAGCTAGAAAGGTTACAGAACGTTTGCATCAAATTCATCTTTGGTCTACGGAAATTTGATCACGTCTCCGAATATCGGGCGCAACTTAAGTGGCTTACTATTCGACATCGTCGCAACTTGCACATGTTATCTCTTCTTTACTCTATCCTCTATAATCCTCTTCTTCCCGCGTATTTGAAGGAACGGTTCTGTTTTGTGGGTACTGACGTCAGCTATCCACGTGAACTGCGGTCACGCTCTGACAACAAACTGTCACTGCCGGTCGCTCATACCCACTTCTATAGCGAATCCTTTACGATGACAGCTGCAAAGCTATGGAATACGCTCCCTACCGATATTCGTCAATCTGAGTCAATTTATATATTTAAAAATAGGTTACATAAGTATTATTTATCTATTCAATCTGCGTAAATACTATTTCCTATATTATCATACTATTAGTATTTATTTATTAAGTATTATATTTTATGTACGTAAGTTTTATTTTTATTCTATATGTTTAGTATAACTTTCTGCTATATATATAATTTTATTTATATAATTATTTGGTATATATAATACATATGTATTTATTAAACTTATATATATGTATTTTGTTATATATTATTTGTATTATTTAAAGATTAATTTTTAGTTGTTTAAGAATAAAACATGCTTGTTTGCACCATCCCGTTTCCCACAGACAAATTCTTACTCTAAAGGGTTGTCTGTAAGAGATTGCTTTAAGCAATAAGACCGCGTTTGCACGCTTCTTATTTTTAAATATATTTATTATATATATATATTTATATGTATATTTAAACAAATGTATATAACCCGTAAAAGCTAATTTTATCAGACAAAAACTTACACTTACCAGCACTAACACAAGTTGGTCATAGTTAAATGCATGAAATAGAACAAAAACAGTGCAAACAGCAACACCAAAGCATAGCAAAAACATCAAAAAAAAAAAAAAAAAACATTTAGGCACAAAAATCAATCAAAGGATAGATAATAATTAAATCTCCTCGCTTAGTAGTTAGGTATATTCAGCGAATATTTAAACAATATGACATTTAAACATTTAAACACAATGACAAGTGCTTAAAATGAAAACAAATAGGTATTGATAAAAAACAAATAAATTAAGTTACATTAATTTACAAAATATATATATCTATGTTTTATCAAGAAATAACAGTAGATATATGGTATCCATATTTCTGCTTAAAACGGAACGCTTTTGTTTATGGCTCAATATTCGTTTACTCTGTAATCTCATTTGTCAGTTTGACCTTTGAGTTTGACAATCATTATAATGAATGTCGGTATCGGTAAATAAATAAAAGAATTGTGTTCGATAAATTATATCGCGAGTCGAAGTACTGAGATTTAATTATTATTACTCTATAATTCGAATGAGATCTCACAACATGCACACACCGAACAATGTGATTGTGACAAGTAACTGAGATAAATAAATAAAGAGATAAGCGGATAGAATTATTGCAACCGTAATGAAACAGATAAACAAACACCGCAGAAGCAAAATTAATATAAAACTATGACACAAAGATAAGGGATAATTAATAACATAAAACAAAAGAAAAGAAAGTATTACTTTTTGACGGTTCTTTTTGGCCTGATGTTGGAGATTTTCAAGTCTTTTGATGCCAGGGTGCCGCAGCTAGTAGAAGCAGTAGGAGTAGTGTTTACCTCTGTGATGTCGGTGGATGAAGTTAAGGACTTTAATTCAGCCATCGTAGAAATCCTCTTCTTAGTGCCATGTGACTCTAAAACTACCACAGTGCCGTTCCTAGTCCAGCACTTTGTGATCCCGAATCGCTGACGAGCCGCAACAAAAACCTCATGACGTTCTTTAGTGAGGAATTCAGATATAGTAATACCAGTATTCCTCAAATTGGTTTTACTGAACCAGACCTTATTTCTAAGGTCAATATTTCGGAATTTGATAAGAACGGCACGTGGCTTGTCAGAGCTGGAGCGGCCGAGACGGTGACAACGGCTTATATCTTCCACTTTCAATTCGGGGATTTTTAGATGTTCAGAAAGAATCTTAACGGTACCTGACACCAATTTTTCTGATTTGCTTTCCTGAATGCCGTGAACAAGAAGAATTTTTCTACGGGATTTCATTTCTAACTCATCATACTTACCAGCCAAAAGCCCAAGTTGTAACTGAAGCCCCTCTAGAGCACCCATAACAAAACTTCTGAAGACACTGAATTGAGCCGCAATATTGGAAGTAGGACTTGTGGCCGGGATGGAAGCACTTTGAAGATTTTTTTGAAACTCGGCCATTTTATTATCAAAGTGATCTCTGAGTTCAAATATTGTGTGTTTCAAGGACTCCATTGTTCTGCTGCTGTTGTATTGTTTGAACAATTGGAAGAATTTTATGAAAATTTTTATTGTGAATGCGATAGGCGTTTAGTGTAGACTATAATTGTTGTCATTAAAGGAATGTAATACTGGTAAGTGACAAGACTTTCACAGCATATTTCTCATTAATTTAATTAAATAAAACGAGAGCATTAAAAAACATGAGTTCACTTATTTTACACCTACCTGCCTAGATATATTTTTTTAATGAAATAATAACTGTAAAAAATAGCACAATCGATGAGAAGTTAGCAATTTTTAGAGATCTGGCTGAGTTAATGTTTTCAAATGATAACGAGCAACCATCTGTACAAAGTTCGAATTCAGTTTGGTTTCTAGTTTCTTAAATATTTTCTTTAAATGAAAAAATAACTGTAAAAATAGCATAATCGATGAGAAGTTATCATATTTTGAGAGATCTGGCTGAGTTAATGTTTTCAAATGATAACGAGCAACCATCTGTACAAAGTTCGAATTCATTTTGGTTTCTAGTTTCTTAAATATTTTCTTTAAATGAAAAAATAACTGTAAAAATAGCATAATCGATGAGAAGTTATCATATTTTGAGAGATCTGGCTGAGTTAATGTTTTCAAATGATAACGAGCAACCATCTGTACAAAGTTCGAATTCATTTTGGTTTCTAGTTTCTTAGATATATTTTTTTAGTGAAATAATAACTGTAAAAAATAGCACAATCGATGAGAAGTTAGCAATTTTTAGAGATCTGGCTGAGTTAATGTTTTCAAATGAGAACTAGCAACCATCTGTACAAAGTTCGAATTCATTTTGGTTTCTAGTTTCTTAGATATATTTTTTTTAGTGAAATAATAACTGTAAAAAATAGCACAATCGATGAGAAGTTAGCAATTTTTAGAGATCTGGCTGAGTTAAAGTTTTCAAATGATAACGAGCAACCATCTGTACAAAGTTCGAATTCATTTTGGTTTCTAGTTTCTTAGATTTTTTTATTTTTTTTTTATTTATAAACACTTTATTGCACACAAAAGACAAAAGATACAGTGTACATAACAATACAAGAACATATAACAAAAAAGAGAAGCGTGCAAAGGCGGTCTTATTGCTTAAAGCAATCTCTTACAGACAACCCTTTAGAGTAAGAATTTGTCTGTGGGAAACGGGATGGTGCAAACAAGCATGTTTTATTCTTAAACAACTAAAAATTAATCTTTAAATAATACAAATAATATATAACAAAATACATATATATAAGTTTAATAAATACATATGTATTATATATACCAAATAATTATATAAATAAAATTATATATATAGCAGAAAGTTATACTAAACATATAGAATAAAAATAAAACTTACGTACATAAAATATAATACTTAATGAATAAATACTAATAGTATGATAATATAGGAAATAGTATTTACGCAGATTGAATAGATAAATAATACTTATGTAACCTATTTTTAAATATATAAATTGACTCAGATTGACGAATATCGGTAGGTAGCGTATTCCATAGCTTTGCAGCTGTCATCGTAAAGGATTCGCTATAGAAGTGGGTATGAGCGACCGGCAGTGACAGTTTGTTGTCAGAGCGTGACCGCAGTTCACGTGGATAGCTGACGTCAGTACCCACAAAACAGAACCGTTCCTTCAAATACGCGGGAAGAAGAGGATTATAGAGGATAGAGTAAAGAAGAGATAACATGTGCAAGTTGCGACGATGTCGAATAGTAAGCCACTTAAGTTGCGCCCGATATTCGGAGACGTGATCAAATTTCCGTAGACCAAAGATGAATTTGATGCAAACGTTCTGTAACCTTTCTAGCTTATTGAGTTGGTCCTCAGTAATGTTTGTGTAACAACAATCTGCGTAGTCCAAAATAGGAAGTAGAAGAGTTTGACATAACGTGATTTTAGTCTTAATGGGCAGAAAGTGTTTCCAACGTTTTAACAAATGAAATGTGGCGAAAACTTTTCTACTGACTTCAGCAACTTGCACAGTCCAGGATAATGTATTATCGATAAGAAGACCAAGGTTTTTAACGGAACTGCTAAGTGACAAAGGCGTATTGTTAAAGATGATCGCAGGTAGGTTGGCGTTATCAACTTTAGTAAGTAGTTTGGAGCTGCCAATAATAATGACCTGCGATTTATCTGGATTTACAAGAAGCCCGCACGTCTTGCTCCAAGTACAAATTTTATGCAATTCCTGGTTCAGCCTCTCAATAGCCCCTCCGATACCTGTTAAGGGAGCAGAAACGTAGACCTGCAAGTCGTCAGCATAAAGATGAAAGGAAGACGAGAGGAGATGGGATACAGTATTAATAAAAATGGAAAATAAAAGTGGAGAGAGGACACTGCCTTGAGGAACACCAGATGAGAGAGATTGGAGGCTGGATAATTTATTATTAATCCGTACACATTGCTGACGACCAAACAGGTAGCTACGAAACCACTCACATGCATCGGAAGAGATATTAATCGACCGAAGCACTGCCAGCAGGAGATCTAAATCAACCGTATTGAACGCATTACTGAAGTCCAATAATGCCAGGATACTAACGTGTCTGTTGTCCATGTTAAAACGTATATCGTCGCATACTTTAAGTAGGGCAGTAGTAGTACTATGACCTCTCCGAAATCCTGATTGGAAATCAGAGAGTACATTGTACTCTGCTAGATACTTTGTTAATTGAAGATGGACAATACGTTCTAACACTTTAGACAGAAATGGAAGGATAGATATTGGACGAAAGTGAAAGAAAGATATGGGATTTTTGTTTTTGGGAATAGGAAGGATATAAGCTAAACGCCAAGTGGAAGGGAATTCATTATGGTCAAGGGAGAAATTGAAAATGTGAAATAATATAGGGAGAACATAATCTAACACAGCAAGTATCATTCTACGTTTGATTCCATCACATCCCGTGGCATCGGATCTTATTGCAAGGATGTTGGCCTTAACGTCACTAGCAGTAATTGGGGAAAAGTGAAAAGAGGGTCTGTTAGGAATAGGCAAGGATCTAAAATGATTTAAAGTACTAATTATATCACTGTTGTTCATTAGGACAGTACTAGCAAAAAATCCGTTCAGAGCACTGAGATCAACAGTATGAGGGATCCTGGATGCTTGTCGTCCAATACCTAGAGATTGTAGGAATTTCCATGTCTGAGAAGAATTGCTGTTCTCAATCTTATCTTGTATATATTTACGTTGAGCATCTCTACATACTTTACGGCACCGATTACGTAAACTCTTATATTTCACGAGGTTGTCAATAGTTGGGTTTAATTTAAATTTTGATTTAGCTCTGTCACGCTTCTTCATTAACTTCCGAATGTCCTGAGATAACCAAGGTGCAGGTAGGTGTTTGAGCTTGATGGGACGGAAAGGAGCATGTTTATCGAAGAGATCATTTAGAGAGGAGTTAAAAAGTTCAAGTTTCTCATCGATAGTAGAAGCGTTTAAAATTGAGTCCCAATTGATAGCACTAAGATCCTGCATAAATTTTTCGTTGTCAAAATGTTTGAAGCTTCGACGCATGACCACAGTGGGTTTAACTTTCGGCGGACGTACTTTGTACGACAGATATATTAGGTCATGGTACGAAAAGGCTTCAGTTCAGTTCAGGCTTAGTTGTCCGTGAATTTCAACATGCTCCAAGGATGAAACAAAGGATAGGTCAAGTTGGCTTGGGATGCAGTTGGGAAAGTAATGAGTGGCATTGGATGGGAGAAAATTTAAATTGGAGCTATTAATTATGTTCAATAAGCGCTTGGCACGAGCGTCATTTTTGATAAGGCAGGTATTGAAGTCGCCCATAATAATAGCATGGTTAACATTAGGCAAGGAATTTTCCAATAGACTTTCGAACGTGTCGAAGTAGTCTATGTGGAGCGAAGGACTGTAAAAAACACCGAGTAGTACCTTAATGTGTCCAAATATAACCTCAATGAGTATGTGCTCGGCGGATTCAGAGTATTGGGAATCGGATTTATTCAGGATAGTGAAAGGAATGTGGTTACGTAAATAAATAGCAACTCCTCCGCCTCCTTTTCCAGTTCGATCATTGCGGATAAGATGAAAGTTAGGTAATGAGAAGGAGGAAGAAGGAAGAGATGGCTCGAGGAATGTTTCGGAGATAAGGATAGCGTGAATATTAGAGTTGCCAAAGGAAGATAAGAGATCAGGATAGTGAGCTGGAATACTCTGCGCATTCAAATGAACAACATTAAAATTTTTTGGGAAAAGAGAGAAGGTTGAATCAAGAGAAGAGGAAAGCGGGATGTAAGTACTATGAAAACTGTCAGCCGAAGAGGAAAGTGATACAAAAGTGTTATCATCGTCTGAGTCAATATTCAGATCAATATTATTAATACTCATACTAAATAAATATAAATATATATATATAATAAATATATTTAAAAATAATATATATGTATATTTAAACAAATGTATATAACCCGTAAAAGCTAATTTTATCAGACAAAAACTTACACTTACCAGCACTAACACAAGTTGGTCATAGTTAAATGCATGAAATAGAACAAAAACAGTGCAAACAGCAACACCGAAGCATAGCAAAAACATCAAAAAAAAAAAAACATTTAGGCACAAAAATCAATCAAAGGATAGATAATAATTAAATCTCCTCGCTTAGTAGTTAGGTATATTCAGCGAATATTTAAACAATATGACATTTAAACACAATGACAAGTGCTTAAAATGAAAACAAATAGGTATTGATAAAAAACAAATAAATTAAGTTACATTAATTTACAAAATATATATCTATGTTTTATCAAGAAATAATAGTAGATATATGGTATCCATATTTCTGCTTAAAACGGAACGCTTTTGTTTATGGCTCAATATTTGTTTACTCTGTAATCTCATTTGTCAGTTTGACCTTTGAGTTTGACAATCATTATAATGAATGTCGGTATCGGTAAATAAATAAAAGAATTGTGTTCGATAAATTATATCGCGAGTCGAAGTACTGAGATTTAATTATTATTACTCTATAATTCGAATGAGATCTCACAACATGCACACACCGAACAATGTGATTGTGACAAGTAACTAAGATAAATAAATAAAGAGATAAGCGGATAGAATTATTGCAACCGTAATGAAACAGATAAACAAACACCGCAGAAGCAAAATTAATATAAAACTATGACACAAAGATAAGGGATAATTAATAACATAAAACAAAAGAAAAGAAAGTATTACTTTTTGACGGTTCTTTTTGGCCTGATGTTGGAGATTTTCAAGTCTTTTGATGCCAGGGTGCCGCAGCTAGTAGAAGCAGTAGGAGTAGTGTTTACCTCTGTGATGTCGGTGGATGAAGTTAAGGACTTTAATTCAGCCATCGTAGAAATCCTCTTCTTAGTGCCATGTGACTCTAAAACTACCACAGTGCCGTTCCTAGTCCAGCACTTTGTGATCCCGAATCGCTGACGAGCCGCAACAGAAACCTCATGACGTTCTTTAGTGAGGAATTCAGATATAGTAATACCAGTATTCCTCAAATTGGTTTTACTGAACCAGACCTTATTTCTAAGGTCAATATCTCGGAATTTGATAAGAACGGCACGTGGCTTGTCAGAGCTGGAGCGGCCGAGACGGTGACAACGGCTTATATCTTCCACTTTCAATTCGGGGATTTTTAGATGTTCAGAAAGAATCTTAACGGTACCTGACACCAATTTTTCTGATTTGCTTTCCTGAATGCCGTGGACAAGAAGAATTTTTCTACGGGATTTCATTTCTAACTCATCATACTTGCCAGCCAAAAGCCCAAGTTGTAACTGAAGCCCCTCTAGAGCACCCATAACAAAACTTCTGAAGACACTGAATTGAGCCGCAATATTGGAAGTAGGACTTGTGGCCGGGATGGAAGCACTTTGAAGATTTTTTTGAAACTCGGCCATTTTATTATCAAAGTGATCTCTGAGTTCAAATATTGTGTGTTTCAAGGACTCCATTGTTCTGCTGCTGTTGTATTGTTTGAACAATTGGAAGAATTTTATGAAAATTTTTATTGTGAATGCGATAGGCGTTTAGTGTAGACTATAATTGTTGTCATTAAAGGAATGTAATACTGGTAAGTGACAAGACTTTCACAGCATATTTCTCATTAATTTAATTAAATAAAACGAGAGCATTAAAAAACATGAGTTCACTTATTTTACACCTACCCGCCTAGATATATTTTTTTAATGAAATAATAACTGTAAAAAATAGCACAATCGATGAGAAGTTAGCAATTTTTAGAGATCTGGCTGAGTTAATGTTTTCAAATGATAACGAGCAACCATCTGTACAAAGTTCGAATTCAGTTTGGTTTCTAGTTTCTTAAATATTTTCTTTAAATGAAAAAATAACTGTAAAAATAGCATAATCGATGAGAAGTTATCATATTTTGAGAGATCTGGCTGAGTTAATGTTTTCAAATGATAACGAGCAACCATCTGTACAAAGTTCGAATTCATTTTGGTTTCTAGTTTCTTAGATATATTTTTTTAGTGAAATAATAACTGTAAAAAATAGCACAATCGATGAGAAGTTAGCAATTTTTAGAGATCTGGCTGAGTTAATGTTTTCAAATGATAACGAGCAACCATCTGTACAAAGTTCGAATTCATTTTGCTTTCTAGTTTCTTAGATTTTTTTATTTTTTTTTTATTTATAAACACTTTATTGCACACAAAAGACAAAAGATACAGTGTACATAACATTACAAGAACATATAACAAAAAAGAGAAGCGTGCAAAGGCGGTCTTATTGCTTAAAGCAATCTCTTACAGACAACCCTTTAGAGTAAGAATTTGTCTGTGGGAAACGGGATGGTGCAAACAAGCATGTTTTATTCTTAAACAACTAAAAATTAATCTTTAAATAATACAAATAATATATAACAAAATACATATATATAAGTTTAATAAATACATATGTATTATATATACCAAATAATTATATAAATAAAATTATATATATAGCAGAAAGTTATACTAAACATATAGAATAAAAATAAAACTTACGTACATAAAATATAATACTTAATGAATAAATACTAATAGTATGATAATATAGGAAATAGTATTTACGCAGATTGAATAGATAAATAATACTTATGTAACCTATTTTTAAATATATAAATTGACTCAGATTGACGAATATCGGTAGGTAGCGTATTCCATAGCTTTGCAGCTGTCATCGTAAAGGATTCGCTATAGAAGTGGGTATGAGCGACCGGCAGTGACAGTTTGTTGTCAGAGCGTGACCGCAGTTCACGTGGATAGCTGACGTCAGTACCCACAAAACAGAACCGTTCCTTCAAATACGCGGGAAGAAGAGGATTATAGAGGATAGAGTAAAGAAGAGATAACATGTGCAAGTTGCGACGATGTCGAATAGTAAGCCACTTAAGTTGCGCCCGATATTCGGAGACGTGATCAAATTTCCGTAGACCAAAGATGAATTTGATGCAAACGTTCTGTAACCTTTCTAGCTTATTGAGTTGGTCCTCAGTAATGTTTGTGTAACAACAATCTGCGTAGTCCAAAATAGGAAGTAGAAGAGTTTGACATAACGTGATTTTAGTCTTAATGGGCAGAAAGTGTTTCCAACGTTTTAACAAATGAAATGTGGCGAAAACTTTTCTACTGACTTCAGCAACTTGCACAGTCCAGGATAATGTATTATCGATAAGAAGACCAAGGTTTTTAACGGAACTGCTAAGTGACAAAGGCGTATTGTTAAAGATGATCGCAGGTAGGTTGGCGTTATCAACTTTAGTAAGTAGTTTGGAGCTGCCAATAATAATGACCTGCGATTTATCTGGATTTACAAGAAGCCCGCACGTCTTGCTCCAAGTACAAATTTTATGCAATTCCTGGTTCAGCCTCTCAATAGCCCCTCCGATACCTGTTAAGGGAGCAGAAACGTAGACCTGCAAGTCGTCAGCATAAAGATGAAAGGAAGACGAGAGGAGATGGGATACAGTATTAATAAAAATGGAAAATAAAAGTGGAGAGAGGACACTGCCTTGAGGAACACCAGATGAGAGAGATTGGAGGCTGGATAATTTATTATTAATCCGTACACATTGCTGACGACCAAACAGGTAGCTACGAAACCACTCACATGCATCGGAAGAGATATTAATCGACCGAAGCACTGCCAGCAGGAGATCTAAATCAACCGTATTGAACGCATTACTGAAGTCCAATAATGCCAGGATACTAACGTGTCTGTTGTCCATGTTAAAACGTATATCGTCGCATACTTTAAGTAGGGCAGTAGTAGTACTATGACCTCTCCGAAATCCTGATTGGAAATCAGAGAGTACATTGTACTCTGCTAGATACTTTGTTAATTGAAGATGGACAATACGTTCTAACACTTTAGACAGAAATGGAAGGATAGATATTGGACGAAAGTGAAAGAAAGATATGGGATTTTTGTTTTTGGGAATAGGAAGGATATAAGCTAAACGCCAAGTGGAAGGGAATTCATTATGGTCAAGGGAGAAATTGAAAATGTGAAATAATATAGGGAGAACATAATCTAACACAGCAAGTATCATTCTACGTTTGATTCCATCACATCCCGTGGCATCGGATCTTATTGCAAGGATGTTGGCCTTAACGTCACTAGCAGTAATTGGGGAAAAGTGAAAAGAGGGTCTGTTAGGAATAGGCAAGGATCTAAAATGATTTAAAGTACTAATTATATCACTGTTGTTCATTAGGACAGTACTAGCAAAAAATCCGTTCAGAGCACTGAGATCAACAGTATGAGGGATCCTGGATGCTTGTCGTCCAATACCTAGAGATTGTAGGAATTTCCATGTCTGAGAAGAATTGCTGTTCTCAATCTTATCTTGTATATATTTACGTTGAGCATCTCTACATACTTTACGGCACCGATTACGTAAACTCTTATATTTCACGAGGTTGTCAATAGTTGGGTTTAATTTAAATTTTGATTTAGCTCTGTCACGCTTCTTCATTAACTTCCGAATGTCCTGAGATAACCAAGGTGCAGGTAGGTGTTTGAGCTTGATGGGACGGAAAGGAGCATGTTTATCGAAGAGATCATTTAGAGAGGAGTTAAAAAGTTCAAGTTTCTCATCGATAGTAGAAGCGTTTAAAATTGAGTCCCAATTGATAGCACTAAGATCCTGCATAAATTTTTCGTTGTCAAAATGTTTGAAGCTTCGACGCATGACCACAGTGGGTTTAACTTTCGGCGGACGTACTTTGTACGACAGATATATTAGGTCATGGTACGAAAAGGCTTCAGTTCAGTTCAGGCTTAGTTGTCCGTGAATTTCAACATGCTCCAAGGATGAAACAAAGGATAGGTCAAGTTGGCTTGGGATGCAGTTGGGAAAGTAATGAGTGGCATTGGATGGGAGAAAATTTAAATTGGAGCTATTAATTATGTTCAATAAGCGCTTGGCACGAGCGTCATTTTTGATAAGGCAGGTATTGAAGTCGCCCATAATAATAGCATGGTTAACATTAGGCAAGGAATTTTCCAATAGACTTTCGAACGTGTCGAAGTAGTCTATGTGGAGCGAAGGACTGTAAAAAACACCGAGTAGTACCTTAATGTGTCCAAATATAACCTCAATGAGTATGTGCTCGGCGGATTCAGAGTATTGGGAATCGGATTTATTCAGGATAGTGAAAGGAATGTGGTTACGTAAATAAATAGCAACTCCTCCGCCTCCTTTTCCAGTTCGATCATTGCGGATAAGATGAAAGTTAGGTAATGAGAAGGAGGAAGAAGGAAGAGATGGCTCGAGGAATGTTTCGGAGATAAGGATAGCGTGAATATTAGAGTTGCCAAAGGAAGATAAGAGATCAGGATAGTGAGCTGGAATACTCTGCGCATTCAAATGAACAACATTAAAATTTTTTGGGAAAAGAGAGAAGGTTGAATCAAGAGAAGAGGAAAGCGGGATGTAAGTACTATGAAAACTGTCAGCCGAAGAGGAAAGTGATACAAAAGTGTTATCATCGTCTGAGTCAATATTCAGATCAATATTATTAATACTCATACTAAATAAATATAAATATATATATATAATAAATATATTTAAAAATAATATATATGTATATTTAAACAAATGTATATAACCCGTAAAAGCTAATTTTATCAGACAAAAACTTACACTTACCAGCACTAACACAAGTTGGTCATAGTTAAATGCATGAAATAGAACAAAAACAGTGCAAACAGCAACACCAAAGCATAGCAAAAACATCAAAAAAAAAAAAAAAAAACATTTAGGCACAAAAATCAATCAAAGGATAGATAATAATGAAATCTCCTCGCTTAGTAGTTAGGTATATTCAGCGAATATTTAAACAATATGACATTTAAACACATGACAAGTGCTTAAAATGAAAACAAATAGGTATTGATAAAAAACAAATAAATTAAGTTACATTAATTTACAAAATATATATCTATGTTTTATCAAGAAATAACAGTAGATATATGGTATCCATATTTCTGTTTAAAACGGAACGCTTTTGTTTATGGCTCAATATTTGTTTACTCTGTAATCTCATTTGTCAGTTTGACCTTTGAGTTTGACAATCATTATAATGAATGTCGGTATCGGTAAATAAATAAAAGAATTGTGTTCGATAAATTATATCGCGAGTCGAAGTACTGAGATTTAATTATTATTACTCTATAATTCGAATGAGATCTCACAACATGCACACACCGAACAATGTGATTGTGACAAGTAACTAAGATAAATAAATAAAGAGATAAGCGGATAGAATTATTGCAACCGTAATGAAACAGATAAACAAACACCGCAGAAGCAAAATTAATATAAAACTATGACACAAAGATAAGGGATAATTAATAACATAAAACAAAAGAAAAGAAAGTATTACTTTTTGACGGTTCTTTTTGGCCTGATGTTGGAGATTTTCAAGTCTTTTGATGCCAGGGTGCCGCAGCTAGTAGAAGCAGTAGGAGTAGTGTTTACCTCTGTGATGTCGGTGGATGAAGTTAAGGACTTTAATTCAGCCATCGTAGAAATCCTCTTCTTAGTGCCATGTGACTCTAAAACTACCACAGTGCCGTTCCTAGTCCAGCACTTTGTGATCCCGAATCGCTGACGAGCCGCAACAGAAACCTCATGACGTTCTTTAGTGAGGAATTCAGATATAGTAATACCAGTATTCCTCAAATTGGTTTTACTGAACCAGACCTTATTTCTAAGGTCAATATCTCGGAATTTGATAAGAACGGCACGTGGCTTGTCAGAGCTGGAGCGGCCGAGACGGTGACAACGGCTTATATCTTCCACTTTCAATTCGGGGATTTTTAGATGTTCAGAAAGAATCTTAACGGTACCTGACACCAATTTTTCTGATTTGCTTTCCTGAATGCCGTGGACAAGAAGAATTTTTCTACGGGATTTCATTTCTAACTCATCATACTTGCCAGCCAAAAGCCCAAGTTGTAACTGAAGCCCCTCTAGAGCACCCATAACAAAACTTCTGAAGACACTGAATTGAGCCGCAATATTGGAAGTAGGACTTGTGGCCGGGATGGAAGCACTTTGAAGATTTTTTTGAAACTCGGCCATTTTATTATCAAAGTGATCTCTGAGTTCAAATATTGTGTGTTTCAAGGACTCCATTGTTCTGCTGCTGTTGTATTGTTTGAACAATTGGAAGAATTTTATGAAAATTTTTATTGTGAATGCGATAGGCGTTTAGTGTAGACTATAATTGTTGTCATTAAAGGAATGTAATACTGGTAAGTGACAAGACTTTCACAGCATATTTCTCATTAATTTAATTAAATAAAACGAGAGCATTAAAAAACATGAGTTCACTTATTTTACACCTACCCGCCTAGATATATTTTTTTAATGAAATAATAACTGTAAAAAATAGCACAATCGATGAGAAGTTAGCAATTTTTAGAGATCTGGCTGAGTTAATGTTTTCAAATGATAACGAGCAACCATCTGTACAAAGTTCGAATTCAGTTTGGTTTCTAGTTTCTTAAATATTTTCTTTAAATGAAAAAATAACTGTAAAAATAGCATAATCGATGAGAAGTTATCATATTTTGAGAGATCTGGCTGAGTTAATGTTTTCAAATGATAACGAGCAACCATCTGTACAAAGTTCGAATTCATTTTGGTTTCTAGTTTCTTAGATATATTTTTTTAGTGAAATAATAACTGTAAAAAATAGCACAATCGATGAGAAGTTAGCAATTTTTAGAGATCTGGCTGAGTTAATGTTTTCAAATGATAACGAGCAACCATCTGTACAAAGTTCGAATTCATTTTGCTTTCTAGTTTCTTAGATTTTTTTATTTTTTTTTTATTTATAAACACTTTATTGCACACAAAAGACAAAAGATACAGTGTACATAACATTACAAGAACATATAACAAAAAAGAGAAGCGTGCAAAGGCGGTCTTATTGCTTAAAGCAATCTCTTACAGACAACCCTTTAGAGTAAGAATTTGTCTGTGGGAAACGGGATGGTGCAAACAAGCATGTTTTATTCTTAAACAACTAAAAATTAATCTTTAAATAATACAAATAATATATAACAAAATACATATATATAAGTTTAATAAATACATATGTATTATATATACCAAATAATTATATAAATAAAATTATATATATAGCAGAAAGTTATACTAAACATATAGAATAAAAATAAAACTTACGTACATAAAATATAATACTTAATGAATAAATACTAATAGTATGATAATATAGGAAATAGTATTTACGCAGATTGAATAGATAAATAATACTTATGTAACCTATTTTTAAATATATAAATTGACTCAGATTGACGAATATCGGTAGGTAGCGTATTCCATAGCTTTGCAGCTGTCATCGTAAAGGATTCGCTATAGAAGTGGGTATGAGCGACCGGCAGTGACAGTTTGTTGTCAGAGCGTGACCGCAGTTCACGTGGATAGCTGACGTCAGTACCCACAAAACAGAACCGTTCCTTCAAATACGCGGGAAGAAGAGGATTATAGAGGATAGAGTAAAGAAGAGATAACATGTGCAAGTTGCGACGATGTCGAATAGTAAGCCACTTAAGTTGCGCCCGATATTCGGAGACGTGATCAAATTTCCGTAGACCAAAGATGAATTTGATGCAAACGTTCTGTAACCTTTCTAGCTTATTGAGTTGGTCCTCAGTAATGTTTGTGTAACAACAATCTGCGTAGTCCAAAATAGGAAGTAGAAGAGTTTGACATAACGTGATTTTAGTCTTAATGGGCAGAAAGTGTTTCCAACGTTTTAACAAATGAAATGTGGCGAAAACTTTTCTACTGACTTCAGCAACTTGCACAATCCAGGATAATGTATTATCGATAAGAAGACCAAGGTTTTTAACGGAACTGCTAAGTGACAAAGGCGTATTGTTAAAGATGATCGCAGGTAGGTTGGCGTTATCAACTTTAGTAAGTAGTTTGGAGCTGCCAATAATAATGACCTGCGATTTATCTGGATTTACAAGAAGCCCGCACGTCTTGCTCCAAGTACAAATTTTATGCAATTCCTGGTTCAGCCTCTCAATAGCCCCTCCGATACCTGTTAAGGGAGCAGAAACGTAGACCTGCAAGTCGTCAGCATAAAGATGAAAGGAAGACGAGAGGAGATGGGATACAGTATTAATAAAAATGGAAAATAAAAGTGGAGAGAGGACACTGCCTTGAGGAACACCAGATGAGAGAGATTGGAGGCTGGATAATTTATTATTAATCCGTACACATTGCTGACGACCAAACAGGTAGCTACGAAACCACTCACATGCATCGGAAGAGATATTAATCGACCGAAGCACTGCCAGCAGGAGATCTAAATCAACCGTATTGAACGCATTACTGAAGTCCAATAATGCCAGGATACTAACATGTCTGTTGTCCATGTTAAAACGTATATCGTCGCATACTTTAAGTAGGGCAGTAGTAGTACTATGACCTCTCCGAAATCCTGATTGGAAATCAGAGAGTACATTGTACTCTGCTAGATACTTTGTTAATTGAAGATGGACAATACGTTCTAACACTTTAGACAGAAATGGAAGGATAGATATTGGACGAAAGTGAAAGAAAGATATGGGATTTTTGTTTTTGGGAATAGGAAGGATATAAGCTAAACGCCAAGTGGAAGGGAATTCATTATGGTCAAGGGAGAAATTGAAAATGTGAAATAATATAGGGAGAACATAATCTAACACAGCAAGTATCATTCTACGTTTGATTCCATCACATCCCGTGGCATCGGATCTTATTGCAAGGATGTTGGCCTTAACGTCACTAGCAGTAATTGGGGAAAAGTGAAAAGAGGGTCTGTTAGGAATAGGCAAGGATCTAAAATGATTTAAAGTACTAATTATATCACTGTTGTTCATTAGGACAGTACTAGCAAAAAATCCGTTCAGAGCACTGAGATCAACAGTATGAGGGATCCTGGATGCTTGTCGTCCAATACCTAGAGATTGTAGGAATTTCCATGTCTGAGAAGAATTGCTGTTCTCAATCTTATCTTGTATATATTTACGTTGAGCATCTCTACATACTTTACGGCACCGATTACGTAAACTCTTATATTTCACGAGGTTGTCAATAGTTGGGTTTAATTTAAATTTTGATTTAGCTCTGTCACGCTTCTTCATTAACTTCCGAATGTCCTGAGATAACCAAGGTGCAGGTAGGTGTTTGAGCTTGATGGGACGGAAAGGAGCATGTTTATCGAAGAGATCATTTAGAGAGGAGTTAAAAAGTTCAAGTTTCTCATCGATAGTAGAAGCGTTTAAAATTGAGTCCCAATTGATAGCACTAAGATCCTGCATAAATTTTTCGTTGTCAAAATGTTTGAAGCTTCGACGCATGACCACAGTGGGTTTAACTTTCGGCGGACGTACTTTGTACGACAGATATATTAGGTCATGGTACGAAAAGGCTTCAGTTCAGTTCAGGCTTAGTTGTCCGTGAATTTCAACATGCTCCAAGGATGAAACAAAGGATAGGTCAAGTTGGCTTGGGATGCAGTTGGGAAAGTAATGAGTGGCATTGGATGGGAGAAAATTTAAATTGGAGCTATTAATTATGTTCAATAAGCGCTTGGCACGAGCGTCATTTTTGATAAGGCAGGTATTGAAGTCGCCCATAATAATAGCATGGTTAACATTAGGCAAGGAATTTTCCAATAGACTTTCGAACGTGTCGAAGTAGTCTATGTGGAGCGAAGGACTGTAAAAAACACCGAGTAGTACCTTAATGTGTCCAAATATAACCTCAATGAGTATGTGCTCGGCGGATTCAGAGTATTGGGAATCGGATTTATTCAGGATAGTGAAAGGAATGTGGTTACGTAAATAAATAGCAACTCCTCCGCCTCCTTTTCCAGTTCGATCATTGCGGATAAGATGAAAGTTAGGTAATGAGAAGGAGGAAGAAGGAAGAGATGGCTCGAGGAATGTTTCGGAGATAAGGATAGCGTGAATATTAGAGTTGCCAAAGGAAGATAAGAGATCAGGATAGTGAGCTGGAATACTCTGCGCATTCAAATGAACAACATTAAAATTTTTTGGGAAAAGAGAGAAGGTTGAATCAAGAGAAGAGGAAAGCGGGATGTAAGTACTATGAAAACTGTCAGCCGAAGAGGAAAGTGATACAAAAGTGTTATCATCGTCTGAGTCAATATTCAGATCAATATTATTAATACTCATACTAAATAAATATAAATATATATATATAATAAATATATTTAAAAATAATATATATGTATATTTAAACAAATGTATATAACCCGTAAAAGCTAATTTTATCAGACAAAAACTTACACTTACCAGCACTAACACAAGTTGGTCATAGTTAAATGCATGAAATAGAACAAAAACAGTGCAAACAGCAACACCAAAGCATAGCAAAAACATAAAAAAAAAAAAAAAACATTTAGGCACAAAAATCAATCAAAGGATAGATAATAATGAAATCTCCTCGCTTAGTAGTTAGGTATATTCAGCGAATATTTAAACAATATGACATTTAAACACATGACAAGTGCTTAAAATGAAAACAAATAGGTATTGATAAAAAACAAATAAATTAAGTTACATTAATTTACAAAATATATATCTATGTTTTATCAAGAAATAACAGTAGATATATGGTATCCATATTTCTGTTTAAAACGGAACGCTTTTGTTTATGGCTCAATATTTGTTTACTCTGTAATCTCATTTGTCAGTTTGACCTTTGAGTTTGACAATCATTATAATGAATGTCGGTATCGGTAAATAAATAAAAGAATTGTGTTCGATAAATTATATCGCGAGTCGAAGTACTGAGATTTAATTATTATTACTCTATAATTCGAATGAGATCTCACAACATGCACACACCGAACAATGTGATTGTGACAAGTAACTAAGATAAATAAATAAAGAGATAAGCGGATAGAATTATTGCAACCGTAATGAAACAGATAAACAAACACCGCAGAAGCAAAATTAATATAAAACTATGACACAAAGATAAGGGATAATTAATAACATAAAACAAAAGAAAAGAAAGTATTACTTTTTGACGGTTCTTTTTGGCCTGATGTTGGAGATTTTCAAGTCTTTTGATGCCAGGGTGCCGCAGCTAGTAGAAGCAGTAGGAGTAGTGTTTACCTCTGTGATGTCGGTGGATGAAGTTAAGGACTTTAATTCAGCCATCGTAGAAATCCTCTTCTTAGTGCCATGTGACTCTAAAACTACCACAGTGCCGTTCCTAGTCCAGCACTTTGTGATCCCGAATCGCTGACGAGCCGCAACAGAAACCTCATGACGTTCTTTAGTGAGGAATTCAGATATAGTAATACCAGTATTCCTCAAATTGGTTTTACTGAACCAGACCTTATTTCTAAGGTCAATATCTCGGAATTTGATAAGAACGGCACGTGGCTTGTCAGAGCTGGAGCGGCCGAGACGGTGACAACGGCTTATATCTTCCACTTTCAATTCGGGGATTTTTAGATGTTCAGAAAGAATCTTAACGGTACCTGACACCAATTTTTCTGATTTGCTTTCCTGAATGCCGTGGACAAGAAGAATTTTTCTACGGGATTTCATTTCTAACTCATCATACTTGCCAGCCAAAAGCCCAAGTTGTAACTGAAGCCCCTCTAGAGCACCCATAACAAAACTTCTGAAGACACTGAATTGAGCCGCAATATTGGAAGTAGGACTTGTGGCCGGGATGGAAGCACTTTGAAGATTTTTTTGAAACTCGGCCATTTTATTATCAAAGTGATCTCTGAGTTCAAATATTGTGTGTTTCAAGGACTCCATTGTTCTGCTGCTGTTGTATTGTTTGAACAATTGGAAGAATTTTATGAAAATTTTTATTGTGAATGCGATAGGCGTTTAGTGTAGACTATAATTGTTGTCATTAAAGGAATGTAATACTGGTAAGTGACAAGACTTTCACAGCATATTTCTCATTAATTTAATTAAATAAAACGAGAGCATTAAAAAACATGAGTTCACTTATTTTACACCTACCCGCCTAGATATATTTTTTTAATGAAATAATAACTGTAAAAAATAGCACAATCGATGAGAAGTTAGCAATTTTTAGAGATCTGGCTGAGTTAATGTTTTCAAATGATAACGAGCAACCATCTGTACAAAGTTCGAATTCAGTTTGGTTTCTAGTTTCTTAAATATTTTCTTTAAATGAAAAAATAACTGTAAAAATAGCATAATCTATGAGAAGTTATCATATTTTGAGAGATCTGGCTGAGTTAATGTTTTCAAATGATAACGAGCAACCATCTGTACAAAGTTCGAATTCATTTTGGTTTCTAGTTTCTTAAATATTTTCTTTAAATGAAAAAATAACTGTAAAAATAGCATAATCGATGAGAAGTTATCATATTTTGAGAGATCTGGCTGAGTTAATGTTTTCAAATGATAACGAGCAACCATCTGTACAAAGTTCGAATTCATTTTGGTTTCTAGTTTCTTAGATATATTTTTTTAGTGAAATAATAACTGTAAAAAATAGCACAATCGATGAGAAGTTAGCAATTTTTAGAGATCTGGCTGAGTTAATGTTTTCAAATGAGAACTAGCAACCATCTGTACAAAGTTCGAATTCATTTTGGTTTCTAGTTTCTTAGATATATTTTTTTTAGTGAAATAATAACTGTAAAAAATAGCACAATCGATGAGAAGTTAGCAATTTTTAGAGATCTGGCTGAGTTAAAGTTTTCAAATGATAACGAGCAACCATCTGTACAAAGTTCGAATTCATTTTGCTTTCTAGTTTCTTAGATTTTTTTATTTTTTTTTTATTTATAAACACTTTATTGCACACAAAAGACAAAAGATACAGTGTACATAACAATACAAGAACATATAACAAAAAAGAGAAGCGTGCAAAGGCGGTCTTATTGCTTAAAGCAATCTCTTACAGACAACCCTTTAGAGTAAGAATTTGTCTGTGGGAAACGGGATGGTGCAAACAAGCATGTTTTATTCTTAAACAACTAAAAATTAATCTTTAAATAATACAAATAATATATAACAAAATACATATATATAAGTTTAATAAATACATATGTATTATATATACCAAATAATTATATAAATAAAATTATATATATAGCAGAAAGTTATACTAAACATATAGAATAAAAATAAAACTTACGTACATAAAATATAATACTTAATGAATAAATACTAATAGTATGATAATATAGGAAATAGTATTTACGCAGATTGAATAGATAAATAATACTTATGTAACCTATTTTTAAATATATAAATTGACTCAGATTGACGAATATCGGTAGGTAGCGTATTCCATAGCTTTGCAGCTGTCATCGTAAAGGATTCGCTATAGAAGTGGGTATGAGCGACCGGCAGTGACAGTTTGTTGTCAGAGCGTGACCGCAGTTCACGTGGATAGCTGACGTCAGTACCCACAAAACAGAACCGTTCCTTCAAATACGCGGGAAGAAGAGGATTATAGAGGATAGAGTAAAGAAGAGATAACATGTGCAAGTTGCGACGATGTCGAATAGTAAGCCACTTAAGTTGCGCCCGATATTCGGAGACGTGATCAAATTTCCGTAGACCAAAGATGAATTTGATGCAAACGTTCTGTAACCTTTCTAGCTTATTGAGTTGGTCCTCAGTAATGTTTGTGTAACAACAATCTGCGTAGTCCAAAATAGGAAGTAGAAGAGTTTGACATAACGTGATTTTAGTCTTAATGGGCAGAAAGTGTTTCCAACGTTTTAACAAATGAAATGTGGCGAAAACTTTTCTACTGACTTCAGCAACTTGCACAGTCCAGGATAATGTATTATCGATAAGAAGACCAAGGTTTTTAACGGAACTGCTAAGTGACAAAGGCGTATTGTTAAAGATGATCGCAGGTAGGTTGGCGTTATCAACTTTAGTAAGTAGTTTGGAGCTGCCAATAATAATGACCTGCGATTTATCTGGATTTACAAGAAGCCCGCACATCTTGCTCCAAGTACAAATTTTATGCAATTCCTGGTTCAGCCTCTCAATAGCCCCTCCGATACCTGTTAAGGGAGCAGAAACGTAGACCTGCAAGTCGTCAGCATAAAGATGAAAGGAAGACGAGAGGAGATGGGATACAGTATTAATAAAAATGGAAAATAAAAGTGGAGAGAGGACACTGCCTTGAGGAACACCAGATGAGAGAGATTGGAGGCTGGATAATTTATTATTAATCCGTACACATTGCTGACGACCAAACAGGTAGCTACGAAACCACTCACATGCATCGGAAGAGATATTAATCGACCGAAGCACTGCCAGCAGGAGATCTAAATCAACCGTATTGAACGCATTACTGAAGTCCAATAATGCCAGGATACTAACATGTCTGTTGTCCATGTTAAAACGTATATCGTCGCATACTTTAAGTAGGGCAGTAGTAGTACTATGACCTCTCCGAAATCCTGATTGGAAATCAGAGAGTACATTGTACTCTGCTAGATACTTTGTTAATTGAAGATGGACAATACGTTCTAACACTTTAGACAGAAATGGAAGGATAGATATTGGACGAAAGTGAAAGAAAGATATGGGATTTTTGTTTTTGGGAATAGGAAGGATATAAGCTAAACGCCAAGTGGAAGGGAATTCATTATGGTCAAGGGAGAAATTGAAAATGTGAAATAATATAGGGAGAACATAATCTAACACAGCAAGTATCATTCTACGTTTGATTCCATCACATCCCGTGGCATCGGATCTTATTGCAAGGATGTTGGCCTTAACGTCACTAGCAGTAATTGGGGAAAAGTGAAAAGAGGGTCTGTTAGGAATAGGCAAGGATCTAAAATGATTTAAAGTACTAATTATATCACTGTTGTTCATTAGGACAGTACTAGCAAAAAATCCGTTCAGAGCACTGAGATCAACAGTATGAGGGATCCTGGATGCTTGTCGTCCAATACCTAGAGATTGTAGGAATTTCCATGTCTGAGAAGAATTGCTGTTCTCAATCTTATCTTGTATATATTTACGTTGAGCATCTCTACATACTTTACGGCACCGATTACGTAAACTCTTATATTTCACGAGGTTGTCAATAGTTGGGTTTAATTTAAATTTTGATTTAGCTCTGTCACGCTTCTTCATTAACTTCCGAATGTCCTGAGATAACCAAGGTGCAGGTAGGTGTTTGAGCTTGATGGGACGGAAAGGAGCATGTTTATCGAAGAGATCATTTAGAGAGGAGTTAAAAAGTTCAAGTTTCTCATCGATAGTAGAAGCGTTTAAAATTGAGTCCCAATTGATAGCACTAAGATCCTGCATAAATTTTTCGTTGTCAAAATGTTTGAAGCTTCGACGCATGACCACAGTGGGTTTAACTTTCGGCGGACGTACTTTGTACGACAGATATATTAGGTCATGGTACGAAAAGGCTTCAGTTCAGTTCAGGCTTAGTTGTCCGTGAATTTCAACATGCTCCAAGGATGAAACAAAGGATAGGTCAAGTTGGCTTGGGATGCAGTTGGGAAAGTAATAAGTGGCATTGGATGGGAGAAAATTTAAATTGGAGCTATTAATTATGTTCAATAAGCGCTTGGCACGAGCGTCATTTTTGATAAGGCAGGTATTGAAGTCGCCCATAATAATAGCATGGTTAACATTAGGCAAGGAATTTTCCAATAGACTTTCGAACGTGTCGAAGTAGTCTATGTGGAGCGAAGGACTGTAAAAAACACCGAGTAGTACCTTAATGTGTCCAAATATAACCTCAATGAGTATGTGCTCGGCGGATTCAGAGTATTGGGAATCGGATTTATTCAGGATAGTGAAAGGAATGTGGTTACGTAAATAAATAGCAACTCCTCCGCCTCCTTTTCCAGTTCGATCATTGCGGATAAGATGAAAGTTAGGTAATGAGAAGGAGGAAGAAGGAAGAGATGGCTCGAGGAATGTTTCGGAGATAAGGATAGCGTGAATATTAGAGTTGCCAAAGGAAGATAAGAGATCAGGATAGTGAGCTGGAATACTCTGCGCATTCAAATGAACAACATTAAAATTTTTTGGGAAAAGAGAGAAGGTTGAATCAAGAGAAGAGGAAAGCGGGATGTAAGTACTATGAAAACTGTCAGCCGAAGAGGAAAGTGATACAAAAGTGTTATCATCGTCTGAGTCAATATTCAGATCAATATTATTAATACTCATACTAAATAAATATAAATATATATATATAATAAATATATTTAAAAATAATATATATGTATATTTAAACAAATGTATATAACCCGTAAAAGCTAATTTTATCAGACAAAAACTTACACTTACCAGCACTAACACAAGTTGGTCATAGTTAAATGCATGAAATAGAACAAAAACAGTGCAAACAGCAACACCGAAGCATAGCAAAAACATCAAAAAAAAAAAAACATTTAGGCACAAAAATCAATCAAAGGATAGATAATAATTAAATCTCCTCGCTTAGTAGTTAGGTATATTCAGCGAATATTTAAACAATATGACATTTAAACACAATGACAAGTGCTTAAAATGAAAACAAATAGGTATTGATAAAAAACAAATAAATTAAGTTACATTAATTTACAAAATATATATCTATGTTTTATCAAGAAATAATAGTAGATATATGGTATCCATATTTCTGCTTAAAACGGAACGCTTTTGTTTATGGCTCAATATTTGTTTACTCTGTAATCTCATTTGTCAGTTTGACCTTTGAGTTTGACAATCATTATAATGAATGTCGGTATCGGTAAATAAATAAAAGAATTGTGTTCGATAAATTATATCGCGAGTCGAAGTACTGAGATTTAATTATTATTACTCTATAATTCGAATGAGATCTCACAACATGCACACACCGAACAATGTGATTGTGACAAGTAACTAAGATAAATAAATAAAGAGATAAGCGGATAGAATTATTGCAACCGTAATGAAACAGATAAACAAACACCGCAGAAGCAAAATTAATATAAAACTATGACACAAAGATAAGGGATAATTAATAACATAAAACAAAAGAAAAGAAAGTATTACTTTTTGACGGTTCTTTTTGGCCTGATGTTGGAGATTTTCAAGTCTTGATGCCAGGGTGCCGCAGCTAGTAGAAGCAGTAGGAGTAGTGTTTACCTCTGTGATGTCGGTGGATGAAGTTAAGGACTTTAATTCAGCCATCGTAGAAATCCTCTTCTTAGTGCCATGTGACTCTAAAACTACCACAGTGCCGTTCCTAGTCCAGCACTTTGTGATCCCGAATCGCTGACGAGCCGCAACAAAAACCTCATGACGTTCTTTAGTGAGGAATTCAGATATAGTAATACCAGTATTCCTCAAATTGGTTTTACTGAACCAGACCTTATTTCTAAGGTCAATATCTCGGAATTTGATAAGAACGGCACGTGGCTTGTCAGAGCTGGAGCGGCCGAGACGGTGACAACGGCTTATATCTTCCACTTTCAATTCGGGGATTTTTAGATGTTCAGAAAGAATCTTAAAGGTACCTGACACCAATTTTTCTGATTTGCTTTCCTGAATGCCGTGAACAAGAAGAATTTTTCTACGGGATTTCATTTCTAACTCATCATACTTGCCAGCCAAAAGCCCAAGTTGTAACTGAAGCCCCTCTAGAGCACCCATAACAAAACTTCTGAAGACACTGAATTGAGCCGCAATATTGGAAGTAGGACTTGTGGCCGGGATGGAAGCACTTTGAAGATTTTTTTAAAACTCGGCCATTTTATTATCAAAGTGATCTCTGAGTTCAAATATTGTGTGTTTCAAGGACTCCATTGTTCTGCTGCTGTTGTATTGTTTGAACAATTGGAAGAATTTTATGAAAATTTTTATTGTGAATGCGATAGGCGTTTAGTGTAGACTATAATTGTTGTCATTAAAGGAATGTAATACTGGTAAGTGACAAGACTTTCACAGCATATTTCTCATTAATTTAATTAAATAAAACGAGAGCATTAAAAAACATGAGTTCACTTATTTTACACCTACCCGCCTAGATATATTTTTTAATGAAATAATAACTGTAAAAAATAGCACAATCGATGAGAAGTTAGCAATTTTTAGAGATCTGGCTGAGTTAATGTTTTCAAATTATAACGAGCAACCATCTGTACAAAGTTCGAATTCATTTTGGTTTCTAGTTTCTTAGATATATTTTTTTAATGAAATAATAACTGTAAAAAATAGCACAATCGATGAGAAGTTAGCAATTTTTAGAGATCTGGCTCAGTTAATGTTTTCAAATGAGAACTAGCAACCATCTGTACAAAGTTCGAATTCATTTTGGTTTCTAGTTTCTTAGATATATTTTTTTAGTGAAATAATAACTGTAAAAAATAGCACAATCGATGAGAAGTTAGCAATTTTTAGAGATCTGGCTGAGTTAATGTTTTCAAATTATAACGAGCAACCATCTGTACAAAGTTCGAATTCATTTTGGTTTCTAGTTTCTTAGATATATTTTTTTAATGAAATAATAACTGTAAAAAATAGCACAATCGATGAGAAGTTAGCAATTTTTAGAGATCTGGCTGAGTTAATGTTTTCAAATGATAACGAGCAACCATCTGTACAAAGTTCGAATTCATTTTGCTTTCTAGTTTCTTAGATATATTTTTTTAGTGAAATAATAACTGTAAAAAATAGCACAATCGATGAGAAGTTAGCAATTTTTAGAGATCTGGCTGAGTTAATGTTTTCAAATGAGAACTAGCAACCATCTGTACAAAGTTCGAATTCATTTTGGTTTCTAGTTTCTTAGATATATTTTTTTAATGAAATAATAACTGTAAAAAATAGCACAATCGATGAGAAGTTAGCAATTTTTAGAGATCTGGCTCAGTTAATGTTTTCAAATGATAACGAGCAACCATCTGTACAAAGTTCGAATTCATTTTGCTTTCTAGTTTCTTAGAATTTTTTTTTAAATGAAATAATAACTGTAAAAAATAGCACAATCGATGAGAAGTTAGCAATTTTTAGAGATCTGGCTGAGTTAATGTTTTCAAATGATAACTAGCAACCATCTGTACAAAGTTCGAATTCATTTTGGTTTCTAGTTTCTTAGATATATTTTTTTAATGAAATAATAACTGTAAAAAATAGCACAATCGATGAGAAGTTAGCAATTTTAGGAGATCTGGCTGAGTTAATGTTTTCAAATGATAACGAGCAACCATCTGTACAAAGTTCGAATTCATTTTGCTTTCTAGTTTCTTAGATATATTTTTTTAGTGAAATAATAACTGTAAAAAATAGCACAATCGATGAGAAGTTAGCAATTTTTAGAGATCTGGCTGAGTTAATGTTTTCAAATGAGAACTAGCAACCATCTGTACAAAGTTCGAATTCATTTTGGTTTCTAGTTTCTTAGATATATTTTTTTAATGAAATAATAACTGTAAAAAATAGCACAATCGATGAGAAGTTAGCAATTTTTAGAGATCTGGCTCAGTTAATGTTTTCAAATGATAACGAGCAACCATCTGTACAAAGTTCGAATTCATTTTGCTTTCTAGTTTCTTAGAATTTTTTTTTAAATGAAATAATAACTGTAAAAAATAGCACAATCGATGAGAAGTTAGCAATTTTTAGAGATCTGGCTGAGTTAATGTTTTCAAATGATAACTAGCAACCATCTGTACAAAGTTCGAATTCATTTTGCTTTCTAGTTTCTTAGATTTTTTTATTTTTTTTTTATTTATAAACACTTTATTGCACACAAAAGACAAAAGATACAGTGTACATAACATTACAAGAACATATAACAAAAAAGAGAAGCGTGCAAAGGCGGTCTTATTGCTTAAAGCAATCTCTTACAGACAACCCTTTAGAGTAAGAATTTGTCTGTGGGAAACGGGATGGTGCAAACAAGCATGTTTCATTCTTAAACAACTAAAAATTAATCTTTAAATAATACAAATAATATATAACAAAATACATATATATATAAGTTTAATAAATACATATGTATTATATATACCAAATAATTATATAAATAAAATTATATATATAGCAGAAAGTTATACTAAACATATAGAATAAAAATAAAACTTACGTACATAAAATATAATACTTAATGAATAAATACTAATAGTATGATAATATAGGAAATAGTATTTACGCAGATTGAATAGATAAATAATACTTATGTGACCTATTTTTAAATATATAAATTGACTCAGATTGACGAATATCGGTAGGTAGCGTATTCCATAGCTTTGCAGCTGTCATCGTAAAGGATTCGCTATAGAAGTGGGTATGAGCGACCGGCAGTGACAGTTTGTTGTCAGAGCGTGACCGCAGTTCACGTGGATAGCTGACGTCAGTACCCACAAAACAGAACCGTTCCTTCAAATACGCGGGAAGAAGAGGATTATAGAGGATACGAGTAAAGAAGAGATAACATGTGCAAGTTGCGACGATGTCGAATAGTAAGCCACTTAAGTTGCGCCCGATATTCGGAGACGTGATCAAATTTCCGTAGACCAAAGATGAATTTGATGCAAACGTTCTGTAACCTTTCTAGCTTATTGAGTTGGTCCTCAGTAATGTTTGTGTAACAACAATCTGCGTAGTCCAAAATAGGAAGTAGAAGAGTTTGACATAACGTGATTTTAGTCTTAATGGGCAGAAAGTGTTTCCAACGTTTTAACAAATGAAATGTGGCGAAAACTTTTCTACTGACTTCAGCAACTTGCACAATCCAGGATAATGTATTATCGATAAGAAGACCAAGGTTTTTAACGGAACTGCTAAGTGACAAAGGCGTATTGTTAAAGATGATCGCAGGTAGGTTGGCGTTATCAACTTTAGTAAGTAGTTTGGAGCTGCCAATAATAATGACCTGCGATTTATCTGGATTTACAAGAAGCCCGCACGTCTTGCTCCAAGTACAAATTTTATGCAATTCCTGGTTCAGCCTCTCAATAGCCCATCCGATACCTGTTAAGGGAGCAGAAACGTAGACCTGCAAGTCGTCAGCATAAAGATGAAAGGAAGACGAGAGGAGATGGGATACAGTATTAATAAAAATGGAAAATAAAAGTGGAGAGAGGACACTGCCTTGAGGAACACCAGATGAGAGAGATTGGAGGCTGGATAATTTATTATTAATCCGTACACATTGCTGACGACCAAACAGGTAGCTACGAAACCACTCACATGCATCGGAAGAGATATTAATCGACCGAAGCACTGCCAGCAGGAGATCTAAATCAACCGTATTGAACGCATTACTGAAGTCCAATAATGCCAGGATACTAACATGTCTGTTGTCCATGTTAAAACGTATATCGTCGCATACTTTAAGTAGGGCAGTAGTAGTACTATGACCTCTCCGAAATCCTGATTGGAAATCAGAGAGTACATTGTACTCTGCTAGATACTTTGTTAATTGAAGATGGACAATACGTTCTAACACTTTAGACAGAAATGGAAGGATAGATATTGGACGAAAGTGAAAGAAAGATATGGGATTTTTGTTTTTGGGAATAGGAAGGATATAAGCTAAACGCCAAGTGGAAGGGAATTCATTATGGTCAAGGGAGAAATTGAAAATGTGAAATAATATAGGGAGAACATAATCTAACACAGCAAGTATCATTCTACGTTTGATTCCATCACATCCCGTGGCATCGGATCTTATTGCAAGGATGTTGGCCTTAACGTCATTAGCAGTAATTGGGGAAAAGTGAAAAGAGGGTCTGTTAGGAATAGGCAAGGATCTAAAATGATTTAAAGTACTAATTATATCACTGTTGTTCATTAGGACAGTACTAGCAAAAAATCCGTTCAGAGCACTGAGATCAACAGTATGAGGGATCCTGGATGCTTGTCGTCCAATACCTAGAGATTGTAGGAATTTCCATGTCTGAGAAGAATTGCTGTTCTCAATCTTATCTTGTATATATTTACGTTGAGCATCTCTACATACTTTACGGCACCGATTACGTAAACTCTTATATTTCACGAGGTTGTCAATAGTTGGGTTTAATTTAAATTTTGATTTAGCTCTGTCACGCTTCTTCATTAACTTCCGAATGTCCTGAGATAACCAAGGTGCAGGTAGGTGTTTGAGCTTGATGGGACGGAAAGGAGCATGTTTATCGAAGAGATCATTTAGAGAGGAGTTAAAAAGTTCAAGTTTCTCATCGATAGTAGAAGCGTTTAAAATTGAGTCCCAATTGATAGCACTAAGATCCTGCATAAATTTTTCGTTGTCAAAATGTTTGAAGCTTCGACGCATGACCACAGCGGGTTTAACTTTCGGCGGACGTACTTTGTACGACAGATATATTAGGTCATGGTACGAAAAGGCTTCAGTTCAGTTCAGGCTTAGTTGTCCGTGAATTTCAACATGCTCCAAGGATGAAACAAAGGATAGGTCAAGTTGGCTTGGGATGCAGTTGGGAAAGTAATGAGTGGCATTGGATGGGAGAAAATTTAAATTGGAGCTATTAATTATGTTCAATAAGCGCTTGGCACGAGCGTCATTTTTGATAAGGCAGGTATTGAAGTCGCCCATAATAATAGCATGGTTAACATTAGGCAAGGAATTTTCCAATAGACTTTCGAACGTGTCGAAGTAGTCTATGTGGAGCGAAGGACTGTAAAAAACACCGAGTAGTACCTTAATGTGTCCAAATATAACCTCAATGAGTATGTGCTCGGCGGATTCAGAGTATTGGGAATCGGATTTATTCAGGATAGTGAAAGGAATGTGGTTACGTAAATAAATAGCAACTCCTCCGCCTCCTTTTCCAGTTCGATCATTGCGGATAAGATGAAAGTTAGGTAATGAGAAGGAGGAAGAAGGAAGAGATGGCTCGAGGAATGTTTCGGAGATAAGGATAGCGTGAATATTAGAGTTGCCAAAGGAAGATAAGAGATCAGGATAGTGAGCTGGAATACTCTGCGCATTCAAATGAACAACATTAAAATTTTTTGGGAAAAGAGAGAAGGTTGAATCAAGAGAAGAGGAAAGCGGGATGTAAGTACTATGAAAACTTTCAGCCGAAGAGGAAAGTGATACAAAAGTGTTATCATCGTCTGAGTCAATATTCAGATCAATATTATTAATACTCATACTAAATAAATATAAATATATATATATATATAATAAATATATTTAAAAATAATATATATGTATATTTAAACAAATGTATATAACCCGTAAAAGCTAATTTTATCAGACAAAAACTTACACTTACCAGCACTAACACAAGTTGGTCATAGTTAAATGCATGAAATAGAACAAAAACAGTGCAAACAGCAACACCAAAGCATAGCAAAAACATCAAAAAAAAAAAAAAAAACATTTAGGCACAAAAATCAATCAAAGGATAGATAATAATGAAATCTCCTCGCTTAGTAGTTAGGTATATTCAGCGAATATTTAAACAATATGACATTTAAACATTTAAACACATGACAAGTGCTTAAAATGAAAACAAATAGGTATTGATAAAAAACAAATAAATTAAGTTACATTAATTTACAAAATATATATCTATGTTTTATCAAGAAATAACAGTAGATATATGGTATCCATATTTCTGTTTAAAACGAAACGCTTTTGTTTATGGCTCAATATTTGTTTACTCTGTAATCTCATTTGTCAGTTTGACCTTTGAGTTTGACAATCATTATAATGAATGTCGGTATCGGTAAATAAATAAAAGAATTGTGTTCGATAAATTATATCGCGAGTCGAAGTACT
Source organism: Vanessa tameamea (assembly GCF_037043105.1). Lineage (NCBI taxonomy): Eukaryota > Metazoa > Arthropoda > Insecta > Lepidoptera > Nymphalidae > Vanessa > Vanessa tameamea. Next base: position 7,085 of record NC_087340.1, on the reverse strand, counting down.
GAGATTTAATTATTATTACTCTATAATTCGAATGAGATCTCACAACATGCACACACCGAACAATGTGATTGTGACAAGTAACTAAGATAAATAAATAAAGAGATAAGCGGATAGAATTATTGCAACCGTAATGAAACAGATAAACAAACACCGCAGAAGCAAAATTAATATAAAACTATGACACAAAGATAAGGGATAATTAATAACATAAAACAAAAGAAAAGAAAGTATTACTTTTTGACGGTTCTTTTTGGCCTGATGTTGGAGATTTTCAAGTCTTTTGATGCCAGGGTGCCGCAGCTAGTAGAAGCAGTAGGAGTAGTGTTTACCTCTGTGATGTCGGTGGATGAAGTTAAGGACTTTAATTCAGCCATCGTAGAAATCCTCTTCTTAGTGCCATGTGACTCTAAAACTACCACAGTGCCGTTCCTAGTCCAGCACTTTGTGATCCCGAATCGCTGACGAGCCGCAACAGAAACCTCATGACGTTCTTTAGTGAGGAATTCAGATATAGTAATACCAGTATTCCTCAAATTGGTTTTACTGAACCAGACCTTATTTCTAAGGTCAATATCTCGGAATTTGATAAGAACGGCACGTGGCTTGTCAGAGCTGGAGCGGCCGAGACGGTGACAACGGCTTATATCTTCCACTTTCAATTCGGGGATTTTTAGATGTTCAGAAAGAATCTTAACGGTACCTGACACCAATTTTTCTGATTTGCTTTCCTGAATGCCGTGGACAAGAAGAATTTTTCTACGGGATTTCATTTCTAACTCATCATACTTGCCAGCCAAAAGCCCAAGTTGTAACTGAAGCCCCTCTAGAGCACCCATAACAAAACTTCTGAAGACACTGAATTGAGCCGCAATATTGGAAGTAGGACTTGTGGCCGGGATGGAAGCACTTTGAAGATTTTTTTGAAACTCGGCCATTTTATTATCAAAGTGATCTCTGAGTTCAAATATTGTGTGTTGAAACACAAGGACTCCATTGTTCTGCTGCTGTTGTATTGTTTGAACAATTGGACGAATTTTATGAAAATTTTTATTGTAAATGCGATAGGCGTTTAGTGTAGACTATAATTGTTGTCATTAAAGGAATGTAATACTGGTTAGTGACAAGACTTTCACAGCATATTTCTCATTAATTTAATTAAATAAAACGAGAGCATTGAAAAACATGAGTTCACTTATTTTACACCTACCCGCCTAGATATATTTTTTTAATGAAATAATAACTGTAAAAAATAGCATAATCGATGAGAAGTTAGCAATTTTTAGAGATCTGACTGAGTTAATGTTTTCAAATGATAACGAGCAACCATCTGCACAAAGTTCGGATTCATTTTGGTTTCTAGTTTCTTAGATATATTTTTTTAGTGAAATAATAACTGTAAAAAATAGCACAATCGATGAGAAATTAGCAATTTTTAGAGATCTGGCTGAGTTAATGTTTTCAAATGATAACGAGCAACCATCTGTACAAAGTTCGAATTCATTTTGCTTTCTAGTTTCTTAGATTTTTTTTAATTTTTTTTTTTTTTATTTATAAACACTTTATTGCACACAAAAGACAAAAGATACAGTGTACATAACATTACAAGAACATATAACAAAAAAGAGAAGCGTGCAAAGGCGGTCTTATTGCTTAAAGCAGTCTCTTACAGACAACCCTTTAGAGTAAGAATTTGTCTGTGGGAAACGGGATGGTGCAAACAAGCATGTTTTATTCTTAAACAACTAAAAATTAATCTTTAAATAATACAAATAATATATAACAAAATACATATATATAAGTTTAATAAATACATATATATTATATATACCAAATAATTATATAAATAAAATTATATATATAGCAGAAAGTTATACTAAACATATAGAATAAAAATAAAACTTACGTACATAAAATATAATACTTAATAAATAAATACTAATAGTATGATAATATAGGAAATAGTATTTACGCAGATTGAATAGATAAATAATACTTATGTCACCTATTTTTAAATATATAAATTGACTCAGATTGACGAATATCGGTAGGTAGCGTATTCCATAGCTTTGCAGCTGTCATCGTAAAGGATTCGCTATAGAAGTGGGTATGAGCGACCGGCAGTGACAGTTTGTTGTCAGAGCGTGACCGCAGTTCATGTGGATAGCTGACGTCAGTACCCACAAAACAGAACCGTTCCTTCAAATACGCGGGAAGAAGAGGATTATAGAGGATAGAGTAAAGAAGAGATAACATGTGCAAGTTGCGACGATGTCGAATAGTAAGCCACTTAAGTTGCGCCCGATATTCGGAGACGTGATCAAATTTCCGTAGACCAAAGATGAATTTGATGCAAACGTTCTGTAACCTTTCTAGCTTATTGAGTTGGTCCTCAGTAATTGTTAAATTATAAGTTATCTATAGCCAACTATGTATAGTCTGTGGTAAATTTCGCGCCTTTTCTTCTTAGCATCTCTCTTGACTCTTCTCTGTGTGACACCATAAAGACTGTTATAATTAAAACTTTTATCATAATAGGCAAATCCACTAAGTACTTTAACAGGTTATGGGCCCAGTATAGCCCTAATAAATAAAGTGAACGTTTCTAAAAGAAAAACAGTGAAAATTCGTTAAAATAAAAAGAACAGTAAAACTACCGCATGCCGGTGTAACATAACCTAAAAGTGACTGTCGGTTTTACAGATTGAAATATCATTGAAAATTACACCTACGGCACAATAAATCATAAATCGTATCAGAATGTCGTCAAGCAATCCTTTAGCAATGATCGATAAGCTTACTGGTCGTGAAAACTATTCCACATGGAGATTTGCTGCTAAAACATATCTCCAACATGAGGACTTGTGGGACTGTGTTGAACATGAACCCGGTAAACCTATCGACTTGAGACGAGATATCAAAGCTAAATCAAAAATAATCTTGTTGGTGGACTCCGTAAACTATGTTCACATACAAGATGCTAAGTCTGCAAAAGAAGTATGGGACTGCTTGGCAAATGCATTTGTCGATTCGGGGCTAACACGCCGCGTGGGTTTACTTCGAGACCTATGTACAACAAGTCTTACTGGATGTCAAAACGTGGAAGAATATGTGAGCAAGATTATGACCACGGCTCACAAGCTCCGCAACATTGGTTTTAAGGTAGATGAAGAGTGGCTTGGGACACTTCTACTCTCTGGTTTACCTGAAACATACAAGCCTATGATTATAGCAATCGAAAGCTCCGGTATGAAAATAAGCGCAGACTCTGTTAAGTCAAAAATTCTGCAAGATGTCAAAATGTGTGAAAATGGCACATCTGCATTTGCTGCCAACTATAACCACAAGAATAAAGGTAACAAGAAACAACCTTTAAGAGGGCCTCGTTGTTACAAATGTAATAAATATGGCCATATTGCTGTCGAGTGTAAGTCAAAATCTACAAAAAGGAATCAAGAGAGTACAAGTTATGCTGCAGCTTTTATAGCCTCAACAGATAGTCTTGAACAGGTTCCATGGTATATAGACTCAGGCGCTTCAGTTCATATGACCAAACATAGAAATATATTGCAACATGAGAAAGAGCCACCTATTAAAACAATAAAGGTAGCAAATGACAAGTTATTATCAGTTCACAGTGCTGGTCAGTTGACATTAGATGTGTGCATTAATAAAGGTCAGTACAACAAAATTCTGTTTCAAAATGTTTTGTATGTACCTGAACTAGCAGCAAATTTACTATCAGTCTGTCAGATTATAAAAAATGGAGGTCAGGTAAAATTCAAAAACAATGGCTGTTTGATATTGAATAAAAACAATGTGGTTGTTGCAGCGGCAAGCTTAGTCAATAATATGTACAGGCTAAATACGAGAAGTGAACATGCATACTTATCTGCTATTGACAAGCAAGACATGTACCTCTGGCATCAACGCATGGGCCATTTGAATTTTGAATGTCTGGAGAAATTAGTAAATAACACAGAAGGTGTACAATTATTGAAGAAAGATAATAAAGTAACATGTGTCACATGTTTACAAGGAAAACAAACACGCTTACCTCTAAAGCAAAGTGAAACCAATTCTACAAAGATACTTCAACTGGTGCATTCTGATATCTGTGGTCCGATGGAGACAAGCTCGCTTCGTGGTGCCAAATACTTTATGACTTTAATAGATGACTACTCAAAGAAAGTGTTCGTTTATTTTCTTAACAAGAAATCTGATGCACTAGAAAAATTTAAAGAATTCAAGTGTCAAGTGGAGAAACAACTGGAATGCAGTATAAAATGCCTTCGTTCTGATAATGGTCTGGAATATGTGAATGCTAATTTTTCAGAGTTCTTAAAAACTGCTGGAATAGTTCATCAAACCACCACTCCGTACACTCCAGAGCAAAATGGAGTGGCAGAGCGTATGAACAGAACATTAGTTGAAAAGGCCAAGTGCTTGTTAATTAACGCCAAATTATCTAAAGGATATTGGGCTGAATCGGTACACACGGCTGCTTATTTAATCAACAGATCTCCAACTCAGTCACTCAACTACAAAACACCAGAAGAGATGTGGTCCGGAAACAAACCAAATATTAGTCACTTAAGAATATTTGGGTGTCAGGTAATGATTCATCTTCCCAAAGAAAAAAGAAGAAAGTGGGACCCAAAAGCACAAAAGGCAATATTCGTTGGCTATTGTGATCATACGAAAGGATTTAGATTTATAATTCCTGGCTCCAAAATGGTAATCAAAAGTAGAGGTGCAGTCTTTCTTGAAACTACAGTAGAGAGAAATTATGTGTCAGAGGTTTTGATACAGGATAGCTCAATGTGTGACTTATCATCTGAACCATCTGATAATTCCACATCTGAGAGCTCTGATGACACATTAAAATCTGGGAGTACTGACTACTATTCCGAACAAGATCACAGTACAGATAGTGACTACTTAACAAACCAGAAAATGGAAGTACCCTCTCACTCCAACATAACATTGAGATCAAGAAATAGAGAATTAGCCTCAAAGCAAAAGGATTATCAAGAAAAAGGTTACCTGTGTTGTAGTGAAGATACTTCTGTACCACTAAACTATAATGAGGCTATCAAATCACCTGAATCTGAAAATTGGAAACATTCAATAGAAAAAGAACTAGAATCTCATAAGCAAAATGGAACATGGGTATTGGTAGAAAAGCCCCAAAATGCAAAGCCTATCGGATGCAAATGGGTTTTTCGAATCAAAGATGAACCAACAGGCCCTCGTTACAAAGCTCGTTTGTGTGCAAAAGGCTATGCACAAAAGGAGGGTATCGATTATGATGAAACTTTCTCACCAACAGTCAGGTATGACTCTCTTCGAGTTTTATTATCTATTGCAGCTCAAGAAAAGCTAGAAATAATTCAATTTGATGTAACTACTGCTTTTCTGTATGGCGAGTTAAAAGAAAACATTCTGATGACAGCACCTGAGGGACTAGACTGCAAGCCCAATATGGTATGTAAACTTGTAAAATCATTATATGGATTAAAACAGGCACCCAGATGCTGGAACGCCAAATTTAGTTCAGTTCTCAATAAGTTTGGTTTTGAGAAAAGCAAAGCTGATCAGTGTGTTTATATTGGGACAATAAATAATCTCAAATGTTACCTGTGCCTTTATGTTGACGATGGACTTCTGTTCTGTAAAGATAAATCTGCAATGATGGAAGTAATTGATGAATTACAAACAAACTTCGAAATAAAAGTATTCTCTGAGGTAACAAATTTTGTAGGGATGCAAATTGAGAAAAATAATAACTTTATCCTTATTCATCAGACTAAATATATTAATCAATTGTTAAGGAAATTCAACATGCAGGATGCCAACCCTAACTATGTACCTGCTGACCCAAATGTGACGTTGCAGAAACCTGATAATGCAACCAAGAAAAATTATCCTTACCGAGAAGCAGACGGATCACTGATACATGCAGCAACAGTGAGCAGAACTGATATAATGCTTGCTGTGAACCAGGTGAGTCGATACATACATTCCTATGATGACTCACATTGGAATGCTGTAAAGAAAATACTCAAATACTTGAAAGAGACAAAAGGCTATGGAATATGCTACACATCTAACTCTAACAGTACTGATTTAACTGGATACAGCGATTCAGATTTTGCTAATGACCTGGAACAGAGACGCTCAATAACAGGCTATGTTTTCCTCAAAAGTGGAGCAGCTGTCACTTGGTCATCTCAACGTCAGCCTACCGTGGCTTTATCTACGACCGAAGCAGAGTTCATGGCTGCTTGTGCAGCAACCAAAGAAGCCATGTGGCTTAGACAGTTACTCATTGATATAGGTGAATTTAGTCAAAAATCTGTGTGTATAAATATGGATAATCAGAGTGCAATAAATGTGATTAAAAACAGTGAATTTCATAAGCGATGTAAACACATTGATATCAAGTATAACTTTATAAAAGAAAAATACTATGAAAATATAATTAGTCTTAACTATGTACAAACTAACAGTCAGTACGCTGATATGTTTACAAAAGCCCTGCCAAAAGATAAATTTATATTTATGAGAAATAACATTGGAATGTCAAAACTTGTTAATTAATTTGTACTAGTGTAGTATAGTTATTTTTATGTTGTAGAGTATTAAATTGTTATTATTGTAAGGAAAGTTCAGAAAAGTTTTAACTGTTAATGTACTATATAAAACCTTCGTATCTATGTAAAACTGATGAAAGGCTTGAATTTGGTAGGAGTGTTAAATTATAAGTTATCTATAGCCAACTATGTATAGTCTGTGGTAAATTTCGCGCCTTTTCTTCTTAGCATCTCTCTGCTCTGTGTGACACCATAAAGACTGTTATAATTAAAACTTTTATCATAATAGGCAAATCCACTAAGTACTTTAACAGTAATGTTTGTGTAACAACAATCTGCGTAGTCCAAAATAGGAAGTAGAAGAGTTTGACATAACGTGATTTTAGTCTTAATGGGCAGAAAGTGTTTCCAACGTTTTAACAAATGAAATGTGGCGAAAACTTTTCTACTGACTTCAGCAACTTGCACAGTCCAGGATAATGTATTATCGAT